>NW_028263382.1:11278712-12478712 GCF_051168715.1 Poecilia mexicana | reverse complement strand
ATTATTCTTACGATTAATCGAGTAATCGGATAAAAAAATTATAAAATGAAATATTGGTAAATCTGGCATAATACTGGTGTTACTATCAGATATCAATATCAGTCCAATTTTTCATATTTGAGCATCCCTAACAGTTGCTTTTTTGTAGTTTAGAAAACTAACCTGTAACAATAATAGCTCACTTTCTAAGTTAACCAGAAGAAAAGTTATAGAAAAATCTGAAATTATATTGAATTTAATAACAAAGAGGCAGGCTCACATATACGCTTATAAAATCCAGCTTTTAGTTTATGTATTCATCTTCAGTGAGTTTAATAGATTAATTAAACTCACCTTGCCACCTAACCTGTCACGCTTTGGGTTTGAAAATACGGGAAATGCCGCCTGGAGTGGGAGGAGAGGGCGAATGAACTAACGTAAGATGGATGGAGGGGAGGAAATAGACCAGCGGACTGACGAACCGTTAGACCGGGGGACGAACACGGGGGGAAGCAATACGGGATATTTACGACACCTTCACTGGTCACACTCAGAAACTCATCTACCAGCCATGTACGGTGCGCTCCGCCACCCGTTTCTTCAGACCGGGATATGAAATTTATTGTGCGGTTCGTCGGTAAAGCTACATTTACACGGTAAGCATCAGCTACTCAGCCGCCCGCCCTGCTCAGTCTATCCGCTCACCTCAGCGCTCTTCCCGCCGTTCGCTTTCAACCAGCAGCCCCGGAGGAGAAATGCTGCCGTACTCCAGGCATTCCCCCAGTCATTTTAAGGATGCTTATTGGTTCCCCAAAAACGATAAAAAGTCGGGCATTATCATCAATCAATAAAATCCCCACGGGCCAATCTTGAAGATTGGACTTTATGCCGCTGAGACTTAGCTTTTGTCAACAACTCAGAGGCGGAAGTGAGAGCTCCGCGCAACGCAAATGAAGTCCCGGCCGGAACACGGTGCGCTAACTAATAAAACATAAATTAACGAAGCTTCGAGGCAGGTAAATTTTCCTCGAGGAATTTTAGTAATCGAGGTACTCGAATCATTCGAGGAATCGTTTCAGCCCTAGTTAAAAGTAAGAGAAGAAAACTCAAAACATTGTGAAAACTGATTCCATTGGTAGAAGAAAATGTGATGTACGGAAAAAAGGCTGTTTTGTTCTGGAACACGTGACCTCCAAACACAATGAGCTCCTTCAGAAAGTCTGATAAGATTACTCTAAGGAAAAACAAAAAAAACTTGAGCATATTTTCATTAAAAGTCTTTTTCTATTTCAAATACGTTTTGGATTACTAAAGTGCATTTCTGGCCCTTTAGAGTCTGACCAACCAGAGACATCCCCATATGCATGTCCACTCTGCTGAGACTGCACTTTCCATTTTGCATGGTGTAACCTTTCTCTCCATTTCAGACTGTGTGTTTTATAGATTTTAAACTCTGGCCAATCTCTGGTCAAGCTATAGTTTTTTATGTATTTGATGTTTGAGTTTTATAACCTACTGTGCTTCTGAGAGTAAAATTGTTGATTTTTGAAGGAACAAGGAAGAAAATCATCTAAAAAGTGTTATAATTTTGAACACAAGAAAACGTCAAGCAGAAATGCAATAACATGCATTGTACTAATGGCAGTCATGTTTGTTTGTCAAACTGGAAACCATTAGAGATCATTGTCCATTTGGGATTTACTTTGCCTACTTATAGTGTAGTAACAAATGAAATGCTGAGCATGTTTTAGATAAAAATGTAGGGAGGTGTTGAAGATGTAGTGGATTTAAATAGCAAACATTACATGATTTGTTGTGTCTAATGCTTTTTTGTTTTCTATATACAATAGCAGGAAGCATGTTAACAGTTCCATGTTTTGTGAGTTCATCTGCTGTTTTCCATAACTTGTAATTTTCTGCTTTGACATTTGTGTTTGATATTTAGTCACTGTTTCTACTGTTGTAATCACAGGGATTATGTTGTACACTAATGTAACAACGATAAAAAACTTTTTTATCACTGGATTTCCAGGTCTTGTGCCAAAGTATTATGGCCCCGTTTCAGCTACGCTTTTCCTGCTTTATTTGGCTATAGCAGCTGGAAACATTTTTATTTTAGTCTTTGTTAGATATGAAAGGTCTCTTCACAAACCCTCATATGTCATCTTTTGCCACTTGGCACTAAGTGACGTAATGTTTGGAACAGTAACGCTACCAAAGACAATATCTTTATATTGGTTTAATGACAGAATTGTATCATTTTACAGTTGTTTTGCCCAAATGTACTTTGTTCACTTTTTAGGAGCAACTCATTCTTTCATTCTGATGGTGATGGCGCTGGATCGCTTCATTGCAATTTGTTCTCCTCTGCGCTACAATTCACTTTTCACAAATACGACTGTTTCTGCGCTTTGTGGAATATCATGGTTTATGCCGATTTCGTGGATGTTTGGCGTAGTTTTTGATGCTCTGAGTCTACCTTTTTGTAATTCAAATATCATTGTTCACTGCTACTGTGACCATTTATCAATAATTAACCTTGGATGTGAGAATATACGAAGTTCAACAGTTCTGGGATTGAGTCTTGCCATGTTCAGCTTGTTGATACCTCTGGGATTTATTGTTCTGTCCTATTTTATAATCATCTTTTCTGTTTTGAAAATATCGTCCTCTAAAGGACGCATTAGGGCTTGGTCGACTTGCACACCTCAGCTAATGATCATCTGCCTTTATTATCTGCCAAGGTGCTTTGTTTACTTGGCTAACTTTGTAGGATACACGTTCAATGCTTCAGTTCGAATTGTTGTTGTAATGCTGTATAGTCTTTTACCTGCTCTTGTCAACCCGATAATATACTGCTTCAAAACAAAGGACATCAAAGAAAGCTTAAAAATGAAGCTTTTTACCAAATGAACTAATATAGCAACAAAGGCTGGTTAAATTTTAACAGAAGACAGCAGAAGAAAGACTTTTTACAGATGTAGCTGGGAGACTGAAAGAGCTCTACTTACTTCAGTCAAGTTGAAGTTTTATTTTGTCAAAAGGATTTGCTTTAATGAAAATTTAATTCTTGATTTTTGTTTTTATTCTATTTTTTTAGTCTGTTGTCAATTAATCTATAAAATGCATTAACCCTAAAATAAACCATATATAGATCATTTCAACTGCAAATTGTAAAGTGAATTTATTATTTCTATTTCTCTTTATAACTTTGTTTAACATGTATGAACAATAAATCTACATGTGGTTAAAAACTATATTCAGGTGGTGGAGTACAAAATTTCTCAGGGCAACAATAGTGTCAAATTAATGGAGGGTTGTTGTTTTTTCAGTGTCAGATTTTTACAGCTAAACAAAATTGAAAAATTTAAATTTTTTGTCAGATGTAAATTACATGTGTAATTTGTTTCAGGATTAAAGTTGAGGTCAGAGAAAAACAGTCGTCTTAATTGTGAGTAAACACCAGAATATGTAATCAATCCCCTCAGATGGTTGTGTGATACTTAGGGCTGAAACGATTCCTCGAATGATTCGAGTACCTCGATTACTAAAATTCCTCGAGGAAAATTTACCTGCCTCGAAGCTTCGTTAATTTATGTTTTATTATTTAGCGCACCGTGTTCCGGCCGGGACTTCATTTGCGTTGCGCGGAGCTCTCACTTCCGCCTCTGAGTTGTTGACAAAAGCTAAGTCTCAGTGGCATAAAGTCCAATCTTCAAGATTGGCCCGTGGGGATTTTATTGGTTGATGATAATGCCCGACTTTTTATCGTTTTTTGGGGAACCAATAAGCATCCTTAAAATGACTGGGGGAATGCCTGGAGTACGGCAGCATTTCTCCTCCGGGGCTGCTGGTTGAAAGCGAACAGCGGGAAGAGCGCTGAGGTGAGCGGATAGCCTGAACAGGGCGGGCGGCTGAGTAGCTGATGCTTACCGTGTAAATGTAGCTTTACCGACGAACAGCACAATAAATTTCATATCCCGGTCAGAAGAAACGGGTGGCGGAGCGCATCGTACATGGCTGGTAGATGAGTTTCTGAGTGTGACCAGTGAAGGTGTCGTAAATATCCCGTATTGCTTCCCCCCGTGTTCGTCCCCCGGTCTAACGGTTCGTCAGTCCGCTGGTCTATTTCCTCCCCTCCACCCCATCTTACGTTCGTTCATTCGCCCTCTCCTCCCACTCCAGGCGGCATTTCCCGTATTTTCAAACCCAAAGCGTGACAGGTTAGGTGGCAAGGTGAGTTTAATTAATCTATTAAACTCACTGAAGATGAATACATGAACTAAAAGCTGGATTGTAGACATTTTTTATAAGCATATTTGTGAGCCTGCCTCTTTGTTATTAAATTCAATATAATTTCAGATTTTTCTATAACTTTTCTTCTGGTTAACTTAGAAAGTGAGCTATTATTGTTACAGGTTAGTTTTCTAAACTACAAAAAAGCAACTGTTAGGGATGCTCAAATATGAAAAATTGGACTGATATTGATATCTGATAGTAACACCGGTATTATGCCAGATTTACCAATATTTCATTTTAGAATTTTTTTTTATCCGATTACTCGATTAATCGTAAGAATAATCGATAGATTACTTGATTACTAAAATATTCGTTTACAACAGCCCTAGTGATACTGCAGCTTAATTGGAGCTCCTCCTAATTTGGGTTGATTGACAACTAGGTAAAAAAAAAAAAAGAAAAAAAAAAAAAAAAAAAGTAAAATCCAGAAACTTCTCTCAGATGTGCTTTGTGGAAAAATGTTGATCAAAGCTGTGAGACTTCCTCCTTTTATCAGGATAAACAAGGTGTCGGTAAGCCTGTCGTGATAAACGATGAATCAATTAATTGCACAATAAATGTTGATGTTGTTTCCACATATCATCTCAGATGTCTGCTGGATTTTTGGTTGCACTGCGTCAGCTGTTTGGGATTCCCCTCCATAATTTCCCCTCAGAAATGCAGAGGAGAATCCACGCTTTCTGATTGGCTACCTGTCACATTCAGTTAAGCTCCTGGTAGGGGAAAACCCCTGATTTAGATAGGAGAGGCCACGATGATCTACCTTAACACACCACACACCACTGGATGATCGGTTACGAAATCATCAGCGAGAATCTTAGATCGGCCAACGATCTAAGATTGTCATAAGGAGAAAATAGGGGCAAAAAATTGTGTAGTATGAACTACTGCATTAGGTAATCAGATGTGCCAATCTTCTCTATTTAAGTCTACTGATTACTGAAGGGCAATATAGTATACAGACTTCATAATCTGCACTCTTTTGGTTGAATGCAGTATTTGTTTCCACTTTGGCTTTATATTGTTTAGTTTTTATTCAAGTACGTTTTTTGTTAATGGAGACTGAGAATCCATTTTATTTTTGTTTTTGGTTGTTTTGTTTAGTTCATCAGTTCCAGTGTTGTGTTCTTTTGAGAATAAAGTGTATCTATCTATGGCAGAAAATCGCATGCATTATTAGTCATTTCCATTAAATCAGTGTCAAAAGGTCTTGAAACAATATTATCCTTTTATAGACAATTAATCATCCAGCAAAATTTGTTATCGTGACAGGCCTAGGTGTCGGTCAATGAAAGGTGGTGACAACTCTTCAGTAACTTCACACAAAAAACAGCAAACCAATTCAGTGTGTTACCCTGCAACCTTGGATGGCTGAGGGTAATGTATAGATTAATGATCTTCCCTCAACGTGTGATGCTGTGGTATGAGAAAGACGAGACACACATTGAGTTCCCGTCACATTCAACCAGAAGATTTCTTCTTCTTCTGTGTTACAAACACACTTCATATACAACATACATCAGATATCGCATACTTCAGGCATCACATACTTCAGTAGAGAATCATTAGCTTCATTCTATCAGAAATGCCTGTAATATGCCTTTAAACCAAACAATCATTCTTTTAACATGCTCCATTTAGCATTATGAATTCCATCAAATTACAACATTAATTCACAAATAGATTTAGTTCTCTAAACCATATTAATTTTGTAGTTAGTGGTTTAAATTCAATACTTTGTCCTCTTTTCTGAGACCTTTTGTATTTAACTATCAAAATAAAATATATAAAATGGCTTTTAAGTATTTTAATAGCTTTTTCCATTTTTAATCAACACAAATAAAATATACTTTAACATTTAAGCATATTAGCTTTTAACAATATCCATTGTTACAATAGGACAATAATGTTGTTCTATTGCAACAATATTGCAATATTTTTAAATAATTGTTACATAAACAAATATTCTTAAAATAAAACTGAAAAAGGCGCAATGCTCCTTTAATACAGTGCCTCTGTACTCAGCTTCACATATGTCCTAAAGATATGGTTTATCTTGTTTTTCAACAAACCCATAAAAAGCATCACATAAAATACAATAACGAAACCAAAATAATGTCTTTTGAGTGAGAACTCTCTCAAAAAGTGCAAAACACAAGTTCAAATAAACTCCGCAGTCCTTCATCTAGCTCCTCAGCTATGTCACACTAGAAGTCCGCTAGCATTAGCTCCAATTAGCCCTCAGAACAAGTCCCGTTTTTGTACACGATAACAATCACAAAACGAACACTGTGACTCATTAGTTGACATTCGATTCAAGAACCTTTTCAACTCTAACAAGAGTACTAATATATATGCATAAAACCATATTTCTACTGACCTGTGATATGAGAAAGACGAGACACACGTTGAGTTTTCGTCACATTCAACCGGAAGATTTATTCGTCTTGCGTGCTAAATCTTCTCTGTGCCACCAACGCGGCAGCGACCCTAGCGGTTGTGTGTGGAAGTGCATATGCATAGTGCTAACTGAAATAACAATAAAGAACTAATGACAACGAGAAATTAAAGATACGAAATTAAAAATTATGTTGGGGTGCCTATTTTCTTAATTACTGTGCTTTATTTTTTTTTACTAATAACTTGTTTTTCACCCGTCTACGTGTGCTCAGCTGAGAGATGAGAATAATTTGCTTATTTTGAAAAGTTTATTTCATTATCTAAATTCACAAAATGAAAAATATTTTTATACATTAAATACACACAAACCAGTGTTTTCAAGCCTTCATTTTTGTTTATTATGATGATTTTCCCCTTGTAGCTAATGAAAGTACAATATTTAAAATTTGAATATTTTATCAGACCAATAAGAAACATTTAAATAGAAAATGTGAGCTAAGTTAATGGAATAGGTAAGTAAACGACAGCTGTTAGTCAGTGAAGGAAGTTTAAAGGGATTCATGTGAAGACAAGACCCTAGTTCAGTAGTTTGTAAAAGTTGTATGCTTGCAGTAGATCTTATTATTTTGTGTTCATTTCACCCAGCTCTCTTTACTTCACTTCATCTATTTGAAAGTTAGTTTTAAATATATGTAACTAATATTAACTTTTATGCTATTGTTGCCTTCCAAAGTATTTTATACGATTTAAGCATATTCAACATTATAACAGGTTAGTAGATCCTGAGGAAAATGTAATAAATTATAATTTATTGTAGAAATCATTTTCAACTTCAGATGTCAGGCTGTTATTTACTTTGCATTAAACTTGCTAAGACATCAAAAGAGAAAAATACTGTGAGAGAGCCCAGTTTCCAGTTGTTCTGGCATGTTCTGACTTTTAATAAATATTTCTTTAACAAATACTTGACCACAGTTTATTGCTGCACTATACTATAGAGAAACCTATACAATATTTTCCAAATACATTTGGGTATTATATGTTTTAACAAATTTTCTTTTGCTGATTTTAACAGAAGATGCATCCGTCCTTTGCGAAAAAGGGAGATGCAGTCAAATTACGTGTTGTTTTCCAACTGCGGTTCAGGTGTAAGAGATTGATTCATCTTTGTTTGAACAAATTAAACATTTCCCTAATATTAAACATAATTTAAGACAAATCACAAACAACCAATTCCATTCAAAATAGTTTTTTAAATGACATAAGCTAAAATACTCCTTGACTCTTTGGGAATATTGCTCCTCAGAGTTTTCTTTTCCATGGATGTCATCAGAAAAGTCTGCTGAAAAGCTTTAAATAGAGAGACAGGATCAGCAGGTGCAACTGCAGGGTTACCTCACTTGAAGGAATCAAGGTTCTGTTCGAGGCAAAAAGATGATCTCTACAAATAACATACAGAAGAATTAGTTCACTTGTTAAATATTCTAGAAATATTTTGAACTATTTCTTTTGTGATTGCCAAGCTTACTGCTGAACTGAGGTGGTTTTTATTGTGGCTTTTTAATTCCAACTGAAGGTCTGTTTCATTTTAATTCTCTTTAACATTTTTTCCCCTTTCTTTGTATAAATGATCAAATACAGAAACGTTACAAATGTGAAAGAGTTTATGATCATTGGCTTCCCTGGACTTCCACCAGAGTACTATGGCATAGTATCGTTTGTTCTCTTACTTGTTTTTATTGCTATTGTATTTGGAAATGTTTTTATTCTAGCTGTCATCATATGTGAGCGGACTCTCCACAAGCCAACGTACATGATCTTTTTAAACCTTGCAATGACAGACCTGTTCTTTGGCATTGTAACACTCCCAAAAATCATCGCCAGATATTGGTGGAATGATATGATGTGCTCGTTTGGAGTTTGCTTTGCACAGATGTATTTTGTTCACTCTCTGGGAGTGATTCACTCGTTAATTTTGCTGATGATGGCTTTGGATCGCTTTGTTGCTGTTTGTTTTCCATTCAAATATCCAGTTTTATTTACAAACAAAAACATTTCTATTTGTTGCGGCTTGTGCTGGTTTCTGACTTTTATACAGATGATGGGACTTGTGCTACATGCCCTGACGTTGCCCTACTGTGACCTTAATACCATCATGCAGTGCTACTGTGATCATAATTCCATCACCAAGCTGGGATGTGGGGATGATGTTGCATATGTAAAAATTGTTGCATTTGCAAATGCTATGATCACTCTCTTGGTTCCTTTAACATTTATAATTATTTCTTACTTTTCTATCATTATGGCTGTTGTGAAAATGTCTGTCTCTGGGAGGGATTACAAATTCCTGTCTACATGTGCCCCTCAACTCTTCATTACCTGTCTATATTACATGCCAAGATGTATTGTATATATCACTGATAATTTGGGAATCAAATTTAGTCTTGATGCTCGTATTATCATTACAATGTTGTACAGCCTCATACCTGCAGCCGTCAACCCTGTGATATACTGCTTGAAAACTATGGAAATCAAAAACGCTTTGACCCAGAGATTCAGTAATAGGAAAATAAATCTTGCATTTCAAAATGAGACCAAACTTGTGATGAGTAAACACATATAGATTTGCTACATAAAGTTGAATGTTGGTTTTAGTTCATTAATTTTCTTTTTGTTTGTTTGCTTATAAGTTATAAAAGTTAAATTCTTTAGATGATTTAAAGACAGATCTTCTTTTTTTCTGAAATTAAAACTTTGTGCTATTATTAATTATCTATGTTCTTTTAAAATATGCTTTTCTAGTTGATTATGTCAGCAGTACATTTCATAAGGTTCTGATGTAATTTGGCCTCGTTGTACATCAGATGAATTGACTGAAATGAGAATACTGTCTGCTCCAATGTTCTGATTGTAAAGATTTATATATGTATTAAATATTTTTCTTTTCTGCAGGAATGAGTTCTGTCTCACATTTCCTCGCATGGTTTAATTAAAACTCTCTTTGATTTAACCACTAGATGGAGTTAAACTGGCAATATGCTTTTCAAAAAGTCCAGATTCACAATACATTTAGCCCTTTTTGCATTAACCTGGAGACTTGTGATAGACCTACAGCCTTTCCAGGGTTTACCCACCTCTGTGCTTTATTGAACCAATGAAAATACAGATTTAAGTAAATGTGCTTCTTTTAGAAATTATGGAGTAACAGCTGAAACAGCTGTATTAGATTAAAATTAGTGTTTTCTATAACTAGCAGTTTTCTGCTTTGACATTTGTGTTTGATATTTAGTCACTGTTTCTAATGTAATCACAAGGATTATGTTGTACACTAATGTAACAACGATAAAAAACTTTTTTATCACTGGATTTCCAGGTCTTGTGCCAAAGTATTATGGCCCCGTTTCAGCTACGCTTTTCCTGCTTTATTTGGCTACAGCAGCTGGAAACATTTTTATTTTAGTCTTTGTTAGATATGAAAGGTCTCTTCACAAACCCTCATATGTCATCTTTTGCCACTTGGCACTAAGTGACGTAATGTTTGGAACAGTAACGCTACCAAAGACAATATCTTTATATTGATTTAATGACAGAATTGTATCATTTTACAGTTGTTTTGCCCAAATGTACTTTGTTCACTTTTTAGGAGCAACTCATTCTTTCATTCTGATGGTGATGGCGCTGGATCGCTTCATTGCAATTCGTTCTCCTCTGCGCTACAATTCACTTTTCACAAATACGACTGTTTCTGCGCTTTGTGGAATATCATGGTTTATGCCGATTTCGTGGATGTTTGGCGTAGTTTTTGATGCTCTGAGTCTACCTTTTTGTAATTCAAATATCATTGTTCACTGCTACTGTGACCATTTATCAATAATTAACCTTGGATGTGAGAATATACGAAGTTCAACAGTTCTGGGATTGAGTCTTGCCATGTTCAGCTTGTTGATACCTCTGGGATTTATTGTTCTGTCCTATTTTATAATCATCTTTTCTCTTTTGAAAATATTGTCCTCTAAAGGACGCATTAGGGCTTGGTCGACTTGCACACCTCAGCTAATGATCATCTGCCTTTATTATCTGCCAAGGTGCTTTGTTTACTTGGCTAACTTTGTAGGATACACGTTCAATGCTTCAGTTCGAATTGTTGTTGTAATGCTGTATAGTCTTTTACCTGCTCTTGTCAACCCGATAATATACTGCTTCAAAACAAAGGACATCAAAGAAAGCTTAAAAATGAAGCTTTTTACCAAATGAACTAATATAGCAACAAAGGCTGGTTAAATTTTAACAGAAGAAGACAGCAGAACAAAGACTTTTTACAGATGTAGCTGGGAGACTGAAAGAGCTCTACTTACTTCAGTCAAGTTGAAGTTTTATTTTGTCAAAAGGATTTCCTTTAATGAAAATTTAACTCTTGATTTTTGCTTTTATTCTATTTATTTAGTCTGTTGTCATTTTATAAAATGTATTAACCCTAAAATAAACCATATATAGATAATTTCAACTGCAAATTGTAAAGTGAATTTATTATTTCTATTTCTCTTTATAACTTTGTTTAACATGTATGAACAATAAATCTACATGTGGTTAAAAACTATATTCAGGTGGTAGAAATATATTATGAGTGCAAAATTTCTCAAGACAACAATAGTGTCAAATTAATGGAGGTTTTATTTTTTTCCAGGGTCAGATTTTTACAGATACATGTCACATGGTTGAAAAATTAAAATAGTTTGTCAGAACCCAGTTTCCAGTTGTTATTGCATGTTCTGACTTTTGCTAAATATTTCTTTAACAAATACTTGACCACAGTTTATTGCTGCAGTATACTACAGAGAAACATACACAATATTTCCAAATACATTGGGTAATATATGTTTTAACAAATTTTCTTTTGCTGATTTTAACAGAAGATATATCTGTTCTTTTGAGAAAACAGAAAAATTAAGTGTTGTTTTCCAACTGCGGTTCAGGTGTAAGAGATTGCTTCATCTTTGTTTGAACAAATTAAACGTTTCCTTAATATTACAGAGATTTTGACAAATCACAAACAACCAATTCCATTCAAAATAGTTTTTTAAATGACATATGCTTGAAGATGTTGACTCTTTGGGAATATTGCTCCTCAGAGTTTTCTTTTCCATGGACGTCATCAGAAAAGTCTGCTGAGAAGCTTTAAATAGAAACACAGGATCAGCAGGTGCAACTGCAGGGTTACATCACCTGAAGGAATCAAGGTTCTGTTTGAGGCAAAAGATGATCTCTACAAATAACATACAGAGGAATTAGTTCACTTGTAGAATATTCTAGAAAGAAAAACAAACTATTTATTTTGTGATTGCCAAGCTTACTGCTGAACTGAAGTGGTTTTTATTGTGGCTTTTTAATTCCAACTGAAGGTCTGTTTCATTTTAATTCTGTTTAACATTTTTTCCCTTCTTTGTATAAATGATCAAATACAGAAACGTTACAAATGTGAAAGAGTTTATGATCGTTGGCTTCCCTGGACTTCCACCAGAGTACTATGGCATAGTATCGTTTGTTCTCTTACTTGTTTTTATTGCTATTGTATTTGGAAATGTTTTTATTCTAGCTGTCATCATATGTGAGCGGACTCTCCACAAGCCAACATACATGATCTTTTTAAACCTTGCAATGACAGACCTGTTCTTTGGCATTGTAACACTCCCAAAGATCATCGCCAGATATTGGTGGAATGATATGATGTGCTCGTTTGGAGTTTGCTTTGCACAGATGTATTTTGTTCACTCTCTGGGAGCGATTCAGTCGTTAATTTTGCTGATGATGGCTTTGGATCGCTTTGTTGCTGTTTGTTTTCCATTCAAATATCCAGTTTTATTTACAAACAAAAACATTTCTATTTGTTGCAGCTTGTGCTGGTTTCTGACTTTTATACGGATTATGGGACTTGTGCTACATGCCCTGACGTTGCCCTACTGTGACCTTAATACCATCATGCAGTGCTACTGTGATCATATTTCCATCACCAAGCTGGCATGTGGGGATGATGTTGCATATGTAAAAATGGTTGCATTTGCAAATGCTATGATCACTCTCTTAGTTCCTTTAACATTTGTAATTATTTCTTACTTTTCTATCATTATGGCTGTTGTGAAAATGTCTGCCTCTGGGAGGGATTACAAATTCCTGTCTACATGTGCCCCTCAACTCTTCATTACCTGTCTATATTACGTGCCAAGATGTATTGTATATATCACTGATAATTTGGGAATCAAATTTAGCCTTGATGTTCGTATTGTTATAACAATGTTGTACAGCCTCATACCTCCAGCCGTCAACCCTGTGATATACTGCTTGAAAACGATGGAAATCAAAAATGCTTTGACCCAGAGATTCAATAATAGGAAAATAAATCTTGCATTTCAAAATGAGACCAAACTTGTGATGAGTAAACACACATAGATTTGCTACATAAAGTTGAATGTTGGTTTTAGTTCATTAATTTATTTTTGTTTGTTTGCTTATAAGTTATAAAAGTTATATTCTTTAGATGATTTAAAGACAGATCTTCTTTTTTTCTTAAATTTAAACTTTGTGCTATTATTAATTATCTATGTTCTTCTAAAATATGCTTTTCTAGTTGATTATGTCAGCAGTACATTTCATAAGGTTCTGATGTAATTTGGCCTCGTTGTACGTCAGATGAATTGACTGAAATGAGAATACTGTCTGCTCCAATGTTCTGATTGTAAAGATTTTTATATGTATTAAATATTTTTCTTTTCTGCAGGAATGAGTTCTGTCTCACATTGCCTCGCATGGTTTAATTAAAACTCTCCTTGATTTAACCACTAGATGGAGTTAAACTGGCAATATGCTTTTCAAAAAGTCCAGATTCACAATACATTTAGCCCTTTTTACATTAACCTGGAGACTTGTGATAGACCTACAGCCTGTCCAGGGTTTATCCCACCTCTGTGCTTTATTGAACCAATGAAAATACAGATTTAAGTAAATGTGCTTCTTTTAGAAATTATGGAGTAACAGCTGAAACAGCTATATTAGATTAAAATTAGTGTTTTCTATAACTAGCAGTTTTCAGCTTTGACATTTGTGTTTGATATTTAGTCACTGTTTCTACTGTTGTAATCACAAGGAATATGTTGTACACTAATGTAACAACGATAAAAAACTTTTTTATCACTGGATTTCCAGGTCTTGTGCCAAAGTATTATGGCCCCGTTTCAGCTACACTTTTCCTGCTTTATTTAGCTACAGCAGCTGGAAACATTTTTATTTTAGTCTTTGTTAGATATGAAAGGTCTCTTCACAAACCCTCATATGTCATCTTTTGCCACTTGGCACTAAGTGATGTAATGTTTGGAACAGTAACGCTACCAAAGACAATATCTTTATATTGGTTTAATGACAGAATTGTATCATTTTACAGTTGTTTTGCCCAAATGTACTTTGTTCACTTTTTAGGAGCAACTCATTCTTTCATTCTGATGGTGATGGCGCTGGATCGCTTCATTGCAATTTGTTCTCCTCTGCGCTACAATTCACTTTTCACAAATACGACTGTTTCTGCGCTTTGTGGAATATCATGGTTTATGCCGATTTCGTGGATGTTTGGCGTAGTTTTTGATGCTTTGAGTCTACCTTTTTGTAATTCAAATATCATTGTTCACTGCTACTGTGACCATTTATCAATAATTAACCTTGGATGTGAGAATATACAAAGTTCAACAGTTCTGGGATTGAGTCTTGCCATGTTCAGCTTGTTGTTACCTCTGGGATTTATTGTTCTGTCCTATTTTATAATCATCTTTTCTCTTTTGAAAATATCGTCCTCTAAAGGACGCATTAGGGCTTGGTCGACTTGCACACCTCAGCTAATGATCATCTGCCTTTATTATCTGCCAAGGTGCTTTGTTTACTTGGCTAACTTTGTAGGATACACGTTCAATGCTTCAGTTCGAATTGTTGTTGTAATGCTGTATAGTCTTTTACCTGCTCTTGTCAACCCCATAATATACTGCTTCAAAACAAAGGACATCAAAGAAAGCTTAAAAATAAAGCTTTTTACCAAATGAACTAATATAGTGTTACGGCCCTGGGCCTTGTGGGCTGTTTTGCAGGTGTCTTGGTGTCCGTTGTTTTGCTCCTCCCCTTTGCAGGTGACTCGGATCTGGTGATTGGGCGTGCAGAGTATTTTAACCTGGCTGTCCCCGACTTCAGTGTCGCTGGTCGCCCGCAGCGTCCACTCTGCTGTTGGAGATGTTTGGTGGCCCGGCTTCAGTTTCCCTTTTGTTGCACCTTTGATTTTGTCTTTGTTTTGGCACTACAACATCTCCATATGCATTCATACAACACATCCAAGCATTTACATTACACCACTGATGCTGATTTCCACAATCCATGGTGGTTTTGTTAATAAAGACTTATTTTTGTGCACTTTAACCACGGCATGGTTCATGTTTTTGTTACGACCCTGAGCCAGTCGTAACAATAGCAACAAAGGCTGGTTAAATTTTAACAGAAGAAGACAGCAGAACAAAGACTTTTTACAGATGTAGCTGGGAGACTGAAAGAGCTCTACTTACTTCAGTCAAGTTGAAGTTTTATTTTGTCAAAAGGATTTGCTTTAATGAAAATTTAACTCTTGATTTTTGCTTTTATTCTATTTTTTTAGTCTGTTGTCAATTTATAAAATGTATTAACCCTAAAATAAACCATATATAGATAATTTCAACTGCAAATTGTAAAGTGAATTTATTATTTCTATTTCTCTTTATAACTTTGTTTAACATGTATGAACAATAAATCTACTTGTAGTTAAAAACTATATTCAGGTGGTAGAAATATATTATGAGTGCAAAATTTCTCAGGACAATAGTGTCAAATTAATGGAGGTTTTATTTTTTCCAGGGTCAGATTTTTACAGATACATAGCACATGATTGAAAAATTAAGATAGTTTCCAGTTGTTCTGGCATGTTCCAACTTTTAATAAATAATTTTATGAGAAATACTTGACCACAGTTTATTGCTGCACTATACTACAGAGAAACATACACAATATTTCCAAATACATTTGGGTAATATATGTTTTAACAAATTTTCTTTTGCTGATTTTAACAGAAGATACATCTGTTCTTTTGAGAAAACAGAAAAATTAAGTGTTTTCCAACTGCTGTTGAGGCATAAGAGATTGATTCATCTTTGAACAAATTAAACGTTTTGACAAATCACAAACAACCAATTCCATTCAAAACAGTTTTTTAAATGACATATGCTTGAAGATGTTGACTCTTTGGGAATATTGCTCCTCAGAGTTTTCTTTTCCATGGACGTCATCAGAAAAGTCTGCTGAAAAGCTTTAAATAGAAACATAGGATCAGCAGGTGCAACTGCAGGGTTACATCACTTGAAGGAATCAAGGTTCTGTTCGAGGCAAAAAGATGATCTCTACAAATAACATACAGAGGAATTAGTTCAGTTGTAGAATATTCTAGAAAGAAAAACAAACTATTTCTTTTGTGATTGCCAAGCTTACTGCTGAACTGAAGTGGTTTTTATTGTGGCATTTTAATTCCAACTGAAGGTCTGTTTCATTTTAATTCTGTTTAACATTTTTTCCCCCTTTCGTTGTATAAATGATCAAATACAGAAACGTTACAAATGTGAAAGAGTTTATGATCATTGGCTTCCCTGGACTTCCACCAGAGTACTATGGCATAGTATCGTTTGTTCTCTTACTTGTTTTTATTGCTATTGTATTCGGAAATGTTTTTATTCTAGCTGTCATCATTTGTGAGCGGACTCTCCACAAGCCAACGTACATGATCTTTTTAAACCTTGCAATGACAGACCTGTTCTTTGGCATTGTAACACTCCCAAAGATCATCGCCAGATATTGGTGGAATGATATGATGTGCTCGTTTGGAGTTTGCTTTGCACAGATGTATTTTGTTCACTCTCTGGGAGCGATTCAGTCGTTAATTTTGCTGATGATGGCTTTGGATCGCTTTGTTGCTGTTTGTTTTCCATTCAAATATCCAGTTTTATTTACAAACAAAAACATTTCTATTTGTTGCAGCTTGTGCTGGTTTCTGACTTTTATACGGATTATGGGACTTGTGCTACTTGCCCTGACGTTGCCCTACTGTGACCTTAATACCATCATGCAGTGCTACTGTGATCATATTTCCATCACCAAGCTGGCATGTGGGGATGATGTTGCATATGTAAAAATGGTTGCATTTGCAAATGCTATGATCACTCTCTTGGTTCCTTTAACATTTATAATTATTTCTTACTTTTCTATCATTATGGCTGTTGTGAAAATGTCTGCCTCTGGGAGGGATTACAAATTCCTGTCCACATGTGCCCCTCAACTCTTCATTACCTGTCTATATTATGTGCCAAGATGTATTTTATATATTACTGATACTTTGGGAATCAAATTTAGCCCTGATGTTCGTATTGTTATAACAATGTTGTACAGCCTCATACCTCCAGCAGTCAACCCTGTGATATACTGCTTGAAAACGATGGAAATCAAAAACGCTTTGACCCAGAGATTCAGCAATAGGAAAATAAATCTTGCATTTCAAATGAGACCAAACTTGTGACGAGCAAACACATATAGATTTGCTACATAAGTTTTTTTTTTGTTGTTGTTTGTTTGCTTATAAGTTATACAAGGAGTTTGGCAGGTAGCACATACATCCTGTGTTTAGCTAAATTATTTTAAAAAAGAAACAAGAAAACCATTTGCAAACATAAAAAATGTTTTAAATGTAAAGACTGAACGTGAATATGCTTTAGATGATTTAAAGACAGATCTTTTTTTCATGAAATTAAAACATTAATTCTCTATGTCCTTTTAAAATATGCTTTTGTGGTTGATTATGTAAGCAGTGCATTTCATAAGGTTCTGATGTAATTTGGCCTCGTTGTACGTCAGATGAATTGACTGAAATGAGAATACTGTCTGCTCCAATGTTCTGACTGTAAAGATTTATATATGTATTAAATTTTTTTCTTTTCTGCAGGAATGAGTTCTGTCTCACATTGCCTCGCATGGTTTAATTAAAGCTCTCCTTGAATTCACCACTAGATGGAGTTAAACTGGCAATATGCTTTTCAAAAAGTCCAGATTCACAATATATGTAACACTTTTTACATTAAACCGGAGTCTTGTGATAGACCTACAGCCTGTCCAGGGTTTATCCCACCTCTGTGTTTTATTGAACCAACGAGATTACAGATTTAAGTAAATGTGCTTGTTTTAGGATTTATGGAGTAACAGCTGAAACATTGTATTAGATTACAATTAAACAATATAATATTTGGATATTCTCATAACATATAAAAAAAAAAAAAACTGCCGTGCAAGAATGGCTTCTTATGGCTTTCTTTCACACAAAGAACATTTATGTAGAGTTTTTGGTGTAGAGAATTACATTTTCTCAGTGACGTGCTTTATTTTCGGCTGATAAACTACAAAAAGTATCTGGTTTCTACTCCATTTGAATACTGAGATACGCAAATTAGTTTGTCGTGGACATTAACATTTTAATACAATGAAAGCCAACAACACATACAGGAGTCACATATTTCTCAAAAATGATTTCATTTAAGTTTTATCAGAAAAGCTTTCAAGATAAAATCCTCATCACTCTACTGGATATCATTGCATTGAGCAGCATGAGCTCATTGTGTATACCACACACAAATCTCTATACAGCTGCTACTCAAGTATCACAATAATAACCCAGTAATATCTCTATATATCATGCAGAACAGTCCAAACAACTTGTCTGAGCTGATGAAGACTCATTCACCTTGGGATGCTGAAAACCTGAAAACAGAATGTGATACTGAATAATTTGGTTTATAATATGCTGCCAGTCAGGGGGGTCGGGGGGGGGGGCACTCATCAAGCATCATGTTTTCTATCACAGACAGATGATCCCTAAATAAAGGAAAAAATACAGTAAGACTGCATGTATAGGGCAAGAGAAAATAATATAACCCATTTTGATATAGTTGAACGCTGGATTACATATCTTAACAATGCACTATTCAGAATGGGAATGTAATAAAAGCAAAAGATGAAAGAGGTGGAAGGATTTCATATTTCATAAAATCAGCAGCTTGGAAGATGCAGATTACAAAAAGAAAACAACTTATTTGCGATTGACCAGAAAGACAACTTTGTCCTAGATAATTAAATACAGTAGAAAATTATAGTGAATCAGATATCAACTACTTCATCTGCTCTGACCTTTCAAATAATTTCTTCCTCATCACTTTGCATATCACCGCTGTGACTGAACTCCATGGGCATACCTGCAATGTCCTCAAACACTGCAGCGTAGCTTCCAAAAGTCAGGAGCACATTTACATTTTTTTCCCATTGTTCAAACATAGCAAAGGGATCCGTCTTGGAAATATCCTGACTTAAAGTGGAGGAGGATGTTAGTTCAAAGACATCCTGGCTTATTCTGCACTCTGATGGGAATGGCTGCTCATGCCTATATGTTTTGCCAGTAATGATGTTAAAGTGGTCATAGTCAGACTCAGAGCAAGTAAACGTGCTGTCTGTTTCACAGTCAGATGAGGTCTCTGTTGTCATCGTGGACTCTAGGGGTTCAGGCTCTAAAAGCGCTTGATGTGAAAAAGCTGGCTCAGGAGGAGCATTCAGTTTGCTAATTTCTTCGAAGCTAAGTGGCTGCATTGGCTCCAGGAGCTCTGGCTGTGGGAACTCTTTTGTACGACAGGACATATTCTGCCTCTGCTGCTCTGCGTCAAGCTGACACGATGACTGTTTGTGAAATGAGGAAATATTTTGATGCTTTGGAGGGCATTTCTGTTCACCAGGATTGTCTTTCTTTGAATTACCTAGCAGCCTCCTCAGATCCCCCCACTGGTTTGAATCACTTTTAAGACGTTTCGTGCTGCATAAATGCTTGTGCCAGCTGAGCCTTGGTGAGTTGTTGTCAGAATTAAATGCACTACAGATGCTGCCGATCTCGTAATACTCCAGCTCACTCGGAAGCATCAGCTGTCCGTAACTATTAAGCTTCTCATCTGACTGACATGGACTTATTCGATCAAGACGTTTCCCTTTTGAGGTTGAAAGTCCAGCTTTCGGCAACTGATTGCCATCAAAACAAATAGTTGGGTTTTCAGTTTCTTGCCCTGTTTCATGTGTAAGGTTCTCATTTTTAACAACTGAATCCCGCTGTTTCAGTCTGTACAGAACTGCAAACATGCATACAATCACCAGGATGGAGATCAGAGGGAGAACCACCGCTATAATCCAAAAAGGCCTGCTGTGCTGTTTCTCTGAGCACTCTTCACTGACAGTGGAAATGCAGATATCACAAAAATGATTGGAGACATTCTGCAGACACATGCATGGCCTGTCCCGCGTTGCAGGTCTGCACGGCCTCCGGTTCTGACAATCTGAAAGACATGTTCTCAAAAAGGTGGTCTCTTCAGTGCATGGTGAGAAGAGGCAGACACCTGGAGAGCTGCAGCTGGACTGCGGGAGAGTCGAACTCGGCCAGACCTCCACCATTAAACTGTGTCCGCTGAAGGGCAGAATTTGACCGCTGACGTTCAGATACTCCACACATCCACTAAATCCTGTGACCACAAGAACGTTCAGAGACGTCAGGTTGACTCTAGAAAAGCCTCTCTTGAAACAATACTGGCAACTTCATTAAGTGTACCTGCTCAACTGTCTAACACAAAAAACAACTCAAAATCTTTTGCAAAGAGAAGCATCAAAATGGAAAGATTTAAATGATTTTGAGCATATCATGGCTGACAGTGTAAAATGACAAAAAAAAAAGCATTTTATGGCTTTACATTGAATTTCTTACCTTTAGTTGTATATATCAAATATAACTTAAAAGATATTTGAATGCATTTTGATGCATTAAAATTCGCCTCAAAAACATGGAAAATACTGGATCTTCAATCCAGTATCGATCAATCAATCAATCAATCAATCAATCAATCAATCAATCAATCAATCAATCAAATTATATTTGTATAGCACATTTCAGCAGCAAGGCATTTCAAACTGACAAATCTGTAGAAACTGTGTGAGCTACTATATCAATATTGATCAAAATCTCTGGAGGATTTTTCTGACACCTAGTTGAATTTGTGAAACTAAGGCATAAGACTAGTCAGGAATAAAAAGGAGTCCAACTTGATACTGGCAAGAAATCACTGTTTATATAATGAAGAAATCACTGTTAAAAAAAAAAAACAAACAAAAAAAAAACAATCAAAAAACAACCTAATAAGTCATAGGATTACCTGACTGTTGGAGCTTTCTTTGTCTTGGTGGAGCAGCAGCAAGAATGATCTTTTCCAAACTAAAAAGTCTTAAGTCCATGTTTTGTTGGGTAATGTTCAAGACCATTTTGTCATCAACATACAGTGAATTGTTACTCCCACTGGTCGATAAGGACAGGATGTGCCAAAGACCATCAGCAACTAACAGCTCAACTGTAAACTCTGACATATGTCCTAAAGGATCAATGGAAGTGAACACAGGTTGTCCGTCTCTTACCTGAAAATAAATTAAAAACGATTGTCAGAGTTTTTAATATACTCAGACATATCATGTCCATATATTAAATATACTTTTTACAAACCATCAACACAACATGTCCTTTTCCAAGAATAAAGAGCAGGGTTCCATCTTCTTTCGTTTTGAACTTGACAGTAATGACAGTTTGCATTGTTGTGTCTTCCTGCTTTGCACCATCCTGCAGGTCTCTAAGCAGAAGGTCTCTCTTAAATCGCTCCTTAATGACATACTCAATGTAATCAATCCCCTTGAAGTGTAATACAAGTTCTTCAGATATTTCTGTTTCAAAAAGGTAAGAAAACATATTCAGTCCCAACATTGCGCAAAGAAAAATCTAACATGCAGTAACTCCACATTAGCTCTATCCAGCTATCAGACTTAATGAAGAGACAAACTCTATAAATTATTGTCAGGATCTCTTTGTCACTTTACAAATACAGTTTACCTTTATTTTTTCCTTGATCAAATCCTTAAGACATTAATGGCAATCCTAGTATTTTTTATCTGCTCATTTGTTTTGTAGAGAAGCCTCTCTTCTTTGAATTTGAACTTGAATACTCTTAAAGTATCTTTTTGACAGATAAACCCTAGTTCAGTCAAATTTACATTCCTATTTCTGCAGGTGGCATCTTAAGATCTTAAAAATATGAAGATATGACCTTGCTGTATTGCTAAAGTATTTGTTTGATTCCCAATAAATATAATGTGTCCGAAGTATTCTTAGGTAAATAAGGCTTTGCAATAATAAATTATGGGTTTTAAATTTAAATATTGATAATTAATTGTGTCAAACCTTGAAAATGTCTGTGGCTAAAGCGATAGATTGCTTATTAGAAGAAATGTATTATTCCTAAGGGAAATACATAGTGCAAACATAGTCGACTAAGGTTTAAGTTGTCTTAGACTTGTATGTATCCTAAACCTGCACCTGATTGGCTCTTAAGTCCCATCTGACTTAGTTACCCCAAAAAGAAATAGTTTTCATCAATATCATACTACAAGACGGTCAGAAAGGTTTTCATCCTGTCTAACTGTAGATGGAGTGCTGAACTAGTCCCAGTTCAAATGAAGTTGAAATTTGTCAGCTAATAGTCATTACACCACGGTGAATCTGTCAGCTAAATCTAATAAGCTCTCTCTTTTTTTGCTTTATATTTCTAGTTCGGTCCCACTGAAACCCAGACTCATGACCAAACAACCAATATCTCTGCCTGAATTGACAGCCAGCCTGACCCAGTTGCTCTCACCCAGAGCAACCTTGCATCTTAAATGGCAAATAGACTGAATTACTACAGCGCTTCTCCAGTCATAGAGTTTTACAATCTGCTGTGGCTCCAAATCCACAGCAGATTGTCTTGGAACAATCCCCCGAAGACGCTCTGTGGAGGATTTGCTATTGTGTGATGAATTATAATATGAATTCTTGATGGTTAATAGCTGTGATTGACAGTACAGTACTCAGATTCATTTTGTTAAATTGCTAGTTTCAGTGTTTATTGTAAATAAATAATAATTTAAAGGATTTCATAGAAATCTCGTGGATTTTTTTTTTGAGTAACAGAAAATAGAGTTAGTGGTAGGATTCATCTTACAGAATGATTTTTGACAGATAATGGACGTGATTAATTTATGAACATTGTTAAATAGCATTTAATAGCTTAAAACTGTTACACTGGTTTTTAAGAAAATATTGTTGGTTGGCTTGTCAATCCACTTCTCCATATTTACTTATGTATTTATTTACCTGTATCACAGTTTCTTCCTCTAAAGGGAGTTTTGCACTCACAAACATATTCAGACCAAAGGTCATGACACACGCCCCCATTCTTGCATGGGGAGCTGTTGCATCCTGACACTGCTGCTCGAGGACACCTTTGTTAAAGGGAAAAATAGAACATGTTGCTTGAGAATAATTCAAACACATTCCAACAAAATGTAAAAAATAAATAAATGTGTAGCATCATAATTGCAAATTTGGTGGTAAATTTATAATATCTTAAATGCATGAAACACTACCTGTTGAATACATTATAAGTTGCAAGGCCAGAAGAAGGTCTCAGCAAGATGCCATTTATCTGAATATTTCGAATGCACCCAACAAAGTCATGTGTTTTTATAGGACTTGGATGTTGCAAAATTACTTCCAGGCTTCTCAGTCCTCCAAATGTCATATTTGTGTTTCCAACGTCAAGAGTCCTAAGAGATGCAAAGATGAAAAGAAATTAAGAAATTATTTACTCAGGTTAAGGTTGTTCAGATAAGGCTGAAAATGACAAAAATTGTCATCTGTAAGAATTCACTTATGGGCACCTCTCTGAGATAGTGCCATCAAACTCTGAAAAACAAAGTCCATTGTTCACAACATCTGTACAGTTGTCCACAAGCAAAGTCCCCATCTGTTAAAAAATATACAGATCCACGTGAATATTTTAATCAACTTATGACTGGTCAACATTGTGTAGATAGCTATAGCTCACATTCCCAATCCTTCTGACAGTAACGCTGTGAAAATGTCCATCTGCAACTTGCTTATGCGTCTGCAACTTTACAGGTCCGGAGCCAAGGTCATAAGAGAGTTGGACTCTGCTGTCAAGTATCTCCAGTGCAAAAAACTCCCTGCTGGATAATGTTCCTGAATTGTACAGGAGTAGGGAGTCCCTCTGCACTGTTGCAAACTCAAAATAAATTAAATTAGTCCTGCGATCCAGTGGGGGAAACTCCACAAAGGACATTTCTTCAAAGCCATAACTGGGTTCCTCACAATGGACACCACTGACTCCTGAAAAGAAAATAAATTGCAGTAACTTGATCATAAAATCGACATACTTAGTAATTTGATGAAGTTATTTAATGTTTTTAAAAACAGATATTTTGGTGCTAAGGTACAATAATACTAAAAACTACTTTTAGCATGCCTAAAATATCTTTGTAGACCTAGATTGCGTAGTGATCAGATTGTGTTTAACAGTGTTAAATACGCAATGCAGAAGCATTATTTTTGGTCATACAAATGACTGTGATCTTGGAACGTAGTAATAACATAAAACACTTATTCTTCTATGGAAATAACATTTGTATGAGAATATTACTAAAATGATCTATTTTTACATCTGCAAATGCATATTTTTAAAACGCAGTTAGTGACATTTATTGTTATCAAGATTGGATATGTTTGATGATCAATGAATAAAGGAAGCAAAAAATAAGACATGCTTCTGTTCTAATAATGAAGTAAAGGATTAGAATTCATTGGTCATTGTAAAAATAGATCAAAGGATTGATTATCTGAAAAGAATGAAGCTTTCAACTAACAAAAGATAAAATATCAGAAGAATATCAGAAGAAAACATGTCAATTTCGATATAAAACCTTGTTGTTACGAAGCAATAGCTGTTATTAGTAAATAGTAATCTGTGAGCTTTTACTAACTCACATTTCTTTCTTGTTTCTATAACAATCTCCTATTTTGCATCATGTGCCTTTATGTTTTTTCTTACCAAAGGGACAGATACAGAGGAATCCTGTTTGTAGGTTAATGCATCTTCCCTGAAAACATGGTGTAGACCTGCAGTGATCTTTGAGCTGTTCACACCGTTCTCCTGCAAACATAGGTAAACATACTTTTTGCAAGGATTCTGGTTAAGGTTAGTACAATGAAACATGTTGAAGCGTGTTTTTGTGATCAATTCTACCTTCAAATCCAGGTGCACACTGGCAGTGGTATCCCTCCTGTGACTGAATACACGTCCCACCATTTTGGCACTTCACCTTAAGGCACTCGTCCACATCAGCCGAGCAGACTGAGCCAGAGAAGCCACTCTGACAGTGACAGCGGAAACTTCCTGCAGTGTTTTCACATGTGCTGTTGTTCTGACAAGGATTCGCCTCACATTCATCAATGTCATCTTCACAGAGTGAACCGCTGAACCCGACCGAACAGGTACAATTAAAAATCTCTTTCTGTGGCGACACAAAGATGACAGCCATGCTTTCCAGGACAGCAACCTCCTGGCTGATGTAAATGTTTTTGTTGCATGTGGCCCCGTTCTGACAGGGGCTCATGAGGCATGGATCACTGGTGATGTGAGAAATTGTCATATTGCTTTGGGACTCCAGTAACTTCTTATGCCCAGCAGATATACTACTTGCTACCTCTCTGCTTAGATATTGCCCATTGTAGTTTTTCACTGCTGCAAGTAGTAGTATCTCCATGCCAATATGTTTGATTCCAAAAACATGAGTCTTTGAAGCCTGCAGGTTGAACAGACTATCCAAGGCTTTCACAAACCGCAAATACCTATTGGTCAAGAAGTTTTCCATTGAACGTGAGGCCACGTAGAAAAAAATACAACTGTCCACAGATGCATTTGTAAAACCTTTGTAGTTCACATAGATACTGTTATTTACTGGAAAATGAACTTGATCTGTAGCTTCAACTGTGACATTGAATGTGGCCTCGCCCTGAAAGGGGGATGACCATAGCTCACATGTACCATTGGGTATCATGAACATGTTAATCGGGCCACTTCTAATGGAACAGAGGAATGCATCAGACTCATCATGATCCTCAGGATGCACATTGCCTATCATGCCGCCATTAAAAGAACTGCCAAAATATTTCACCTCAATAAAGATGTTTCGTGGTAACGGGGGGTTATCGTTTTCATCTTCCACCCTAATGTGGAGTGTTGTTGTTGAAGACAGTGGTAGAGGAAACCCTGCATCTTTTACCACCACCAGTAATCGATATTCAGAGACAAGCTCCCGATCAACAACACGTCTGGTGAGTAAAACTCCATCCGGAGTGAGAATAAAAGCACTTTCTGCTGACAAATTTGATAGCCAAAAAGTAAAAGGACCTTGATTTGGAGGTAAATCAATATCAAATGCATTTAATCTGGCAACTATGGTTCCTTCAGGTTGATTTTCCTTCACTTGAATCTTGTTTGTCACGAGTTGGGGGGCGTTGTCATTAACATCAACTATGTTCACAATGACGTTTGTTGTCCCAGTGGCTGGGGGAGAACCATGATCGGTGGCTGTGACAGTGAGATTGTAAACTGGCCAGCGTTCCCTGTCAAGATCAGAGTTTACTAACACAATGCCATTAAGTGGATCAATGGAGAAAGAGGAGTTTGTGTTTCCGTCTACAATCCTAAAGATGAATCGATCCCAATTCAGTGCAGAGTCCTGGTCCAAAGCACTTACAGTTAACACAGATGTCCCAGTTGGGGTGTCTTCTTTAACATCTGCCACGTACCATGTGGATGTGAACAAGGGTGCATCGTTAGTCTCAATCACATTAATATTGACAGACGTCTCAGCTATGTCTGTTCCATGAATAACACCAGAGTTTTTTGCCAAGACTTTCAAAATTACTTTACTGTTTCCTTGATCCCTCAAACTACGACTTGTATATATCTCTCCAGAAAGTGGGTCAATGTCAAAGCCAAAATTTTTGCCATGGCCAAACATTAGATAAAACACCTCACCTTCAGGACCACTGTCGTTATCAGTGGCCGTCACTTTTCCTATTGACGTTCCAACAGGAACATTTTTGTATACTGAAAAGCTAAAACTTTCTTTTGTGAAGGTTGGGCTAAATTCATTGAGGTCCAGGATGTGGATGATAACATGAGCCAAACCAAACAAGTTGTGTCTGGCGGTGTTTGAAGCTTTGACTGTTAAATCAAACATCTGCTGTTGCTCGTAATCAAAGATATCCAAAGTAGTGATACTCCCATTTCTTGAATCGATTGCAAATTTATCAAAACTGCCAGCAATAAAAGAGTAGGATATTTGTGCATTTACTCCTGAGTCGATATCGGTGGCCTTTATATCTAGAACCTTTGTTCTGACTTTTGAATTTTCAGGCACTGTTGTGGTATACTCTGACAATGAAAAGACAGGTGGATTGTCATTTACATCCACAACAATCAGAGTTACATTCATCCAGGCAGATTTAGCTATCCATCCACCATCTGTTGCTTTGATTTGCAGATTATATCTGGTTTCTTTTTCAAAGTCAAGCTCTCTGGTAAGTGTTAGCAGCCCAGAGAATTCGCCAATGGAGACTGGAAAATATTGATTTTCAGGACTAATGAGGTATTTAATTACACCATTGGGACCGTAATCCCCATCTTCTGCTTGAATTTTCCCAGCCACTGATCCAACAGGCAAGTCTTCAGGGACAGAGAACGTGACTTCTGGTTCACTGAACCTGGGAGAAAAGTGATTTTTCCCAGTAATTACAAAGGTGATTTCAGTCTCAGAGATCAAAGGAGGAAAGTCCTGATCTTTGGCCACAACTAATAACGTAAGTGACTCATTTTGACGTTCTTCTAAAGTTTGACTTAAAAATAACTTTCCATTATCAGCTTGAATCCAGAAGAAATCAGAAGCATTGCCTCCACTGACGTTATATTTAATATAATCACCGCTATTGACGTCTAGATCTGTTGCAGTAAACTTGGCCACTTCAGTTCCCACCAATAGGTCATATGGAATGGAAACCAGTGCTGGAGAAGGCAAAAACTTTGGAGGGTGGAGGTTCAGTTGTTCTAATCTCACTGTAACAGTAGTGTTACTGTGCAGAGGAATGCTGCCACAATCAAATGCAACAATTGTGAAGTTATAGATTTCAAAAGTAGAATTATGTAAAAGGAGTGGCTGCTTTGAAAAAACATCTCCAGAAGAAGCGTCTACCCAAAATAATTCATTTGGAGGTTCAACAACATAGACAATCTCACTGTTTTGTTCAATATCTGTGTCTGTTGCAAAGACCTGCAAAACAAAAATCTCTAAATGTTTTGTTTCTGGGATAGCAACTGAATACAAATTGCTAGAAAATACTGGTCGGTTATCATTGAAATCTAAAACAAAGATACTGACATCAGTGCTAACACTCCATGCTGAATCATTTGCATTTACTTTCAAGACATAATGGTCCTGTGCCTCCCTGTCCAGAGACCTTCTAATAAAGATGCAGCCAGTGGTGGATTCGATGTCAAAAGGGAGATCCTGATTTTGGTCAGGTATGTAATAATTAATTACTGCATTAGAATCAACGTCATCATCAGTTGAGGTTATCTGCAGAACTGTGTGCCCTATCGGAGCATTTTCAGAGACTTCTGCAAGATGTATCTGAGAGAATCGAGGTGCATTATCATTCCTGTCCAAAACAGAAATGATTACTGTTGCTTGGTCTGTATGAAGGGGGTTGTCAGGTTCTGCAGCCTCAACTGTTAAATTAAAAAAGGGAATGCTTTCTCGATCTAAACTTACAATGGTGCTTACCAAACCATTTTCAGGGTCAAGTGTAAAAAACTCATCATTATTTCCTTCTGTTATGTTGTACCATACTGTGCTGTAATTGGGAGAATCCGCATCGAGAGCAAGAACATCACAAACTCCAGATGGTGGGGAATTTTCATAAACCTCACACCTGTATTCAGCCTGGGTAAACTTGGGAAAATTATCATTTACATCAGTGATGTTTATGTGAATTTCTAAAAATGATGAAAATGGAGGCGAACCAGAGTCTCTGGCTTCTATCAGCAAAGAAAATTCCTTTTTGCTTTCATAATCCAGTGGGTTCTCAACTGTCAGTGCTCCACCTAATTGGTCTAGGTGAAACATCTCTTCAAAGTTTCCAGAAGGAAGATAAAAAGAGACAGGTTCAGCTCTGATGCTTGCTGCAGAAATAACAGCTACTACTGTTCCCACTGGCTCGTCCTCAAAGAGAGAATAACTCAGAACATCCACATTCATCTCTGGGAAGTCAGAAATGTTGTGAAACCTGATACTGATAGTAGTGATGTCAAATTTTGGGTTTTCTCCAGCGTCTTCTACATACACGTTGATGACAATATCATCCGTGCTCTGCAGTAAGCTTGAAGTGAATACTGTGCCGCTGTTCGGATCAATCAAAAACAGGTCTGAACTTTGTCCATATAAAGAGTATTGCAGCTCTGCATTCATGTCAGTGTCTTCATCGATTGCTCTCACTGCACAAACAACTGAGCCTGTGGAAAAATACCAACAAAATATGTAAATTTTGCTCTCAGTCTCAACAGTGTCACCTTCAATGTCACAAGGAAGCAAAGCATCTCACCTGGAGGAAACTCTGTGGGCACATAAGCCACAAAGGGGCTGTCCAGAAACTGAGGCCAGTGATCATTGATATCACCAACCAGGACATTAACAAGTACAGAGCTTGACAGCGGCTGTGTGGGATGCATATCCGTGCCAATCACTGTCAGCGTGTAAAAGGCTACAGTCTCCCTGTCCAAGAAATCAGTGGTAAGCAGTTCTCCGAACGTTTCCTCAATAGCAAATGGCACATTGTGGTTTTCCATGAAATACCTAATTTAAAGAAAAAGTAAAACATTTTTTAGTATACAGTGACATCCGAAACAGTTATGCTTTTAAACCTTTTCCACATTTTGTCAAGTTACAGCTCCAAACTTCATTGTATTTTATTAGGGTTTTTATGTGACAGATTATTGAAAGGTGGAGAGAAAATGATGAATGTTTGGTAACACTTTATTTAAAATGGGTTGAATAAGACTGACATGACACTGTCATAAACATGACATAACACCTGTCATGAACATGAATAAGCCTTCATGAATATTTATGACTGTTGTCATAAAGTGACATTCGGTAAATTATGACCTTTTTAATACAAAGTTGACATTATTCAAAATGTCTTTATGACAACTTGACATTAACCAATAAATCATTACTGATATAAATTTGTTATAAAAGTATTACTGATTAAACTTTAAAAATTAAGTAGCTTTATGTTATTAAAGGTAAAGTTTAAAAAGTTATTCACCCACCTTCAAATAAAGTGTTGCCAAATGTTTTTTATTGTTTCATAAATGAAAATTATGCATGGTATAGGTACATATTCGGCCCATTTGATTCAATACTTTATAGATCCACCTTAAAGTCTTGCAATAGATCTCAGTTGGAATTAGGTCAAAACATTTAATAAGCCATTCTAACACATAATACTTAGATCAAAACCAGTCCATTATAGCTCATTATGAGCTGTTTTATGGGAGATCAAATTATACATATGGTCAGTGGAGCTTATTTGCTATATGGAAAGCATTTTAAGGCAATCGGTTGGACTGGATTTTATTAAGAGGTATCAGAGTAAAGAGTGGTAAATATAAATGCAAACCAACCTTTGATTTTAGATTTAAAAAAAAATCTAAAATCGTTTTTCCTACACCTTACAACTGTGCAAGTAGTTTGTGTTGTTCTACCACATAAAATCTCTTTTGGATGTGATTCTTCACCTTACTTCACCACTCATGCCCTCATCAGGGTCAAACGCAGATATCATTGCAAACACTGTGCCTATTGGACTGTCCTCAGACACTATGGTGTTGTAGACTTCCTCTGAAAACTCAGGACGGTTATCATTGACGTCATCCACAGTGATATGGATAGTCAGAGTGCCAGTTAGTGGTGGAAAACCTTCAAATTTACAAAGTGACATTCATTAAGTTAAACCCGTGTGAAAGTGTTATTTACATATTGAATCTAATTTATGTTGATCTTGAATATCAATTACCTGAATCAACAGCTGTTATGATGACAGTGTAAAATGATTCTCTTTCCTTGTCCAAGCTGTGTAAAATCTTGAACACACCGTTGGGAGTGACAGAGAACAGACCATCGCTGTTTCCTTTTTGCATAAAATAAATAAGCTGACTGTTGATCCCCAAGTCTTCATCCAAAGCTGAAACCTGGTCAAAAAAAGGATTGGAAACATTAATTGAATAATAAAAAAAAAAAAATCTGTTGACTAGGCATGAGCCAGTTATCTGTATCCAGGTATCCATCCTATTCCTGGCAGTGGCCCTGTATGTCTGAGTTTGTGTTTATCAATACACAAAATCCTGGATTTTATAGCCTAGACTGCATTTTTAAACTACAACATAAAACTTAAAATCAAAGACAGTTTAGGTCTTTCAAAGTTTCTATAAGCACAGCAATGGAGTTGACAAAGTAGTTAAATACACTTTCATATGTAATTAGTTTCCATTTCTGAAGGTCTTCCCAACAATCTGTGAAAGGTAAAGGGGCAGTACCATATAGTTTCTTGTTCAAGCTTACAAATGTGATGTTCCCTTATATTTTTATCCATATTTGCACTGCAGAAAATTATATTTCTACATGTAGTCATGCAGCTACAATTCAATGATAGAAACCTGCACCTGTAATTCATGCAAATCACAGATAGTGTTTTATATTTTCCCTAATCATTTCTTTGCAGTAAAAATCTCATCTCGGCTCATGCCTACAGATGATTGCACAAAGTATGACCCAAAAGGTCCAGCAGCACCTGTTGTGTTAGCTGAGACAGATCCTTTTCATTTTCTTTGACATGAATGATCAGGAGTTCTGGAGAAAACTGGGGTGTAAAGTCATTAACGTCCAACACTGTAATGCTGATAGTAACAGTCGCAGATCTGGGTACATCCCCTTTATCGGCGGCAGTTAAAATCAAGCTGTAGTTTGAGTCCCTTTCTCTGTCAAGTTGATCCCGCAGTGACAGCACGCCTCGAACTGCGTCAACCACGAAAGGACCAGCTGGTGACAGACTGTACCGGACTTGCCCGTTTGATCCAATATCTTGATCCTGAGCTTCAAAATGAAACAGGCTTGTCCCTCTCTGAACATCTTCTTTGATAGACAAACTGTAGTTGCTGTGTGGAAACACAGGGTCGTTATCATTTACATCCTCAACATGCACTGTGAAATTCATTGCAGTGGCTATTCGGGGTGAACCCATATCAGTGGCTGTTACTGTAATAGTAAGAGTGTCTGCCTTTTCTCTGTCTAATATCTCCTCCAGCAACACCTCTCCAGTTGTGTTGTCAATGCTGAATGTCCCACCAGAAGAGTTGATTAAATAATACAAAATCTTTGCATTGGATCCTGCGTCTTCATCCTCAGCATGTAGAGTCATAACAACAGAATGCAATGCAGAGTCCTCCGGTATACCAGCATGTTGGGCAGAAACAAAAAATGGAGCGTTGTCGTTAATATCTTCCACTTCCACAACTACACGAGCAGTGCTGGTGAGCTGTGAAGATGCTGGCCGTGCACAATCCTTTGCTGTCACAGTCAAGTTATAGGAAGACTCCGTCTCTCTGTCCAGCTCTTTGTTCAGGCATAAACTACCTGTTGAGCGAATGAAGAACATGCCAAGTTCATCGCCGCTGACAACTGTCAGTTCCACTTCTCCGTTTTCACCTAAAATCAAGATGACAAAAACAGATTCATCTCAATCCCTTTCTATTATATCAAAGTTTTCATCCTATGGATTGTTTTAAATTTCTAAAAAATAGCAGTTCTGGATTTTAACTATCATGCACAAATTACAGCCAGAAAATGTAGGCTGCAAATGGCTGATTCCCAAAATGTGTTTTCTCGCCATGATCAAGAATTTACGATAGAGAAAACAGTTCTGTTTGGGTTTTAACATAAACTTGGGAAAGTTTGTGTACTATAAATAACAGTATAAAAATCAGGTATGTTTGGCCTTAAAGCAACTTAAAATATTTGATTCTTCGAACAGCTTTCCTTAAATCCAGGACAGATGAAATGGAGGTTTATTGGTTTACTAATATGTGAGGGTTTTAACTGAGCATGAATTCTGCAAGTTTTCAGTGTCAAAATATGCCTCAACTAAAATGCTGGTACAATATCAACAATGATTATGTTTTTCTTTTTAATGTTTTTGTTACCAATTCTTAAGATAGTCAGATGTTATTGCTTTTATATGATCAGGGAGACTGGAAGCAACTGGTAAGAGTCTTTTCTTAATCTGGAGGTACTTTGCACACAGTCATGCAGCTCCTATTTTTTTGTTGTTTTTGTTTGTTTCATTTTCATTATGCTGGAGATTTTTTATCTCTTACCATCATCTTTGTCTGACACATTCAGTGACAGGAAGCAAGTTTTGAGACGTGTGTCCTCCAGCAGCGATGCAGTAAAGTTGTTCTGACTGAAAACAGGAGGATTGTCATTGACATCCAGCACATTAAAGTAGACTCTGACACTGGATACCTGCGAGTGCCCCTGCTGCACCTCTATGGTGAGAATGTAGAACCTTTGTGCTTCAAAGTCCAGGCTGCGGGATAATAGGAACACCCCTGAGACGGGGTTGAGGAGAAACATGTTCTCCCCATCGTCCTCTTGAACTGTGTATGTGATAGGCGTGGGACTGTCCATCTGCGCTTCCACCTTTCCCACAACTGTTCCTGTCAACACAGTGAACCAGAGCTAATTACTCTGAAATGTTCACTAAACTGTCTGAAAACAGTTTAGTGAAAAGACAACATCTGGCTAATTACTGGGGGGGAAATTAATTAGTGTTACGAATTGAAGATAAAATAATAAAAAAAACAACAACAACAAGATACTTGGAGAATTTTATGAGATAGTCAAATTAACTGTAGTAAACAAACAAGCATGTTTGCTAACAGAAGAAGAGATGATGAACCTGGCACGGTGTCTTCTTTTACTTGAAATGAATAAACAGTTTGTGAGAAAGCCATCTGTGTTTGCCATCTGCTATGAGCGAGTGAGCTGACTGCCCCATGCTTCAGCTCTGCATCAACAGATGTATTATACCAGGAGGGAGGCTTGTGTTGCTCGTCAACAATACCAGAAAATTCGCTTTCCGCCCTCAGAATCCCTGGATTTCTTTCATGAGAGACCACCATATTAAGCACCTGTGTAATTATAAGATAAAAAATAAACAACTTTTGATGTATTTTCCAGTCCTCACACACAAATATAGCATGCTATACTAGTACTATAGTGCAGTAGTTTGGAGATCACTGCTGCAGCTCAAGCTGTGATATTGATTAATCCTTTTAAACAGAAGCCGTTATTAGAATATATTGACTAGATGACCAACTTACCATAAGAAGCAGTAATAAAAGCATGACTTTTCTTAGGTGTCGGGTGGTTTCCATTATAAAGTTTATCTCTTAAGTACCCATTTCTTTGATGTGATTACAAACTCAGCTTGGAGGGGGAAAATCCTGTTCAAAGCAAAACGAATGTGGCATAAAAAGATAAGGTCCTGTAAGCTTACTCCATATAACTTCTCCAAATGGAAAACCTTGTGTCCATAGGGATTGCTCAGTCTCCTCAGTTCGTAATCCTGACTGTTGTGACTCATCAACTTTGCTTTTCCAAATCCTATAATTGCCTAAACAAAAACAATGAGATATAAAAACCTTCTTGTGAACAGAGCTCAAATAGTATAACTGCACATCTCTATGAAACGCAACATAAAATGTACTCAAAGACTGAAAAGCAAAAGAAGCAAAAATGCCTTATCCTACCATGTATTTTACTCCAACAGTTTTGTGTTCTCTCCATAGAGTTTTGCTGCCGAGATTACTTTGTGCAAGGGGAACAGCAGCATGTTTCTCAGTGGGTTTGATCTGCTGCTGGACAGGATTGGTTCGGACACAGCAAGGCTTTCATTCACAGAGTAAAACGAGAGAAAGTTGAGGGGGCGGGGGCGGCTCCACTCAGAATAATAGGTTTTAGAATAGCGCTGACATTAACATGTACAGCATAGAAGAAATTCAGAGATTCGACTGACCTACATTCAGGATTAGTATTTTCAAGACTGCGGAAAAAAGGACAATGATCTCATTACCTTACATGCAAGCACTTCTGAGAAAAGCTTGCGTTTTTACAGGGCTGCTGAGAGGAGTCCAATAAACAGACATCTGAATCCCTTCTAAGTGATTGTGGTCACTGTGACTGCAAGATTTTTCTCTCCGGTTTCTCCAAGTGGGAACCTAAAACCAGGTCATTACTTTAACACTAACGGGAGGGAGAAACACAAAACACAGGAAGCACTATCCTCACTTCTTTTTTTAGCCTTTGAGCAGACAGAATTAGATGCACTTTGTTTAACTTTAAAATGTCATGGTTGGACTGTTATAAAGTGTCTTTCTGTGTGTAATTTTAGGTTGCTGCAACAAGAGCAAATGAACTTCGTTCTCGAGGGAAAATGATGATGTTTGCTTGTGTTTAGTTACTTGCTTATTAATCAAGTCCCAATTTTTTTACTGGAGAGTGGTTTTGCTTTTTCAAAAACCCAAAAGCAAAATTTCATTGTATGAATATTATGATGTGGGACTGTGGGCTTTTTGTGTAAAGATTTGTACAGAGCAGTCTAAGCTCCAAACTAGTGTGTCCCATTAAACGTTATGCCTTGTTCTGTATTATTAAGCCCCAGCTGAACACTTACATGCACAAACGTAGCAGAAGGGGTAACTTCAATACAGCACCACCTTCTGAACAAAGGATTTCAGAATATTTAAAGAAATATATATAAATCCATAGGATGTGAGATAGAGCAGCTGGTAGCACTGCTGCTTTGCCGCAAGGCTTCGAATCCTGGCCTTACCATGTTCTCTCTGTGCATGCATGGGTCCCCTCTGGGTACCTGTCCAGGGTGGATCCTGCCTCTCGCCTAACGACCGCTGGAGAATGGCAGCAGCTCCCCCTGCCACCCTCCTAGATTAAGCGGGTGTAGAAGTTGGATGGATGGAAACAAAATCCAGGACAAGGAGGTTGTATTGCTGTAGCTTCGTGGCTATAATTCACTTTTAGAAATAGCACAGGTGCTGAGTGTTATGTAAAATATTAATGTATTGGCTACTAGATGCTACATTTAATTTGCCTCTCAAGTCAACATAAGATACAGGATATGCATGTGTGAGATTTGATTTGTCTGTACCATCGTACAGGGAGACAGTCAGACTTGTATTATTCAAAATGTTCAACGCACACTGTCCCTCTTCAGCAAATAAAATTAGATGCAACAAATCACATTCCTGATCCACTGTTAGAAACCAGTGGGAGTTGTAATGTTTAATGAAAACTAATTACGTATGTATCTAGGTTTTATGCTTTCAAACACTAGCAACATGTTCACTGAAGAAGGTCACACTGAAGATTTTAGTGCAAAAAAAGGAAAGAAATACAATCACATCTGTGACCATTTTAGCAAAAGGAAGCCATGGGATTGTAATGTCCAGATTCTGACATTCTTTCACAAAATCAAACATTTAAGGACATTTTCACTTTTACTTATTGGTAAAAGTGATACACACTTAAACCACAATTTTGGAGCAATCAAGCAAAGCCAATGGATGACAATGTTTGATTTTGTTTTGTTTTTAGCGCTGAACTCCAAGTAAAAAAATCCTGTTGCTGTGCCGTTCTTAAAATCTTTCAAGATGGTGATCTTCAGAAAAATCTAGTAGTTGAGATGCTGCCTTTTATAAAAAGTTTGACAATAATCATTTTAAATAATTTTTAAACAATACAATAAATATATGCTGCCACCTCAACTCGTTTAACTACAAACCCCACTATTTTGATGTTTCCAAAAATTAAAATAAAAGACCCAAAATGCAGAATGAGGCCCTAAAACTGATTCTTCATGTTGGGTTTTTTTTTGTAGCTTTTAAGGAAGAGAAATAAACATCTTAAAAAAGAGATTTTTATTGAAGACATTCTTTAATGTCGACAGCTGCATTTGATATTAGAGTGGTATTCAAAAGGACAATAAAAAGACACTGGGACAGCACATAAAAAAATAATTTTAAAAATGAAAAAAAGATACACTACCAACTCATCAATCTCATTTTTGAGTTGTAACACCTAAAGACTACTTACTGTCATAGTGATGTGTAGTCCTTCTAAATAGTTACATAATATGGCAGGAATACAGAACTACCACTAGAAAATTTTCAAACTCAGGATATGTAGTGTTAACTTTACAAAAAAAAGGAGATTAACACTGTACATCATAAAAACATTAAATATACACATGATCTTGTTCAATTTGACATGATTCAAGATGGTGAACTGAGTACATTAGGATTACATGGCATAAACAAAAACTTCCGGTCCCATCCTTATGAGATTTACTCATCATCGTCTTCTTCTTCCTCTTCCTCCTCGTCTCCCTCCTCTTCGTCATCCTCATCATCATTGGCTGCAGCAGCTGGTGCTGAATCCACTCTGCCCTTTGTGCGGTATGCCACAATATCCTGTGGAGAGCAGGACAAATATCTTTTTAATCACAAGATTTTTTATAATAAAATAATCTCCAAACTGTATTTAAAGGAAATAGCATGTCCATCAGATCTGAATCAGATTCGCTTTAATTACAGCATAGCTACCACTCACCTTGTCATATTTCTCCTTCAGCTTGGCAGCCTTTTTTTCGTACGGCTGCTTTTCTTCTCCAGACAAGCTGTTCCACATCTCTCCAAGCTTTTTGGCCGTGTCCCCAATGGAGAGTCCAGGACTCTCACCTTTAACCTTGGGGCGAAAGTCGGCGCAGAAGAGAAAGAACGCAGACCTACAGGGTGTGGGATTCATTATTAATATCGAAGCTACAGGCAGAAAAACAACTTGTGATATATATAAGGAAATCGAGACAGTGATTTTATTTCAGGGTACATACGGTGGTCTCTTTGGGGCATTTGGGTCCTTGAATCGCTTCTTTTTCTGGCCCTTAGGGGGCACATAGTTCTTCATTTCCCTCTCATAACGCAGCTTGTCCTGTTTGGCCATGTCTTCAAACTTTCCCTTTTCCTTTGGTGACATTGTCTTTAAAACAAACAAAAAAAATTATAAAGCATAAACATAAAAACTAGAGGTGTGCCAATCGATCGGCCACCGATCATAATCGGCCGATTTCAGTGAAAAAGTGTATGATAGGTGATCGCCGATCACGGTCTCCGGTTGCCGATCACCTGCATCTCATTTCGCAACCTGCCTGTGCAGCTGGTCTCCTCTTTCCTTCAATTTGCGCAAACGCGTAGCAACAAAGCGATGTCGTGTGGAACTATAACGCACTGAGTGAATGGGGAAGTTTGCGTGTTGTGGCGGAAAATTTAAGCACGTCAAAATGCATCAACACGACAAATCTAATATGGCATAAAAGCAATGCCATAGTTGACGGAGTTTGGCTACATCGAGGCTCTCTGCAGTAAAAGAAAGACATACGGAGCGATCAGATAGCAGGTAAAGCAGCGCACAGCTACAAACACTCACCCGGATTAGCATGACGGTCAGAAAGCTAAACAAATAACCCACAAAATTATTTAAGTCTTCGAGCTGCGATGTAAGACACTGGTTCTGCTCTCGCTGTTGAACCGCTGCTACGCTACAGGTAGTAATATTTCACAGACGGAGCTTCGTTCTGCTCCACCTGGTAGTGACTCTCACACCGAACCTCTGCTTAAAGCTGCAGCATCTAACTTAAAAAACTCAGTCTGTTAAAGATAGTATTACCAATAGCAGTACAATTTGCACAATGCCTGTTTTGATTTTTTTCTTGAAAAAAGTTATTAAAAACAAGTTTTTGTCTAAATTAAGGTGAATTCATGGTTCCTTTTTCCACATAATGTAACCGGTAGTGCTTATGATTAAAAAAATAATAATTATGTGATCGGTATCGGTGATCGGCCCTCAGGGGTGATCAGAATTGGAAAGAAAAAACCTGATCGGCACATCTCTAATAAAAACACATTTACAATATACAAGAAATACCTTTAGAACATAAAGCTTATTTCTGATTGCTAGATTTTTATCAAAGATGTACCAAGAACTGGACTGGACCTGAATTGGATGATTTTATTCATTACTAGCCCTAACCAGAGTGTCAGAAACTAAATATTGGACATTTTTTATTTTATTTTTTTACATTTAACTGAACAAACCACACCGCACGTCACCAGACTGCATTATCAGCAACACTTTTCTGCATGCAAGTTGTTATTGATGTAGAAAGGCTTGGTAGTTTCAGTATAGGTAAGGTGTTTAAATACAGAGTCAAAAACTCCTGGAGAAAGAAACTTTTCTCTTTTTTATAGAAGCATGTCAGATGTCGCTCCAGGCTGCTGTTAAGGAACTAAAACTTCAGCATATAACCAGAAGCTGATCATTTCACAGGAAAGTTGCTCTAATTTATCCCTTTAAGGATTCTAATTTGATTTGTTACTGTATATATTTTCCTTCTATGCTTTGAGGTGACCAAACTTGGGGCCCAATGGACAACCCTCCTAGATCGCTTACACAAATGGCAAGATAGAAATATACACTGCTTATTCATATCAAACCAGTTTTACTAATTGGACACATATGTAAAATAAATAAATAAAGACTAACATTGATTGATGTACCATGAATCTCTGAAAAGAAGAGATTTATAAGTTCATTCTAAGTAGTAAAAAAAACATATTAAACTGAAGTATGACCGGTAAAGAAAGCATACTGTATTGATTTACATTGATATCTTGATTTAAGTATTACAGACATGCTATCCAATAGATGTTCTTTTTATACAGCTTTACAACTGTAAAGTTGTTTTTGATATAAAATATTTTTTTGTATTTATTTCTTAGATATTTTATCAAGATATATACATACATGTATATTTTGTCTATCTAGAAAGTGGAGGTGAAAAATAATTCTAATTTCAAAAATTGTTCCAGAAATCAGAAATGGCAGATTAAAGCTTTACAAAAAAAAAAAAAAAATCATCGATTTAGAAATCATCCACAATTTTTACCTTCCATCGTTCAGAGCATTTCTTGGAAAACTCTGAGAAGTTGACAGTGGCATCAGGATGCTTCTTTTTATGCTCCTCTCGACAGGTTTGCACAAAGTAGGCATATGAGGACATTTTGCCCCGGGGTTTCTTGGGATCCTTCACCATCTTGTCTTACTAAAGAAAAAAAAACGACAGAAAAAATAGGCATCTAAGTGGAGTCATAAAACAGCAGTGATATGCAAATTTCCCTTTGCTGAACGTTCTGCCTCCTGCTTTGTCAGTCCCATCTATTGTTTAAACAGGGAGGATATGAGGAGGAGGGGGGGCTTCTGGAGTGACTGATGATCCATTGTATAAAAGGCCAACATTAAATTTATGTAAACTACAAAATGCGTCTCATTACTGTAGCTTTAGCTATCCACAGCTCGATAGTGCTAACTATGTGGAATCAGGTAGCTGCTATATTTTATATTAAGTATCTTGATGACAGCGCTCCTGTGAGCCGGCTTCAGCTTGTAAATGAATACATTAGCAATGGCCTCCGCCTCCTTTGATTTTCCGCTAGCCATTAGCCATCATGGCTCCGCATTCGCTTTGTGTGCTTTTGCTTTTAGCATTAGCTTCGAGCTAAGCTAGGCAGACTGCTCATTTTAAGAGGCAGTCATTAAAATGGCTGATTAGACTTATTAAAAGGGCACGACGTTCTGTTATCACAAACATTTTGGTTTTCCACGTCATTATAACTATCAGTTGTGCTCACTCTAGTATTTTGTTTTGAATATTTGTATTAAAGTTTTGCTTTATGTAGGCATGATGTCGGAAAAAGATGCTCCGCCCGTCTCATCGCAGGCGGGCTGCCTCAGCACCACTCAGCGCTAACAGACCAGCAACTAGCGTTAGCTTCAAACATACCAGCACAGCCTCAATAAGCAGCTACCGTTAACAGGCTAGCACAGTGGGCTAGCGTTCACGGGAGCCAACCTCTCTGTCAGCTGCTCACACATGAGGTGACGTTGCTAACGCAGAATAAGTAGCTTTTAAATCAATCACGGGATAAGTTATCCTTTGTCTCGTTAGTAGCAGCTAATGGCAGCCTAGGGCGTCAACGTAGTGAAATGAGCATCATAAACCAGCTTCATAAAGGGTAAGCATCCCATCCAGCTCAGCTTTATACTCAAAGATACAATGCAAAACACAAAACACCCCAGAGTTTCTCTCATATGTGCTACACAGGATAATACTGAGGAATGCTTACCCTTTTCGCTAGTTGTATCTCTCAAACAATGGGACAAGTAGCACCGTGAGTGCGCGGTCTTTTGCCTACGAGGATTCCTTGTTTATCCGGTGTATTCGGCTCCGGCTGTCGGACATTGGCTGCCGCCAACTTCTTGGATATCTTATTGGACACTCGCTGCCCGAGCCCTGTTTGTTGTGCGGTTGGCTGCCCAAAACACGACGGGACGGTGGCGCTAAACTTAAAGTTTGAAAATCAATTTCTCCAAGTTTGAGGATGCAAAAATGATACAAAAGTCCACAACCAAGCCGTTCGTTGTTAAATACGTGTTTGTTGTTGTTGCATTCTCAACAGGAAGTGTAAAGTTACTGAAATAAAAGAATGCATAAAAATAACATACAGAAATGAAAACTACTACTATTAAAAACAAAAAATAAATTAAGGCATAAAAAATAAAATTCTGGATTCTGAACCCAATTTTATACATACATAAAGTGTCATTTGGTAAATAATAACACTTTTAATGCAAAGTTGCTCTAAAAGTTGCATTGAAAGTCCATTAAAAATGCCAACTTTGCATTAAATTATAATTTACCAAATCATGCAAAGTTGGCACTTTTAATGGACTTTTAATGCAAGTTTTAGAGCAACTTTGCATTAAAAGTGTCATTATTTACTGAATGACACTTCATGACTGTTATAAACATTCATAAAGACTTCTTTATGTTCATGACAGGTGTTATGTCATGTTTATGACAGTGTCATGTCGTCTTATGCACACCCCGTCAAATAAAGTGTTACCGAATTTTTTAAGTCAAAATGTCTTAGCATATATTAACAATAGTATTGATTTCTAAAATAAGACCCAACTTTACACAGATGTCTTTTTCTGCATCACTGGATATCCACAGATAAAACAAAGCTCACCAGGTTATATGGCAGAGATATTTATGTAGATACACCCCAACTAAAACAATTTATAACATAATTAATTTAGTCTTTCACTACACATGTTATAAATCACAGGCTTAATTCTTTTTATTTTGTATGCTTGACAATTTTAACCAATATCAGATGTGACCAGCTTAATATTTAAGAATAAAAGTTTAATGCTTATTAGTATTTAAATAATTTATTAATTTATTGAAACTTCAGGTAAATCCCCAAAAATGCAAATATTGTGGAAAACAGTTCAATATTTTTTGTTACTGGTTTCAGAAACTTAAACTCATATATAGTACAGATATACATTAAGGTAATGAAAACCCCAAAGATCAACACAAAAGGATAGTTTCAACAGAAATATCAGGCTTCTGAAAAGTTTGTTTATTTGTCTGCATTCAGCACTCTGCTGGGGCTCCTTTTGTATGAATGACTGCATCATTGTGTGGAACGGAGCGGATCAGCCTGTGGCACTGCGTCGGCGTAATGGCTTGCTTTGATAGCGCCCGTTGGTTCATCTGCATTGTTGCTCTAATGTCTTCCATCTTCTTCTTGACAACAGCAGATAGATTTTCTTCGGGGTTCAGGTCAGGCGGGTTGACTGAAGCACAGTAACACCACGGTCAATAAATCAGCTTTTGGTACCTTTAGGAGTGTGGGCAGGTGCCGAGTTCTGCTGGCTTGCAAGAAAGTAAAAAACTGTGTCATGTGGTCACATTGTTTAGTTCTAGTTAGGAGAGCGGCTGAATTTAGAAGGACACAGTTAACATTCAGACAGATCCAGTCCAATTTACAGTTATGGTCGTCCACACAACAACAGACACAGCCAATTCAACATTAATTGCCATTGTCACACCTGATAATGAAAGAGAATTATTATTAAAGATATTTATTGTCTTTCGGAGCCTGTAAAGTAGTGATGTCTGATTATGTTAGATGTACTGAACTCTACGATGTATCAGAATGGACTCAAACACCCAGACCTGAGACATATTCACAGATGTAAAAGTCAAAAGCCTATTTTCCTGATGTTTCACATTTTTACAATTCCATTTTCCCCCAGGACTTGTTAAGCTCATATCTGCCACAGCCATCCATCCATCCATTATCAACACGGTTATCCATTGTGGGGTTGTGAAGGGTGCTGATGCCTGTCTCCAGCAGTCAACGGAGGAGAGGCAGGGTACACTCTGAACAGGTCCATCACTACTTTAAGTGTCTAGTTTAAGGTATAAGTTTTCTATTAAAATCAAGTTTCAAGGTGCTAATTTCTGTTTATTCGTATGCCATTTCTTTTACAATGTGCAGCGTTTAGCCCTTACGGAAGTGTATTATTGCTATCTTGCTCAATAAAATGCCTGCTTTACTTTAACAGATCTGTGTACCTACTATTTGCTTCGTCTGTAGAGTGCTAGCAGTGGTGGGATTCTAATGAAGCATCTCACAGAAGACAATTTGTCTCCCAACAACACTCAACTGCAGATATCCTGCTGTACGACTAATTCATGGCACTAAATTAAGAATGAATGCTAAGACTTTATTTGCTTGTGTAAGTAACTCCATGTTAATACACACATAGGCATCCAGTTTCTATCTGGTTTATAGGCTCCTTTTCACATTCTGGACTTCTTTGCTCAACTGTATACAATAGGGAATGTTACTGAAAACCACATTGTAAACCTGATCACATTTACACAGGAACAGCCTCAGGATATCTGAGAAACAACCCACATCCTACTCAGGTCTGTTTTTAGACTGTGCTAGCCTGAGTATTAAATATCTGAATGGTCCTTATTTACATAGCCTTTAAAATGAGCAGTTTTTCCCCAGGATATCTTTGGAATGGAGGTTGCCAAAGGGATGCTCCACACTGTTCTGCAGTCTTTCCTCAGAAATATCTCACATCTGATTGGGAAATACACATGTAAGGCCTTCAGCACAGTACTGTTCCACCTACACTCTGACTTCAAAGAATCATCGCAACATACATCATACATCATACATGGTTTTGTGAGCATTGCTCACGTAGTAGAAACTGAGTAAAGATGAAAAAGCACACACTCAAAACCAACATCCCATTTCTCTAATTAGCTAATTTTCTTTTGTTTTCTGCACTGCTTTTTTGATAGAACATAATGACAACAAAATAACAAGATGAAAAGCTCGCATCTATGCGCAACAGGCAACTCTTCCTACTGACTCTGAAATGACAGCCAATTACTGGTTGCTGCTAAAGTGGAAACCTGAACTTTTGGCAAAATATATTCCAGAACAGCAGCACATTTTATAGAGTTATCTGCCATGGTATAAGTAGTGTTTTTTTCTAAAACTTTTTAACATGAATATGAACACCAGTTGTAGTTCTTTTATGCTGCTCTCTGATTTGCATTCCAGTCTCAATAGTTATTCAAAGACATGTCCGCATTCAGTAGGGGGGACAAATCAGACAACCTATGACACGTTTAACGGAAAGAGAGTCAACTATCCTGCACCTGTTGTTACCTGATGAAGGCTTGCATAATTTTCTTTCCTTGACACTGCAAGTAGTTTAACAAGTTGTTAATTGTAAAAGGTTGGTTTTCTTATATTTGTATTTCTTTCTTGAATTTGCACATCACAAAGCTGTGTGAGTTGCTTTAAATAAAAACATGTTCAGAAAATCAGGAATATCACCAATCACCAGACTATTGAATTGGCTCAGACCTTTCTGAACCTTATTAGTAAATTGGTTATTTCTGTGAATTTTATAAAGTGATTCTTTATGTTAACTGAATGAACAGAATGAATATTGCTTAAATGTTTTCATATTTATTATATTCCAGCCTCAGTTGAGATTGATTTTCTTGGTGAGACCAGCAAAAAGTAGCTTTTCTCTACATCATGTTATGAAATAGTGACCTACATATCATATATCTTTTTAGTTTTTCTATTTCTTTTCATTTGGTTGTGTGTCTCAATAAATGAACAGGAAATAATACAATACTTTAATTTCATATAGTTTTTGTATGTGCAACAGTACAACAGTTTCTCATTGGATGAAAAATTATTTATTGATACTATACAAGGCATGCTTATAATGTTTTAAAATTAAACCACTGTGTTGTAAGAAAGCATAAATAAGTAAAATATAAAAGAAACATTCTCACTTTCAGTTGTTCAGTGTGCCCTGTGTTTGATAATAGTTGTCTCTTTCTCTGTATGTAAAGGGGCAATGCTTTCAGTTTTGTGGTTTCAGTTGTCACTTGGTTTCTTGGTTACCATCTACCACCTGCTTTGTTCAGGTGTAATACTAGATCCTGTGTCAGGTAGACAAATGTGGAATGTTTTTGCCTAGTGGCTGTTTGGTGGACAGACTAAAGAAATTTTCTGTCCCTTAATTGTTAGATCACAACATCGTTAAAGATTTTTGGCAAGAATGCAACTGGAGAAAACCGCCCGCCCTTCATCAGCTTTAGGAAGATTGGAAAGCATACATATGACGAGGTATTCCTTACTCTCATGATATAGACAATCATGTGTGAAAAAAAATATGAAAACTAATCTTTGATTGGATGTTTTTTAATTGTTTAGTTGAGAGAAAAAGTTCTGACCTTTTTTTTCTACTTCTGTTTAAATCTAAAGAAATGTTTTCTGTTGTCATGGTTCTTAAAGCAATATGCAGAGTCGCAGGAAATTTGATCTCTGGAGAATAGTTTTGCAATGTGTTGCAAAGGTATCCCTACCCCTTGATCTTTTTCACATTTTGTTACTACAAAGGTAGATGCATTTTTATGAGATTTTGATGATGAGAGGCTCTTGGTTGCCCCTCTGATTAAGGCTCTCTGTTAGTTTAGGTGAACCGTGTGACAGTGTCAGTTTGCTGTGGTGGCCTGTGTTTTATATTCAGATATAATAAATTGAACAGTGCTCTGTGAGATGTACAAAGCTTGGTATGTTGTTTTGTAGCCTAACCCTGTCGTGATCTGTGGAACTTTGATTTTTGTGTTATTGTTATTGTTCCGTACTTGGTATATTGTTTATCCCTGGTGTTTATTTATGTCAAGGGATTTATTTCCAAAACAAGCTTTGGAAATTGTATGTCCTTTGCCTTTTTACCTCACATCCTCTTCTTTGTGTTGGTTGAGCACAAAAACCTCAATGAAAACACAGATCTTTCTGGCTGTGACATGACAAATTATGAAATGGTTCAAGGGGTATTCGCACTCTGGCCGTATATTTCTACTTTTAAACACAATGAGACTCCATATCCCTAAAAGACTTTGAATCAACACGAACTGTTTCATGAACTTCTTTCACCTTCTTTAGGTAAGAGCCATAGCAAGTTTATCAAAAGATGCAAACAAACATCTGATTATAATGTTAAATCCAACAGTGTCTTCTCTGAACTGCGAAGTACGAAGCAGAGGATCAGGATAAGAGAAACACCAGCATGGCTGGAGCGAGAGCTGCTGAAACACAACGATAGAAGACACTCGATGGAAGAATCTGAAATCAGGAGACAACTGCAGCACTGTGCATCTTCAACTCATCACTTTGAGGTACAGTTCTGAAACAAGTATCTCTGTCTCAAAAATCTTGTGCTTATTTAGTAGCACTGTTACTCTGTCCTTACATGGACCATGTGTGAGGAGCTGCGACTTTTAGCCAGAAGATGTCACTAGTATGCTGCAGCGCTTCTGTTTCCCAGCTCGGTCTCAGCTATCAGAAAACGATATAATGCTTTACTAATTTACATGATTAAAGTTCATGACCAGTTTGCACACAGCCTGACAGTGCATCAGACAGGGCAGTCTTCCCAGAGCCCCAAAGCATTTCAAGCTATAGTTGAGCCAACCATATAAAAGGTTTCCCAGGAAATTCAAATTTGAGCTTCTGAGCTGACAGGAACGATAAAGTGATGCAGGAGGCTGGGCTGCCAATGCATGGCTCAAGTTTCTGGGTTTCCATTGCAGATGTCAGTCACACTCTCCTGCTTAATGTAGCAAGCAATGTGCCATAACAGATTAAGAGAAGCAGGCTCAGGAGTTCAAAGTTATGCATCTCCTATGAAGGGATTTGGAAAGCAGTCAGGAATATGCGATTGCTCTCACCATTTTTTCATCACTTTGAGTGATTAAACAGTTATCTTACAAATTCAGGGAAAACCGTGGGGAGACTTCAGCTCTAGTTACATCCTTGAGGAATTAAGCTGTTTATCCCTGTTATTTATTAATGGTAGATCAAACAGCTTCCAAGATGAAGGACCAGTTGCTAGGAAACAGCTGAAAAACTTAGAAGAGTTGTTAACTCGGAGAGCGCGGCCTGTTGTCTGGCTGAGGGCTCTGACGCGCTGGTTAGGGTCACTGATATGCAAAGGTGAAACCCTGTCCATATCTGCTGATTACTAATGATCAAATTCAGTCATTAATTACTCCTTTTAGCGCTCTGACTTTATGAACTGCCTGGTGAGTGGATCTGTGTGCACCCAAAATAAATATTCAACTAAAATCCTTCAAGTGGCCAAAGTGTTTCATGAAGTTATCTCTATAATTGCGATTAATGCTGTAACTTCCGTTTCTCCTTTTATCTCAAGATCAATGAAAAGATATCGTTAGACGAACTCCAGGAACTGAAGTTGTCCTTTGAGGTACTTTGAAAATTGTTCCTTTCAAATTTTACCCATGTGAAAATGATCACATCACATTATAATTTCCTTACAAAGGAATGTGACGTGAGTGGGACAGGGTACGCCGATGCAAAGAATTTTGGACATTTACTGAAAAAGTGCTTGGATGTTTCTGACATGGTAAGACAATAACTGTTTTTATATCATTTGACCATAATCTCACAAGTATTGGCATACAGCCTGGAAGGTGATTTAAATATTAGTATTATTTTCACATTTTGTTTTATTAAAACAAACATTATTTCCATTGATTTTTTTTCTTTTTTTTTACGTGAAACACCAACACAAAGTAGCATATAATTTCCGAGCGCAATCAAGATTATGATTTTCTTAAACAGTCAGGGATAATATGAGAGTTGATGGGAAGATCAAAGTAGCTAAATATTTTGTTATATTAGAAGAAAACCTATTAGAGATAGCAAAAGATTTGAGGCAGCTGGAGAGGTTCATCTTGCAGTAAGATAATTATCCTGAGCAAACAGCTTGACAAAAAACAAAATGCTGTTCAGATGCTCTTTGTTTAATTTTACTGAGCCTGAGGTATTTTAAAAAGAAATAAATAAAAACAAAATGTGACTACATGGGTAAACATTTCATGAAAACGCACCTCCAAATGAGGCCAAATACAAATTCACATCAAACTTTTCAAATTTAATTTGTGATTTGTCTTCTTTTTTTTTTCATTTCCAGTTTGTGTTGGTCCATCTCATACAATTCCAATCAAATATTTTTTAGTTTGTGGTTGTATCAAGGCAATGTAAATTTAGAAAAAAAAAGTTAATTATCTTGTTTTCTTTTTTTGTATCTCACAGAGCAATGAAGAGATATATAGTTTGTTTAAAAAGATTGATTACTCTGATCAAGGAATGATTTCCTGGGTGAGTCACATTCAAGTTCTGTTTGAGTATAAAAGAGCATAGTATGAAATCTGTAGAAAAAAATGGCAATACTATTTGAGCTGGTGTTTATTCATCAAATGTAACTGGAACAGACATCAGCACTGTAGCTTGGGATATAGCTGCCTCTGTGGTGTCAAGATCACTGTATATAACAGTCTTTGTAGTTGTTTGCACACATGAAGTAGTAGATACATCATTAAAGATGTAAATCAGTAAATCTCCACATGTTTGGATACTTTTCACAAAGGAAGGGATGTGATATGTGATGCAGATGGAGTTCTCCACCTATCTGCTCCAGCAGTACGAAGCAAAGATGGAAACTGTGAGACGCAGGAAGCAGGTGGCCTTTCATTTGCCAGCCCTCATGAACGACGGCGGACATGGCATTCCTGTAGTCAACATCCACTCCACCCACGATGGCGACGTGTTAACAGTGAGAGAAGATGGATTAGTTTGTCAGTGGAGTCCTGACGTTAAACCTCGGAGGACCAAGCACATGTTTGTAGGTATTAGCTTTTAGGATTTTTTTTTAAGAAAATCTATTCTTAAAACACCTAAAGTAGTAGGAAGAAAAACAACATCTCATAAAACAAAAACAGAGATTATTCAAATGACCAATGTCTTTAAAGATATTCAAATATGGTTAGTGATTTATTGTCTACTCTGACACTGAAGTTAATCAAATTAAGTCAATTCAAGTTTATTTGTATGACACATTTCAGCAACAAGACAGTTCAAGGTGCAATGCCTCATAAAAACATAAGTCATCAATTATGAAACAAGCAGTAAACATTACATTTGGACAAAATGTCATCATTAAAATCATGAAGCAAATACAAATCAAATATGTTAATCAATGTTTCACTTACTACTGAACAGGTCAGGTCCAAAGCCTTTAAATTAGTGGTTGAGAACAGTACAAATATATTGTAATGTGATTTAAATTAAACTCTGTTCTCAATTCTGTTAAAGACATTTTAATTGGTCCTGTTTGTAGAGTCAGGGATCTGGCAAAAAAAGTTCAAAGTGGGTAACTGATTTCACTATGATGTCAGAGTACAACAAGCTGATGATCGGAACAGGGTGAGAACTTTTTATTGACCTCACTGATGTTTTTTTTCATTATTGAGAGGTTGGATTTAGATTTAATCTGCTTGAGCACTTTTTTTTTCAGGGACGGAGAGATTCAGTTTTATGAACTTTACACTTTAGAGCCTTACTGCCAGATCAGCGGCCTGGAAACTATACCTTTAACTTTAAGCTACAGGTGAACTGCACAAGAAGATCTTAAAAATTCTTCCACAGTTCTTTACCTGATGTGTATTTTTATTTTGTTTGTTTGCTGTGCAGCTACATCGGCTCTGATAAATGTTGTTTTCTATATGGAGACATGGAGGTAAGTGCTAATCAAATTACATTACATAACCAATATGCAGAGGTGTGACATCACAAGCCATACTTGTAGGGATAGTTTTACTTCAATAACGTCATACTTTTAGTTGAGGAGTATTATTATCTTTTCACTTGAGTACAAGTTTTGTTGGTAAAGGGAGACGTCTCGGATGCACCGATTTTGTCCTAATGTTGTTTTCTGTCATCTGAGCCTGTTGTGCCATTTGGAGGGCAACTTAATATACAGTTTTTCTAATCCCTTGAAGTAGCTTGTACTTCAATACATAAGTCAAAAATGACAAAACACAGTGAGAAATTATTTGTTTCTACGCCTTAATTTGCTCATTTGTAGGTAGGTTATTTATTTCCATATTTTAATAGTTAATCATTCCAGATTTTGTACATAATTCCAAGTTTTTGCACCGTAGGTTGCACTGTTAAAACATTTTAAAGTAGGGTTTCTTTTACATCACTACATATTTTTGTAACACTGTCGACTTCTGCAAAAATGTAAGCTCTTCGCAGGAGGCCACTAATGTGTCTGTGTTTCAGGGATGTGTTACCATCATCTTGCTGTTCCCTGCTGAGGACACCCTCAGGTAATGTTGCTTCTATGAGGATCTAATACCTTATTAATATTCATTTAGCACCATTACACATTTTTATTCCGTAATCAGAACTGTAAAAGACATAAGCGGCGCATTAATTTCCATTTATATTGAGTTTGATTATTCTTAAGCAAAGTGACCTTTCACAGCTGGGGGCAACGACACTCAGAGGGTCCTTTCATGCAAACTTCTACATCAGAATCAAAAGAGGATAATGAAAAACGACAATTAAAAAAGAAATCTTTGTGTTAATGAATTGATACAGCTACATAAAAAAAAAAATTAATAGTATTGTCTTAAATAGGCACTTTTATCAATGGTCAGTATCCATTATTTTTTATTATTGCTATAACTGTGATGCTAATTAAAAAGTCATTAAGAAATGAACATTAAAACATCATAGATATCGTTGAACTGAAACAAAGAAAAGAAAGCTTAAATGATAAATATGATAACAGACAAGGGACAACTTACAAATAATTTTAAAATAACGTTTTTGAAGGTGTGAAAGCAGAATCTCCTGCGTGTCGGAGCCTTAGGACCGTTGAAAAGCATCAGGGTAATTGAAATCACACAGCATGATAATTAGGAAATATGCAAATAAAGAAAGAACCTTATACCAAACACTTAGATCTAAAATCAGTCTGAACATAGAATCTGCCAAAAAGAAATACTTTCACCTGCGGTTTTTATATTTGACATGTGATGTATTCTCAAGAAGCAACAATCTTTGGTACAAGAATTATCAGTAAATTATTATATAGCTGCTATTAAAATAAAAAGCTGATCTGAATGTCTTTGAACCCCTAGACATGAGTTGATATAAACTAGCTGCTAATCCATCCCAATTGCAGTTTTTCCCTAAATTTTTTGAGGATCTGTTAAAAGGTGAACTGAGCCGTCAAAAGTAGACTCATTCTTTTGACTCATGCCATGTCTTTCACAGCTAAGAAATTATTTTGAGGCTATACAGTGGATTAGTGGGAGACCTTATGATAAAAAAGTAGAGCCGATGGTTATGTTGCCACGTCCACACAAACACAGTATGTGATGGAAAATTATACCTGTGCCTCGCTGCAGGTCTCACCAATCAAACACGTTATGTGGTGTGCGACATCAAGTCTGTCAGATGATCAGTTTCAAACTTGAATGAATGATGGAACTTCTCCTTTCACAGGTTGTGGAACAGATTACCAAAGGCTGAAAATGTGCCTAATATTGCCTTTAAAAATGCTGTGCTTTCCAAAAACGTGACATTTGTCAGATGGAAGGTTCATCATGACTGGGTGACACAGGTAAGGCTATGTTTGTTTTCTTTTTTGTCTGCTTTTCTTGATTGTTTCAAGATAATGTTAAATTTGAGCCTTTCCAAATTTATTGACATTTTAAAGCAAAGTGCAGGTGTTTTTTGTTCTTTTTGTAATCCTTTTCAAGAGATACAACATTTTTGCTTTTGCTCTCAGAATCAATCAAAAGTCTCCAGAGAAAAAAAGGTTTCAAACATTTTTGCTTTAAATATTTTTACAGCAAAGTTAGTGTCTGGTCTCTCTGGGCAGAGCCATCCTGAAATTGTAGGAGGCCCAGAGAAGAATTATATTTGTCGTCGACTTCCAGTTTGAATTCAACACATGCTGTGCATAAAATGCCTTTTTGAATTGAATAACTAAAAAATTAGTTTTTGATCATATTATTCAGCCATGCTTGAGAGGCAAGTCTTCGTTTCATTTGCATACATTATAGAGACTAGTCCTGACCAAGCTACCAATGATGCAGTGATTCAGTCCAGTTGGGCCCTTATGTGTCTTTAAACTTGATTTAAAAAAAAATCAAATCATATTAAAAATAATATTTTGCAATGTCAAGCCTTCTTGTGTTTTGGATTTTTTCTTTAATGAAATTCTCTCACCTTTGCAGTCCTTCTTTCACCTTAAAAGTAACTCACTTTGTTTTCCATTTTATTTTCAGCCTGTATTGAGTCTTAAGCCAAGTCAAAAATCCGTCCACCTATTTTCTCTATCCCCCTAATCCTTGTTTGTTCAGTATATGTGCCTATTTCTAGTCAATGGTCGAGAGGCGGGATAAACCGTTCACGGATTGCTATTCTGTCACAGAGCACAGAGGCACTCGGGACAGAGCCATGCGTCCAAACACTTATTCAGAATGGATCAGACCAATGGCCTTCTTACTGTGAGACAGCAGTGCTCCATTATGCAGCTCCAAGTAAAACAAAAAAAGGTTATTGCTGGAGATGATTTGTTGCAACAAATTAAAAACTAAAGAATGTTTTGAGTTGAATGATTTCAGTGCGCTGAGAAGCTTGGTGTAGCTGCCGGCCCAACCATGTGTGGGGACATGTCTGGGGTGGAAGAGGGTGTAGTGTTGGGAGGAGGTTGGAGGATTTGTGTAATGCTTTGTTGGGCTTCCCTGGGGTGCTCTGGTTGGATAGGATGGCACCATATCCCTCCTTCTTTGGTTCCTCTGCGTTCCGGCCAGGTGGTCAGGTGTTCCTCTCCGGAGTATTGGACAGTCTTTCCCTAGGTTTGGTGGCTGCCATGGTCACTTCTGAGCTTGGCTTGCAATAGGGAATGTGGCAGAGGGGCTGGATCAGGGGTTTGTTGCCCTGCATCTCTCCCTGTGCCTCTTTGGCCCTGGGACTGCTGATAATGTGCTTCACTGCTGCCCTACCTCTCTGTCTTGCATATAGCTAATCTGTCAGGGGGCTTAGAGCTGCTACCTTCCCTTTGTTGCTCTTGGCCACTGTGTTGCGAGGTTTCTGCCAATTTCACCATTCTAACAAGGTTGCACCTCCAGGTGACACGCTCATGCACATGCACATGCATCCACCTACACACACACCCGTACAAATTACCCAAATGCTTAAAGGTCATTCAGACACCCGTTTCAATTTCATCAGTGTGGCTTGTCCACTAAATCACATAGTTAATAAACAATGAGATATTCCCTTTTGTAGATCAAAACTTTTTGGATACAAGGGAGTCTAATAGTTTCTTTACCTGCTATGTAACAAACAAGTACGCTCATGTCTACTTACATGAAATCTGGTTGTATAATCAGCAATATTTAGTCATTTTAGTCAATATTGTCAATGTATAACACATTTTTGCCTAAATTTAAAATGTAAAATTCCTGTTGAGCGTTTAAGTCTCGCTAAATGTAGGCAGACACAAATGCCTTTCTTGTTAATTGTTTGTTTCTTGACATTCTCCAAATTTAAATAATGACAACTAATACCAGCATGTAAGACCTGCAGAAATAAAAAATTAAGCATACAAATTAATGACATGTCAAACAAATGCATAAATCAACAGGAAAACAGCAACAGAAGTTACAAAAGTTCAATTGTAAGTATTTTAAGTTCCAGGTTTATTCTCATTTTTTTCCCACACAGTCCTGTTAATTCTCTCTGAAGGAAAGTTTCCATGTTTGAGAGTTGCCAAAAAAAAAAAGAAGAATGATTTTTGCTGTGATAATTCTGAAATACAAACACTTATCTCTTCTTATAGGTAAAATATTTTCACAATTTTCAAGCTGTTGTCTCATCATCAAATGAAGATGCCTCTTCTCTTGTTGTCGGTATGGCCTTTTTATTCTGATTTCTGGCTGTCTTTCTTCTCACAATAGAAATTAACCTAGAATAGTAACTTATTGAACACCTAATGTTGCATATTTACTTTGTCCTCTGTAATTAAACGTAGTGCAGGACACTGGTCAGTCTGCTTGGAGATCTGTGAGGGATGACTCATGATTGCTCATCTATCACAAATTCACTAATCAATGCCAGTCTGTCTGTTTATGTGAGAGTGTGATCACCTTGTATGTGGGCATGTTCACTGGCAAGCTTGGTCATTTATTCTGATAATGAATTATCCTCGCTCCAGAAGCACACTTTGATTGATGCTAGTTCTTGTATTGTGATGCCTTTCCTTTTTTCCTCTCTCTTCTCCAGGCTGTATGCTGCCTTCAACAGATTCTGCACAGAAGCTTAGGGAGATCAGAGAGGCGTGCTACGAGGGTAAAAACAGGAAGATCCAACTAAGCTGGACTCCACATGTCCGTGCATCTGAGGATCAGACCATTTTTTCAATCTACAAAGGTGTGAAGGCTTTTGACCTTTGTCAGAAGCACAGTTTGCTGGTGACCGGCGGCCTGGACAGACTCATACGCCTGTGGAACCCACATTTCTCAGAGTGAGGCACCTGAATTCAGATGGCCGTTTTTCAGACAAGCATCATTAAAATTAAATTTACACCTCCTCCTCCTGATTCAGTTAATTTCTCCTTAGAAAACCCACTGGTATTTTAAAAGGCCACTCTGCTCCCATTTTCTCCCTCTGCATCTCATCAGAGGACGGTCGGATCTTTTCTATCTCAATGGACAACACTGTGAAGGTGATTCATGAGTTTTTTCATTAATATTTTAATTAAAATCTGAAATGTGGAACACATTTTTAAGATTTACATACAGACATTGCTGAAAATAACGCAGAAGTTGCAAAGCACTCTACATATTTAACTACACTTGTTTTTACCCCTAAAATAATCATGCATTTTACCTTTTTCATCTTTAAGTTCTACATTTAAAATACAGAATCAAAATATAGTGTCAATGTGTCAAATGCTATTTGACAATTACAAATATAACCATATCTGATATAAAATGTATTTTTAAAAATACATGCAGAAATATGAAAATATGAATTATTACCTAAATATTAACAAATAAAATAAAAATAAAATATATTAAAAAATAAAATAAAAACAAGTGCACCTTGCAAATGTTTTTAACACTTAACTTTTGTATATTTTGTAACACGAATGCTCTACAGACTACAATGGATTATAAATGAAAGACCTTTTGAATTTTTTGTAACATGAATACTCTACAGACATCAATGGATTATAAATGAAAGACCAAAAGAAAGCGTCATATAGCTGTGAAGTGGAGCTACATTCTCTTGTCAATTTTTCTCCACAAATAAAAACTCTGAAACTGTGACTTGCATTGCTATTCAGCCCCCCTGCGTCAATTCTTTGTAGAAACACATTTTGCTGCAAGTTTTATAGGCCATGTCTCTTTACAGTGCTTGCCATTTTTGTCCATTCTCCTGTGCAAAATATCTAAAGCTTCATTAGATTTCATAGTGACCTTGTAGCCACTTGGGAAATAAAAAAAAAAAAACATTCACATGTCACTGGGCAACCACCCAGTTTCATTGTGATTATGTTTGTTTATTGATTATCTCTAACAAATGTCTGAGGTCTCCACGGAACAGAACAGCCGTGTTTAGAGTGAGATTAAATTACACACAGGGGATCTCTGCTGAGTAATTAGGCAACCTCTGAAGACAATTGCTTGCATTGGATTTTATTTGGACTAAAGGGGGCTAAGTACAAATTCACACAGATATTTGCAGATTATTATTTGTAAAAAAAAAATGATAATGTATTATCCCCTCTGCTTCACTACTTCTGACTTAAAATTTCTCCTAAATACATTGACATTTTTTACTGGTTTTAAATTTAGTTGTAGCCTTCGTCACATTTCTACATTTTTAAATCTCGCTGTGCTCTCACGCCAGATTTGGTACATTGAAGATCAGTGTTGCCGGTTCACAGCCGACCCCACAGCCAGTGGGATTCATGGCGTTGTATCTGCATGCTCCTATTCCGCTGCCATGAAATCCCTGTACGTCGCAGCAGACTGCATAGCCGTTCTCCCTTTGATGCTGAGGTTGGTTGTTTTGCCTTTACACTAAGTTTTCTTCTATTTTTAGATACTAGTGTACTTTAAAGTACATTGAAAATGTTCCTTGGATGAATTGGTCTAAAGGGGATGACACATTTATATTTGATAGTGTCTGCTGCTCCCTGATCTTAATACCACTCTCATTGATTTTATCTCGTCTTTGCCCCGTCAGGCCAGAACCTCACAGTCGCATCTCTGTTTCTCATGATGAGGCTGTAATGTGCTGTGGATACAGCCAGGAGTTCCGGCAGGTTGTGAGCTGCAGCGAGGAGGCTGTGAGTTAACAAGTGCCGCAAAAGTATTCATACTCCCTTTAACTTCTTTAACATTTTGCCACATTAAATTAGAAACATTAGTATTTCTCCATGCGACCACAATAAGCCATACACTTCATAAAACTGGACTGTATGGACAAGTGGCCAGAAAAAAACCTTCACTTACAGACAAAAACAGAATGGCTCGTTTTGAGTTTGCCAAAAGGCGTCTAGGAGACGCAGTGGCGTTTTCTGTTATGGATAAATTTGGCAACCATCCAGAGTGGCATCTTGTGGGGGGGAAGCACACAAGATGATTGTGTGCACCATAAAATAATCAATTTTAATTCCAGGTTGTGAGGTAGCAAAACACACAAAAAAAATGCCTTGCGGGGTGAATAAGTTCACAGGGCACTATACTTTGTTTTTCCCTGTCACAAAATGTAGTGGTTGTAATGTAAAAAAAATTGATTAAGGAGAAGCACATGAGTACTTTAGCAAGACACTTTCTTTTGGTGCAGAAACTTGCACTGTGATAAATAAAAATGTATGAATTTCATAGTGTTTTTGGTTGTAGGTGGTGAAAGTCTGGGATTTCGATACTGGACGACAGGTTTTTGAGTTTACTGCAACACCAGACCTGACCAGCATCACCTGCATGACATTTGACATTAAGGGAAGAAGGTATGGATAAGGAATATTTTCCCTTTTATTAAAAAAAAATATGTATGCATCGGTTTTATAATATGCTGTTGCTTCTGTAGACTCATCACAGGAGGAAGTAATGGATACATAAAGGTGTGGAACTTCAACAGTGGCCACTGTATAAAGACATTAAGGAAAGGTGAGTATAGTTTGTTTCACCGCTGTAGAAAAGGACATATATGAAAGTATATATATATATTTTTCATTTCTCATCAGAGGGTAAATGCCATCAGGTGTGTGACTGCACCTTTATTAAAGTTCAAGAAAATTCGTGAGTAATCATGGGATATTTGACAGTTGTTCAGTATAACTTTGATTCCATGCTGAGCTTGTGCGATTTCTGTCTGAAGATATGTGGTTGCTGTCGGAAGAGACCACAGGATTGACATTTATTCAGTGAGTAAATGTGAGAATCCAATGCATCTTATTTCTGTGTTTGTATTTTGAAATCTTGTTCCAGTAAGTTTTGCAATTGCACACTTCTTCCATTAGTTAATTTCATTTGCATTTTTGCATTGTTATTGGGAGCTGAACTTATTCAGAATACAAGCAGGATTTGATTAGAAACTACTCAACCGAGAAAGCTGTGCACAGTTTCATCTAACTCTTTTCTTTTTTTTTTTTAAGATCAGGTTTTGTCCCCAATGATTTTACTAATCCTTTCTATTCATACAGGGAGATAACAAAACTAAATGGCTTTTACTGAATATCTGAATTTTTTTCAGGATTCTCCTGAGGAACTTTATCACGTCCAGAGACCACAGCCTTCATGGAAAGATGATTTGGTGAATATAAGCAGAAAGTTGGTTCAATAATAACTTTATTATTGATGTTCATGTGGACCAAAGTAATAATCCAGTCGGCTCTTACAGTTTTTCATACCAAATTAAAAAAAAACTGGAAAAAAACTTAGTGCTGTGCATTTTGTATAAGGTAAAGAAGAGATTTAATGTTTCATAAAAGAATTACTATAACATTTACAGACATAATTATATTTTTATTTAACTTGTTTGTGAATATAATTAAATCCATCTATGAAAATCCCCAAATCGCTGCTTAATTCTCTCTTTTGAAGTACCCTGGTTACTTGTTTACCATTCTCCTTAAATACATTTTTGATCATGACGATTATCTTTAATTAGTGGTTTCTTCTATTTGCATCTTCTGTTTACTCTGAGCTCTAAAAAGCAGTAAACATTGATGCTGACTGAGAATTTGCTCTCAGATATAACAGAGAAGCTCATGTGTTGTCATTGTACTGTGCAGGGGAGGTAAAGCCAAATGCTTCATCTCCATTGCTTCAGTTGCCTTTCAACCTGAAGGATTTTATTTAGATAAGGTGTTATGGTTCAGTCTTTGACACAGATTCACAGAGGATACTGTGTTTGAAAAAATGTCCTGAAAATTGTATTTTGGAGAGGGAAAAACTCAGGGAGGTTAAGAAGAAAAACCTTTCTTGTTTTCTCTCTTGTAGAACAGCAATGAAAGGAATAAAAGAAAACAGTGAAAGACTTTCATCACCACTTCACTGTTTTCTTTTGTCCAAGATTATTTATTCCTTGTTATGTATTTATGACTTCTTTGCACAGTCGCTGCCCTTTACTTGCATAAAAACATTTCATTCAGAACACAAATATTGCTTTTGTTTGGATTTCTACTTCTTTCATTAACTTTTTTTTGTAGTTAATGTGCTTCTTTTAAAATGACTGGATGCTCCAGTGTCCAATGAGGGTTGAAAACTCGTAATGATCATCTTTGTGTGTTTAATTTTTGCACTCTTCCTACGAAATACTAATTTATTTTGTCGATCAAATTCACGAAAGCTTCAATAATATAGGTCTTGAGTTGGAGAACTGAAGCTAGTGAAAAGAAAATCCTCCAAAAACTACAACCAAAACAGTTTTGTAATTTCTGGGAAATACAAAATATTGAAGGAATTGATTTTTTGTCTTATTTGGTTGAATCAGAAATATATTTCATCATAACTTATGTTACCAGCAGCAGAATCTGCAGCGAATTTTACTTCAAAAAGTCCTGTTTCTTCTTGAGTAATTTCTTTGAGATACATTTAAAACACTAAAGTCCATATTTGAATTGACAAATACTGGATGAGTTATGCTTTATGAACCACCCAATGCATTTTCTCAAGCGTCAGACAGCAGACGATGGTTCCTCTATCTGCTTTTGCCTCCATAATGCATTTAAGTTATCTCTGTCTGCAGGCCGCTGCTCTCTCTGGAGGGAGAGCTGATTCTCACTAATGCTGCATGATCCATTGGTTGAGGCGACTTTCAGAGACCTCTTTTACATTGAAACTGGTGGCTAGATTCACCCACATATAAGCCCATTATCAGTTCAGAAATATTGCATTACCGTCACTGAGAAGCAAAGTGACCCCGTTGATTATCTGCAGAGGGCCTTACTGAAACGTTTCATTAGCGGCTTGCAGGAGGAAGATCAATGGTTTGTTTTATATGTATGACTCCCCTTCCCTTTAGCCTCCATGTCTCACTCTCACTGTGAATTTTTCGGCTTGGTTTGGTGAGCCCAGTTTCAAATCATTTAGTGTTAACCCAGCAAGCTCTTAATCCAGTTGTCGTACAATTGAACAGGATATATATAGCACATTTGGCATTTACTGTAATGAGAAAAAGGGCCATTTTTCATGACTGCCAGTTTGGAAAAAAGCAAATACACCTTTGCTACTTTCTATGGATTTAGGGAAAATAGCAGCTAAGTGATGCCAATCAAATGAACTTAATTATTAATTTTTATCAAGTGTGATCACCTCTGTAATAGCATATTACACCATGCCTAAATGGAAAGACATCAGCAATGACTATTAGAGAAGCAGCTATGCCTTCTGATCAATCCAGACAGGGTTATGAGGCCATTTATGAACAATTTGAAGCCTGTTTTTCTGCAGTGAGAAAGGTCATTGGAGTGGTGGGGAGGAAGAGATAAAGGAGGAAGCTTCTTCTCTCTGAAAACAATATGACACTATGATTTAGTTTTGAATCTTAACAAACCAGATAAGCTTGTGTCATTTTACTGATGGATACGATCAAAATAGAGCTGCTTGGCTGTGAGGTTATTATGCGTCACGAACACCGTAGTGCTGTCTGTTATGTAAAGCAGGTGTGAAATGCGAGGCCATCTTTTTGACCACTGAAGCTCGCTTGATAACAGCTCATCAATAGGGGAACGACCCCCAAACACAGCATTAAATCTACAGCAAAATGTCTAAAAACAAACAAAAACCTCCATGATATCAAGCAGTTTTGCAGAGAATAGTGAATCAAAGTTTCCCCACAAGGTGAGAGATTTAATAAATCATACAGAAAAAAAAAACAATTTGGAGTGATTTCTACAAAGCTGCAAGCTATGGCATCATGATTTGTTTTGCCCAGGACTGTAGATAAATTGAAATATTTTTCATCCAGCAATCTTTTCATCTGCACAATACGACAGCAGTTTCTGTTTTTCAATAGTAACTTTGAGGACTATAACTGATGTGCTTCATTCTATTAATGTCTTAAATGAAAATATTTTCGATTGACTTTGTGCTTGTTTTCTTTGCTCACAAAGATAAATGGGAAGGCGCACTTCTTTTAAATGCATAAACTGGAAACTTAAAAGATAAAAAACCTGTTTTCTCCACAAAAGATAGATGAAGTATGTCAAATGTTCGAGACACAGTAAACTTATACAATCTATACTTATTGCAGAAATATGATACTAACTCCTGAAAAAATGTGTTTGATAACATTTGCACCATTACAAACAAAACAGACTTTATTTTTTCTGTCCACAAGCTACTTTATGCTATTAAAAAGTTACTTTCCAGTCCATTTAAAGAGACTTCTTCTCCCCAGCTTTAATTCACTTTCATATTTTGTTAGAATGACACATTGTGATAAGAAAAAAATAGTCAAATTCAGAGCTGTGGAATAAACTGAACTGTTTAAAAAGATGGGTTTTTCTCTGCCTGCAGAAAAATGGCCACACAGAGGACATCCTTTGTGTGGTGCAGTGTCCTCCCTCTCTTCTGGCGACCGGCAGCTACAACGGAGAGATCATAGTTTGGAACGCAGATTCCGGGTCTATAAACTGTCGGTTTGTTGGACCTCTTTCAGCTGAAGATCACAACACTAAAGGTGATTTAGAAGCTATAAAGAGAATAAGTTGCACAATAAAATGGGATTAAACCTCTGAAATATATTTTTTAACAATAGGGCTGGACTCAAGTGTTCCAAGCATGGCTTTTATAAGAAACTTAAGATTGGTGCCGCCGTCTCCAACTACTGCTCTCCTGACATCTGGAGTCAGAGGTTAGCCTTGGAAGGAGCGATAATAATACATGACTTCATTTTACAACTTTCCACGGTTTATTTCATCACACCGTTGTTTATTCGTTTGGTTTCTTAAAGGGTGGGTGAATCTCTGGGATGTGCTCAGTGGACGGAAGCTTGTGAGCAGCTTCAAAGTTGTGAGACATTTCAAATTTATCTTCTGATTTTTTTTGTCATCAATTTTTCTTATTTAATTTTGTCTCCCAAATGGCAGAAAAAAGATGTAGAAAATACATTATAGACCACTTTGCTTAGAATTACTATTTTTTGTTGAGAAGAACATGTAGATATCTTTCCTGCAGGTAAATATTGTACATCTCATATTCTCTCTGGGTTGTGTGAGATGGGTGGAGTATGAGGCACAGAGAGTTGCTAAAGCTGAAATAAAAAAAATGGTGCTATGAGAAATTCCACAGATGAAAGAAACATTGCAAAAATATGTAAAATTAAGACTAATGCCGCTGCTTAGTTTCCCACCAGGGTAAAAAAAACTCACCTTTTAGATTTAAAATCTTTATCAGGACTTAGTAAGGATTGTTACAGCTTAATTCGATTTTAAATCTTGCTAAATACAACCCTTATATGAACAATAGTAAATTCCATGTTATATATTGCATTGTCACTATTTTATATAAGTCTAGCTAAAAGATAGAGTCAGTGTGCAATTCCCCTTTTAAATCACTTCTTCAGTTTTTCATTGCAGTGGTAAAATTTGACCCACTTTTCTTTGTGCAGCTTCAGTTCATTGAACTCTTGAACTTTGTTCCGTTGCAACACTTTGCCTTTTTATTTATTTATTTTTTATTTTTTGCCATACCCCAGTAGATTTTCAGATAGCTTTCTGCCATTTGTGCTGACTAGCTGTGTTTAATCTTTATTGTATGTGAAACACTGTGTTATTATGTCTGAACAATTTCTTATTTGTCTTGTCTTTTCAAAAGAAATTGTTCCAGAACTCATTTTATGTGTTCAGCTGTGACCTTTTAGAGAGAGGGATCTTTTGCCATACTTTTTTTTTTTTCCTTGATCGGTTCAGATCGGTCCTATCTTTCTCTCTTCTTACTCATAATGTTTTCTTTAATTTGAAAGAGATTGAGTTGGAAAATAACTATCTTTTTTATTCTATTGATCTTTGTTTTATAAAACTTAAATGACAGTTACAGTTTGCATTAACGGACTCGTATGTAATGCTTTTTGTTTTGGGTCTGACATTACATGTGTGCCACATAGTCAAAATATCAACAAAAGATAACAAGACTGTACATCACTGATGAGAAGACACTGCTGTACGCTGCTGACAGGATGGGTTACATCTATATTTACAACATGGAGACGTTTGACCCAGAGCAAAGGTCACCCAGAGGTTGGCTTCCCGTCTTCCCTCACTTTTGACTTTAATTAGACCTGCAGTGAAACTGTGAGGATATATATTGTTTATGAGACATTTTTCTCAGACTTTGTGTCTCTCCCTGTTTTTTTTTTGTTTTTTTTTGTTTTTTTAAAATCACTCAGCTGAACATTTCTGGCGTGCCCACACCAGCTCAATTACCAGGTATGTAAAGTCCAAAAATACACAGAGTGCCCTAATCTTTGTTACAAAATCATCATGTCAGGTGACTGGTTATGTTTTTTTAACACCTAACTTTTAACTAATTCCTCCAAATTGAGCTAATTATTTCCAGTTCACAGTGTCAGTAGCAGCAGCAGGGTAATGTTGTTCTGCAGCTGTGGGCACAGTGTGGAACAGTGTGTGGGAAGGTCTTCAGCTGACAACATGAGCATCCTGTGACGCTGCCTTTAAATGCTAACTAGACTTGTCGGGTTTTCGCGCTTTCTGAGAGTATTGCAAAAATCTGACCTTGTTGTTGAACTCTGTGTGGATGATTGAGTTTTCAGTAAGAAAACTGCCATCTGGTGTTTTATCATGTTTTTTTTTGTTGTTTTTTTTTTTCTGGTCCAGCTTACAGATTGTCACCAGTGATCAAGTGGTGCTTACCTCATCCACTGACCACACTGTGAGGCTCTGGAGTGCAAGAGGAGAATTCATCGGTGGGTGTCAACAGTTGCAATTCAGCCACTTATTCTAATCTGTTGTATTATTAACAATGACTCCCTAGCTGGACCTTTACCCCTTTGACCTCAACTATTTATAGTGCAAATCACTCACAGCATGTATCACACATTTTCTGTCAAAGGTATTCCTACTGCAGAGCCTTTCTGTGTCTTGTAATGCTACAGCCACAAACATGGCTGTATTTTTGGGGGATTTTATGCATGGAAAGAATAATGGTTTTTGAAACTTCAACATAAACCCCTTAAAAGACTTGCATTTGCACTCAAGCCCTTTAATCTTATGGCTCTTAAAATAAAATCCACAACATGGTGGTGACGACATTATCCTTCAGTCAGGATGGAGAACCTGGTTAGAGTTCATGGGAAGATGGATGATGGAGCTAAAATACAGAAAAATCTTGGAAGCTACTAAAGAATTGAAATTTGGGATAGTGAAGGGGGGATAACTGCAAACACACAGAGCTTAAATGTGATGGTGTAGGTCAAAAGATATGTGTGAGTTAGAATGACCTAGTCAAAGTAAAGACTTTAATCCAATTTAGACGCTCTGGTAAAAGCTGAAAATTGATGCTCAAATATAGTGTTGATTCAATCTGACCAAGCTTTAATTGTTTTGCACAAACAAATGGGCTAAAATGTCAGTGTCTAGATTTTCAAAGGTAGTAGGAATCTTCATTAAAATACATTCAACTGTAATGCAGTAAGTTGGACCTTTAAAGTATTGACTGTATGCTTAAATTGGCAGCTTCAAGGTGGTTGTACTGTGAAAAAAATGTCAAATAAAATAAAGGTATGAATACTTTTCCAGATGCAGAACATGTTAACCTGCCTTGCCTTGAATCTATTTTCAGTATTTACATTTTGAGCAAAAGATATAAAACTTACACCTGAATGAGCCTCAAGAGCTTGAGGCTGAATAAAAGCAGCCAATAACAAAGCTCTGACTTTGTCACACTAGAGAAAGATCTGCTCTACACCTCTCAGCCAAACACGAAATCAGTCATCAAGTATATAAATTAGGTGTCAAAAGCATGAGAACATGAGCTGTGTTATCTCCTCTGGCAAGCCAGGAATGTGGCCGATAGGGAGAAGATTGACTGATCTCTCCAGATAGGGAGTTTAACAACTCTTGAAAGATGAATCCATACACCTTTAAAAAGAGCGCAGCTGTTTATGATGCATGTTGCGATCCCACTTTGAACCATTTGTCAACTAAACACCACTCTATTGATTTTTGCATGACAACCAGGCAGACGCAGACATTCTGCATTCAAAGAAATCAAACCCTTAGCATTGTTATGTTTTAAATGAAGCTTCAGAAGTAAGTCAGAAAAAAATGAATTAACCTTTAGCAGATTTATGAATGCATAGAAAAGTTAAATTTTTATCTAGGACGGCACAAAATGTTCTGCACGTCGTGACACATTGCAGGGAAAGTCATTTAGAAATATGACATTTTAATAAGCTGCAGTTTTACAGTCAAATTTGTTCAGCACCATTAAATGCAATTTATTAGAACATACGTTAAAATGTGATTTTCCATATGCAGGGACATTTGGCCAGCCTGAGATGTGGAGCGTCCAGATTCCCTCATCCTGGACTCATCCAGGTGTCCCCTATGAGGTTCTGATTGATCCTCTCAGTGTGCCACATCATGATGTTCTGAAGAGAAAGTCTCATCTCTCCGAAGCCATCACTTCTGACGTGACTGCGACTGATAGAGGGGAACTAAAGGTGAGCTGCAATATTTCAAAAATGATTACCTGAGCTCTTCCTTTTTTTCGTCTCTTTTTTTACTGTCACACTGCACCGATGATCCTTTGAATTTCATCAGTTACGCTGACAATGAGGGAGATTTAGGAGCACATTTCACCCAGCAGAATAGGAGTCTGGCCCGGATTATAACCATTTCAATGGAACAGACCGCTCCACACATGTACTGCCTGTTTAACACCTGGCTCAGATTAAAAGCATGGATTGGTATGTGAAGGGACTGTATTTTCTGCTTTATTTCAGACTGTGTGAAGAAATTGACTGGAATACCAGCATATCATCAAACAACTTGGCCCTGAATGGCTTCTGGACCTTGGAGCCACTGAATACTTGTGAACCACCCAGACTCTCTCTCTCTGGTATTGATCCATTTATCAGCCTGATGAGGGAACTGGAATTAACTGACTGAGACGAAAACATGTATATCCAAACTGAGAAAGTGGGTCATTTGCAATGTTATGAATCAACGTATGTTTTGTTGTTTAACACAACTCGGATGTGGTGGAATAAAGCTGTGAGGGGAGAAACCCAAACCATGGTGACCTCTGACCTGAGGAAATATATTTCCACAGATGTCCAGTTCAAACTCAGCTTGGTGACTTTCAAGAAAGCTTATTTGATTTCGGTGTAAACAACTTTTCTGTGTTTTTTCCATTTGGCTTGTGTGCTTGTTAGCATGCATTGCTCCAACTTCCTCCCAAAGTCCAAAGACATTGTTGTTGGGTTAATTAATCTCTCTAAATTACATTTAAGTTTGTGAGTGTGTGTGTGCATGGTTCTCTGTCCTGTGAGTCTTCGGGTTGTGAAGTACTGGGCACCAATGCCGCTTTTAAATCACCTTCAGGCCCCTAAGATTCCCTATAACTCAGCATGGAAGCAGCTACAGTTAATAGATGGATGAATGGATGAAAACCCTAACATATAAAATTTGAATAAAATACACGTACGTATGTGACTTTAATGTTAAAATGCATATTGACTCAAGTTATATGAATATCTTTTCAAGGCATTGTAATACAGTATACATGATTTAATTATTGTTCTATAACAGTTGCATGACATGTAATGTATTTTATTAGAAGTGAATCAGTATTGTCATTATTTATGTCATTATGAAAATGGATAATTAATAAATGTCTTCATTCTTTCAAAACAGCCAGCCTTTTAATTTCTAAGTATGGCATCGTAGTTCAATTGGTCTGCCCTTGGTTTAGGGTTTTGCAGTGACAGTAAGAAATGTATTAAGTGGATTCAGAAGATTTACCCATGCAGATAGAAATCTATACTTGAGCATGTCAGTGGTGAATATAATAATTCCAGAAGGATATAAAGGTAACAAGCATGCAGGGTAGGTGTCATCATCTTGGAAAAAAAAAGAAATCCCCCACAAAGTTTGTCATGGAATAAGAATGGAGGGAGTCTGGTGTGGTATATAATGTGGGAACCTAACTAGATTCTGCACAGTCCATCAAGTAAATTGTCAGCATGGTATTTATTTTTTGCTGGTCCGATCGTTCATGGAAACGATATCCATGGAGATCCTGAAGCCTGCAATTTATCATCCCCTGCCCACCCACACAAACACAGAGATGCACACACCTGAACTCCCATCATCAATCTATTACATGGGAAGTATGGAGGGTGTGCAACTTCATGAAAGCAAGCATTAATTACTTGAAGGGAGGCTCTACACATCTAATTTGTTTTTTGATTACAATAACTATTAGCACTTTGCTCCACTCTAAAACATAATTACTCTCACACTCACAACTCGGGCTGCATGGGGACTGAATTATTCAGGGAAAGCTCGGTAAATACGAGCATCTACAAGGGAAGAAGAGAAAGGTCATCTTGAAATTGGTAGACAGAGATATAATACAACTCTTTGTTTTTACTAACATTAAACGTGTAGTGGGCTGCACAGTGCCACAGTTGGTAGAACTTTAGCCTTGCAACTAAAAGGTCTTTCTGCGTGGAGTTTGCATGTTCTCCCTGTGCATGCGTGGGTTCTCTCCGGGAACCCCGGCTGCCTCCCGCAGTACAAAAACATGACTGTCAGCTTAACCGGTCTCTTCTATGTTCTCCTTTGGTGTGGCTGAGTGCATGCATGATTGTTTGTCCTGTCTGTCTCTGTGTTGAGCTGCAATGGACTGGCAACCTGCCCAGGCCGGGGTGACCCCGCCTCTCTCCTGTTGACTGCTGGAGATAGGCACCAGCACCCCGCGAAACCTCAATCGTGTAAGACAATGGATGGATGTTAATTACACTGTTATAAAAAACATTATTAAAACAACTTAGCTGCTCTAGAAAAACTGAATTTTTAGAAGGTACAGTATAGTTAGGTATGAATCATATACACTGGCAGACTGTAAGCATAAAAGTATGTAATTAACCATATATTTATTTGACTGATGTTTCCTTTAATTGTGTTCAGGTGTTGAATGCATAAAAATCCCCATTCAAGAGGAAAACACGGACAACAAAGTAGAATATTCATGAAGGAGGAGGAGGAAATCTTGAGCCCATTCAATATTAAGTCTCACTCTAGTTGGTTGATGCCTGGTTCAGTTCTAACCAAGTTGTGCTGCAACAGTGCTTTTCACTGGATGGATTATTACACAGTAATAATCCATCTTGTATATAGCTGTTCTTAGGAGCATAGCACTGAGAAGTAGTCATATGATAAACTCAGCAGACTTGCAGTTACACCAGGTGTTTGCTAATTGCTGCTGCCACTAGTCTGAAGGAGCTGAGGGGAGGTCATGGGTAGGGGTTGCACTGTGAGATGGAAGCTCGGCTTGGAGACTGCAACTACGAGGAGGAGCTGTGTGGAGAAGGCGGTGCTCAGCGACAGCAAGTGCTTAGGAACCTCGGATGGCTGCCGGGGGAGATTAAAGGATTTCTCAAACATGCATGAAAGAATCAAAGCAACACTCTAGGGATGTTTTTGATGTGGGAATAACATTATAACATGATATGAAGCTCAAAAAAGTCGATTTTACATCATACCTCCCCTTTAAGGTTTTTAGGTTATGTCCTGTCTTTGTCTGTTAATTAGCTCTAGAATCGAGTGTGATGCGGTTTCGATCCCATTGTTTCCTGCTGTGCCATGAAGCTGCTCTGATCTGCCGGAGCTTATCTGAATGATTTTTTATTTTTTTTTAATTATGTGGAAGTTGGCCTAAATGTTCCTGAATCAAACATGAGAAGATAAACCAACTGGCACTGATTGTGAAACAACAGTGCTTCTCCGGATGTGGTTATTCTGTCATCTGAAGAAAAAAAAAAAATCATGCCTCATGTTCCTGTGACACTTCAGCTCATTTCTCAAGGATCATTACTTTCTCCGCTTCATTACAATGTTAAGAGAGGATCCTCGTGAATATTATGCAACCCACAACTGTGAAAGCATAAAAAAACACAATGCAACTTTTATAGTGAATCTTAATCCCTCTGAAGAAAAGGCACTCACATGAAAGAGCACGATCAGAAAGGGCCTTCACAATGTGCAAGGACTAAACAGCTCTTATTACGGTTAATTAGACTAATTGCTATATTTGTGTTTAACAGTGGAGAAACATGCACTTGGCTTTCAGATATATTCACAAAACGCTTTTTTACAGTTGTACAAAGCAAATTAAAACTAAGAATTTTTTTTTTCTTTTTTGAATGGTAGAATAACAAAGATGTCATACACATTAGTAGGAAGGACATAGAAACCTGGCAAGATCTGGGGAACTCTCACATGTTTTGCTTGCCTTGTTCTGAATATGACTGATGTTTATCCCCAAAAGTTTAAATGAACTCAAGCAGTGTGAACTCAAGTTCAAAGTCATAAAAATGACTCATTTAGAGAAATATGTTCAGTAATGACGTAGCTTTAACTTTATATTTATAAAAAGACATTAAAGATAGAAGTAATACTGAACTGAGGCTGAATCACAGCTCCAAGACGTCAACAGTAAATGGCAGTCAATTATAAGAACAGCAAAAAAAAAAACAACAACTTAAGAACTTTGAATTTTCAGCATTTATTCTTTCTTTTATTGTTTCTCTGTATCCTAGCACCATAATGGACTCACCTACCCCTCTACTGCTTCGTTTTATTGTCTTCACTCTATGCCTGCACTCTGTTTTAACACTGTCACCTCTGACTGAGCCTGGCTAGTGGTTTATTATTAGCTTTGATATTCACTGCATTGTTATATGCTCATTTGTAAGTCGCTCAGGATGAAACGTCTGCCAAATGCACGCACAGCATCCTATTTCTATTTTTGGTATCCCCATGTTCAGGGTCCAGCTATTACAGCAGCATGCTGACTAAGTGGTGAGGTTAGACCACTTACCTGAAATCACACATGTGCTTTATTCTGCTTGATCTCTTTAGCTACCTCCTGGTCTGAATAATGAGGCTGGTTTGAAAATGCAGAAAAGCCTGCACTTTTTATGCAGGGAGCCACTTGCATCCATAGGGGATTTCATTCTCAATCTTTCTAGATTCCCTTTTGAAAAGGTTAAATTCCTTCTTTTCTTTAAATGGGGCAATTTCAAAAATAATTCCCCAAACCAAAGCAGGGATTTTTGAATTCAAGTATGAACACTTTTGTGTTACTCCTGTCAAACTGCAACATACAATTTTGAGAAATTTGTTGGTTTCGGCTTTTAAACACCATAGGGAGGCACATGTCAAGTAACTGAATGCACAGTGCTTTGCTTTCCGAAACCATTCAAATCCAGTTCACATTTTGCTATGCTGCAGTCACAATTTCAGCGTATTTTCCTCAGAGTTCATATGACAGATCAGCAAAATGTGAGTCATGATTGCAAAAATGAAGGCAAAGAACAAATGGTTTTGAATTGTCTTCACAAATAAAAATGTTAAGAATTTAAAGTGTATTTGTCCTTAAGAGTCAATACTCTGTAAATGCTCTTTTGCTGCATTTACGTATGCCGTGTCTCTTCAAGCATCTCACACCTAAGCAGTGAAAGTTGCACTCATTATTTATTTCAAAATAGATCAAGTTCAGTCAGATTGGATAGAACTTCAATTTTTAAATCTTGCTACAGATTTTTAAGTCTTTTTAAGTCTTGCTACAGATTTAAGGTCTGAGCTTAAGGTCTGAGTTTTAAATACTGAATTCCAGCACACAAACAAAGTTTGATCTAAACGTCAAGTCTCAAAGTCCAGCCATCGAGAGCTCGTGTCTTACAAATTCTAGATGTGTTTCTGCTTCAACACACCTAATCTAAACCAATGATTGTAGCTCTGCAGTTAGAATGTGACGTTTTCTGCAGCCTCCAACAAGTTTTCTTCCAAGATTGTCCTGTATTTAGCTTCCTTACCACTACTGAAGAAAAGCACATCCCTAGTATGTTTCACTGTAGAAATGGTGTTTTCAGGATCATGTGCATCATTAGGTTTTCAATGTGTTTTGCATGTACCAGTAGTTAGATTTTAGTCACCAAGCCATAACTGTAAATTGTCCCTTATGGTTTCCTTTCAGCAGTGGCTTTCCATTGTTTGATCATAAAGCCACACTTGGGGACTGCATGACTTAACGTTTTCCTGCTCACATGTTCTCTCACCTGGGAATGTCTGGAGCTCCTACCATGTGACTTGCGACTACTTCACTGATTAAAGCTGTTGTTTGTCATGTCATGTTGTGCTATAATCTTTCTCTTTTTGGAAAGTAGATTGAACAACACTTCTGCAGTTTGGTTTATTGTTTTCTAATCTAACCCTGCTTCAAACTTCACCCCGTTTCTCTCTGATGTGTCTCACCAAAGTTCACAAACAAACCTCTGAGTCTTTACCAGAACATCTACGTTCTGTTAAAGATTCGACTCTTTTACTAATTAGCTGATATAGAAAGGCAGATGCTTGCTCTAGATTTTATTTGGGTTGTCAGGTTTAAAGGGGTCTGGATAAAATGCACATCACACATCTCAGGTTCCAAATTGTAAAAAAAAAAAGTTCATTTTTTTTCTTTTCACATCACAGCTAAAAATTAAATTATTCATTCTCCCCGCTAGTTTTAGGAATAAAGTCACTTTTTTACTTTACAAGTTTCTTCTGACTGTAAGTAATATTAACGTTTTGTAATGGCCAAGCCACAGTCGTGTCTTCAAACTTAATTGAAGACAATCAGTGTAGAGACCTAAACATTATTGTGATGGGACCAGGGGCCCTTCCCCTGGTGCCATGACTCAAATGAGTGGAGTTCAACAAAATTACAGTAGAAACGTGGTTTTATCTTGGTTAAAAAAAAAAAAAAGAAGAAGAAGGAAAATCCTAATTGGCTCCATGACTGAAAAATAATTTTAAATGTAAAATCTACCAGGAGTAAACAATTTTGGGGTCTAACTGTACATGCTAGTATCATGCAAAATATAATTGAAGCTGTAAAGTGATCAAATGTCAACAACATTAAGGGGTATGGCTTTTTCTGTGAGGCCACATAGTTTCATTACTTAATACACGGTTGATTGTGTGTGTTTTTGTTTTGTTTTGAAAAAACAACTCTCAACATGTACAAAATTCAAAAGCCCGAGGTAAATTAGTGTCTGTAATACTAAAAACAGCTTCGATTTTCACAAGAGCACCTGAAGTCAGCAGCAGAAAGTGTGGGTGTTTTTTTTTTTTTTTCTGATTTTCTCCGTCTGCTCAGACCTTCTGTCAGCTGAATTCATCCCGCCAGCAGAGCGCGTCCCTGCGCCTTGGACAGAAGCTTGGGGATGCCTGCTAGCTGAGCACAAACCCACTCCCCGTTTGCCGTGAAACTGTGACAAGGAATAACCCTGTCTTTTTTTTTTTATTGGGAAAAAAAATCCACCGCCAGTAAGCCCATGCTCTGTGAGCTTTCTCCACCGCCTACACCAGTCACAGGACTCTCTCAGGATGCTGTCGAGCAGCCCACACATCGGGCACAAAGTGGCAGTCTGTGGGATTTTTCTCTTCTTCCGTAAGTGCTCACTTTACTTTCTAATCCTTGTGTCAGGAGGTTCGGAGCAGGCAGCTGCGAGGAGCGTGCTGGCGGGTCCAAACAGCGAACAGTTCGTGTTGTTTAGTTTCAAAAGGCGAAGCTTGTGTTTTGACAGAAGCCGAACAGAGCATGAGCAGGGCAGGAGGACGAGAGCCGAGCGCATTAGTACAACTGTTTGAGAAGTGCGGAGCCATGATCCGCCTCAACTTCCTGAGGAGTTTCCAGGCGATTCGCTCTGCTCGGCAAGCATGCGGCTCTCAGAGTGCTCTAAGTTTGTTCTGGAGTTAATTACAGGGTGAAGGTTGAAAGCTCTAGCACTTTAAATCACAGACTTTTTTTTTTCGGAATGTGACCCTCTTCTCGCTCTGCTTCTTCCTGACATCGACGTTCCGCTGGCAGGACTCATGCCCGGGGATCAGTGCACCTCCGCTGGTGCCTCCCTCCCCTCCTCCCTCCCCCCGGGTCTTCAAGTGGGTTTTAATTTGTCAGTCGAGATCTGAGCTCTTCATTTGGTCATACAAATCTACAGTCGAACCCGTTTTTATCTTATTTTGAATAGGCGTGCACAGACTTGACCAATGAGTTGCAAAAGTGACTTTCTGCTTTATTGAGACATTGAGGCTCACTTATTGCATTAAATATTATCAAGAAGTAATTTTTTATTAATTCAATGAGATAAGTAAAACTAATAAACTATATTGGACACTGTGATCATGTTAAATGTCATGGCTTGCAGCTATAGAAAACCAAAATGCAGTTTCTCAAATATCACATTAGGCTAAAAGTAAAAATAGATCTTTATTGAGATATTATGACCTAAATGTTAAGGACTTTATTGTTGCCCATCAGACCATCACTGACACGAAGCTTGACATGAGCAGCTGGCTCTTCCACATGCTCCGCATGCATGTTAATAGAAGATTAAGTGGAAGGAAAAAGTCTGGTCGAAAGAGGTGCACATGAAACAGGAAGATGATTCTAAAGCAGACTATTCAAGAGTTTGATATTCGAATGGCAAGTGTGATGTTTCCACAGCCACTGAGGATTTGCTGGTGTCTGTGCGCTCTCTTTTATACATTACAAAGTCAATGCAGCAAGATAAGGAGATTTTAGAGCACTATGCTTTCTTCTGCTTAAACGCACCGATACAAACTCTGGCTTATCAGTCAGCAAACTGGCCTGATGTAAACCCCAAACTGAATCCATGGGTATCTTTAGGCTGAGGATGAGCTGGAGGCCTCTATTAAAGCAACATGAGATTCTTTTTTACTCCACAGGTCGATCGCCTCCATGCAACACTGCATTGAAGTAATTAATACAAAAGAAACGACAACCAAGAAATTAAGTGCATGTACTGTACAATGCATGAGAGGGTCAATATTGTGGTATTAACCTTTTTTATTAGTTTAATGTAATGTTATTATTCCCATTAGCTGTAAGTCATAATCAACCAAATTAGCAGGAATAAATGTTTCAGATAAATGACTACATTTGACTTGTGTTACCAAAATAATGTATATGTAAGTCTAATTTTTTATGCAGTTTCTAAGCTGTAGAACTGACGAAAATGTAAAACATCAAACTTACAAGTACGGTGTTTTACTCACAAACAAATGTTTCCTGCGAATTCAAAATGCTATGCACTGCTACAATATACAGTGCAGAATATAGTCTGTGATGAGCCCAGTCAATCAAATTGAAGGGGTTACTGCAAAATATGTTGCTGCAATTGGAAAATGGTTTGTACAGAGTGACTCGAGCGCAGTGTGGAGGTCCATTAGAGCGCGAGAAAAGAGCAGGAGGAGAGTGAGCCAGGGTGGTGGGGGGAAAATGTAGCTATGACCAAAAAAAAAAAAAAAAAGACAACAACAAAGATCTGCAGATGTTGATTCAGGGGAAGATGATAATACTTTAACGTAGAGGTATCTGGACTGTTTTATTCGTGAGCTAATTTTGTGATTTTCGCTGATAAATTTGAATTGTCTTAAACTTTCCAATATTAGAGTGCAAAATATGCCTTTTGTGAACAACGCTTTCGCTTCTATTTTAATTTCATAGTAAATAAGACCACATACATTTAGCAACTTGTATTCAACACCGACTTGGGTGCACTCATGAATTAAAGTTTGCTAAATACAGGAGTTGCTTTTTGAAGAAAGAGTGACCCATATCTTCATCTTAGGTCTGAAAATGGACCTAAGAAAATAGTTTTTTATTAGAACTTTTTTTTTATCCCTGATGATAAGCTTTATTTAATACCAGATTCTCACTCTGGTGCTATCTATAATTTAACCAATGTCATGGTTAAAAAACCCATTAGTAGACCCTTTTCAGACATGCATATAACACATTATCGCAATCAAATTCAATATTAAATCAACAATTTTATTGTTTTCTCGCTCAAATTATGCCCACAACTCATTTTCTGAAATGTTGATCTCCTTAAAATTCAAGAGATTTCGTACCGATCATGATCACCCCCCTTTCTTTCTGCTGTAAAAATAACTGAAGGCTCTTCATTACAAACTTTAATGATGCAATAGGTTTCCACTTGCATGAAGAGCATATCAGTTCAAACATTTATTGAAGCATGAGGTTAAAAATGAAATCACTGCGTTCACTGTGTGCAGCAGTGGTATTGTGTCTCAATCGAGCATGTGTACAAACAGAAGCTGTGTTTACTTGCTTGGCACTGCACCAAGGATGTTTAGCCGGACGTCACACTGTGACAAGTCCGTCGCGACTCGCCCAGAACGCAACGTTTATGGACTTGACCGTCGCAGCTCTCCTGAGGTTCCGGAGAGTGAGTTGTTTGGTGACATCAGGGTACCACGTCTGCTGCTTTTCAATGATGTTGTCCGAGAAGTTTCCACCCACTGTCATTTCTGATGTGCACTGGAGCAGTTTGCAGCTGAGTGTGACTCAGTCTGGATGGGGAACAGCACCTCCCAGTCTCAGGCCACAGCACTCTGCCTCTGTTCGCTCAGAGCGCATTTCAATTGTGGTTGCTGGGGTGGCTCTGCAGCGGTCGCATATGTTTGTTTATCCAGGCGGGAAATCATTCAGTAAACAAAGTGTAGATCCAACCTGTATCAAATGCAGTTTTTTTTTTTCTTTAATGATATGTTGTTTTATGTAAATGTTACAACATCCTAAATGGTCGTTGATGGTTGGTGGAGAAGCGGTAATGAGAAATATTAATTGCAGCAGGTTTCTTGCCAGATGTCATTTCCATTTCAAACATGTCCAACACGGTTGCTGCTTCAGCCTCCCTGGTTGAGTTGCAAATCGCCCGTTTTCTTTGAAGCCTTCCCTCATCTCTTTGCTATATGACAGATGAATTCGGCAACAGAAAACAAGACTGGGAGATCGATGTAAGAGATGGCGGTGAAAGCTGAGCTGCAGAGCACAGCTTTCAGACAGAGCTCTTTCGTCTGACCCTCTGCTGCGGTCACAAGTTGTTGGACTTTTAAAAATTAGATCTGAGACAGAAAGCTGACAAGCAGTTTGGTGTCAAATAATGCTGCACAATATAATGGAAACACTTAATTTAATTAAAATGTACTTAGAAATGAAGACATATTTTATACAGATATGTATAAAGTGACTTGACATGCACCCATCGGGCCTTTTCAGGCTGATGCTGGTCTACTTTGAGGTCTGACGTGCTGAATCTGATTTGGGGAATGTTGCATGAATGAGAATAAAATGTGTTGCAAGTTCATTAATAGAGGTAGTATTTTTTTCAGTTCTAGGGTAATTACAGGATTACCCTAGATTATTCATCAGATCCTTTGTCTCTAATGTAGCAGACTGATGCTGTTTTAAATCATATCAATACATCAATACTTTGTCAGTCTTATTAAATATTGACGAGTCTCAAAATATCCCATGACTGTCTATTGTAAAATCCTTCTGATAGATAAAACCTCCCAGCTGTTATCTTCTATGTGAACAAAGTGTGGATGAGGAGATTTTATATACAAATATGATTTACTTGTAATCATGTGATCAAGGACTGTATTTACTATTAGTTGCTCAGAGGTCAACCTTATAATAAATCATTACACAAAGAACATCACAAACATACAATAACAAAGAGAAAATCTTAACAACTACTTGAAGATTTTAGGACTGGAAATGAGCATTTCCAATGAATTATGAGGGGAGATGGCCACCAGCACCCCTCCCGATCCCGCTAGGGACAAGGATGTACAGAAAATGGATGGATGGAAGGATGGAATGAATGAATGAAGCCACATTTGATCCTTCAGTTCCTTAGACCAGAACACTGCGTTATCAGAACAGTCAGAATGCCATACATTAAGATCCGGATCTCGTTGTTTCACCTCTCAGTGAACCTGACTGGGTCTCCTGATCTTTTTTTCTTTCTTTGCGCAGTAGAGAAAGGAATCTCTGCCCAACTGCTGTTCAAACGAGCTTCAAGGTTGTCTTGTGGAAGAAAGGTAGCGGATCGGCTTTTTGATCAAAGTCACTGAATGGCTTCCTGCTTTGGATCATTCTGAAGCTAAATTGGACACAGAAAAAAATGGTTGGAAAGAATATCAGGCGGTGATGTAAAGTGCATTTTCACTAGTCTTTGTTTTGACTGTAAGTGACATTGACAAAGAGTCAATCAGTCTGTCATTCAGAAATCCAGCAGAAACATGCAAAGAATCGTTCAGGAATTAGAAGAAGGATCTGAGTGCTGTAAGGTCAAAAATATTTTCCTAGTGAGTATTGAGAAGGGTTTCATTATTTTCAGCATTAATGTTGAGGTTAAAAGATTGTAAATAAGCTCATATTTCCTCTGCTATATTTTGATAATCTTTTAAAGATCTCTGTTTCAGTTTTATCAGGTAGAAACCAGAAGGTAAATCTACCAAGGGAATTAAGAAGTTTGTGGCTAGCTCTACACAGAAAGGAGATTCTTTATAGTAAAAAAACAAAACATTATTCTTCAATACTGCACACAATAAAAACAACTAAATAATGTTTCAGTCAACAGTGTATGCAGTCTTATCATTGACATGATAAAAATATATATATTTTTTTTTACTTCAGCCGAGAAGATTTCTGGACCTTTTTTTGCAATTTGAGAGGAAAAGTAAGTAAAGTTTTCTCTGCAGGCCAGATGGAGTCACTCTGGGTGATGAAATTTGGAGGACCGAAGCTCAAAATAAATTTGCTCTCCAGCTGTTACTTCCCTGAGCTTACCCAGGCAGCACAGCCCTGAGTGAGCAGTTATTAACTAAAGAACAAATGGGTTTACATGCCATAGTTTGATTAAACTTTTCTCTAAAATGTTATAGATTTTTTTTTCAAACCCTGCCATATCTTGAATGAAGATCTCTTTATAAAAGCAAATTATTTGAAACAGCTCCCCCAGTTAAAGATATGTGGCTGTAGGTATTAGACTTCTAGTTTTAAAATAAGATTAGCTAGAACTGCCAGTAATAGTTCATATTAGTTTCATCAGTTTCTCCCAATATACTAATCATTTTCAGGCAAGGCATTGTGGGCTCCTTACATTAGTGAAAGCACATTAAGTTTCCCAGCAAGTCATGAAAGCAAATCAGGCTGTACAACAGCAGGACTGCTCCTCGGTGGAGTGCAGGACTCATTATTACACCTGTGCTGTTCCTACGGTGACTCACAATGTCTGCAGGGAGGAAAGGTCTACACAGGTTCAGAATGTCTGCCTAAAAAAGAGAAAACTTCATGTAAAATTTACTTTATTTGCTTATTTCTAAGTTGGTGCCTTGCATAGTCAGAGGAGTGCATGTTTATATTGTGATGTTCAAAAAGCAGAGAGTAGATTTTATCCACAGGAGACTTCAGAAGTGAAATTAAGGTCTATTCTTTCCATAAAAATCATTTTTCCAAGCAGCTGCATGTATAAACAGATTTTAGTTGAATGCATAATTGCTCACAATTAAATGAGTCAGTTGTATTTTTGGAAAATGAGATCATTTGTACATATCTGTTTAAGATCAAATATCTTACATATTCTGCTTTTTTTGTACATAAGGCATTGCTTTTGAAATTTTCCTTTCAGTGCAATTCTCAAAAGGCTTAGGATCATACTTTAGTGAAAAAATATGCTTTTCATGTTGCACAGAAAGCATGCATTTATGCTGTGTAGATCTCAGTCATTTATCTTTTGAGAGACACCAAGGCATGAGCCTGAGCTACACAGATGTCTGACTGGTCTGTAAGAAACTCAGAAATCTGATCTTGATGTGATCAGTGATTGGATCATCTGTGAATGGAGAAACCAACACTTTTCAGTGTGGAAGTTGCTTCTGTGGGAAGAAGACTGAAAGTTAGTTATTTGCAGTATCAGAAAGCAGTTTAAAAATGAAGCAGCAGTGAACAGTGAAGTTGCAGTAATGCAAGTTTTTAATTTTTTTATGTTGCAGAACATGCTATATTTTGAAATGTCCAATGTTTTATTGGAAATCTCAGTTAGGGTTAGTGTCTGTTTTTGTTAGAAAATGCACATGAGAGATGCTTAGTGAGCCGTGATAAGATGCAGATTCAAATCATTTTTTCTAGTAAAAAGCTTTACTGCTCTTTCACACATAGTGAAACATTCCCTTTGTTCCTAATGTAAATTATTAATGACCACTGACAGCAGGAAGGGTAGAAAAAATACTTTGAATTTCATTTTATAAATGTTCTTAAAAGATCCTGCCTTTTGTCGTACGACTGCTGGAGATAGACACCGACCCCTCTCGCGACCCTGCAAGCATAAGTGTGTTCAGATAACAGACGGATGTCCTTAAAGAGAATAGAAATCGGCTAAAGTCAGCGTTGACAGGCCAAGGCTCGGCTAAAACTGTGAAATTTTCTACAGATCTCTGATTGGCTAATTACTTTTTCTAAAATTGTGGCCTTGTCGAGCATTTTTTAAAAGGATTTCATGTTGATGCTTCAAAGTGAGAAGCAGCACCCTGTTGGACCACAGGCCATGAAGGACCGAAAGCAAAAGGCTGGGATAACTATTGATTCAACAATGCACTGCATTAACCTACTTTCAGCTTCAAGAGGAAGAGGAGGAGTTGCAGGAAGGAAGCTCTGTGATGTCATGTGAACCTTTAATACTCCATAACTAGGACAAAGACACCCACTTCTGCAGCATCGCTGCATCAAGAGAGGTTTCGTCTTCCTCCAAAGGCAAAGTATTCAAACCAACCCTGCCTTCCCGCGAGAAGGCCTGCTCCTTCAACTCCAGGAACTCTGGATCCAAAATGATCTATAGTTTGCTGTTCTATGTATCCACTACCTATACTATCTGGCTGGAGGAATAAACCTTGATCCTGGTTTATTCATAATTCTGCAGAAGGAACCTTGTAATTACAGCTTCCCAAAGATTGCTGTTGGCAAACAACGCTGGCTGCTCCTTCCCTAAGGGAGAAGAGGTGAGATTCGCAGCTTTACTGCTCACCATAGCTTAGAAAACGCCCCTATTCCCAAGCGGACGTGTTCTAGCCACACATAGACACTGATAACCATTCTGTGTGTTTCTAGGATCTGAGATGACAAGGCAATTCTTGGTGGAGTTGTTTTCACCACCTGCCTCCAATAGGAAGCAGACGCCTGACCAGTTGCTAATGCTTTGGAGCATCAGCGTTTTAAGCTAACGTGTGCTAACCAACAACACTGCAAGCTGTTGGCCTAGCTTTCCCCCTGGCTCCCAACCCCGGCTTAGCTGGTGTTATTTTTAAAAACAAACCGTGGTCTTTAAAAATGTGTATTCATACTGAATTGTGACATTGTTGCATATTTCTTTGTTGTATTTTTTTAAATATATTTTTATATTTTACTGTTTTTACTGTTAGTAGTTTTATTTAATCATTTCATATTTTTATACTCATTTGTTACTAGTTTAGTGACAGCGACTGAAGAGTTGAATTCTTTCTTGTTTTGTCTTGTACTTTGGAGAGAAGTTGTCTTCATTTAAATCCATGCCTGCTGTTCATATATCAGATATGGACTCATGACTTCAGCTATTATTTTTAATCATAAGCATCATCAAGCAGACATAAACAATAACTGAGACTGAACTATTTGGCTTTTATTTCCTTGATAATCAAGTGGTGACCCGACTTAGTCATTTTGATCTAAATTTGTATTTAGTTTTCCCCCTTTTTGCATTGGAAGCCATGTTACTTAGACTCCACAGAGTTAAGTGTGGTTCCCATGGCTGATGGAGAAGCTTGAGCTTTAAAGTTTAACATGGCATATCTCCAGATGAGGCTTGTGCGTTTTGCATACATAACAGTTTTGAACACAGTTTAAGAAGGTGGAAATCAATAGCATTATAACTACTGTCTGTGAGACTCAAACTGTGTGCCATCTGTGCCAACCTCTTGATAAAGTGCTTTGTAATAGATTTTTCTGTTTGTCAACTCCAAGTGTGTCTGCGGAGAAATTACTGGTGTTTTTTAAGCGGCCAAACAAGAGTCAGGCTTACAGGTTTCATAAAATTCAAATCGTGTTTTTAAGAATTTTTGTTCATCATAGAATTGTGTATCTGAGGTTTGAGCAGCTCAACACCCGAGTCACATTGTTGTGTATCTAGCATGTCTGGCAGACGGGCATTGAATGTCTTAGTAGATTAATATTAGCTTGTGACCTCACTACACTGTTGACACTATAAAAACACACTGTACCATCAGCCAAGCCAGGTAGCTGCAACATTTTGGGACATGGTTAAAACTTCAGAAGCAACACACAACTCAGATGTTGCATAACTGACACAATATTGTTTTTCCATATAATATTCTTTTTAAATACACGTGCCAGTTTGAGATTCTCATAATATGTTAGACTTGGGGAAAAATACCATGGTTTTACCGTCATAATAATAACAAAATAATCATCTTGATTTAGGATTTAGGGCAATAATCTTGTGACATTAATTATGACATTCTAAAGTTTCAATGACATTTGTTACTAAATATTGCTAAAAATTTCCATACATTTGTTTTTGCTGCAAGCAAAGTGTTAAAGCCTTCTCTACACTAGCTGACTGGAAATGTGAACAACAGGTGGTCCATGGACATCATTGTGTTACTCTGTGTCCCATTTGATTGAATTTAAAACCCTAATTTTAAAACCTTTATAAACTTTTATGCTAGTAATCAGCACAGGCCTCATCCAACTTTATTTTATAAGGAAACAGCAGGCTGAAGTTGTGTTACTTTTACAGCACTTTTAATAACTGGAACCTAACCGACTGAGAAATGAAGCCTTTAATATTTTGATTGGTGCACCACAACTTTTAATTTTTTTTCCTGCCTCTAAATTGTGCTGTATTGTGCCACTGCGCGGGTTCATTTCTGTAAACTTGAGGGCGGCAGGTGCTCCCCGTGATTCTGGAGGAGATGAGTATGAGCTGAATCGAGGTTTAATGGCCCTCAGCTATTTGTTTATTGGTCCCAGAAGTGATTTGTGGATGTGGCACTTCTGCGGCAAACTGTACATAGGCGTGGTGTTGCTAAAATTATTTTAGAGATGTTATTGTTTTCACCAGATGATGTTTTTTTTTTTTTTTCCAGAACAGTTGCAGCTGCAATTTTAGTTTTCTCTTCCCAGCCTGTTTGGCAGCCTCTGGGTGTCTCATTTAGCTTTGTGTACCCCACGTAGACAAAGTGATCATAGGATTTTTAATGCTGCTGCTGTCCTACTCATTTGCATATTGCACACCTACATTACTGCCTTTGTTAATAGGATTGAGTGACTTCAAAGGATTAACGTGATTTCTCCTTTTCTTCTGTACTCATTAAATTCTGACAGAAAAAGAACTCTGAATGAGAAACTTGACACATTTTAAACAAGCAAACTTAAAATTTTATTTTGAAAAAATTTCAATAGAAAAAGAAATGGCTTTAGAGGTTGACATATCTTTTTAAATCCTTTCTTTTCACATTTAATTCATTCAGAGGTGGTCTGTATGAAGTGGAACTGCAATGCTTTGGTCTGAACTCCTCATTATTTAACTTCACTCTGGGAACAAATTCCTGTCAGAAATATTATGTACAGTACTTATGAAATTGTGGTGTGGCAAATTTCAGTTTGTATCCTGGTAGCACAGAATGGCAAATATATCTGATTTCACCATGGATAGGTGGAAATGTGTGCATGTAAAACGTTCATGGTATATACATTTGGGCTTGTAAACCAGAATATGTAGTTGTAAATCAATTTTGTCACATTGTAAGCCAAAATGTCTGAGAATTTTATGCTTGAACATCCATAGATGATAATTTGTTTTGATAGCATGAAGCTACTGCTATCAAAACAATGGCCGGGCCATCATATAAACACAGTAAATGGATATCTAAAGTACGGTTTGCTATCATTTTAATATCAGTTGCAGCTTGCTGCTTTGCTGTGTCTGTCTGTCTGCATTTTCTTCCCCATGTTCTGATATTGGGAGATGGTGTAATGAGTTATGTGGGTTTCTACACCCAACAACCAAACGTTTTGACTTCTAGCTTGAGGATACTTGAAGTTGGACTACAAAATTGTTGCGAGAAACAAAAATATCAGATATGGGAAATTAGTCTGTTGGGCGTCCATAACATTGTTTAACAATTCAGCAGTGAATACCATGATGAAATTGTTAAAAAAATGAAATGGGGAATAGAAAAAACTGGAAAGATTGAAAAACATGTCACAAACAGAATAAAAATATTTACTCAGTACCGGGAGAGACTAAATTAAACTTTTACGCACTACTACGGACTCTAAGTACACAACTAAATGTATTTAAGTTATAAAAAAAAGTGGACTGTGCATTTAATGTTCCCTTAAATAAAACCTAACATTATAATTTTTATCAGTATGGATTGTTTCTTTTTGCAAGATCTTTATAATTTCCCATTGTTAACTACCCAGACATCTGCTTTTACAGTGCCAGTAATACGAATTAAGCTTTTTGTTGAAAAGTATTCAGCAACAGCAGTGATAGCTTCTATCCTTTAACATAACTTCTAAAATTTCTGAATGCCAGAAAGATCCAACCATCAAGCCCCTCGGCGTGGTTTGCTGGTTGGAAACAACCACTCTGATTATGCAGCATGAGGAGGCGATGAAATGGAGGTGCTCCCTAGTGCTCAGCATTATGTATGGAGTTACTCCCCCCTCTTGCTCACTGGGATAAGCCATGAAATGATGGAAACTCGGAACCATTGTCACAGAATATATTATTTTGAATGTGGTTGTATTCCTGTAGGAAGCCTGGATTTGCAGCAAATGCTGCATTTTTAATGATATGGGAAAACTGGGATACTGTGATATCAAGATGACAAGATTTGGATGTAGCGCACTCTATTTTCTTTCAGAGCAAAAGTGAAGACCTATTTGACCCAAAGTAAAATTTAGAGCTTATGAACAACTTATGATCTTTCTTTCACAACTGGCACACTTTTGTCTTTTAGAAGCCAACACTCCCGGCGCTATGTGTAGGAGGACCATGCTCACCTTACCAATGATCACACTTAGCATTTTTTTCTTTATCAGGAATTTGGTGTCTCTTCATCAGTATGCAGCTTGTAATTTCAGGCTTTGGATGGATTCATATTCCCATTTCATATGCAGACATCACCATTTTACCTAAAACTGTTTCTATTTCACATTTCACATAATGCCGTGCTGATTTATTTAACCACTTCACAGTCATTTATCTTTGTTGGTAAGTTGACTATTTTGATGACTTTTGGAGAAACAAAACAACAACAAAAAATCCTTTTGTTTAATTTTATGTCCCCCTCTTTGTCTGCTAGATGTGGATCTGATTCTCTCTTTGCTTTCTGATGAAAATAAAGTAATCATGAGCAACTATGTGTCCACAGCGACATTTAATGAAATCCAATATAAGTGTTTCCTTTTCTAATCAAAAAATAGAACTTATTCTATATAGATACTTGTAGTGCTCAAGCCACAAACATAACATTGCAGAGATGACACTAGTTCTGACCCACATAGATCTAATTAATGAGTAAGCTCAGTGCACTGAGCTCTTATTTTGCAAAATGTGTCAACAATTGACTCATATTCCTCCCCTCTTCCTCACAATGAATCTGCATTCATGGCATCCATAATAGGCATGAGCACCAGTCACATAATCACCTATAAGTTTCTCCAACACGGTCTGGTTTATGGTGTAGGAGCAAAATGTTCAGCACAATCATTGAAAAGTATCCACACTCTTGTTACAATTCTGAGTTTTTCAGACGTTTAAAAAATATAGAACATGATACTTAATGATTTTTAATGTAACATTCAATTATTCAGCCCACACAGACATTTGTTTGATGAAAAAAACTTACATTTAAAGGTATAATATTGTTGCATAATGGTGCACTTTTTGTTGCATTTAATAATTAAATACAACATATTTTGAACCAATTTCAGCATTTCTGCATAAGTACTTGTTTAAAAAAGACATTACATCATCATACTGTATGTTGCATTGGCTAAGCTTAAGTGGTTAAATGAAAATCTGCAGGATTTTTTAAAATCAGATTACTCAATGGTTAGAATAATTGACACTGGTATGTATGTATATATGCTGTATTTTTGTGCTTTCTTGACTGAAATAATTAAATGCTTTACTTTTAATGCACTAATTGAATTGAAGGTGCTTTGAGCTTAGAAGATTGTTTAAAAAATCGACAATGCTAGGAAATGGTTGGCTTTTAATTGACAGAGTTATTAATTGGCTCATAAAAGTCATGGATTGCATTAATTGCATAAAGCGGGGAGATCATATTGAACTTTTTTGAGTACATGTTATAGTTTTGTTTTTGTGACATTAATAATACCAGCCAACTTTTCTCTTTAAAAACTAAACCACTGTGTTTACGTCAGCAACTGTGCAATCATTTCTCTGCTGAGTCCAAAGAAAAAAATTGAACCATTCCCTTCTTTAAATTAATTATCATTTTTAATTGTCAGGTGGTGCCTGAGAATGTTATTGATATATTGATTTGTAATCACTCTGCAAATTTGTCTGCAAAGGATTTTCTGCCTCCTCATCAGCAGCAATGTAATTACATAGACACTCTCTGGGCACTAATTGCAAATTATGATGGATGAATGATGTATCATACTCTGCAATCCAACTCTGACTCTTTTGGATGTCACATTTTATGGTTTAGTTCCATCTTGAAATGGATAATTTGAAAGCATATTTTTTTCTTTTTCTCTGCAGTTTTCGCCAGTGTCGTTGCAGCTGAATCAGCTGAACAGGTAAGAGAAATACTTTCATTAAAAAATTCATCTGAATTTTGTTGTGTTACAACCTTATGAAGTTGTCATTTACTTTTTTTTAATATTCACACCGATAAGCTGATCACTGTTTTTCAGATTTGTCATTTGCTCAGCAGAACAAGCCTATTTTCTTTTGATGTTTTTTTTCTGCTTTCACATTTTCTTGTAGTCTGCAGTTGTTGCCTGATAAAAAATTAAAATGTTCAGTTGCTCTGCTTCTTATTGGTGTGAGAGCATGTTGACAGTAAGCCTCTTGGCAGATGTGCTTACTATAACAGAAATAGGAAATTACTGTCTTGCCTTTTTACTGATGTCAACTAATTCTCTTCTCGGTGAGGAAGTTTTGCTGCTTGTTCGCTTTGCAACTGATGTGGTGTAAAATAAGGAAAACAATACCTAAAGATAAAACTCCAGTGTGGCCTCCGCAGATGGGAAGAAACCTGACTGACTGAGCTTATGGAAATCAAGCAAAACCCCTGGTCACTAATATAAACAACAACAACAACAAAATACAGTTTCTCTGCTTCCCATTTGATTGGTCTACTGTACATCTGAAAACTCAAGTTTTGTAGAATAACTTATTTTATATCTTTTATATAAGTTATATGTAACTTCATTGAAACTTTTGCAAGGTTATACACTGTGGAGTGATCTTAAAAAGAATTAAGTCTAAAACTCTTTCCTTGCAAAAAGACAACAGTTTTCATTCCAGTGTGTTCAAACAGCAGATTTGCTTTCCCACTGACAAGTAAATCAAACATTGCTGGACCTTATGGTTGTGTCAAACAGAGCTCTGACAGCTTTGCAAAGCTTATCTGACCATGAAATATCCAAGACAAAATACTCTCTAGTTGAGGGAGAAATGAGTCAACAGAAGCACCTCTGCAATGACCCTGGAGACACTACTGTTAGGAACAAGAAGATAGCAGGTAGCAAGTAGCACGGAACATGCAAACAACTCCTCTAGACGCCCCTGCTTGGTTTGTTTTTTAACAACCTCAACTATCAAAGAGTTGACAGAAATCTATACAAGTGGATTTGATGTACTGGATTTATGTCACTACATATAGACTTCCAATTATTTTCATCCAACCTAAAAGCTGGAAAGGAAACCAGAGAGGCATCTTTTAAAAATAATAATAATAATAAAATAGAGTGTCGATTTAGAAAAGTCTGTTTTTAGTTGTATTTCATTTTGCTTCAATATTTTTAAATCCTACTCAGTAGTAATTATCAAAATGTTCTTATAATTGCTGACAAATTTTTAGGATGTTTCACCTGCCTGTTGTTTGTAGGTTTCACATTGACTTTCAATACTATTCAGCCAATCATTTTATTACAGAAGCTGTTGAATGATTCTTGATAATACCTTGATAAATTCGAACAAAATCCATTTCAAGACTTTTTAACATTGTCTTATTTGTTAAAATAAGACAGAATTGTAGAATTAGGGATTCTACAAAGGTTATTGGTAAAAGTGGCCAGTAAAATATTAGATATTCCAAATTTCCTGTGAAAGAGCAGCCGGTGCGAAAAGCCAGAACCATCATTGGAATCCAAATCCCTCTGCAGTGCTTTATGAGTTTGAAATTCCTCCCTCAGGCAGTAGATACTGAGACACATGAGTCAAGGGGAATAGGAATAAAAAATCTTTTATCGCCCAGGGAATTGTTTTTTTTTTTTTTTTTTTTACATCAGTAGATGTAGTTTGATTGATTTTTAGTATTTTGCTGACTTGAGATGGTTCTGTTGTGTGGGATGTTGGATGTGAGTTGAGGTTTTAATTGTTGTACTGTATTTCTGGAAAACATGTTGCAAAATGAGGTTCACATATGGAACAGAAGCATGCTGAAGGATGTAATAATAATATTGATGATGATGGTAATAATGTGTGATATTCAGCCTATTCGATTAGGTAATCAGTAGAGGTGCACCGAGTGCAGTTTTGTGGCTGATCTGCCTTTACCGATCTCTTAACAATGACCTGGCAATTTTAATTTTGGCCAATATCGATTTTCTTTTTATCTGAAATATTGGTAAATATAGCAAGAAAGCCGTTGAGTTGGCAACAGTGGGTGACTATTAACTGCAGACATGCAGACATGACTTGGTGAGCCGGTCTGTCAGTCAAACTTCTTCTACGGCAGACCAAAAAACTACAGTGGCTGATTTTTAGACCTTTGCGGAGGTAGAATCGATAATATCAGTGGATAAAATCGGCTTCACGTGCAAGCATCGGCCGATCACCGACCTCTCAAAATGAAGGAAATCAGGGCCGATTTATCAGCTGGCAGGCTTATCGGTGCGCCCCTAGTAATCAGCTCCAGGTTTTAGTGGCAAAAACATCAACATTAGTTGCAGTCAGATGAAACATATTAGCAGGATTAAAAGTTTGCTTTAAGTCATGCTATGAATAATTTTGTGTTTACTTAGTATGTATGTAGCGAGAGTGCACTTTGCGCTTTACATAGTTGTTTAAATGTCTCATTAAAATTCTCATAAATGATAATCCTCAAGAGCTCAAGAGTTTTTATATTGGTAGATGCTGATGGAATAGATTTTTTGGGTGGAAACATTCTGACATGTTTTCGCCATATCGACTACCTCTTCTACCAGTGTGCTCTGTTCACTCCCTAAACATTCAAGACTGAAATGCAATTTAGTCTTGAATCAATTACATACCTTGTATTATTTTTAATACATGCCTATTTTCCAGAAATAAAATGTGAATTAAATTGTCTCATAGTTTTTCTGAATTGCACCAAAGGGCAACAATAACAAATGAGGAAGGAATACCAATATTTAGGTCAATGAGGCACTTGAGTCAGGTTGGAAGGGTGGCTGCTGGGGCCACTGGGAAGGGGTTGTCATTGAAATTGGATCTAGGCCATGCATATAAAAATGTAGTAACAGATGTTTATAAATTTGTGTCCTCTAAAGCAAACCTAATTAATGTATTATTCCAAACACTAAGATGCTTACAAATAAAGCCATTAATTATGGATCATTCCACAGGGTGTTGTTTAATTTCTAAAGGGTCTTTTCAGGGCTGTACTGTTCACCTTGAGAGGCAGTCACATGTTGACGAGATTAAAACAGTCTCAAGAGATTATGTGTTGCCAAGTTTCTAACCATCAACATCTGACAATTAAAAAAAATCAAATCAATGAGCTGCTTTTAGTAGTAATATTTAAAGAAACACACAAAAAAACATTGGTTAACAGTTCTTTTTGTGGCATAGATTTGAACTTGTTTTTTTTTTAAATAAATGGCTGGGTTTGTTTTCTAAATATAACACTGTTTTTCTTTTAGTCAGTACAATTTATATTTAAAGTGTTTTTTTCTTTTCTCCAGTCTTTTCATAAAAGGTATGCGTAGTTACAAATAATTTGGTTAAATGCAGAACATTTTTAAAACCACGTAGCGCATTAAAAAGTTTTGCTTTCTCATTAAAGAAGAGGTGGAACATTTATCTCTATTCATAACAATTATTAGAAAAAAAAATAGCAGTAGTAACTATTCGAGTTATACTTACTAAAGTTAATCAAACTAATGTATTAATCTTGTAAGCTTGCAGCATAAATATGCAAATAAATGACAAGATGTCTTGCAATTCACATAATTGCATTCGTAGGGTGATCTCCAAAAATAAGGAAAGGGATTCAAGAAAATGGGTACTACTCTCAATGAAAGGGTTCATTTCTACTTTCAGAAGAATTGTTAATAGGTGTTTGATTGAGAAACCAAATGTTTCTCACAGTTGAGAAGAAAGATGAGATAATGACCAAAAACCATTTGGCCAAATCAGCAATGAAATGGTTGATCAGGCACCTAAATCAACCTTCCTTCATGGTTATCTTAGTCTCAGACATAAAACCTATAGAAAACTTGTAAGATGAGCGTATATGAAAATACGGTATATGAGAGAATAAACAACTGTTGATGAAGAGAGATTGTGCAGAGCACTGATCACAGATCCCACTTTCTGTATGCTCCATTGGAGCAGCAAATTCTTTGCATTTGCTACAAAGAATTATCAGTGATTTTTTTTTAGTAAACAGCTGTTTATCTTTTTTTAAACCCTGTCTGGTTCTTAAGCCAGATTTTTTTTTTTTTTTTGGAGATTATCTCCATGATCAAACCAAACCCAATCATCAGCATTAAAGGGTTGCTTCTGCACGACAGATGAATTCCCATCATACTTCAAAAGCTGCGCTCCTCTCCCCATCACGTAAAGTACAGTATGTAGTGTGTGATATCTGCTGTGGGGAAAAGTTTTCAGTTTATTGTGCCTTACTGGGATATGCTTTCATCAGACACACTGTTTTGATCAGCCCTGCAGCAGGTAAAGAGGTTATGATATGTAAAGCACAGTGTACAATTGCAGCTGTAAACATTGCAGTAGCTTGCATATCAAAAATAGACCCCCGCCCCCTCCTCTCTTTGGAAATAGCCTGAAGGCCTTGATGAATGACAGAAGTTTGAACTGTGAGTGACTTGAAGATTTTAGAAAAGCTCTGCACAGGTACTGTGTGTATCTGTCACTTCAGGGCTTGGTAAAGGGTCTAAACAAGAAGTATATGCTACATTTTTGCTCATGTAAGCAGAAGTGCCTTGATCTTGCGTGCCTGGGGGAATAGTGAGATTATGGATTCAGGAGGACAACACAGTGTAGAAAATTGCTTTCAAACCTCCTGCTGACAGTCCTGCTAAGCCAATAAAAAGCCTTGGTAGTTCTCACCGCTTTGATCCTTTTGAGTTTTTGCAAGGTATATGAGGACACCCTTGAAGGAATTTCAAGGCCCAGGTGGGAGGCTTTATTCTGAAAGGGTACGCCTAACTTTCCTGTGGTTCTGTTTAATATTAATGAAAAGTAAAAGAAAAACAAGATGTTTTTGTTTGAAATACACGAACAGTGTCTTTCCGGATTAACTGGTCTTCATGTGTTTTTGCGAAACTGTGGTTTTTCCTTGAACTCTGAGCATCTTTGTCTTTCTCTAGAGATCATCTCGGTTGAGGCTGCACTTATGTTTAAGTACTAAATGACCAGTATTAATCTTCCAGAGGCAACACTCTCCATTTAAATGATCACATCTGACTCCGCACTAACTTATTGTCACGATGTTTTGCTTCCTGCCAAACATCATTCATTAATCCGAAACAGCTGCCACTCTGAGGCAGATGAACTTTTTTGAATCTCCCCACATCTTATTACCTCGGGCAGTGGTTTTAAGGAAATTAAGCTCAAAAGGGATGTGCCAGTTTGATGTATGAATCATTGCTGAAACCCTTCTGCAGCAACCTCGACTCAGAAGAGAAAAGTTATTTTGTTGAGCCCACATATCTGTGTAAAAGCTGCCATTAGTAACCTAAAGATCCCATTGTTATAAGTTAAACAATCAGTTCTAGACTTCATGGAGGTACAAATCCATCCATCCATCCATCCATCCATCCATCCATCCATCCATCCATCCATCCATCCATCCATCCATCCATCCATCCATCCATCCATCCATCCATCCATCCATCCATCCATCCATCCATCCATCCATCCATCCATCCTTTTAATTCATGTAAAGCACTTTGAATTGCCTTGTTGCTGAAAATGTGCTACATAAATAAAATTACCTTAAAATTACCTTACCTTAGATGTGTCTGGAGTGGAAGTACCAAATGTAAATACAGGGAGTAGATGCTCCGTTAAGAGCTGGTTGAACCACTGGGCATGATTTTGGGTATCATTTCAGACAAAAATAATTGAAAAGCATACCAAATGATTTTGAGATGACGTCGCATTGGGTTTTATGCTTTACGAAACAGACTTTGTTTACTATAATCGTTATGGAAATGAGTTTGGCTTAAGCTTGCGGTGCACACCTGGTCGTTATCGATGTTGGATCACATTCACGCCATGAACGAACTATACCAGAGTTAATGTGGAACTGCACCTGGATGGTTGTATTGCTCGGCAGTGCAGAGCTCATGGTAGAAAAATACCTCATGCATTAAACCTCTGGAGGAGTGTATGTTTGCTTAAACACACAGATGGAACAGGTAGCAGTGATGGTTTGATACAATCACCATGCTTCACAACACACTGCTCTGTGATATCCATGCACACTGGGCAGGTCAGTGTCACAGCGTGTCACTCTGAAGAGGGGTGGATATACATTAGAGAGACTGGAAGTGGGAGGCATGGAGTTCTCTTATGTTGCAGCGGCAGGGATGAGCTGCTTTTGTTACATGATTATACTGGAGGGGTTTTCAGATGGTTTGGTTAAAAGTAATGGGAGTTGTTTTCATTTTTTTTTTTTTTACTTTTTAATCTCTACAACTTTACAAGATAGATAAAAACAGGTGTTTTCTTGTGGATTTATCTTTTGCTATTAAGTAAATGGAAAATGGAATATAGAGTTTTGTGGGAAAGTTCCTAGAGGTAATTTCTGTGTATGTTCCTTCTTAACACAAAGACATTTTAGTAATCCTTGAAGAACGTCTGGATCAGTTCCTTTCCTGACTTTCTGAAGCTCTTTCAGTATCAGGAGGTGATTATCCCAGCGCCATGACTTTAAGGAATGGGAGGAAATCTAGAAAATATTTGACACAGGACGCGGGAGATGAGCAATTTATCATCTTCTGGATGCAATTTTTGTTTTTAGAAAAAAAAATTGAAGCTAAAATATTGTGCTGGGTTTGTCAAACTTTCATTTTTGGTGTGTTGTAAGAAATGGGTATTAATTGTAACCAATTTATAATTTAGTTTTAGATAACTTTTTGCCTTTATTGATTTATAGGTCAGATTTAAGCCTAAATAATAATAATAATAAAAAAGCTCTGCCAAGTTTGGAAACTTGGCAGAGTTCTGTACTTTGAACTCTGATGTGCACAGACCTTTACAGATTTCTCTTTCTGAAAAACAAAACAAAAACTCAGCTACTAACCTTTTTCAGCTTACATTTGAACTTCAGTGAAAACACAGTGAGAATAATGTGAGACAGACGTCAAGTAATCAATATAAACCTTTCTCTGCTGAGGCAAAGTTCTGAATCTAAGATTCTAGGGTCCTGTTCACTTTTACACTTTCTGTCTACGTGTAAAAATGATTTTGCTATAGAAACGGTACACCAGACTATGTTCCATAGTCGCTGTTTCTTTAACAGCAACTAAAGAAAACTCCATTTGTATGTGGATGGGAGGTGTAGATATAGAAATAAATCTCGAATTTGCAAAGGATGTGTAAAAGTGTGAACAGGGCTAGACTAGACTTTTAGATTCAGAACTTTAGATGGTCAGATGCAGTTCAGAGTTTTTAAGAACCTTGTACTTTGTACCCTTTTGTGTTGTTAGCAGCTAACCTTTAGCCACTCACTACTGTTATAAATTCTTTGTATTTTGTGTGACTCTGTCACAGTTTGTTTTTTCCTACCCATTAACCAAAGTGCTGCCTCGCAAGTGGTTTAAAAGTGCTGGGAGCCACCTCAGTGCTTTTGCAACATTGTGTTGCCAGCCAGCTTTATGTCATCTTTATTGGCTAACTTGGTCAACACAAGAGGGTGACAGCTCAATGACTACTTCCTTTCTTTCTTCAAGTGAGGAGTCTCAAACATAGATCTAGGCTATCAATTTTTAAAGTACTCGCCTTCAGATCTGGGGCTCAGGATAACTGCTGACATTAAATGTTATCAAAGTCGCATAGTCGCAGAAACTGAACATTTTTTTTTTTTTTTTTTTAATAGATAGTTTTAACTTTGAGAAATATTGTCAGACCTTGACATAGACTGTTTTGGAACCACTCAGAGCTTCAACTGGACTTGAACTGATCTTTCTTGCAGTGACTTCTAGACAATGCTGGACGATCATGTCTGGACTTTATCAGAAATGTCAGAAACTGCACCTACTGAAATCCTGCCACTGGTAAACATACAACTTGTTCCAGCTTCAAACACAATTGAGGGCATAGCTGCAAATACACTACCTACTTCCACTTACATGTCTGTATCATCAATCATTTAATGACTTGACATCCAAATTGATTGGATTTCTTGGTACAGTTGGTATTTTATCCTTTATTTCAGCTGCTGCTAGTATTTGAGAAGCTAATCTTGATACTGAAAACCACAGTGTGATTGGCTCATCAAGCTGTGGATTCAACCCATATTGATTTTTGAATAAGTGTATAAAAGGTGTTACTGACACACTTATACATTTTATTTCAGGGTTGGGGAATAATGAAAAAACATAAAAATAAATCCCAGAACAATTCCACCCAGACATGTAGTTTATTGTTGGAACTTTTTTTTCTCAGAAGCAATTATGGATCAACCTTCTGTTATCATGACTTGAGTATAACATGACCATATAGTACTTGCACAGCAGGGTCGGGTAGGGACAGTTGTATTTTCCTCCAGATAGTCAGATTTGGATAACTGTCAACGATTTTGAACAGCTGGTTGTCTCAGCTGGCAAGAGCTCTCCAGGGCGTAGAAGAACAAAGTCGAATGCCTCCCATTGTGGCCGTCTGCAGAAATTCAGCAAGACGGAGAAATTGAAGCAGTTTATTTTTATAGCAGTCCAATAAAGTATTTATTTGAGAAAATAAAACATTTAGTTTTTGTTTGTTCATACTTCACCGCAACATTTGGAGGCCCACGTGGGATAAATAAGAGAGGACAATCAGAAAACTCTGCAGGAATCCAGTGAGACACTTGAGCACCTTTTACACAACAGAGAGCTTTCTAACATATATAAATCAGAGATTACATATTTTACAAGCTGCTCTTTTCAACATAAAGGAAAAAGATTTACTAGTAAGCTAATTTATGATCTTTCATTAACACAATGTATTGATGTAAAACATTCATCTCTTTCTAATGACAAGTTGTCATAACAAAGACATTTTGAATAATGTCAACTTTGTATTAAAAGTGTCATGATATACCGAATGACACTTTATGACAACAGTCATAAATATTCATGAAGGCTTATTCATGTTCATGACAGGTGTTATGTCATGTTTATGAAAGTGTCATGACAGTCTTATTCACAATCCGTCAAATAAAGTGTTACCTTGTTTTTAAAGATTTTGTGGTATTAGCAGCGTTTGTTGACAGTTTTCAGGTAGTAGACCTGATGATGATGTGCAGCAGAAAGTCAGACATCTGTTTCAAGGACTAATAGCCTCCAAATGGAGCCCTGCTCCACCACAATATCAAAAGCTGCCTCAAAACACTCCTTTGGCCTTTGTGCTTTGGAGTGGTGTAGTCACAGCAGGTTTTACAGATCATTTATTCACTTATTTACATTACTTATTGTCTTTCTTTTGTAGCTGTGCATATATTGAATATAATGCATATTCTCAGGGGGCTTGTTTTTTGTTTTTTCAAGAGATCATATACTGAAATGAACTGGTAGTTGGAAGTTGGGCATCTTAAACAGTGATTAATGTGCCAACTTTAAATAATCCGTAATTCTTGGGGTAATTTAAATTTGAAGAACGTGATTTTACTTTTTTAAAAATAACTCCTCAAGATTTTTTATGTTACCAGACAGAGAAAACGCTACTGTTCCTGCTCTCTCTAAGTGTGGACTAAGAATCTCTTGACAATAGAAACAGTAGGGCAAGATGACCTTCCTAAAAGGAGCCTGCTGGTTGAGATGGAATAAAATTCTATTTATCTGGTTAAAAAAGAACCTGCAGGCGGTCCGAAGGCAAGCACTTGTGACTTGAATTTGATTTTGCCTTTCTAAAAGTTGCAAATGGACATTAATAATATTGACGATATACGGTGGAGTCAAACCTAGCACTTTTCATTGCTGTGCTTCTTTTGCACCATAAAAATATATGGTGCCTGGAATATTCTAGCCCATCAAATGGATCTACTAAATATTGTGTAATGACTATATTTGCAATATTTTAGTCTCCAGCGGTTCCCAGTTTATTCCTATCATAACTCCTGCTTTGACATCTGTTCAACCCTTAATATTACACTTACTCATGTTGCGATGGTGACGACATTCCAGTAAATTGGGCAAATTTGTAAGTGAGCTATTTTCTTAACAGATTGTCTTATATTTCAGACTACAAGCAAACATTAGACAGAAGGAACATGGTTAGAGAAGGACAACTGGTCTCCACTTCCGACAACCTGATTAGTTGCAACTTTTGCTCGGTGTATGACAGAGGAGTCAGTGTTATGTCACATAATGGTCTGCTTGGCAAGAAATGATGTCTTTGTTGTCGTCATAAGGAAGTGACTTTGAAGAGGCTAGTTCTTTCATTTTAATATCTTGGAGAGGCTAGCTGCACTTTCTGACAGGTGCATTTGTCAGTCATCCATACAGAATATTATGTTATTCTGGTGGCTGAAAAAGAAAGTGTCCTATAGCTGTGCCCTGGAGGACCCGTGTGAAAAGATACTTAACAGCTTAATGGTGTACCTTGGACTTTTTACCTTGGATTTCATCCAGTGACAAATGCACCGTGTCTGTTACGCCTGTCTCTGAGAGAAGGTAGTTTATGTCGTATATAGAGAAGTCACATAAGACAATACCAAGGACACTGGTGTTTGAGAGCCTCTGTGAGACAGAAAAAACTGCTTTGTCAGAGCGGTTTCTATTGAAGTCTTTCTAATTCAGATAAAGGAGTTTTTGCTCCATCATTGAAAAGAAAGCATTTAAGTAAGACTGATGTGTGTCGTCAGTGTTGATGAGTTTGCTCTCATTAAAGGCAAGAAACGGTTAAAATCAATCCATAATTGAAAGGGGAATGTTGACAAGGCTGAAGTATAATTGTCTTATGAATCTCCTTTTCTCTGAGCAGAAATTTGCATCTGGAGGGGGATGCATGTGTATCACTGGATGAATCAGAAAGTTGACTGATGGTGATTATCTTCTTTGTAAAGACATTGATTAAAGAGAGAAGCAGAAAGGTTACTTGGCTGTGAAATGCATAGGACTAGAGTTGTTTTTCTGAGCTGAGGTGAAGAGCAATGTGAGAGTTAAGTGATATTTACAACTAATGTTGTAAATATCACTTTTAAAAGAAGTCATGCAGGATGTGAAAGAGAAATTCAGTTGTTTCTCAGTCTGTGCTATTTATAGTAAATTCTTTTAACTGTCAAAAGTAGATTTTCATCTTTCTAGAGATTTTTTTTTTCTTAGTCAATTGGTTGTTCCCCAGAAACTTTCTTCTTTTGGGGAATTTTCTAATCAAAACCTTGCCATAGGAATGTGGCATGGCTGTTTGGAGTTGGTTTGTTCTCTCTGTGCCTGCGTGGGTTTTAGTTCAGCTTCTGCAATTCTCTCTCCCACACTCCTAACACAGGCATGTTTGAGTAATTGGTTATTTTTGCCTTGACTCTAGTATTAATGCAAACATGTATGTTTGTACTTTGTGTTCGGTCTTCGGTGCATCAAAAACCATAAGAGATGGCAGACTCCACTGATGTGTCTCTGTTTTAGAGAGAGGAAAAAATGATGTTTTCCCTCCAAACACACTGTGAATTCCTCTGTACAATTCCTGCCCTCGCAAGAGGATAGGTGTTAGTTTTAATAATTGCATGTACATGCATAATTTTAGCTCAGAAAAACGTATTTAAAGTAATATAACACGAGGAGTTTTGTGACAGTTTAGTTGTGGACAGACAATGTTCCCAATGATTGGCCAAAATTAATGTTAGTAATACATATTTTATAAGTTATGCCATTCAGTTTATTTTCTTAAATTTGTTGCATCATGTTTAAAGAAAAACATGTCTTTAGCTCTCACAATACTGCCTGTGTTGTAAACTGAACATCTCACGGCACTAAGGAGGTTGAGTTTTTAATGCTAAAAACATATTTTAATAAGAGTGTAATTTGCATTTCAAGTTGTTCTCATTAGACGCGTTAACCAGTCAGCTTTCAGTCATGTTGTTAAGTGAGCAAATTGGACTGTGCACACGTGATTTCCAAATGAAACTCGCAGAGTGCAGGAAAATATGTACGATGAAAACTTGACAAATCTACATTCTGCTGCTGTTCGCAAGGGGGAAAAACATTCTAGGTTTCAAAGTCGGTCGTTACACATTAAGAGGCTTGGTGAGTGCAACGTGCTTACCGAATAAAATTTGAATCCATCAGTTTTCCAGTCACTCTACTGCGGAGGAGGGTTTCTTTTAATAGCTCAATATGTCTTCAAGCTGCAAAATTAAGATGACCTTTCAGGTACTTAGCCTGCTCAAAGTCCTCTTCTGTGTCAAAATTCAGAAAATCCTGCAACCTTCAATAATTCTTGCCATCAGTGAATAGGAAGCTAATGTGAACTGATGGGTCATTCACATCAGTGCAGCACTTGTGCTCTCTGGGGCTCAGAGATAGAGCGAAGCAGAGTATGTGAAGAGGTTCTAAATCAAAGGCAGGGATTAAGGGGCTGTCACTGTGGGTGCCCTTGATTACATAACAATCATATTAAGTAGGCTGAACATCTTTCTTGTAGATCAAGACTTTTAGCGATGTATTTTTTTTACTTTTTTTTACTTTAGGTGAGGTTCAATCTTAAAGTTTGAGTTCAACTCTGTTGTTAAGCATTAGATTAAAAAGATGAAAGTTAATCTCAAAAAAAAAAAAACAACTCTTGCTCATGTAGCTATGTCGACTCAGATAAATTTCTTTTTAACACCAAAGGGAGTTGGAGTCTCATTGGAAATAGCTGGCAGCTTGCTGTAAAAATGAGATTGAGGGAGGGTGTTACATGAGTGCAGAGCCACAGATGGCAAAAAAAAGAGTCAGGTTGTAAGCCAAGACATTGATCTCCACTTTATAATGAAAAGCAATGTATGGGGCGTGATCTAGGATCGCCCAGCTGCAGAATGAGATCATTTATCAGAGAAGGATGTGTGCCTCCTACGTTGCCCAACCCACTAGACTTAATAACTGAACTTTGGTTTAAATATATAAAAAAAAACAAAATAACAAAATAAAATTATTTTTTACCATTTGAATGTGATATTGCTTTAACTTGTTCCCTAATAGATTGTAGGTTTTTAATAAAAAATGTATCTCATAAAATATTAACATAACTTGTGCTTTCATCCAATACTCCTTGAGTTTTGAATAGATGAATACTTGAATAGTAAATGCAAATGAATACCGTCTTATCCATTAATGCCTGTCAGTTGTCATAAATACATAGTGAAAGTGAATGTAATTAAATAAAAATTTTATTTTTAAAACGTGTTTTCAGTTAAAGAATGCTGCTGAGATTTTTCACTAATGTGGATGTTTCCTGCTGGTTTTGTAGCTGTTGAGATTTTTTTCTTCATTCTGTTATTCCTCTTAATTTATGCAAAAAAAATTTCATAATTGTTTTGGCATTGCCTTTAACTGAAATCACATATTTTATCAATTTTTCTTAATATGCCCCAATAAACAGTGATTTTTTACATTTTTTTTTAAATAACATTAATATATGAGGTGGTCCAAGGCATAAGCAAAGTATGCAGCTACTTAGGACCCCCAGACTTTGAGGGGTCCTAATTGTTAGTACCATTTATTTTCTAAGAATTATGAGGGATGCCAATAACTTATCAGTTATGCGACTGAGTAATATAAGTTTAACTTTTTAAACATTTCTAGAAATTATGTTCCGGCAATTAAGAAAATAATTGTATTTTAAGACTTTTAGTACATTGTGGTGTACTTTTCTTCTAACTAATAATATATCAAAGTCAAAAACATCAATTTTGTCAACCAAGTTGTTCATATTTCAACACTTGCATCTTTATTCATTAAAATTAAAATTTAAAGAGTTCAGAAAGATGCTTCTTGAAAAATAGAACTAAGAGATGAACAAACTGACATAGCAGTTGAAATAAAAAGCATTTATTGTTTTTAGGGGAAACGTTGAGGTTAAAGAAAAAAACTCAGATTCACTGAGTCTGGACTGAAAAATGGATCTGTGAATTTGACGGATAAAAGAAGATAAAAACACTGCACAGACAGTTGTCACATCGTAACAAACAATTCTGGAAAATGATCACAGCAACTTTTGTTTTCCTTCATCACAACATTGCTGCGAGGAATTTGCCAAAAATGAACACATGCTTGACTAAGCACTGTCTCACTGGATGATGTTGCATTGCAGAAGTCTGTGCCAGGTTCAGTTTATTTACCTGATGACCCACTGCTTTTATTTGCCTGGGGTTCCCCACGGCTGCATCCAGGCTGTGCCAAAGTAGTATTCAAATTAAAATAAACACAGGGGCTTTTTATGACTCGATAATCTGACAGAAAGGTCTCAGACAAAGGTCATACATCACTACTGTATGACATAACTGCAAATGATTTGGAAGTCAAATGCAGCTCGTATAAAATACAGATTTGACCATCAATGTAGCATTCGATTTTCACTTAAAGAATGGATCCTGCTGTGTATCCTGGCAAATTCTTGGCATGTTTTCAAAGAAGTGTATTAAAAAGTGATATGCCATTTTTTAAAGAAGAAATTAAATTTGTTGAATTGATGTTCTAGAAGAAATTCAGAGCCCCCCAGACTTCTCTTTGCTCAAGCAAAGAAGTGTTTTTACTTGTGGTCATAATGAAACCTTAGGCAAGTCAAACTACTGCTACTGAGTGGTGCCTATCTCCAGTGGTCATTGGGCGTGATTACAGGTTACCAGTCCATCACAGGACAACAGTGAGACACACAGAACATCCAACTATGCACACACTCATGTCCACGGGCAACTTGGACTAACAGTCATGATTTTTGATCTATGGAAGGAAGCCGGAGTACCTGGAGAGATCCCACTGTGAGAACATGCAAACTTCATGCTGGCATCAGTGTCACTAACTTCACCACTGTGCAGCTCTTCTCTATGGTTATGCTTTCCATTAATAATATTTTATGTTTTTAAGTGTATATCTTTTGCACGTACAAGATTTGTGTCGCAATTGCAGCTGTATCGACGCACTGTAACGTCTCAAGGTTTTATGTGTTTCTTGACTGCAACGTACGCAGTTCAGTTTCTTAAATAATTTTGCCACCTGTCACCAAGGTCTGTAAAAGACTGTTGTGTTTTGCACAGTTGAGTTTTAGCAAATCACCGCCACTCTGTGACTCATTCAGTGAGATCAAATGTGCTGAAGCAGGCAAACATGAAAAGCGTGCAGGTCGGTGTGTTTTTGCAACGATGGGGGGATTCTTTCCCCTCTGTGAGTGTCTGCCTTTGCTTATCTGTGCGTTTGTGAGCTATTAATTAATTAAAACATTTGTAAGCTTTTAAGTTACTGCAGGTCATTTGAAGTGCGGTGATGTTGAGAAGGAGGAGAAAAATTGTGGGTCCACACTTTTACCTTTTCATATGGATCTTCGCTACAGAGCAACATCAGTCTTTCATTCCATTTGTCTCCCCTTTTTTTAAACGTTCTAAAGACTTTTTAGTGAATCTGGAGGCATTATTTCAGCTTTTTTCCACCAAAGACATATTCAACTTAAGTAAAAGTTAAAGCAGTCGGCCTACAGCCCCTATTAATTCGATCCAGACTTTTTCTCCACCGCTGTAGCTTACAAAACCAAAAAAGGAAATACTTTTGTTCATGAACACAAAATGAGAAAGTTATTTTAACAGTTTTCCTGTAAGTTCTTATGCAAAGTCTGCATATAGTAGCTACAACTACCTTTAAACTGTGATACCTATATAGAAAAGGCTCACCTCCTTTTACAAAATAGTTTTTTCCTCTTGTAATAGAAGATTCATTTTGTCTTAAAAGCTGAAAATAGAAATACATTTTAGTTTCATATTGCTTTTGTCCATAACAAAACATTTGGCGTAGAACACATTTAGAAAATCATTTTTTGCGGGTCCGGGAAAGTTTTATTTTGTAGGCATAAGTGGCTCTTTGCTGACCCGTGGCCCAGATGGATCCTCAGACCACATCTTGAATTGCATCACCTGAATGACTTCAACACTCTAAACACTGCTTGTCCTGAAACATCACTAGCAATACATCCATCTCACAATTTGATAAAAAAAAAATATATATATACAGTTTTTAAAATAATTATTCCTATTTTGATATGTGTGCAGAAAACCCTAACGTGTTGTTCTACACCCACTGTACAGTCAGGTTAATTAGTGATGTTTGACAGAGCAGTAAATTGAGTGTTACATGGCTGTCACAACACTGTGGTTTACTGTTACCCTCATTTTGAAAGAGATATGATGAACAACAACTGCCTGTCCTCTTCCTGAATTACCATGTACGTCATATTCCAGGCTGCTTAATTGGTTTTATCAGTACATGCTTTCAGTTTTTGAGAATTTTCCACCTCAATAATAATAACCTGCAAAGTGGGATGTATTTTCTAGTTGAAAGGATCTTATACGGGTAATTATCTGATAAAGTGTCATGTTCTCACATTTTCAGAGCAGGAAAAAAAAACCACTCCGTATTTCTTTTTCTTTTTTTTTTTCTGGAGGCATCTTCTTTCTCCAGCTTAAATCGTGATTTCATACGAGGAGTGTCTGATGAGATGAGACAGAAACCTTGTGGCCATGACTAATGCTACTGAGTCCAATTAAGCTGATGTACCCTCTGAATCAAATCACCCCGATATGATCTTGTCTGCCCATGCATAAATTTCCTTGTATCTCTGATTACTTGAGGGGGGGGTGGAGTGAAGACGCGAGGTCTCACACAAATCACTGCAATGAATACGTCTGCATAGGTGGTGAACTTATTGTTTCTTCATCTCACTTGAAGCCTGTCAAAACATCCAAGATTTAAATTAGAGGAGAGATAAAAAAAAATAAAATAAAAATAAACGTGTCTGGGAATAAATTATGGAGGACAGCCATAAGAGCCAAGTGGATGAAATACAAAGTTGTTGGGTTTTTTTTTTTAGTTGGAAAATGAATAATCTTTCCAAATTAAGTGGTGCTTTACAAGCTGATTGGTGCTTCTGTCATCAAACTGTTGGGATTCCCTGTCACTACCGCACCACATCCTATGAGGCAGAATTTATGACTTAGTTAGGCTCTCGGAAGCCTGCAACAGCCCGCCAGTGAAATGATTGTTAGTCTAGAGGAAGTCATAAATCAAACCCAGTTTATCATTATCTATTAATACTGTGCCGCTCTCGCTCTGCCGCCCGTGCTTTCTCGCCTTCTCCCAGGACTGAACGATCTTATCTGAAAAGCGAAGGTGAAAGCGGTTCGTCAAAAGTTTCGATGGCCTGTGATTGATTTAGTCATCGCTCCGTGGTCTGCAGCTTGTGCTGACAGCTCTGAAGGTGGAACAGTGCCTTAATTGAGCTGAATACTTGGAGCTTAAATGCTGCAGGCACAAAACCCACACAATTAGGAAGGACTAATGACATGGGGTATTGCCCATTATTTCTGCAAATAAGCCATAGGGGATTCAATACTTTGTATCATTAATTCTTCATTAGTGATTAGGAAGAGGAGCTTCAGTACTGGGCTGAACACCAGCATCTTCACATAACCTAGTTACGTGTTGTTAAACTGGATGTATAGAGATTATTTGAAGAGTGTTGCCTGAATTATTAATTTCCTTTTCTTTTGCCTTTTCAGAACCACAGCGGCATGCGTGTCCCTCACAACAATAAGCTGGGTGAGTCTTATTTTTCAAATACTAACACTGTGTGCTCACTTTGTTAATTAGTAGTTTATGCTGCACTGTAAGACAGATGGAACTGTATTGTTTTTTGCAAGTTGGGTGCCAGTACTTAAAGAAGCAAACAGAAGAAAAGGGGGTAACACGTTTGTGTTTTTTTGGCGGAAATCTGTCTTGGGCTAATGTGAAAAGCAAGATAATAGGATAATGTGAGAACTACAGCATCCAGTTAGAGAACTGCAGGCTTAGCCTTTTTGTTTTGAGAGCAATGACTGTGGTAGCTGTAACTTTTGGCTTCAATCCCTTCATTAAGTCCTCTCAGATGTCTTTTTGGAACAGCCTGGGTACACTTTGAGCTTTCTGCTTCTCACAGTAATACTCTGTCAAGCTTACAACTAAAGACGTGTGTTTGGAACGTTTTTCATCCTGACACCAGCCCCAGTCATTTCAATTTAGACACATCACGTCTCCTTCAGACACTAAGTTAATAAAATCAGTGCCATGTATTTGTCTGAAAACTCAGTATCGTTAAAGTGTAGTTAAATATATCATGAAACACTGAATTTCATCAGTATTACACGTACTCACCAATGACATTCAGAATGATGCAGTCTGTTCGATGTGGATATTTTTTGTTTGAATGAGAAAGATATTTCTGCAGGATAGTCATGAAGTGCTCCAAATCAGGGTTAGTTGTGGACTATGATTTGAATGTAAATAATACGCCATAGCACAGTTGTATAAGCCTCAAATTTAAAAAAAAATAGGCTGAGACTTTCTAAAACCAAACTGTGCAAACCCCGGTTGGGTGGCTTGCGAACTGGTAAATCACACACAGCAGATCAGCAATGTGTATCGATAATTTTGCTTCATCTGTGACTCTGATACTGATCAATTAAAAATGTATAGGTCTGGAACTCCCTATTTAAAACCATTTAAATAATTATTAACAAATGATGGCATATACTCCAATCGATTAACTTCACCTTTTTTGTCAAAGGCATTCTTAAGCTTGGGTGTCTGATGTTTACTACACTCTGTTAATATCAGGCACAGTTTTCAAAACGGGAAAAAAACCAAAAAAAACCAAAAAGAAAAACATGAAGTATTTGGAAAAATTATTTGAAATGTACATAATTACTAATACATATCTGCTCTAAAGAATAGTGGTGTATTTGTAGGCAGTATATCTGCCACTTATTACCTGACATGTATAATGTACAATGTCTGAGAGCACTGTAACAGACAGAAAGGGGTAGAGAGTGTGCACTGACTGCAGAGATGTCATTTTTAGTGACTGGTGGCAGATAGAGTAACAATGAAAGATTAATTTTCAGGGTAAAAATGGATATGGGGAAGGGCAGTGAGGCAAGAGGTGGGGTTCTCTCTGCTGAAGTAACAACAAATCAGTCATGACAACAGAGTGCCACTGAGTCTTTACGAGCAGAGGCCGGTGATAAATATGGTATCACATGTTTGAAAGGAACTGAGGCATTTTATTACATATTTTATGTGTCAACCCATGGCACTGTAGTATAATGTCAGATGGATTGAAACAGAACTAAAGCTGAAATGAATTAAAATAGCACAAGACAAAAAGATTACAATTTGTACTTCAAATCAAAATAGATGACAATTAACTGACAAACAAAAACCTATAAATAAATAAAAGTCAACTGCGGTTTACATATGTAAGGCATCAGCACATCTGCAGGAGGCAAGTACCTGTAAATTAAAACAGAAATCTTCTCATCAAACACATGGAGACTCATTTTTAAAGAAAAAAGAAAGAAGTTGACTTGAGTTGCCCTGTTGTGTTGAAACTTCACTAGTTCACATTGGATTACAGTTAAACTATACAGAAATAAAAACAGCAGCGTACAATATGCACTAAAAAAGCTAACATTTCGTTTTATTTTGTGCTCATGAATCCAGTACTGTAATATGTATAATTTTGTGTTGTGGCCTGGTTGTATGATTACAAAACTTCATGTATATGTTTTTGTTTGGCTTCTTGCAATGTGTCTTAGGGCAATGGTACATAATTGAAAAAAAAAAAAAAAAAAAGATAACTGGCTACAGATGAGTACATTTCCACCCCAAATCTCCAAAACTTTAAATAAATTTAATTTCTCATATTCACAAGAAAAAAAAATACCAATACCCAGAAATTGTGAGAAATCATAATTTACCGTCATTAAAAGGCTTCAATATTAAAACTCAAATATTCTCTGTCAATATAAAACTATTTTCAACAAGACACGCAAGAAGACCTCCGAGACTGACGTGGTAAAAATAGGGGATGCACATCTCGATATTTTCCAAAGTGTAAGTGAAACATCCTGGGTCTTTCCCGGTATCAGAACATCTCCCAGATGCAGCCATGCCACAGCTTCTTCCTCTCCGTCTCAGGCATGTATTCTGGATCTAGTTTGAAGTTTGATGGCATGTCTGCACCTGGGAGATGTTGTTCTGAAACAGGAAAATAGTCTGAGTGTACCATTTACCCTTTGGAAGATATCCAGGTGTGCGTCTCATAAATCTAACCACTTATACATTAGAGCACATCTGTAACCTTCTAAAACTTATGAATTTTTAATTCATGCCAGTTTCTGACTTTAGAATGTCAGAGAATGTCAAAGTTCCATAATAGCAAGATTATGCATTGAGTCATGAAAATTTATATATATTTTTTTCTTTCATATTTACATCTTTTCAACATCAAAGGATATCTGCATCCACAACCAAAATCGACTTGCTTCACCTAATTATTACAAATCAGAAAAGAAAACAATAGTAGTTTCTGGATGTTGGTATCTTTGATTATGTGCTTTGAATTCATCATAGTGACATCTCTACTGTATTGTCTCTGATTGCCATTATTGTATTTAATGTTTGACCTGTATTTCCTGGTAGAAGGAATTTTGCTATAGAAGTAATATTTAAAGAAACAATTATTTCTGACAATTTCTTATCAGAACATTATGCTTGTAGATATTCAGTACAACATTTTAGCATTAACTGGACAGCAAGAACGACATTTATAAGGGAATAAGAAGATCTCAGTTTGTACCAATTATGTTTCAGGAAGCTCATAGAATCACCAGAAAAAGAAAACTTTTGTTGCCCATTTTTTTCTGGACCTCTGCCCTTCCCCTCAACTAGGTCACAACAAACACAAAAGCAACTTCTTAAGTCTCTCATTTGGCACCTCAGCACAGAGAGGAAATACAAACAGCCATCTGAGAACTGGAGCTGCATTCTCTAACACCCTCATCGTTGCTCCCTTTGTTATAGCTCAAAAGAATCCTGCTGAGAATGTTGTTTGTGTGGTAGGAATAAAATAAAGGCAGAGTTCCCCTTGACTTATCGGTATCAAATGGAATACCCAGCTTGTTTGCTTTTAAAAGAGGTTATGTCTAACAAGGCTCCTGGGCTCGCCACATCCTTCCAATAATTTGACTTCAGCGGGAGGACAATGCTTGATTTATTTTTTTACATGCCTAAGTGCTAATTTACACAAAGAAAATGGATATCAAGTCAAAGCTCTCAAGATTTTTTTTTAACTTCTTAAGATAACATTTGTCTTTGATTTTTTTTTTGACTTCTTAGTGTTAAAAATGTAAAATATGTATGTACACTATTACTCCATTTTCAGTTTATTAGATGTCGATAGTTTATACTCTTTTCAATAATGGACTGAAAAATCTTTTTTCGCCTCCTCAGCAATCAAACCCTAATACTCTGATAATTACTGAGCAGCTTTTTACATGATTACTCTGGTATTTAGAATGTTTATTTTTTACAATAAACCTTCAAGTCTTTGAAGTTGGATGGCCTCCTTGCCATCTCCCTAATCTTTTAGCTCCCTTCCCAGATTTTCTTTCCGATTTAAATTGATATTCCTGTTGGAATGATCAAAAATGTTAATGTTACTTCCAGACAGACAAAACTTTTTTGAAAATGAAAATATTACTTTACAACCTAAATATGTTGCTAAAACTATTTTTGTTTTGGCTTTAATTCATGTATACCAAACATCAGTCATACTACACTCAGCTTTAACATTATTGATAGTGTTTTACATATAATTAGCAAAAATAACAAGCTTTCTATTGCCCCACATAAATTGATTTCAGGCACAGCTTATAGTACAATCTGAGCACACAATGCACTTAGCATTTAGTGTTTTGTGACTACTAAGATGCTTTAAGTTGTTTTAATTGGCTTTAAAATATGCTACTTGGAGGTCAGAGGTCAGTATACATGCCTCAGGCTCTTGTCTCGAATGTTGTGTCCCAGTTATTTGTCAAATGTCTTCAGGCATAAAGTCCCTGTGTTGTTTATTTGGCACTCTTTGCAATTAGAAGCAGAATCTCAGCTTATTATAACAGTGCTTCAAGACATCTGTGAAGCTTGTAAGAAGTTAAAGAGTCAAACCAGAGCTTTGTAGAGAACAAAGCCTTAAAGTTGACATATTGGCAATGAGGTATTAACAGGTATTTAGCCATGCTGGTAGGAAGCTATAGTGGGGACTGGAGACAGAGGACTCATTAACTCCTTCTGCATGTTTTAATGAAAAAAAATTAAAAAAAAACAATCATAGGCTGGATTTTGCCTAATTGTAGAGTTAAAAATAAAGCCACATGTTTTGGTTTTACTGGCTGAAATATTCCTGCTGTCTTCCTCTGCTTGTGTCCTCTGTGACACGTCTGAAACAATTCATCTTTAATCATGTGATTTTAATGATTATTTTGATTTTCAGTGGTAGCCCAAAGGAAGATTTACCACAGTGGCAAATAAAACGGGTGAATTTTCTTTCCCTTGGTTAAAAGAAATGTTGTCAGATTCATTTTAAACAATTTTCTTTAGAAGTAAATTTTACTTGCTGTTTTCAGGTATAAAGATGCAGGAATGATTTCTTTCTCTTTTTTTTTAATGGAGCTTTGTGAATGTTGCAGCTGGGCTGACCTCATTCTTCTTAAAGATCAATGAAAAATGTTTCAGTAGGAGTTCTCCTTGAAAGCTAACAAAGCCATGTCTGGTTTCTGTGTACATCAATTATTTCATCAATGGTTTCAGATTGCTTCTTTGCCGTTTACATGACTCCGATGACTGTGGATTGGGACTACTTTAAGAAACCATTGAAATATAAGTGATGCAGTCTTTGCAACAATTGTTTAAAAGAGATTCTTTGTACAACCAACTAAATAGTGTCTTTACTGGATCACTGTCAGTAAACTAAGATTAAGTATTTTCTAAATATGGACAAAAAATAGAATATGGGAAGAAATGTCTATATTGCATTTTTTTTTCATGTCTGTCCATCCATTCCTTTTATAGCTGTCCTATCAAAAAAATGTCTTTCGACTTTCAGAATTTTTTAATTTTGAGTCTGGGAAAGTATAAAATTTGGAACTTAAAAAGATGTCGATCTGTACCCATGTTATAATGGCAAATTAATTTCCTTTCACATAAAACGTATTATGAATTAATTTGCAATATTGAACATGTTAGGCAGACGATAATCAATATATTTGTTTTTTTTTCATTTTCACTAAACTTCATGGTACACAACATGCGACACAGTGCCCATTTTCTGCTATGCTGCTGAATGTTGGGCACAAACTAAAAAGGAACAGTATTCATCTATTCATATTCAGCTGCATAGTCTTATTAAAAATGCAGCACGGTTCATCTCAGCAAATCTGGGAGAAAGAGAAAAACCTTGGAGAGCATATTCTACCTGAATGCCTGGGGAGAAGAAATCATTCACCCAGCTGCAATAAAATAAAAAGGCTTTTTTTCAAATATAAGTGTTAAAACCTGCTGAGATGCATATCCTTTCCAATTGTGCCAAAGGCCTTATAGAATATAACCTTCTCACAGCACAGTCAATAAATTGAATCAGAAATTATATTTTATATTTTTATACAACAGCTGGTGTGTGGACATGGATTGTAGCAAAACAGCAAAACCTGTGAATCTTCTATTAAATATCCAGACCACACTTTTTTAGCTTATTGAACTTCTTCTATTTTAAAATGTGATATTAATATTATTGGACCACGTACATGGCAATAAAAAACAGTAATTTTACTAAATGAGCACTAGCACAGCTGCTTCATGGAAGTTTCAGACGTTTAATAGTCAACAAACAAACATCATCACTAGACAGTAGAGGTGTACAATACTGCATATTTTGGTATTGATCCAATACCTCGTAAACATAGCACCAGTATCGCCGATGCTGATTCTTATATCAATACTTTTTAGTGAAGATGGAGATGGAGGTGCAATAAAAGGAGGCTACAAAGTCTTCAACGGAAAGCCGATGCACACAGCAACTTTTCCCTGTTTGTAAAAAAAAAAACAAAAAAAAAAAACAGTCATAAACCATGACTGTTGTTTTTGTCCCACTTTATGTGCTACTTTATTTTTGATCTAGTCAGAAAAGGATTTTTAATAACTGGAACCCATTTGTTTTTGCGATTATAAAATAATGTCAAAAGAGGTGGTACTAGTTTTTGTAAGAAACTGGTTGAACTTGTGAGAGTCATTGACTGCGTGTCACTCACTCACTCACTCACTCACCAACCCTGTGATTCATGTGAGTCACGGACCCTGAATGCATTTAGCATGTTTCAAGGTTTAAATAGCCATAAAACTTTCTAAGTCAAGGTTTCAAGCCCTGATTGTAAATATAGAAATAAATACTTGCTGAAGCCGCTGAGTGTTGTTTTTGCCACTTAGCATACTCGACTCAACATTGATTCCTTTATTACTGCTGCTTGTCTTCTTTTTTATACACTTTATCTTAAAGTCCTTTTTAGTCTTGAACTAAGGAGACAAGCCTTCTGTAATCTGCAACATGCTTTTTGAATTGAATCAGTTTTCTTATATTGTGGTCTGTGCACTCCTCACCTCACTAGGCTGCATATACTACACTTGTCCCTGGGTGTTTTTTCATGTGGACAAGCTTCAAGGATGCTGAAAAAGTTAATGTCCCTGCAAAGGCTTATGAGCCTGAAACTCTTCAGTCAGTCAGAAGTGAAGAAGCCCTTCAGATGAGGGGTGAAAAGCCTTTAAGAACCAGGAAAAGAAATTGCAGCTACCTTCTATTCAGGCACTTAAAAGTAAACTCGTGCTATTTGAATTTATGGAGTGTGGCACCAAATAGATGTTTAGAGTGGTGTGGGAAAATAAATGACTGGGAGATTTCTTTATCCTGGAGATAAATAGAAATGCACATAGGCGAGCAGATTGAACTGAAGTTTTAAGAGGATTTTTGTAAGAGTTTATATTTTTGCGATTTTATATTTTCATAGTTTTTTTTTTTTTTTTTTTTTACTTTCTAAAGCCCCTCAAGTTTTAAGCTGTCCTTTCTCATTTTGGTTTTATTTTATTTAGAGATGTTCCCAAAAACTCGACACAGTCTCAAATTTGCCTATTTTCAGCTTGAGTGAATCCGCCTTTAATAAAATCCGCATTCCAAGCCAAACTCAGCCAGCCGTCGTGAGAAATACCAGAAGCCCTGGCTACATATAGCATAAGAAGCATTAAATCATGCATTCTATTGAATTCTTCTTTTTAAAGAAAATAGTTATCATTTAAACCATGTTCCATACTCTTTCAACTAATCCACGAGTTTTAGGAGTGATAAATGGACTTCATAGGCAAAAACTGGAATCTGTTAAGAATTAATTGCTTGGACTCCCTGAATTATTGATGCTAAGTGAGGTTCCGGGGTTGAGTTCAGCATTCATTAGTCTAGAGAATATTCAGGCAAAAAGTCTTGAACTCTAGAGAACCTCAAATAAATGTAATTATCGTGGGCTGGAGGCAGCTTTATGTCCGTTTAGCCACTGCAGTGCTTTCACACAACACACATATACATGCAGACACATATATACGTGCGTGTGTATTTTGTCACTCTCCCTGCTGATTCTTTTTCTTCATTTTACTCAATTTCAGTTTGCTTCCTCCTTGATATTTTGTTCTCTGTGTTTTATTGGTTGATATTTGTGTTATTGATTTTTATTTTTCTGCAGCATGCTGAAACTTAAATACACTATGCTCTGTATTGATCTTTTGCAAGGCAATTAAAAGTATGTATTAACAGAAGAAGGCGGCTGATAGAAAATCATTGCACTTACTGCTTGATCCATTGGCTTGTGCCACATGAGATGAGTGTCGGTGGGAGGGAAATAAATCGTTTTTATATCTACATCAAACTTTCAACAATTCCCCAAAAATGTAATGTGCTAAATATAAGCTTTAGACTTTAACTTCCTAAATCTTTTATTCTCAATAATATGATTTTACTGTCTTTCTCCCCTGTACTGTCTTGAACATGATGTGGGGAAAAAAATAGAAGCTGACTTTTATGGTGAGAGATAATTCTGGACCATCTTGTCTCCAGGAGTCCAATCATATGAGGCATTGGAGTGGATCAGGTTTTCACACCAGCACAATCGCCTACTGGATTGGGAATAGTATGGAAATAAGCTATTGACATCCTTTCACTTCTCTGCCTGTGTGCATGCAAAGACATGCTGTGGACCTGATTTGCTCCCACAACATCCTAATGGCCCCATCCACTGAATCTTATCCATCAGGCTTTCTGCAGACATTTATCATGAAAATTGTTCTACTTATCCACTTTTTGCACCGAGACTCCTCATTACTCTTGCAGAATTGTGAGCCGGAGTTGAACGAGTTTTGCATGTTTGCAGTTCCTTCCCATATAGCATTTTCGGGCTGTGTGGATGCTAATACTCTAAGCTAAAATAAACCATTCCCATGACTACACACACCTACTTTTTGAGTCCCTGGAGGTCGGTGCAGCCTCATCTCTTCTACCACTTGGCGACATCTGGAATCTGCTCTAAGGAAGTGTCACTATCAATTTGCGTCAGAGGTGACAACACTGCATCACAAGTGGCCTGGAAAATATAGTCTTTCTTTACATATGATCACTTAGAAAAACAAATATTTAGTAGACGATTAGTCCCGGGGTTCACTCTTCAGTCTGATTGTGTAACTTCTGATATGTAAAATTATGAGACAGTATCTGCGCACCTGAAATGTTTGTTGAGCTCACTGTGAGCCAGATGGCGATGGCCTTTAGAGAATAGCTCTGCACCTTAAGAAGAGCATCAGATAATAACAACGTCGGGGAGGGAGCGTTCACTCCTTTCTTATTTCATCCAGTATATTTCAAGGCTGATGCAGACTTCTATTTTTTTCATGAAGTGGCCCCTGAGCAATGCTGAACTGGTAGACATAATTGAACTCCGGTCTCATGCTTTCTAGTTCCATCAACCTGGCAAAATAACATCATTTGCACTGAGGAGCCCAGGGATTTAACTGCATTTCCCACAAAACCTCCAATCTTCTTTTCCCCTCCCCTCTCTCTTAACTGTTCCATGTATGAAAGAACTGATTTTCCAGTTCTAAGGGTTCACTTGCTAGCAAAGAAAACATGTTTTCATAGCAACTTAATTATTTTATTATCATATCTATCAAAAGCATTCATAATCCTTGAACTCTTTTCTGTTTTGTCTGTTTAAACTCTGTGCTTTTGAGAAGCTTTATGACAGATAAATGTATAACGTGTGAACTTGAAGGAAGACTATACAGTCACTTATTTAAGTAAATCTCTAAAAGTTCTCATTTCTATTTAGCCCCACTTACTCTGACGCCTGTATTTAAAATGTTAATGCTAATAATTACATTCGGGATAATCCAGATAATCCAACTTTGTGTAATTTAGTCTCACTATAGCTCCATCTGGTTTGTTAGAGAGCATTAGTGAACAAACAGAATCATGAAGTCCAAGGGACACAGCAGGAAATTTGAACTTCTGACACTATGACAGGCCAGAAGCTTTTCAAAGTTGATAGGAAGATGGGTGGAATTCTTTGAGGCTGCAAACCATTTGAGACTGAGGAGGATGTCGACTTTCCTGCAGGACAACAACCTTAAGCTTACAGAACAGCCAGACCTGCAGTGGCATGGTTTAGTTGAAATTATATTAATGTTGTGGAATCATTCAGACCTAGCTCCAATTGGGAGTTTGTAGCTCGAGTCAACAAAGTAATGGCTCAGAAGCACTGAATACTAATGTTCCCTTCATTTTAGCCATTTTCATTTGCAATTTTTTGCAAACTGGTAATCCTTTTCCTTCCTCTTAACAATTATGCTCCACTCCATTTTAATCCACCACATTAAATCCCAACAAAATTCACTGAAGCTTGAGTATGAGCAACCCTTTTTAACATATGCATGTTAAAGAGGTGCTCATACTTTTCCAAGGTACTGTAAACTCTGTTGAATTGTAGGACACAATATTTGTAATAATTAGGAAATGTTTCTAAATTTTACCGTCTTCGGTGTTTTCGCATGTGGAATTCAATTAAAATAAAATGTGTTCATTCTGCAATGAAATGCTAAGTTTCAGAAAACTTGCATATTTTGTGTAACCAGAATGTGCTAAATCACAGAGAACATGTATGTATCAGTATTTGATACCATGAAAATGTATGACTATATTATTGGATTATATAATAACTGTATTAGACTTAGCGTAGTGTGGCAAGAAGAATTGTAATTGTTTTTTATAGGTGACTCATGCTGAAAGATTTGTGGGTTTAAATGCACTGGTGGCTTCATTTAAAGTTTGCAGCATGCTGTCAGAAATCAAATAGAGCAAAGGCATGCCACCACTGGGAGTTATTTTTGCCCTTGGTGCAGTTCTGGCTCAGAGAATCTTAAATATAAACTGTTTGTCAGATTGCAAAACAAACATCTCACAGTGAACAACCCTAGTTCAACTCTAGTGCCACACTCCTTTCCGCAACAGTACAGTGATAAGCAAAGTCTCATAACATTCACCCCAACACTGATCCCTGTCACTTAAACCACATCATCAGTCCAAACTGAACCATTAAGTCCCAACATTTTTTATTCATTTATTTATTTATTTTTTTTTGCTGTAGTGTTTCAAATAACTTTCTTCCTTCAACCTTTTAAATATTTACAGTGTATTTATTTTTCATTAAAAATAACCTGAGGCATATTTGCCTCCGAAGGCATTGCTATAAGTCCTGTTTGTCCTCCTTTTAAGACAGGTAGCTGTATTGACTGGACGGTTGCACTGCCATGATTATCAACATGGTGCACAAAGGTGATTTTGAACAAGCGGAAGGACACAGGAATGATAGAGATGGAGGAAGAAGGGCACAACAACAGGATTTTTTCCTTTCCCCTTTTTTCGCCTCGTAGTTGGATGATTAATCGAAAGCCATTAGTGTGGAGTCAAGGCCAGTGAATTCAGCTTTAATTAGTTTCTTTTTTTTGCCTCTCCTTCTCCTTTGCTTTGACACAACGTATGCATTATCTACACAATGAGAAATTGGCAAACTGCTTATCTGATTTTGCCTTCAGTGTCTTTTATCTGCTGTTGCTGTACAGTGGAGTATCAGGAGGTTGATGCCCCACCTGGGATCTCAAGAATGGCTGCTTTAGGACTAGTTCAATGCACACACACGCTCACACACACTCACTCATTTAGCACCAACTGCAGAAGGACGTTTAGAGGTGGCGTGGTGGTGTTCTCGCTGACATCAACTCTTGAGACTGGATGTGTTTTGGAGATGGACATGCAGAGATTTAGAGAGTAATTTCTCGCCTCGCCAGACCTCAAGGCTCAAGACGATATTTGTCATTAGCTAGATAAGGGAGTTATAGTCCTACCTGTCTTTTAATATATATTTAAAAAAGATCTAGCATAGATACCATACTGTGACTTATCTGTCTGTAACCTTGGCCTCTGATAACTGAACCTGTAGTGTTAGGGGGACAAGTAATTGAAGTAGAGCTAATCCATCTCATCTTGCCATTGTTAATCCTTGCACTGTCAGTTCTTCCACATGCATTTTAGACCATCTGTATCCTAGGTGCTTTGGCACCTAACACAAAATAATTCTTAAATAAGGCCAAAATTGAACAGTTTTAGTCAATTTAACAAATGTTGTGAGGGAAAATCAACTGTGCTTATCATCCTGAACACACATCCCCACTGTTTAACAGGTCCGCTAGCATCATGACTGCTGGGATGCCGTTTATCAGTAGGGGCATGGGAACTGTTAAGAGTTGATGTCAAGATGGATAGAATAAATTAAATCCCTGAAGAAAACCTGTTGGAGGTTGAGGGTGGAGTAGAGGTTCAACTTCCAACATAATGACCCTAAGCAACAGGCAGAGTTACAGTAGAATGGCGTAGATCAAAGAATGGTCATGTGTTACAACGGTCCAGTCAAAGTCCAGAACTCAATCCAGCTTAGATTCTGTGGCAAAACTTGATAATCACAATATATTGAAGCCATCTTCTTCCACATGATTGCTGTGTCCTCTTCTTGGCTTGCGAAAAGCAGGAGGTTTTTATGGATTTCTGTTTCTTGGCTGTTGCATGAAGGCCTGATTTAATGTCGACTACATCCTCCCATCTAAAGGTTGAGTCTCTGCGGCTCCTCCAGAGTTGCTCCCCTGACTGGCGTACATCTCTTGGCGTCCCAAACATGGCTGTCCGCCATGCTTACAGTTGTGTCAAAGTGCTTGGCGATTAGCATTGCTGCATCCTATTAAGGTGCATCAGGGTAAAGTGCATGGATTTCAGTGCAGGCTACACTTTATAGGTTTGAATTTATTTGTTCAGTTACAGTCAAAATACAGTGAAAATACAGTTGCAAAATATAGTGAAGTTTGCACATTATAAATTCTGTAAACGTATAAGGGATGTGATCAGTTTTGCAAGTCACTGTTCCTATTTAACTTTTGAAATGTTAGAATTATGTTGGTAATCAAATTTGGTGGCCTACAATGAGATCATTCTGTAAGGTAATTAAACTTTATTACACTGTACACACTTTATGACCATATGCTGTGCAAAATACTCAACTAACCAATGAATTTTGCTGAGGTATGTGGGGTCATTTTTCACCACGCTGACTGTTTTCATTATTCTTCTGGCCTTATATTGCACCCCACCTCCGAGCTCTAAATTACTGTGCAGCTTTTTTTTGTTGTAGCACTCATTTTTGTCAGGGTCTGCAGATTTTAAATTGACATAAAGGACAGCTTGTGGGATTGAAGAGTCGTCCAATGTAATTGCACAGAGCCAAAGACAAAATGACAGACTTTTTTTTTATCCCTTCCCTCTGGTCTTTTGTTTTTGTTTCTTGTTGTCATGAGAGCTACAGGGTTTATCTGGACTTGTTTGTGAAGATAACAGGATTCCACCCTGAGCCGTTTTCTGTTTACAGTCCTGCGAATATATTTCACACTGAGGCGACCCGCAGCTAGTTGATTCAATGACAAAAATAGAATCCAGGCGTGATGTCAGAGCCGCCTTTATTATCAATTCATAAGCAGATTTTATTATCCTTAAAGTCTAAACATTTCATTTTCATGGCTGACTTTTACTGATGCTGAAACCACTTTAATTACAGCAGAAGTGGACAGCTGGGCTTTGTCAACCTTTTGGGTATTACTGAACCTCACCCCATCTGACTGCTAATCTTTTATTTAATAAAACAGTCTTTGCTGTGGCATTTACATACTCTCTCCCAAGTCAATTATGCTCTTGGAGTTGTGGTTATTATCATCAGGCCAATAACAGAGATTAGCCAAAGTCACCTCAGCTATTCAGGCTTCGACTCTCGTGTTGTCTTACTTTCAGAAGGTCATTGATTGCCATGATCCATTTTCACAGTACGCCAGCCGTCCCACATCTCTGTCCTTTGTGTTGCTCCAGACCTGCGGGAGATGGTGTTTGTCATCCAGAGTCAAAGGAACTCCTTCCACGTGAGGCAGGCGGAAGAGCGGAGAGCAGACTTGCTGAAGCAGGTGCATGATCTGACAGAGGTAAGAGTGAAGTCTCCGTTACAGTTAGTCTGGCACGGAAAACGGCACAGAGAGCGTTATAATGTGTTGAAATTAACCTTTGATGTGATAAAAATAAACACATCCCTGAATCTAAATGTTTATGCCCCATGCTGCCAACTGTGGTTTGTAAAAAAATATTTACACACCATATATATTTCCACTGAAAACAAATAAATTTTCCATCTGCGATAACATAAAGAAATACTGCTAGCATTGAGAATTATTTATATGCTCTACAGCTCCTGCGTGTAAAGCACATCTAAGGCTTAAATATGAAAGCGCAGTGTAAAATATTTAACACTTTTAGCTTTTTGTGACATGTGGTTACTTATAATTTGATATAATTAGGAAATCTTGAGCAGCACTCTAAAGGAGACTGAGGACACTGCATCTGAATGTGCTGCACTTGATGGTGCTGCAGAGGTAAAATGATGGCAATGCCCTAAAATGATTTCCACATTTTAGGAACACTGAGGGAGAAATTTACAAAGCAGTTCCATCGGCTATTTTTTTTTTCTTCCTTTGCTTTGATTATGCTATTTGCTTCCTTTCTGGATTCACAAAGCAGTTTGGTTTAAATACAGGCAGTAGCAGCTCCACCTATAACGACCGGCAAATGTGAGCATTTTGCACCTGTTGTTGTTTATAATCTCTATCTTCAGCCACAAACACAAAGGGAGCAGAAGCAGCTAAAGTTTCAAATAATTTACCCGTTAATGATTATGTTGATGGACCTTACTGGGTTCATTTAGCAGTTTGATGTAAATGACATAACATTTGTCATTTTTTCTTCTGATATCTTTAATATATTTCTTTTAAAGAGGAACCTGCTTACCATCTGTGTTTTTTTTTTCTTCGTATTGGCTCATATTCAAAATATTGCAATTTAATTTCCATCTTTATTTGTGTTTTCATTTCTTAATATTCAAAATTTCATTTTAGGACAAAAGGTTCTAGGTTACCATTTGTGTGACTTCACAAATTGAATCATTTTTAAAATGCCTCTTCGAATTGCAAATGCTGCTGACCCCTGGCTTAGAGAATTTATTTGAATCTTTAGTTAGTTGCTGAAATATCAGACAGATTTCATCAGAAGAAAGGATTAAATATCCTGACATGTTTTGCCTCATTTTAACAAACCGCATCAACAAAGTGACGTTCTTCTTGGTGATGCAATTTTGGGAACAGATCTGCCTTTGCATCTAGATTCAGAATTAGAAACATGTGCAGACTAAGATTTGCAAACTTCTAGCATCGTTTAATTGCTGTGTGAATCGAACCGTGAGTGTTGCTCACCTGGACATATTTAGTGCCTTACTGATGTATGTTTCACAAAAGGAAAGTAACATTTGTTAAACATTGAGATTTGGGTATCTATCTTCACCAAACATTTCTTTGGGGGAAAGATCCCAGTGCAGTAAGTGGCCCTGATTGACCCATCTTTTTAGAATTATGTCAACAGAATAGTGCTTACAGGTTTGGTAGATGGTGTTTTATTATTATTATTATTATTATTATTATTATTATTACACTTTAGATGTGTGCTATAATTTGAGCTTTTATTTAGGTTTTTCAGAGTTTAGGACCCTAATACAAACCCATCTCACACTTTTAAGATTGGGATTTGCGAAAATAATGCTTCATTATTAATCCAGTACTTTCATTTTGCTGTCACATAAAATCCCAATTAAATGCACTATTGTTTTAGGCAATAAAGTGACAAATCGTGTAAAAGTTCCTGAATATTTGAATTATTTTTATTCAGAGGTAGTTTGGCAATGAAGCTGTTTATGATGGTGTAATGTAATATGATGCATTGCATTCACACTTTGTACATCAGATTTATTTAGCAATATCAAAATTTATTCTACAGGTTGATAATAAAGGAAGATATTCAAAAAAATATCACAAACATAGAAGAAGATATGTGCACACAGACTTGGAATTGATAAATAAAATGTAAACTCTAATAAAATCCTCCTCCCTTTCTTCTTAAACTGATTATAAATTCTACTGACCTGTCCATGACTTCCTCCGCTTCCAAGACACGAAGCAGTTTTGCAGATAATGCTATTTAAGTCTTACGTCGTGCTTCTCGCGCATCAAAAGAGTTAGACTCACACATTCTCATCCTGTGGATTTTGGTGTTTTGCATTATGCATTTAAAATATATTGAGATTCATGTTGTGAATCAGAAAAACAGAGAGATTACTGGAATAAGAAAATCTGTAATTGCTCGTCTTGTGAAAAAAGAAAAAAAAAAGCTGCAGGCAGCAATTAACCAGTCACAAAGAAAATCAAGATCATAGGATTTGTACAACCAAATCACGATGCTGTCTTTTGTCTATAATTAAAGTCGGCCTTATACTGTTGTCACAAAATGTGAAAAATGTCAGGATGGTATTAATAACGTGTTAAATAATTAGACTAACTGATTAGTGACATGAAATTGTTCAGAACTATAAATATGTATATCTCTGGGTTTCTTTTGCCCATAGCAGATGAAGATAATGTGATAGCTGCTTGTTTAAAAAAACAGAGACATATGTATGAGTCTGCCCACCTCCTGCGTTTCTGCAGTCCAACATTCTGCCTTCTGGGAAAATTCACATCACATTTATGAAGTATGTTTGTCATTTAGCCAAGGTTGTTATCCACAGAGACGCAGACCGGGAGCGGGAATGAGATGAAGCAATGTAATTTTTTTTTTTTATCAGTGGTGCGAAAAAGATTGTTTTAACATGCATTTAATGCAGCAGTTGGAGCATAGCCATTTGTAGAGTCAAGAAGCAACTAAAATATCATTTAAACAAAAACGAATCGTCCTTTTTTACTTATTTATTTATTTATTTATTTTTTGTTTGTTTTTTGTAGCCAGTAAGGTTCTGTTAACCTTCATTTTCTTGATTGCAAAGCACTTGGTTTGTTGTTCATTGCAACTTTATTCTCACCCAGCTGGCTTTTATAGAGTTGGTGAGAGTAGCCACTTTGTCACAGCCACGTCAACAAAAAAATTTAGAAAAAAAAATCTAAAGGTTATCAAAATGTTTCACTCCTTGTATTGCATCTTTCGTCATTGCTTTCTTTATAATCCTTAAAGATTAGCAGAGATGGACATTAGAGATCCATTATATTATATAATCATTTAACTCGCTAATATAGATGATTGGATTTGATACAAAACATACCTGACTAACACTAATTAACAAGTGTAAGCAGCTGCATCAGATTCGGTGTTTGAACTGAGCGGCAGTCAGACAGAGTGGGTCAGTCTTTGTACTGGCTTGCTGTCTGACGACTGGACCGTGTTGTAATGAACCACAGGGTCAGACTTTGCTGCTTTTCCCTTCTCTGCCAGCACAAGCTGGCTTTGAAAATCCTCGCATATATTTCCCGTCTGTAAATTGTGCTCAAACATATTCCTCTCATTTGCAGGCAACTGTGAGCTCTGTATTTTTTTTTTTTTAGAAACATCTTGTTCTTGTTTTCAGATCTTTCTCCGTTTTAGAAGTTCACCCCTTGTTATGAGAGCAAGACGGTAACAGAGCTCAGTGACAAGATGTTGCGACAGTGAGCTGTTAATCACTCAATGTCCATCCCAAAAACAAAAAGGAGTAAATGAAATGCTGAATAGTACATGCAAATAATGCTTCATATGTTTTCATAACATGAATAATACACAGTTAAAGATAGTTTTCAAACATGTATGTTTAGCAATTAAGTGAAAGAAAAGATATATCAATGAGCTACGCTTCTGTTGATTAATACAGTTTAGATCATTTTATTATTCATTTAGTAAATTAGATATTTTTTTACTCCATATGTTGGGGTTTAAAGAAAACAGAAATCCAAACAAAATGCTAATAGCATTAGATGACTATTAGCAGACTGGTTGAGGGTTAACAATGCACCAGATATTTTGGTCCCAAGAATTAGTGACCGGATACTTACTATATGTTTGCGAAAAACTAATAGCTATATGTTAAATCATGTAATTTTAGTTAGAAATCACTAAGGAAAATCTGAAATCGTGATTATTCCCTCTGAACAATGCAGTTCTTAATCATAACATCTCAGTCTGGCTGTTTGTTTTTATTTCAGTCAATCTTCTTCAGGCTCCTGTTTTCCAGGGATCATTTTTAATCACTTTATTTATTTTTTTTATTTTCATCTCAGGTGGGTACAGATTTGATTTGTACAGGGTTTGCTTTGTTGACATAATTTCTCCTTTTCAGTTCATTAACATGAGGTTCGAAATTGTGTAAAATAAATCTATTCAGTGCTCAATATTACTCAATGTTTTCAATTAAAGTTTCATATTCAGAATCGTTCAGTTAATTTATTTAACACATTTACTTTCCTTGCTGTGGGTTTGTTTTTCTTTAAGTTTGGTAGGAATCCAAGTCAGTGTTGCAGGCACTATAAGTAATGTAAATAAGAGTTGTTATTAAAGAAATTACAGTACGAGAAAAATATTCAACTGGAGATAATCTCCTTCTGGACTTATTGCATGTATTACATAGCTACATGCACACTCTTCTCAGGGGAAATCCTTTCTACAAAATAAATAGCTCCCATTTCTATTTTCTGCAGTATGCTTGTAGCCAGTGACCCCGACCTAATTGGATGAAGACTTCTTGTCCTCATAGATTCGCAGATTCATCTTCCTTTTGTTGATCTCATAACTCCTACATGCCCACAAGCAGTCTTTCCACTCAGAGCATGCACTGCTTTCATAAATGGTCTACAAAACAATAGCTGTGAAGAGCAGGAAATGATACTTGTGAAAATATTGACACTAACGCTTGAGAGGTTGATATGCCCAGAAAAACACAGTATAAATTCAGTTCTAAAGCAGGAAAAAACATTAAAAACCACAGGGTTGCACATTTTAAATAAAAGACCTTGGCAAACCTTCACTAGAGTATTGATAAAACTGTTGGCCTTTCAGTTTCTGCATGTCTCTTGTTAGTTCGTCTTGAGCTTTTCAGAGTTATTATGAATTCTCTGGTTTCTCTGTGTGTTTCAAAAGCCACCTGCGGTGTTGCTTCTTCACACTTTGTCAGACAATGAGGGTGATTGGAGCATTCTTCCTCTTCTGCCTTAGTAAGTATCACTGTTCATATTTTATAATCACTTAAAAACCACACTCTCACCCAACTCCACTGACGTTGGGAAAGTTTTAAGATTCTATTAAGGTTTTCGGCTTGCATGTTTAATAATTTTGCTTCGAAGCCCCGCAGTAATTGTTATTGATGGCCTCACATTATGATAAATTCATTTTTAATTTGTTTGTGGGTTTTAAAATGGGCCTATTAGTGCAGTTAATCATCAGTGTTAACAGCAGGATAAAAATTCTCCATTGCTTCACAAGAATCTTGCAACTTCTCTAGTTCTTATTCATAACAAAGATTCATCACTTGGAGCTTTAAAGTAAGATCACACCATGATGCAGCCTGACTGTGTAAACTCAGTTCCCTTTTTTTGATTTTATTTCCTCTTGCATGAAACTGTGACTGCCTTGATCTGATTTGGCTGAGAGGGAGCCCCAGTTGGATTATTTCTCAGCTTTTTGTCTGTTTGCGTTGTGCATGTCACTGCTCTGTTTATCGCTGCTTTATTATGCAGCTCCAGCTTTGATTAGCCTGTTTTTCTTTTTTTTCTTTTCTTCTTTCTATCTGTTCAGTTTGTCCCGCTCTTTTGGGAAAAACTCATCCTGGATTGTATTTCTTGAGGAGGAAACAAATGTGAAGATGGTTACTCTGCTTCAAGTCCTGGCAAAATTTCCCAAAAATAAGGTGAGCATGTTTAATTATGCCAATCGAGAAATGATTCTGTTACACGTTTTAAGCTTTACATTGCAATTCAGAGATTCACTTACTTTTAAAATTATTTACATGATTGAGTATGTTATAGGTTATAAGACAAAGCAAAGAAATTACATTATGCAGCTAATTACATAATAAATAACTTAAGGCAGCTACAGAATATTTCACAGAGGTTTTATCTAATGATTGCAGGGCAGTTTTATAAAACCTGATTTAAATTGAACAGAAATAATTAGTCTTATTGGAACATGAAAACCTTCCAGAGTGCAGAAGTTTTTAACACCAACGGCAAAATGCATGTACTATTTTATGAATAACTGAACACAAACTTGTGTTTCAAAGACTTTTCTTTCACAACTTATTGTATCACAACTTATAACACATTCAGTGCTAAACCAGTATCTCTATAATTAGGCAAACTGTAATGATAGTGCGTTACAGCTGGGCAGAGAATTATGTGTTGAGGTGCTGAAAGCACCCCCGTCTGTAAGACTGGCTATTTTTAAATAAAGTGCTGACATGTGTAATTGTCTCTAAATGAGTGGAGGTGTTAGAAAAGAGGATGTGAAAAGAAAAGAAAAATTGTAGCGCCTCACCGGAGACCAATCCAAACCTGAGGCAGGTAAAGCTGGCTCACTAGCAGACCTCCACATTTACAGAACGGCCTTGTCTCAAGTGATTAATAAGGTTAACCACACTAATGTATAGTTGGATGGTTCGTATGTTGCTGAATCCTCCATCATCAGCTGTTCTTGCAGTTGTTTATCCTCCCCATCGTGCCCATTCAAAGCCTTGCTAGAAAATGTCAATAGGAGGAGTCAACTCCTAAATCATAAATTTGAGTGGATAATGCTAAAAATAAAATAGATGTGGAGTATCTCGCTAAGTGGATCAAATTTGATAGATGATAGATCGTAAAAACCGATGGATGTAGATCCAATCTCTTCTTTTCACAGCTGCTCTTGTGATGCACTTACATCTTCTACACGCGCACCCACGCATGGATGCACAAAGTTTACCCTAACATCTCTAATTCATACCCTTATGATCTATTCATATTTTGTCACGAAATAGCCACAAACTTCAATGCATGCTATTGGGACTGCATGCAATAGGCCAACACAAAGTGGTGTATGTTTGTGAAGTGGAAGGAATATTACACGTGTGTATTTGTATTCAGTTCCTTTGAGCCAAAACTTAACAAAGTTTTGCTGTAATAACATGTCCAAGACTTTTAGGGTATGTCTCACCACTTTGAGATTTTTGAAAGGTTTTGCTTGGAAAATTGCTCTTTGGCTACATGTTTCCTGTCATTGTCGTCCAACCTACTTTCAAATCTTTTATATGTTACTCCACCTTCTTACTAACTTTGACTAATAAGTGTTTTTATGCAGAAGGAAATGATTCAATATTTCCTTTCTTTTCTGACAAATATAGCGCTTGGTACTAGACAAAACATAGTAATTTATTTTGTCCCATATGACCAGAATGCTTTCTTTTTAACTTGTTTGTCATATGGACTGTGGCAAAATGCATTTCTGCTTCCTACTCTTAAATAAAATACCTTTTTTTTTGCACTGAAAATATTAATTTAAGAGTGTTTGAGAAGAAGGGAGGACGTATTTTCAGATTATTTGTAAAAATGAAAAATTTAATCCATTAATCATTTTTCTTTATTTTTAGAAATAATAAGAAGTTTGTGTAGGTCTGACAATAAAAAAGCAAGATTTGTGGTTGCAGCCTGACAAAATGTAGAAAAAAATTAAGGGCTGCAAATACTTAATTAAAGCCTTATATAGCATCTCAATGACCATAGTTCATCTGTGCCTGGTAAAATCCACAGAGCTCCAGCTAATTATATCAACCCTTCAATTAAATGTCTTAGATGCCATCTAAACACTAATTAAATCTTGCATTTAAAAATTAATCTATGTTGCTTAATAAAGTTGGCAGATAATAAATTAGTTAATGATGCAAAAAGCCATCAAAGACACTGTAATAAATCATCTGATGCCCCTCCTCTAAGTTGCTTATTTGAGATTTTTCTGAGATAATCCAAATAACTGGAGCACATTTTTTGTTTGATGTGTACCATTAACATTTAATTATTTGCACTTTCATTGCTGGTTGCACACTGTCTGAAACAAGAGTATACCTTTTGTTCTAATTACACGTTGATGTGAAGCCAGCAGGATTTAATCATCACTCATTTCCATCACCAAATCCAGAGGTTAGCATTGCTCTGCTCCTTTTCTGTCTTGTGCAAATCCTGCCTGGTGTTTTACTTCCAAGGAAAAGATGGTAAATATTGTATGCATATTAACAGCTTCCTCCTGAGGAGGAGGGGAAGACAAAGTACAACATCCCGATGACTTGATTCATTACAACATGCCCTACAGCTAAAATATTCTCTCTCAAGTGTTACCAGCTCCGTGTGGTCAGCGTCAGTTTGAGTCGAAGAAGCCAAGCCAAGTTTTCATCTCAGAATATTTAAGGAAATTAGTCACTCTCAGAAGAATAGAAAAAGATTCAGTTTTCTACCAAACCAGTTTAAAAGGAACATTTAATAGAAATGAATTTATGCATTGTTTTCTGAAAGATGTGGTTCTTCAAATATAACCAGAGACATGTAGTAATTATGCCAAACTGAGTTAAAATACATTAAAACATGTATACTCAAACGTTTCCATGTGGTTCACGTTCATGGCATCATGTTTTTTCACCTCTGGCTGAGCATGAGAAACTGACTTTTGACTAAAACTCTCTGAAGTAATTTATGGTGTTTTTTCTTATCTAAGTGCAAATTGTCCCGCCTAAGAAATGAAATGTTTGTTCCTGTTGATCTTTGCTGCACAGTTTAGGAAAAAGAAATGTACCATTCTTTTATAAAATGCTGCTTTCACACAGATGTTATTAGGTTCCCTAACACAAATGGTTCCCCTTAGAAAATGTTTGCCGAAACATTCTTTCACCATTCAGTTGAATGATTTTGGTGCTTAGAGTTTGAGCTAAATTGACATTTTGTTCCATGACCTACTTCACTTCAGAGAGTTGTCATGACATTTTGCTTGAAAACTAATAAATAAATTCATAAAACATCTCCAAAGTCGACAGTTCTGACATAATATTATTTTGTTGACATGCAGTGCCTACTAATTTAAATCCATTAAAAAAACTCTTTCCTCTTTCATTTGTTGCTTTTGTAATAAATAATATAGGTGGGCTTACAGCATCTCCTTTAAAGACTTTAATGCCATATATTTTTATCAGGCATAATTATCCAGGAGCAGATAATACTGTAATGATATTTATTTTCTCTGGAGATAGCAAACGTTACACTCAGCATCTTATCAGCTGCAATATATGACATTATTACTAATGCAGGTTATTTCTCCTATGAGATGCAAACCTACTCACTGGAAATAATTTCAAAGATTTTCTGACAAGTGCGGTATGAACGCTGATTAATTGGGCCAGAAGCTGGAATGTTGCTTTAAATTTTATACCATATTAATGGTAACAGTGGAAAAAAAGAATTATTTCCTTCTAGCATAATGAAATTTGTATGTCCTTGAATTTGTCGTTATCAGGAGTGGTTTCTCGGCAAGCCTCTGCATGATGAGGAGTCGACCATCATTCATCACTACGCCTTTGCAGAAAATCCCTCAATCTTTAAATATCCAGACTTTGCTGCTGCTTGGGCCTTAAGCATGCCGCTAGTTGTTCGGTGAGTCAAAAATTTGACAGATTTCACATCAAACAGGAGTCAATAGACAAAATGCTTTGTAGTGAGTATTTCTTTTCATGATTTGGATTTTTTTTTTCTTTAGGCTTGCCAACAAAGTGAGAGATGAGCCACTGAAATCTGACTTCACTATTGACCTAAAACATGAGGTAAGAAGATACAAGGGTTGAAGATTTACCTGCAGACTTTTTCAGTGTTTTAAAACGTTTTTTTTAATTCTCAGACTCAACTCTGTACAGGTCTGCTACTGTATAATCTATTTGCACAGAAAGAGAAAAAGCATGGCAGCCATCTAAGCCTTGAAGTAAATCTTGTTACTTTGGAGAATTATCATAGTGTGGCTTTGAGGCTCTTTTTTTATCACCCAAATTCAGTCACGGAAGCATCGTGGGATTTTGTGGAGTAAACATGACATTATCAGAAGTCTGTGGTTGAATTTTAGACGGCATGCGTTTTTTTTTCCTGCAGATTTAAATAAAATGTGTTGTGCTTTTCTTAGATATGGAAAAAAATAAAAATATGGAAGGCATTAAGTACTATTTTTGTTTAGAAATGGCATATGGGCTTATTTTATGTCTGAGACATGCAACTGCATTACTTCTTACTGTCATTGCAGCTTGTAATTATGTTTTTTTTTTCTTGCTCATTCATCTTTTCAAAATAGCTCATCTCTGTCAGATTGAATGGGGAGCGAGCATGCATGAATCAGTTTTCATTTCTTTCCAAAAAATCTCATTTGATTTAAGTCTGAGTCACTCCGACACTCTGGAAGTTTGTTCTGGGTCGTTGTCCTGATGGAAGGTGAACATCGGTCACAGTCTGAGACTATTTACAGCCTCTAACAGTTTGTTTCGCCCAGGATTGTCCTGCGTTTGGCTTCAACCGTCTTGCCTTTAACTCTCACCAGCTTCCCTGTATATGCTGAAAACATGTGACTGCCACGTTTGCTACACCATAGGGGATAAGGCTGTACATGCTTCGTACTTCTGAAGTTCGAAGTAAATTAAATCCAGTCGGTACCACAGGATTTAATTTAGGCGTCAAAGTAAAGGAGACCAAATACAAATGAATGCTACACTTTTTGGATTGTTTATTATTATTATTATTATTATTATTATTGAAACCATGTGGGTTTTTTCTTTCCATTTCACAGTTCTACACTACCTGGTGCTGACTAACCAAGATTGTGAAAGTAATGTGACAAAATGTGATTATTGTTCAAGGACTGTGAATGGTTGTATAGTTATTAGAGGTATAAATTGAAAGAGACATAATAAAAAAAAAACAGCCAAATAAATTAAGAGAAACGAGAAAAAGGTACAAAAATCATCGCAACACAAAATACTAATGAATACACAGAAGTAAAATACTGGCCAATAAAAGCTTTCTGAGCTGATTTGCATAATGTTCTACAAGATTTAAGAACCTACTATGATTCATTTGCAAGCTGAGCTAATAAAAGAAAGATGAATTAAACTATCAGAGCTTTTAGAAATTGTACATTATCTAGATCTTGATGTGATGATACTTCAATCAGAGTGTTTTGTGCACTAACATTGCAGCCTTTAGAGCTGACTGGTTACTTTTGGACAATCCAGTTTTATTTTAGTCATCTTAAAAACTTAGTAGCATTCAGTTTTTTTTTTCTTTTTTTCTTTTAATAGGGCCACAGATTATTTTTCAGCCTCTTTTTTTTCCCCTCGTGTCCTTCTGTCAACCTTTCTGATATTTATTTTTACTCTGTACATTTGTTGAATTTAATTTTGGTCTGAATACAATTTATTTATAAAACAATACTGAATGTCATGTTGTTGTTTTTAATGTATAATTAATTTAGGTCATTAACCTTAATAAATCTTTTTTTTTTTCCTCTTCTCAGATTGCTTTGTACATCTGGGACGGTGGGAACGGCCCCCATCTCACTGCTGTCCCTGAATTGTGCACGGAGCCAGAGGGCTCTCCTAATGCTCAGTATTGTGCAACCACTCTAAGAAAAGACCCTCCACTGTGTGTGAGTATCTGTTCTGTTCAACTGTCCTAAGATCTAAAAAAAAAAAAAAAAGAAATAAAAGTTAAAAATTAAATTACCACCAAACATCAAGAGTAGGGTACTGTTTGTTACTGGTGGACATTGGATTGATTCAACCTTGCTTTTATATGGCATTATAAGTAAAAAGTCTTGGATTTTGTCTTACTAAATTAAATTTAGTTTTGTGCCAAGATTGAAGTCACCCCCTGTTGCTAAGCAACTTCCGCTCATATTTTTTTTCCTGGTATTTCCTTCCCTTTTATTTTCTTTAATCTAAATCTTTTCAAGTTTATGCTTTCTGTTATCAATTAATTTTATTATAATAAGCCTGCCGAACTGCACTGTAGCTTATCTTCATTATTTAGATTACAGGACTTAAAAAAAGTTTTAATTAAAATGTAAATTTTGCGCAATGAGAGACAATTGAAAGAGGCTTCAATTTCCCGGTCTCTTACGCTCTCCTAACAAGTATTCTTATTTTAGCATTTATTCATCTTTAAGCACTTAAAATATGAAATTTTCTACATTTGTTGCTATTCTGATTAAACAAAAATCACCATCCATGCTTTATTTATATCCAATCTGTATTTTCTACAGTAACGTTTTTTGCAAAGATGGTCCACATGGTAACTTCCTTGTGTTTGGAAGATCTATGTTCTGTGATCTATGTGGGTAACTTTGTTTCAGTGACAATGGAAGATGCAATGGCTTAACTAAATAATTTTCTATCATTGTGGTCCTCCGCATCTGATGCTTTGGCTTATAAAATGCCACTGCTTTTTTTTTTTTAAATGTAGAAAAGCTCTATAGCGTTATAGTCACAGCTCGTAGGTACAATATAAGTTTATCTCAATAAACTAAAATATAATAAAAAAGTGGATTTATTTCTGTAATTTATTACAATAATCATCTATTCAATGATTGTCACCTGTGTGGCTTTGTTTACAAATTGTAGTTTGCTTGCTAAAATGCACAAATTGAATGTAAACCGCACCAAACAAAGTAAAATGTTCTACTTTGAACTCGGCCAAACAAGCAGACCAAAGGACTTTGCTGGTGTGAATACACCTTTAGAAAAGCAGAGTAATACATTAGATGACTAATAAAAATAATTTGAAGCACATAAATTAAAGGGCAGAATTCAGACCTGACAACTGACTTGACTATTAATTGACACCCTACACAAGAAGCATCAGGCACAAAAGGTCACTATTTAAGTGGCTGGCTATTTATTGAGTTCTGTGTCTAAGGATGTAAATGTAAAACTTAGGGAAGCAAAAACACTATGTTAGAAAAATGGTACTAAACAATATTAAGAACTGCAGCCTTGAGAAGATTACACACCAAAATCCATTCAGGAGATGCTGACTTCGGCTTGAACCAGTGATTAAATATCCTCCTCAATGTTAGAAACATCTTATCTGGACTAAAGAGGAAAAGACTGGGACCGTAACTCGGTGGTCCAAAGTTCTTGATTAAGATGAAAATAACATTTTGCATTTAGTCAGTAATCAGGATCCCTGCAACCGGAGCAAAGGTGCGGAGACACAGAATCCACGTTTCTTGAGGTTCACACAGCAATCAACTATGCTGTCTTCTGGTATCATTTTGCTTGATTGGTCAGCAAACTGGCCAGGCCTAAACCCCGTAGAGAGGAAGACGAGACACATAAGACACAATGTAGAAGAGATGAATTCCCAGTTTAAAGCAACAGCATCAAAAAAGACAATTTTACATAAAATTCCCACATTAAAGGTGGTGATTTTAGTGTCCACCAAGGACAACTTGTGAGTAAGGCATAATATTGTATGGAAGAAAGATCAGTTTTTTGCTCCAGAGGAAGGACACTTTACACAATTGGTGGAGTAATTCTTGACAACCCTCATAAAAATATCAGTAATGTTGGGAAGAAATTGAAGTTTTGCTTGGATGATGTGTTTGTGTCTCTGGATTTATTGACTGATGAGTTGAGATATATTTGGGCTGCCAAAACAGCAGTGGAGGGTCCTTATTCATTTTTTCTTCCTTCCTTCTAAGACACTTTTGACTGAAACAGAAATCCCTATCTTTAGCATTCAAATGACATACACAGACACACACACGTACGTATGTACGTACGCGCGCACACACACACACACATACAACCAGTGCAACTTTAGTTTGAATCTGGTTTGTTTGCCGTAACCCATCCTATTTAAAGACATCAAGGTCCTCATAAAGTTTGTGTCTTGTAACAGAAAACACCACTGCAGCACTATCTTCGACATAAAGCAGTAGAGGTCATGAATTTAATAACTATTCAGGGAGAAGTTTCTCTTGGAAACAGAAGGTGACGTGGCATTTTCAGCCTTTTCTATAAAATAGTTGCATGGTAAATTGCCAAATACATTGAGAATGACATCTGGCTTCACTGTCAGCAAAAATGTCCAGATTCTCGAGAGGCAGATTTTCCAAGATGAAGGGCAACTTTAAGAGGACTGTGCAACGCATCCTTTTTGTTTTTGGCAGTAACTCATCAGGTCCTGTATACTTTTTCTCAGTATGCCTGACATTTCAGGACACTGATATGTCAGTGTCCTGAAATGCGTGTGTGTGTGTGTGTGTGTGTGTATATATATATATATATATATATATATATATATATATATATATATATATATATATATATATATATATATATATATATATATATATATATATATATAATTTTATTTATTTTTTTTTTGTCTGAAAGTCCTGAACTTAAGATCAGCAAAGAATAATTATGTGAGTGGTAATCTTTTTCAGATTCTCCTGTATATTTGAGAGATAATAGGTCAGCAATAAATTACTGCATTATGAGCAGATTGGGTTTGGTTTAAAATTAGATTTAAGATGGAGATTACAATGCACGTTATACATTTTTAACATAGCTGTGTTTTTAAAAGTAAAAACACTTTTAGATAAAAGCCAGACCTGAAAGTAAGAAATTTGATGATATATCAGACTTAAATAATAAAAAATATCATTATCAGCGATACCAATACCTCCTGTTTTTACTTGTCATCTGATCAGTATCAAAACATGCAGTATTACACATGTTTGTTGTTCGACTTCTGCACAGCCATGCCTGACCTTGTACAAGTCAAACATTATTTTGTTGATTTCAAGTTCTTTTACTTTTTAAAGTATTAGCATCATCATTAATATTTCTATTGTTTGTTTTATTTTCAGTTTTTGCTCCAGACTTCTAATTGCATGATTTTCTTAGGCATGTAGTACCCCTAAAATTTGCTAAGCAACTTTTAGCTGTTTTCATGTTACTTGACATTTGGATCTTGTAGCAACGTTTCTTTAGGATAAATATCCTCTTGTTATTTTTTAGCCCTATGCTTTTCTCTCTCTCTGTCCAATAATAAACTAAGTTAAAAAGCCCTGACTGTAACACAGACACAAACGCAGAACAGGACTTTGTTGAAATGTTATCTTACACTTTACACTTTGATTAAAATTACCTCACCATCTCCAGGACGTCTGCATCTGTTCGAACCAGCCGAATTGGAAAATACAAAAATAATTTGAGTGAGATGAAAAACAAGAAGCCGCTACTCTTTCAGAATTGGCCAAATAGGATTTCCCCTGCTGCTTTGCTGTCCATCCCACAACATCTGCGCCAGGCTTAACTTAAAATATACAGAATTTCTCAGAATATGTGATGTGTGCTCACCTCCAACCTCAGTTATAGTTCACACCGTGAGATTTGAGCTTTGTTTGCAGCTAACCGCAGCAGGACTCGATGCCCATAGCAACCCTGTCGCCAATACGGTAATTTACTTGGAGCACAGCCAGCATGATTGTGACGAGGTTGCAGCTTTGGCATCAGGCTAGCATGGAGAGCACCACTTCAAATTCTTTCAACTGCGCGTGGGTCGGATGTCATGGATCATCTTCCGCTGCTGCTAACAGGCTACTCCTCACCACATCAGGGACCTCGGTGTACCGTACCACTGATCTCAGTACAAAAGTTTTTTTGGATGTTCAAAACAGTTGGGGGGGCTCCTGAACTCTTGTTGCACCCTAAAACACCCCTTCCAAAAGCCTGTAATGTCCATCCACACTCATATTAATTTTGGTTTTTAATGTCGTCATACTGTTCTAACCCTGTGTGAAGAAAGTCTTGGGGAGCAATATTTTTCCACATTTCACAACATAAAAAATATAAAAAATATCCACAGTTATTGACGTGGACTGTTTTATCTGCACTTTTAAATGCTTCCGTTGCTAATTTCTACCTTCTTAATAAGTAATTCAAAGAAAAAAATGTTTCTGTTTTTTTCTGACCAATGTGTTCTTAAAGAAAATGTCTTTATGTGAACCAGCAGCTGTTTATTTCATAAGGCAACTTCACCAATCCATATTTCAAATTGCCAATTTAAATGTATTGAATTAAATTTACACTGATTGCTTGGACATTTAAGATCACCTTAAAGCTAAAATAAGTCATGCTTTACGTCCCACATTATAGACACGATAAGTTTGTTTTAGCACTCATGCGTCATATTTTCCACTCAACTTTGATCTCTTCTTTTCTTCACAAGGAGGAGTCTGTTAAAAAAGAAGACATATTTGTTGCTGTGAAAACCTGCAGAAAGTTTCACAGTGAACGAGGTGAGTCACGTTCTCGCTCTGAGAAAAAACCCACTTAATTTTCATGTAAATATTTCACATTTATGCCCTGCTGTTTTGGGTAATGGATTTGTTTTACCCCTGACATGTGAAACTGTATGAGTGCCTTCTCTTATTATACTAAAATCCTTCACTAAATTACTCTACCATCATGTCTGAAAGGATTTATTTGTACTGAAGTAAAAAAAAACAAAAAAAAAACGTGTGAAATACTTAATGCTGTGTTTCACCCTGGAAAAGCACACTCATCCAACAGCAACTCTTATTGGCACAGTCTGGCCACCATTAAGCTTCTCACAGTAGCTCTGCTGCTATTTTAACCTGATGGAAATGGAGTAGGTTAAGTCAATAGAGCAAATGGCAAATTAATTATAGAGGGATTGGACAAATTGTGTGTTATATTTAAAAGGAGTGCCTGAAATGTGACTTCATTAATTACTGTAATTACTGCTTCCTCTTCCAAGCTGTTGATATTACGTTAAGACATTGGCAGAACGGAAATGATCAGGTTACTAATAACACAAATTAGTTCAGACTTATAAAGCAAACAACATGGACGTGTTTTGTGTTTCATTCAATATCTCACTTGGTTTTAAAAAAAAAAAAAAAAAAAAAAAGCCTAATCCTTTTCCCTGCCGGATGCAATCATATGCTTTTATAGCACATTTAGAGAATGACTGCTGCAACAACAGTAAACATCCTCTGTGTGTAACGTGTGTGTGGCATCACATAGCTGCAAAAAGTAATAAAGCTGGCTCGACTGGAGATGCTTGATGATACCTGGATCAGATAATAAAGGCTTCCAAAAAAATGATCTAGCTCTGACAGATAAGCTTTGGTGGTTATTACTATTTTCCATATTCTGTATTTCTGAAATATCTAGCCCAGTAGAAGTAGGGTAACGCTACTTTTACTGGGCTATTATTCTTATTCTTATATGAGAGTGTAATATTCTTATTATACTCTCATATAATAACAACTTTTTTGTTATTAAAAGGCGAAGTAGAATTCTTCTCTATTGTCTCATTTACTGAGAAATGTTTTTTATTTATTTTTTTGGCAATTGAATAGACACATTTTGAAAGTGATTTTTGTGTACATATGCCAGCTGGCATTCGTTAAAGGAGTAAATGTGAGATGTTCATTTGGAAGGAAACAATTTTCTCTGCAGCTAGATTTTAAAAAGTCAATATTTCAGTGCATTTCATTCAGTCTAACGCTTACCTTTAATTGAAAGGACCCAAAGCACCTTCAGTCATTCACACGCTGAAGGTGGTGAGCTACATTTAGCCACAGCTGCTCTGAGCCAGTGCCGGCGTCACTCCTCTAACCACCACCAGTAGGCAAGATATGTGAAATGTCTTGCCCAAGGAAACCGACTGAAACAGATGGAGAGGGGGGTTTGAACTGGCAACCCACCGCTTACATGCCACCATCTTTTAACATTTTAAGAATTTAAGAACATTATGTGGAGATAATGAAGCAACACCACAAGACATCAGTTAAAAGTTTGGCACAAATGAATAATGACCCAAAGCATACCACCAAATTAGGTGTGAAGTAGCTTAAATACAACTAAGTCAAAGGTTTGGAGTATCTTTCACAAAGCGCTGATATAATTTCCTGGAAAAAATTAGTAGGCGGTGCTCAAACCTAACTTGGTGACCCCAGATCTGTCAAACTATTGTGAGAAGCTTTTGGAAGAATAATCAAACTGTTTGGCTCAAGTCACATAATCTGAAAGGTTGTTCAAATACAGATAAATGTATTTGAACATTTATTTGTATAAACTTTTGACTCTAAAAATTCAGTCTTGCATTATTTGGGTATTTATCAGATATACCGAGATTTTGTAATCCTGGCTTAACTAAAATAGGTAAAGTTTAGCCTTATTTTATGTCAGTCAAGGAGGCTAAAAAACCTGCTTCAGCTGTAACGAATAGATTTAAAGTTTTACCAAATAAAGAAAACAAATATTAAATCTAACAGCATTGTGTCTCTGCATTGTTTCCAAATGCGATTTTTCTGATCGGGTTAGGCTTTTCAGTCAATAAGTAAACATTTCACCAACACCAGACAGAAAGATCGGATACTTCTACGTCTGTGCTTTCACTTTATATGAAATAGTAATTACATCAGCTGCAAAATAAATTGTGTTTACCCCTCAGAGACCAAAGACCTGCTTGTTTTATAAACTTTGTGAATATTGTATTGATTTTTCCTCCCCTTTGCTCTAGTTCCAGTAATAAAGAAGACTTGGGAAAAGGATGCCTTATTTTTAGAGTACTACAGCGACCACGCCGAGCCTTCCATACCAACCATTAATTTAGGAGTGCCAAACACTGAGAGAGGTGAGTCCTCCTTTTTCAAGCCTCAACACCCTCAGCCTCTCCACAGTAGATGCAGTTAGTGGCCTTGGCTGACGCTGTCAGCTGCACTGCACACATTGGTAAATGAAAAATGATCCGGCAAACTGAGGCTGAAAGTTACACAGTCTAAGGCCTTGTGAAGGGAATGTAATTCAAACCGAATATTGGAGGAAAATTGGAAGTAAATGAAGTGTCAGCGGGGAATTTCTCCACAGATTGTTTCTAAAATTGTGTTTATGTTACCTCTGAAAATGAAAAAATAATAGGCTATTACACTAGCATTTTTTTGGTCCAGTGTGAGCTTTTTGTAGATAGATTCCCAACTACTTTTTCATTAAAAAAAATATATATATATTTCAGAGGAAAACTGCAAGGTGGTGATAAATGCGTCTGTGTGTCCTTTTTACTTTTGAATATTGGGAGGGTCTTCTGGCAGCTGTGAGCAATAACACAATGAAACACGAGTTGAAACAAGTTGTTAAATTATCATCTGCTATTTTTTACAGATATTTTTACACTTATAATGTGTTTCACTTGGTTCTTCATAGCTGCAGTTTTGTTTTTGTATTAGATGAGGAAAAGGTGTGCCGATCGATCGGCCACCGATCATAATCGGCCAATTTCCATGAAAAAGTGTATGATCGGTGATCGCCGATCACGGTCTCTTGTTGCCGATCACACAAACCGATCAACTGCATCTCATTTCGCAGATTTTAAAAATATAAATTTTACATACATATTAAAACTTTCGCTATCCTAACATGAGACAGATAATCTCTGAAAAAAGAATCGATCTCCTCCCTGTTCTGCATAATTACTCCGCTCAATCAGAAACAGCCAATCAGAGCTAGCAGTAATCAGCTAGCCGCCATGCTATCAGGAAGTTTTCATTCAGTAACTCAGGATTGTTTATTGTAATGGAACCTGTATTTGCCTTTGAATGTTAAGTTTTATACTTGAATTTTTTGGCAATGTGGAGAGGTTTTATTTTGACTTTTTGCATTTTTTAGCCTCTTCAGAGCCTTCATATGTTTTCAGTCTGTTAAAGATAGTATTATCAATAGCAGTACAATTTGCACAATGTCTGTTTTGTTTTTTTTTCTTAGAAAAAGTTATTAAAAACAAGTTTGTGTCTAAATTAAGGTGAATTCATGGTTCCTTTTTCCACATAATGTAACCGGTAGTTTATGATTAAAAAAATAATAATGATGTGATCGGTATCGGTGATCGGCCGTGATCGGCCCTCATGGGTGATCGGCATCGGAATCGGCAGGAAAAAACCTGATCGCCACATCTCTAGTTTTCACCCAAGCCACATCAGCCCTTTGACTCTTAACAGATGTTGCTGAATCACTTGTCTTATTCAATAATGAAATAGTACAAATTACCTTACAAGATACCTCACAATTTTTATCTCCAACAGTAAAGATGAACAATCCGTTAATTATTACATGAACTCAAATACATTTTTTTATTTTTTTAGATTTTAGATGAGGAAAATGTAATTCAACTGTCTAAGAACAAAAATAAACCCAGAGGAAAACATTTGCTTAGTTGTTAGCAACCTCAAGCTGCACCTGGCAACAAAGCCCAAAGGAGGCTCCCTCTGGGAATGCCCTATAGATGACTGACAGGAAGAAGGAGACCATGGGATACAACAAGTGTCCCTGTGGTGTATCTGATACTGAAATGGAGGACAAAATGGTGAATATCTTTTTTTTTTTGCCCTCATTTCTAGCTGAATACATTTATTGTCATGCTAATTAGTGTTTTAATATGGCAGAGTCAGCCTTTCCTTGTGCAAACCTTTATATAAGCTTCACCCCCAGGCAAGATTTGGAGTGCGAGTCACGTCATTTCTGAATGAACTTGTCAGGCAGGTCTATTTTTTTCCCTGTCTCTGCCATTGAGCCATTTTGACTTGACACCTCACATATTCTAGTCACAAGTCTGCCCAAACATTTTCAAATTTAGAAATTCTTTTCAACATGAAATTAAAGGGGATCAAGAGAGCATTCTCTAATTTGTTGTATAATAGGTGATATTTTGAATTCTCACATAAAACCAGCACAGGCTCTCTCTGCCTCTGTTCTTGCTGGAGGCTGGAGCCAAACTTACTTTACAGTGAGATTGCCCTTGGCACAAGAATTGCTCTATGGACCTGTGATTCATGTTGCAACTTAATGGGATGTGCAATGGCTGTAGACATTTTCAGCCTTCAATAGAGTGGGTAAAGGTTGCACTAAAAAAGTCTAGTCCTTTCATGCCTCTGCTGCTTTCTTCAGGCAGCTTAGCCCCCTAACAAGTACTTGCTTTGCAACCTGTTTTCACAGACTAAAGGAGGTAGGTTACCACTGGCCCCTTGTTGGTAAATGTGGAGTTGCAGTACTGAGATTTAGTGATATGAAGGTGCAGCATCTCTTGTCATGTCAGTCTCTTAATAGCTCAGGTTTTTTTTATTTAAACCCCTAAACTCAAGATGTTGGTGACGACATACATATTTCTAATCGCATCTTTTATATCTTCCTCCTTATGACAGATCCTTGGATTCATTTAAAAGTAAAACATGTCTCTTTTTTTCATGTTTGCATATTTGTAATTGAAAGTGCCTTCTTCTAACTGCACTTTAACAACAAAAAAAGGAAAAATCAGCTTGAGTTTTCTGTATGTTTGTGCATTACATTGCCTTTAATACCAAAACCCTTGTATTCATTCCACCTCTAAGTTTGATGTTCTTCTCAAGAAAAATCCACACATCCTTCCTGCCAGTAAAACTGGTGTCAGTATTTTTGGAAGTCAGTGTTGGGCCAAGTCTCTGTAAAAGATCAAGCAGTAGAAAGTGTCTCCTTTATTATCTGTCTTCTAAGGCATGCCAGTTTTTTTTTTTTTTTTGGAAAGCAACAACTTGGTGCTGGCACCAATCCACATCCCATCATCAACTGGTTTGGTAAAATGCCAGACAATAGAGCTGCTGTCAGAGCATTGTATTAAAACTTAAAATCAATTTTACATCTTAGAGAACAAACAATCCATTGGAATTACAGAGTGATTTTAGATTGGATTCCAAACAGCACAAATATCTGTGTAGGAAACAGCTTAGTCTATACATCCGAGTGATTAATTGGCAGAAACTCAGTAAAGTGCAGCTGAGAATCACCTGAAAATGATAAAAAGTGTAATTTTCTCTACTTTTATTTGAGTCATTCCTATTTTGAGTAAGACTTCTCTTCCAAACAATGCACCATGTTGCAAGAAAATATTAAAATATGTCTCCAACTTGCTTCTGCTTGTTTATAAAGGCAGTCAATAGGGGTGCAACAGTTGTAAGCTGTAATAAGTTATTACAGCTTATTACTAAGCTGTAATTACAGCTTTTTTCTGTAAGTTATTATTTACACCCAAGGCGTTTGTTTCATTAAATTGCTCATACTTAAATCACAGGTTTACAACAGTAGCTAACACTCATTCAGATGAAGTGGTATACTGAAAGCAACTGGAAAGCACTTTGCGAAAGGATTTTTATTTATTTATTTTTTACTTTTTTGTGGTACCAGTAGCATTTATTCACAGTAATCAGACAGGAAATGGGCAAAGAGAGAAAGAATGAAGACATGCAGCAAAGGTCCAAAGGTCTGTCATCAAACCCCAGACAGCTGTTTCAAGGAGTAATAGCCTCTGTATATGGGGCACCCGCTCTACCAGTAACACCACACATGCTTAACTGTGACGAGAAATATTGTGCAGGTTTAATGTCATGAAATTTCACTCTATGAGTTCTTGTTGCATCCTTTTTCTTGCTCCTTTAAAACAGGAACACGGCAGCGAAAAAGAACGTATCCATAAACATTCATTGCAGTTAGTCAGTATGTGAAATATAGCCTCTGTCCTCAGCAACAGCCAGAAAAATACTGAATGAAAAAAAATTGCTTTGATTTCCTAAGACTAAGAAAACAGTAGATTTTATATCCTGGATATATATATATATATATATATATATATATATATATATTTTTTTTTTTTTTTTTTTTTTTCCCCCTCACATTTGCTGTCAAAGTCAGTTTTCCTTTAATGCTTCAAAACCTTTTCTCAGCTGTCACTTGCATTGAGGTGTAAAATGATAAAATCTTGCATCTAATACGCGAAACATAACCTGCAGGTTTAATTTTCTCTTTTAGACTAAGAAAGTTCATCGTTGCAGTTAGCATCCATCTATTCAACCTGCCTATGTTGGCCCCACTAATGCCTTTCAGAAAAAAAAGAACTTATTAATTTTGAGATGACATTACAAGTTCTCAGTTTGAAGCCTCATATGACAGGACTGAAAAGGGAGGTGACAGCGTGGTCCCCTGGGCCAGCAGAGTGCCACTCTGCAGCATATAATGCATTTCTAATAGGCTGCTGTTTATAGCCAGACCACATCTGAGTGAAAGGAGCCTGCTCTCTGTTCTTTTGACTTTTTTTTTTTTTTTTTTAAATGACCCAACTCTTGGATCTTTATAAAAATAAAACCATCTTTAATTTATTTTCCACTATCTGTTTATGCAATGGGAATACCATTCAGCTGCAACTTGACAGGAAATCTTTGAAAATAAAGAATAAAAAAAAGAAAGAGAGATGGGCTTTAAGGCTTTCAAGCATTAATTGGACTGAAAATGTCATGTGGGCCGCAAACAAACCGTATTACAACAGCTAATTGAATCAATTTCTGCAACTAATGATTTATATTTTTGCACTAATGTCTTGGTATTTTCTAAATTAATCTTTTGGTAATCACATTTTCAAAATACCTTTTTTCTACTTTCTTCTTTGACAATAGCGTTATCGTCTCAGTAAAGATTACAAATGAAGATACATTTTTTTATCCTTGTATCTGAATGTGTGGTGAGACTCATTAAATAACCTGGCCAATTGACAGATAAAAAAAAATAAAACAGAAAGTGTATTAAAATGGAAAATCTAGCATCATCTAGCTAAATAGGCTTAGCAGTTGCCACTGCGACACTCATTCTCCTAACACATTTTTTTTTCTTATTTTAAAAGCCAGATCAATATTATTGTTATATTATGATGATAAATTAAATCTTTGGTCTTTCAACACCAAACGGATCTAAAGACGTTCTGTCACTTTAAGTTCAATTAGGAATCATTTACTTTGCTGTGCAAAAATATTCATATTCCAGGTCATTTAGTCATTTTAAAACGACTAACTCAATGTATTGAATGCCACGTTTCAGATCAACGCAAACTGATGCATAATCGGGTGGGAGTAGGACAAGTATGTATGTTTTCTAAATAGTTTGTCTAAAGGTGTAATGATCCCTGTTTAAAGCTGCAGCATCTAACTTAAAAAAAATAAATTTTACATACGTATTAAAACTTTCGCTATCCTAACATGAGACAGATAATCTCTGAAAAAAGAATCGATCTCCTCCCTGTTCTGCATAATTACTCCGCTCAGTCAGAAACAGTCACTCAGAACTAGCAGTAATCAGCTAGCCGCCATGCTAACAGGAAGTTTTCATTCAGTAACTCAGGATTGTTTATTGTAATGGATTTGCCTTATTTTTTTTTATCCCCACAGCTTGATGCAGCCAGTATACCAGTTTCACTGAAGGGTTACAGTAGATGGGATTATATACTGGTTGTAGTGTCTCAAGCTGTGAACAAGTTCAAGGGGAATAAATACCCTGGCAGGTCACTGTTTTTTCATGACTTGACTAAGGCAGCTTAAACATATGCTGGTGCATCCTAAAAAAAAAAGTGGACTAATTTACACAATGTCATTTTTAACACAATTTAGGTTATTTGCTTTGAAAGTATAATGAATCACTTTTGTAGAGATCTGTTGTTAAAGTAAAGCACAATGTCCATTCAGAATATCCATTTTACAAATACACCATGAAAGCTCTGGTTTATCCTATCTGAATTGTTTGCTAAATCCTGGCAAATTCACACAAAAAAAATCGTATTTCTAAATAATTTTTAGTTAATCTTGAGCTTGCACAAACACACTAAAGATGTGCATAAATAACCAACGCAAAACACCCGACACCAGAAAACACAAAGTCGTTTCATTTCTCATAAACGGAATGAGAGAGAAAGTGCATTACCAAATCTTGTTTGACATCTTGTTCAACAAAAAGCTGCAGCTTTGCTTTTTTTTATCCAAAGATTTATGTCAGTATTTATTCAATGCGATTCCTGGCAAAGTCTCTCTCAAGGATCATCCTGAAGATAGTGTCTCCTTCACAGTATTGACTTGAAATGTATGCCAGACTTTTGCTTTCAGGAGACATCTATCTAGTGTTGGCAGGAATCGGGGTTTGGTAAACAGCCAGTTTACAAAGCTTCTGTCAGTAAACACTGTCAGTTAAATGTAGCTTATAACAGATTTCATATACTGGAGTACATGTGCCTGAGATGGATTTTGAACTCTGATTTTAATTTGCACCCAAAAGCTGGAGACGGGCACAAGGCTCCTAGTGGCTGCAGAAAATGAATTGATGGATTGCAGTTTGAGCTTAAAAACAAATTTTTAAATATGATCAGTCTGCGTAAAAACACACGTTTGTGCTTTTTATAAGAAGATGAGCAAAAAGCAGTTAGCAATTTATCATCATTTCCTCATTGTTTGCCACAACCCAGGGGAAATGACAAACATTTGCTACAAGATGCTCTGGTGAGATGACGCCAAAACAAAATGTTTGAGTTTGCATATCTGTAGTAAAAAGCTAAATTAATAAGAAGACATATTATAATAAACTGAGGTCCTGGGAGAAAACCTGCTAAAAGCTGCAGAAGGCTTTAGACTGGAGTGAAAGTTTTCTTCCAGCAAGACAATAACTAAGCACACAGTCAGTAATCTAATGGAGCCAATCAGATTAAAGAATATTCATGTTTCATAGATACAATCAAAACCCAGGCTTCAAACAATACTTGAAAATAGATTTTACTGTTTTTTTATCCAGTGCAGCAGAGCCTGAGCAAAAAGGAATAAAATCAACTGTTGCATATATTTTTTTTTTAATTTAAAACAGTGATATTCCTACAGTTTGTCACTGTTGCATCATAAAATGTGAAAAGATTCTAGCTGTATGAATACTTCAGTAAGACACTGAGTGTTTCTGCAGCACTTGGGGAAATTTCCCAAGTGCTGCAGAAAAGTCATCGCAGTGACCTGAGAGTGAGGTTACTTCATGTAATGATATCCTAATCATAGACTCTTTCTGCTCTAATGAGGTCTGAGTCATCTCCAAATACCAAATGTTTGAAGTGGCTGATTTGGTAGTGGAGTTGACCATATATTGTTGAGTAATCAAACTAATTATCTGACCACAGGAGAGCACTTATAGATTGTGTGTAGCGCATTTTGCTTTGAGCCTGAGCTGGTCAGTGTGGTTTCAAATGCAAAGCTGGAATGTTATTTTTGCTAAAGCTATGTATTTTCACACACCATGGAGATGGAAAACAAATATGCAATAGTGTGACATGAATATGAATAATTATTTGTATTTGTAGTATATCATGTGTTTTTCCTTAAAATATTTCAAATTACAGCTTACAAAGGAAAACTGTTGGAAACCAGACTAAATTGTGCTAAAGAGAAAATTAAAGGATTATGTAAAATGAACTTTTTTGAGCTTTACATCATGTTGTGTTTTTTCCCCTCATCAAAACATACCTGGAGTGTTGCTTTAATTGTTTCTTGCATATTTGAGAAATCCTTTAATCTCCCTTGGCAGCTATTCGGGGGGTGTCTGAACACTTGCTTCCTTAAAGTGCCGCCTATTTCCACAAAGCTCCTCCTTGAAGCTGCAATCTCCAGCAGAGCTTCCACCTCACAGAGCAGCACTCCGCAACGCCTTCTCCACTCAGCCCCTCCAGACTAGCGACAGCACTAACTAGCAGTGGAGCTGGGCTTTTCTCACTTTCCCTGCTCCAACACTCCTAAGAACGTTTGGAAATGGCCTAATGGAGGAACATTGTTGTGGTGATGTGCTGAAAGCAGAGTTTCAGAAAGAGTAGGAGCTTCTTATAGCGACAGAGGCCAATTTCAAGGTGTCAAATTGTGGTGTCAAATATACACAATTTTTATAACAACTAAGGTAATACATAATTATGCTTCAAAATGTCTCCATGTGCCTGAAAAATACATAATGCTGCCCCTTTAAGGAAACAACATCCATTTTGCTTCAATGGCCTAATTAAAGAGCATCTGTCTAATCATCCTGCTGTCACAAAGTGATACTAAGTTAGGTGAAAAGCCAACATCTTACAGCAAAATGTGTATTTTGACATCTAGTCTGCACATGAAAAGAAAGGATGAGACAAGATCCTGAAATTGTGGCAGAACAAGAAAATGCACATTCTTCCCTCTTCACCTCATATTGACTTAAAAAATAAATAACATATAACAACAGCCTAAGAGAAGCTTTAAATTTACCAGATTTTGTTACGTCCAGTGTGTGAATTTTGTGATCATGGAAAGTACAAAAGAAGTTATTTATTTCATCTCTCTGGTGTCAGCAGCATTACTCACCACTTCCTGTTTGAAATAGGATTACCAGCCTTGTCAGAAGATCTGCCCTAAAAAGTGGGATTTTGGATTATATCTCTGTCAGTGTCCTTTCTCATTTTATATTCAGCAAAGAAAAAACTAAAAAAAATACCTAAGGTTCCCTATAAATAATACAGCAAGGTCTCAGGATTCGTAGTAATGCATGCCACCAGGGATTTCTGTGCCTCCGTTGCTGTGTAGACATCTGAAATCTGGCGAGTGCATTTCTCTTGGCTCTTGGTTTTGTTTTGTTCACAACCACACTATGGGTTTTTGTTTTTAGGAGATGGCGTAGCATTTTGTTCCTTCTAGCCTGTCATGTCAAACGTGTCAGGCTGAACACTTCATCTTTGCGACCCATCCTGCCAAACTCTCATTATTTTCTCTAACACATCAGTAAGTTGGCATGTCTACTGCTGGCAAAGTTTAGCTGGAAGTTTTTAAAATAAAAACTCTAACTCTAGGAAATCGCATTGGCTGAAGTGCAAAGCAGGTCTTACAAATATGAATATTTTGAAGCAAAGACAGCGTAAGCCTGAGTTCACGTGTTTGATCTCAGGGAGTAGCTGATGTGTGCACCCGGAGCCAAGTATACAGTACTGTACGGTGTCCTTGAGAAGGCAGAAGTGCTGCATGTTTATGCTTACGATGCACCAGGCTGTCACGCCAAAGCTGCAAACAAAAAGTAATGCATATTCTCAAGCTTTTTTTTTTGTTGTTGCTTTTTTTACATTAGTTCTATTTATTAAATTCCTAAAGGTTTCTGTTATAGAATCTGGTTAAAGTTCCTGCTCTATTTATGTTTTTTCTTCATAAGGTACCTTCCAAAAACAACTTTTTCCATGTTTTGCCAAATTACTGCCGCAAACTTTGACGTATTTTACTAGGATTTTAAGCGACATACAAACATAGTTGTGAATAGGAAGAAAATTATGCTTTTTTACATTTTATTTATTTTTTTCTACTTAAAGGTCTGGAATGTTGCACACATCTATTCAGCCCCTCTCAGTGAAAGGTTAACCTTAATCCTACTGTTTAGAACGACTTTTCGCTGCATTTACAGCTTTGAAAATCTAGAGTTGGAAAATCGTGACCAATTCTTCTCCGTCAGGTTGGATGCAGAATAGCAACAGGTTCACCTTGGTGAGAAGTAAAGGCTCAGGTGCAGTGAAAACCAACTAATGCTGTGGGATCTTTTAAATGTATTCATTTATCAGACTGAATAGAAATTCATGCCAGACTTCTCGTGTTTATTTGAAAACACTATGCATCTTTCTTCCTCTTCACAGTTATTCATTACTTTGTGCTGATATTTTATTTGACATCCAATAAGGTTTGACTGTAACATATCAATACATAAAAATCATATCATCAGGTGAAATCAGGTCTTTAGTCTTTTGCTCACATATGTAGCTTCCTGCTTTTTAAACTCTTCAGTGTCAACAGGATTAATTGACATTAATTATGTTCCTCAGTTCTGTGAATTTTGAAAATCAATTAAAACAAATGCAGTTGTGCCTGGCTTTCCTAAAGGGGTCATTTATCTTTGCAAGCCGCAGCTCTGCACATGGTCAATATGTGACTCAGTCATGCTGGCCTCTGTTGATGGTACGTCTCCATTCATAGGTCATTGTGGGAAAACATTTGCAATCCTTCAGCGATTCCTGAGCAGCGCTGTGCCCGACACCAAGTGGCTTGTTATTGTGGATGATGACACACTCATCAGGTAAGATTTCAGCTTAGCCGTTTTTTTTTTTACTTTTGCACATGAGGGATATCTTCAATGTATCCCCCCGCCCCCAGAGTCGCTGACATTTACTCGTAAATGATTTTTTTTTTTTACAGATTTAGTCCTACCTTTAAAAAAGATTTGCAGAGTGAAAGAGAAAGTCACTTAACATCCTGTCAAAGATTTAAAATCACACCTCCAGCTGGATTCACCTGCAGTTAGGTTTCCTTTCAAGCAGAAGGCTCTGGAGGGAGAAAGATTGTCCCAGCTTCCAAATGGAGCGTTTTATAGTCATTTAGGCACACGCGTGTAAGTGTGATGAGAGTGTGTGTCATGCCTTTGACTTGTGCTTTTCATAGCCTCCCCCGACTACGAGTCCTGCTGAGCTGCTACGACCCCTCCGCACCAGTGTGCCTCGGAGAGAGATACGGCTACGGACTGAGCCAAGGTGGCTACAGTTACATCACAGGAGGTGGAGGGTAAGTTTGACTGCTCAGATGCTTTGGGAATAACGAGCAGCAGATGCATTCTAAAGCATGCGATAAAAACCCAGCTATCTTTAATTTACAGATTAACCTTTGCAGTTTGATTTGAGTGTGCTCTTAGGAAAGCCTTGTTTACAGGGCTGCTGTCTACGTAGATGAAATATTTTGAAGTGAATCACCACAAAAGAAAGTCGATAAACAGTTTTAATCAGATGATGTAACAGGACAGTTATTCGATGGTTTCCATGGTTCTCTCAGAAGGACTAATTGCTAATCAATGAAAGAAAAATCAGCTTATCAAGAAGTGAATTTGATCAAATTCTTATTTTAATGCCCTGGTTTTACTATTTAAAATTATTTGATGCAGCGTTCGGCCGTTTGAAAAAGCTTGTACACAAGATGAATTTTGAACTTGAGAGTGAGAGGTGCAGGAAAAATCTATTTAAGGACTGCGCTGTTGCTGTGACACTTCCTCATTCAGGTGTCACCCACAAAAAAAAATAAAAGATCATAGGTGATGAGTGACTTCTCCGGTAGCTTACAGGTTTTCTCTTCCTTTTTCATTTGTAGCTTTTGCTCATTTCTAGCAAGTAACAGCTCAGTTCGCAACTTTGCTCAAAATTCAATGTGAATTTTTTTTTTTTTTTGTGCCAAGAAATGCAAAGAAATATGATTTTTCACACTTTGCTGTCTGAGAATTTCTATTCAGAAATTCACCATTTCTTTCATGAATCTTTTTCTGGGGAAATATGACGTGACCAGAGAGATGCTTTTTCTTTTAACAGCTGACCACCAGGCCTGAGTAGGATCCCCATATTTATCTTGGCACTACAAAATTGAAGAGGAGGTTTAGATGGGTTAAAAAAAAGAAAAAGAAAACTCCAAAGCTCCCTGTTGGAGAACTCCAGAAAAGAGTGGTTTGTCGGGGTCACCGAGTCTCCATAGCCATTAGACACTAACTCTTGTTTGGGAGTGTATCATTAGTCAGCCTGTGTTATCCTTGGGCAATTTTCAGAAACTGCACCAAAATTGCACTGTTCCCACTAAAACAATAAATTAAAGCACATCACTAGAGCTCTTACACCGGCTTCTTGTAACTCAGAGAATAGACTTTAAATTAAGTCCCCTGATTTGTAAATCTATGAATATACAATTAATATACACTGAAGATGTTTAATTATATTTATTTCTTACTTTTTTCTAAATATGAAATATTTAAAAAAAGTAAGAAAGACATCTGGAACCTTTTTCTTCCATTTATAAAAACCTAAAAAGTTCATTTACTGCATAGAATGAATCAGTCTAGAGTAGAAATTTGTTTTGGTTTCTGATGCTTCTGGTTAAATTACAGAGTAAGAAGGTTGTGTTTTTTTTTTTTTATATTGTTTTGAAAAATGGGTTTTCATCAGTGGAGGGGATGTGTGTTTGGCTGTGTATGGGGTGGCAGAAGGAGAGGCGCACCCAGGGCGCAAAAGGTGCCCCTACTGTATCGTCTGTGATGCTGTGAAACTCTTTCTCTTCCAAAGGCTCTGCTGACCTTATTAGAGTCCATAGCATCATAAACTGGTTCAAACAACAAGATAGTTTAAATGTTGGATTCTATCAGTGAATGTAAAATGGGTCATTTTACATTTGGGTCTTTAAACAGGATAATGAGCCAACATAAATGACCAATTCAGCACAGAATCTTTCAGTGTAAGACACTAATTACAACACTGCCACAACAATCCTTCCTCTTCTCTCTTTATAAATGATTGCAAATGGATGCACGTAAGGCTCCTTTGTCCTTTATTTCCGCTACAGTTTGTATATATTTGCTGTCTGTATGCACCGAGCACTTGCTTGTCCACACGACCTTGGCAAATAAATCTGATTGTGATTCTTCAGGATAAATCTTTTTTATCCTGGCGCCAGTGACAGATCACATATATTGCATGTAATCTGTCTGTACACTGTTGATTTACTTTGCTGCCACAGTGGCTGGCGTATGTTTGCCTTATTCTGAATGTCTGCTGTGTTGCTGCAGCATGGTGTTCAGCAGGGAGGCTGTGGTCCGACTTCTTAACAGCGGCTGCAAGTGCTACAGCAACGATGCGCCTGATGACATGGTGCTGGGAATGTGCCTCAATGCTCTCGGGCTTCCCATCACGCACAGTCCACTATTTCACCAGGTTGTATTCAGATTTTTCATGTCAATGTCTCTCCTTTTATCTTCTGTAGCTACGATGTTTTATGAAATGTTATCTTGATAGAATGCTCTAAAACTATTATGATTATTTTTGCCTTGACTTCTGCTTCTTGTATATTAGGTTAATTTTTGGAGCAACTCAATTCACTTAGTGAAACACATATTAATTAATTAATTAATTACACGTGGACTGACACTCTCCAAAGTTTTGAGTAATTTATTTTTATCTGAATATCATGTTGCAGTACGGACATGAGGAAAAGGATATTAGACTTGTATTTGGAATATTTTATGCACAAGGAGAGTTAAAGGGGGGGGAATGAAAGAACATGTACCAGTCAGTCTATGTTCTTAAGTCAATCATGAAGCAATCAGTCATGCAAGGAGGTAAAGGAAATCTTACATAATAAGGGGAAATTTGAATGAGTTCACTGCAGATAGTCAGCTCTACATGTGAGCATGATCATCGCCTTATTATTTCAGTGCAGTGAGAATCAGTGGCAGCAAAAAAAAAAAAAAAAGTGGTGAGTTGCTCTTTGTGTAGAAGTGCTGACATCTTTTTAGAATGAGCACAATAACTGTGTGCTGCAGACCTCAAAGAGGGGGACGGTTGTTTGCAAGTGAGAATTTCCCCTGACCTGACTCTCCTCTGCACTGTTATGTTGCATAACAACATAATATAATAATAATAATAATAATAATAATAATAATAATAATAAATTTTATTCATCATGCCCTTTATATCTTGAGATGTTAAAGGCTGTAAAGGTCTAAAAACAAAACAAGCAATTACAATTGATGAAAATAAATGTTTGAATAAATGGATAAAAGAAGGATGAAGGATAGTCGCTTTTATGAGATGAATAAAGTTTGCAAAGTGAGCATCTTTAATGCAAATCCCATAATATTAAAACATGTGGTACTAGAGCATTTCTCTAAAAGTTTTTAAATGTCGTCACACTACATCCACAAACATCTTTTAATTTATTCGGGATTTTCATGTGACAAACCAGCAAAAAATAAGCAGAACTATAAAGTGCAAAGAGTTTTTTTTTTGTTGTTTTGTTTTTTTTGTAGGAAATAAGAATCAGAAAATATCAGCAGTAAGATATGCAGTCTTCATCCTATCTAACATAGTGTGGGATATTTTGCATGGGCATAAACTTGAATCTCTACATGTGCAGGACTTAGAAATTTTCTAAAAGACTCGCAGAAATAGGTATGTATGTCATACCATGCATATTTTTCCCCCACTTTAATTATATACTGCATTGTGTCAGTCTGTTATAAAATTCTAATAAATTACATTAAAGTTTGTGGTTTTAATGAAACAAAATGTTCAAAAATAATATTACGGTTTTTCCAAGGCACCATATGGCAAGGAGGAATTTATATATCAATCATTTAAGTATTTATACGTGTGCTTTTCTGCTTTAACATTTTATTATTGGAGGTCATAATTACATCAATAATTCCATTGAGGTTTTGTTCATCCAGTGTTGCTGTGGCTACTTTGAAATATAAATAACTGGATGTGTTATTTGCTTTCAGGCGCGCCCAGAGGACTACTCTAAGGACCTCTTAGCTCACCAGGTGCCTATATCCTTCCATAAACACTGGAACTTAGACCCTGTTGCTGTTTTCAATAAGTGGCTGAGGGATGACTGGAGAACAAATACCTCGGATGAACATAATGAGAAGAGTAAAACAGAGTTATGATAAAAAAAAAAGCCCTTCTAACCTGTTGAAACATGTATGTATAGAATGTGTTTGTATTATTAAAGGGTACTAGTTCACAGATGTAAATGTTTTTTCTATTGTTACTGTGAATTATTATTATTACTATTATTATTAAGAAAAAACATGCGAGTGTGAGCGTGTGTGTGTTTGCGGCATCAGGCCCGGGATGGCATGTTGAGGTTATATTTCATTTATAAATGTCTGTATATAAACACATCTCACTGCTCATACTTTTTTGTTCTCCACAAGATACTGTATCTTAAAAAAGATCTTCAAAATAATCAATGATGCTGTACAATGCCTTCTATTTTGACATAAAAGTATTCATATTTTAAGATGTTTTGCATCTCAATTTCACTAGAGGCCTTTTGTCAGACTTTTGTGTAACTCTGCCTTAATAATTAAGCTGTTTAAAGTTATTGAGTTACTGTATGACTTTAAGCCATCATAGGATTTTGTCCACACCAGATTTCAACCTGTTTCTACGATGCTAAAACCCTCTTTCAGTGTGAAGGCTGTTGCCTAACACATTTTCATTTGCTGCTTTCTTGACCATGTTACCAAAGCGCAGCTGCCTAGGCTTTCACATGCACACCAGGATGTTTCTTTACAGATTAGAAAGTTTCTCCATACACACCATGGAGATTTTTGAACAAAAATCTCCATGGTTTTCTTGCTGGTAAACAGGAGAAATTGTAAGATTTTTTTTGTCAATTTATCAGCAACATGAGAAGAGACACGTTAGATGGTTTTCGTTTGTCGGTGAAATACTCTGCAAGCTGCACAAAATCCAATCTTGTGTTTTTATTAATCACTGTTTGCTGAAACTAGATGCTGAAATGTTCTTTAAAAACCTTATAAGCCTGAAACTGCAGTGAGAAAAACTCAGTTTCCTTCAATGAGTTAATAGGTTTTAATCCCAATGTATTATTTTTCTTCAAACATAAATGCATATCCATATTCTTACAGGAAACAACTTTTTAAATTGTTTTTCAAAGTAATTTATTCCTAACATTTTTTTTAAGTGGTATTAAATGACAAAATGTTGAAGAATGAATGGTGAAAATTTAGCAGTTCAGTTATAGGCAAACTAAATGGTATATATTTGAGTGTGCATGCTCAAAGCAGATGGGGAACTTGCATCCTCCATCAGTCCTGATGGGGAACTCAATCATGATTCACCCCAGAAGACTTCTAAGACCCTGCTGAGACCATTGAAGTTCTGGCTGAATGTTTTTTATGCCATAATGCTTCCTCAGTCTGGTACAACTGACCCCTAAAATGTCACCAGTGGGAACTTTAAAACAGTTCTGCTTTTTATTGGCAGGAAAACCCAATTATCTTTAATTTAAAGTCTATGCAGTTTTTGCCAAAAAACTTTTATTTCAGTCACTTTTCCCTCAAACTGAGCAACAGGTGGGAAAAGTACATAATTTTATGCTCACTCGTTCTTGTAAAATATTACTGGGAAGAGGGAGAAAGAAATGAAATTTAGCCTAATCAATTTTTCATTTTCCTTTTTTACTTCCTGTGACAATTAATGAGCTGACTCAGTAATTTGCTGACCGTTATTGTAAATCTTTTACAGGCATAGAGCTCCAGTCGGGAAATTAAACATTTCTTCTTCTGGCTCATTGCCACCTTTAAAAAGCAACACAAGCCAGCTGTAATCTCATAAGAAAAAAACCTGAAGCGACTGCTGTCTTACAATGGTAACAAGAGCTTTTGTAAAGCTGAGTATAATGAGAGGCTTCATAATGCTCCCATCAAATCCAAATATAAAAAGTTAATAAAGTAAAACTCATTACCGAGTAGGAAAATAACATTGTAAAGCAGAATGTGTTCTTCTCCTTTGAGATTGTGTCTCCATTGTGGTTCTAGATTTATGCTGCCCTGATAGTACGGTCCTCTGGCACGGTTTCATGAGAAGTCTAATAGCTTCAGGCGTTTGAAGCAGAGCAGTAACTCAAGTAGACATCCTCTAACACACCTATGAATTGTAAGCTATTTGCAGGAAACAAATTAAATACCTTTTGGGATTTACCCATACAGGAACAGAGAGAGGTGCTGAGGCGGTGTTCTGCAGGTGGAATCACTGTGTAAATTGAAAGAGCAAGGTTCAGCTTTATCACATTAAATCTAGTCTTTAGTATTTGTAGAAAACCAGGGACAGGGCAGATCAGCAGCTGTATAATTTATCAATAAAGCAGTGTTGTTCTGCTTGTTGCCAGAGTTTTGTAGCGAGTTTGGAAAGTGCAAGGTTGTGAACTTTACTGACAGGGATCTGTGTATTTGTTGATTATTTTTGTTGGCAAAATTCATTGACAGCTACAGTAATGCCTTGTAAAAGTATGAACACTACTGCTTTTTCACATTACAACTAGGGCTGGACAAAAATAATATATATCATAATATAATATAATATATATATATATATATATATATATATATATATATATATATATATATATATATATATATATATATATATATATATATAGCTGACTGTATAGCACAGTGGGTAAGACACCAGTCTACCACCCGGGAGACATATATATATATATATATGTGGCATATATCTTAAACATATATCTTTATTTAAAGCAGGAGATAATAACTAAAGGAAGCTAATCTACCGCAGCAATTATTTATTAATTAAACATTAAGCCTGAAACGTACTACAAAATAATAAGTAGTAATAAGTACTACTGCAAAATAAATTCTTTAATCTTTTTGGTGTTAAATCCTAAAACATGAAGTGGCATTGTTGTCAGTTGCTGTGGCAACGAATCTGCGTAGCTTGGCGAATACAGATCACTTTGCTGTGGATCATAGCATGAAATCAATACCTACATTTCTAAGTTTCACTGAGTTAACGCGGCTATGGATGACATGTAAATGATTAGTCTTTTTGTCCAGCGTTGTATGCTTGCGCGAAATTTCCGTACGTCCAATAACATGTGTGGTGTCTAAGTCATAAGTCAGTGCCTCACCAGCAATGAACCTCACCGCACATCACTGATATATATATACATCATGATAGACACCTGATCGATAACAATAGATCCAGTACCGCACAGATTCTGGGTGATCAATCCAAACACAGGCTATACATTAACCAATATAGGCATATTGCATATCCATGTAACAGGCAAAAGTTCATCTAAATGACAGAAACAAGATTTTCTACCTCAACAACACTCAGCTTCAGCACTTAAATGAAAAAAAAAAAAAAAAAAAAACATAAATAGACGCTAAAGACGCCTTACGCAGTAAAACACACGGCAGCGCAACACGGTCCTACCCACTGTCCAGTGATACCAGAATCACCACACTACATGCAAAACTCACTGAACCAGCAGCCAAAGACGTTAAAACACGGCTCATTTCATGAAGTCAAAACCATTAATTCAGTCCAACCTTTGCTGTTTCATGGTCATAATCCATGTCAGAGTAAAGATTTCCACTCCGTTTCTAAAATCCATTGTCCTTGTGTCACACTGGTGTGATTCCTCACTATTTTCAACTATAAAAATGAGCACTGGAAGAAGGTGGGGGAACTTGAAACTATAATGTCATGACTTAGTGACAGTTTAAACAAATATGTAAAAAACATATTTTTCATAAAAGTACATGCGGCAGCTTTAAACTGCACTGCTTAAAAAATCCCACATTCTGGCATTAAACTTGCATTAAACCTATGTTGGCAGCTCTACTTAACCTAATATTTTTTTTTTTCCAGTGCAAGCAAATCCTCACAGAGAGAGAGAAAGGGAGCTGGTGGACCGTTCTGTGGTACTGGTTTCAAAAGGATTTAAAAGAATCCTCTCATTTTGAATGAGACCAAAATAACAAATAGGATTTTAGATTTAAGACAAACAGTAGTGTGTAAAACTATTTCCATCAGAGGTGAAGAAGTGGACGAGTATAAATACCTCAGTGTTTACGCAAACAGGACTGAAGACAGTCAAGTTTGATACAAAAAAAGGCAGCAGACTGTACTTGAGCAATATTAGGTCCATTGTTGTTTGGAGCAAGATGCTGCATATCTTATAAGTCTGTTGTGGAGAGTGTCATTTATTTTGCTGGATAATGTGGTGGAATAGTAACACTGGGGCTTGCGACTTAAGCTCAAGCTGATGAAGAAAGCTGAATATTTTGTGAACTGCACTGGAGTCTCCGGAGATGGCTGTGCAAAAAAGGATGCTTCGTAAAACATAAAGCATAGTACATAACCATCAGCATCCTCGTCACAACACTGTAATGGGTTAGTCTTTCGTCATAGTCTTCAGGTTCACTGCAATCCAGTCTGCTACAAGAGGTCCTTCCCGTCCACAGCCATCGTCATCTAAAATAACGACTCTTGAAAAAAGTTTGATACATTTCATTTCTCTTTGGACTACATGACACATTAATTCAAGTGTTTTTTAAATGAATGAGGATAGAGTTTATGAATAGCAGCAGCCTCAGTTCAGTCGAACAGCAGTGGACCTTGCAAAAACTGCAAGCCAAAAGCCTCAGTGACAAAAAAACAACAAACAATTTGAATTGTTCATTCTGTTTTTAAAATCTCTAGATCTAAATCTAGTGTCTCCTCGCAACCATCCAGACCCCCAACAGTCTCCACACAGCGCCTAAAGGATGTGTTGCTGGGAGCCTGTTAATAGCAGCCCCAGGGAGCACCCGGATGTTCTTTGTTAATACCCGGGCCTGTGGTGGTAGGAACATTATAGCTATTTAGCTGCAGTTAGTGTTGACACATACGCCCTCGGGCCTCCCTCACCTCCAAACTTACCATGCTGATGGGAGAAAAATGTGAATTGTAGAATTCAGTTGTTGCTTTAACCCTAAAACTGTTTACATGTTATCCAATGGGTCCATCAAGACACCCTGACCGTCAAGGTGCTTTAAACATTTAAGTCACAAAAAACATGTTCAATAACTTCCAACTGTACACTAATGCATAGATTCACATACAGAAAAAAGTGATTTAAGAGGAGTTGATGGTGAGAGCCATTGGTGTTTGTGCCTTGAAACCTGACTTCCTTTTCTTCTGAGCATTCACTTTGACCAGCAGAACCATCAGAATAGAGCAGATGAGAAGAGCTGCAGGAGTCAAATCTCACTTTTCATTTAAACTACAGTCATGATCGTATAAGAAAAGCTACTAAAATACTCAGAGAGGACATCCTCTATCAACGCTAAAGTATTATGCCGATGTAACGGTTTCTTCTTATTGCTTAGAGTCTACCAGTTCTCTAAGGATCACACTGTCACCTTCCTAAAATCATGATATCAGTCATGACTTTAGGAAGGTGACAAAAAAGTGGATGTAACTCCATACCATAGAGAAGAGGAGCAATTATAATACAAATCTCTTCCCTTTTCTCATGAATAAGCTTTATGAAGCAGCAAAGATCATTTTAGATGGAACGATGTAGTTTCAAAATAGATTTCTTGTGCTTTCTCAGGACCTGGACGATTTGTCATAATGGATAAAAACATGAATTCTGGTCTTAGCATAAAATCCTGATGGGGAATGTCCAGCCTTCATTTTGTAAACACAAGTTCCGTCACACTTGTGTTATGTTGCAGCAAAGTTATCCGAACAACAGCGACGTCACCTTAAAAAACTCAAAAAAAGAGAGAAATGAAGTCCAGACTGGATTGAGATACAGTGAGATTATCTTAAATACTCCCTTTTGTGCTAAAGAGTCTTCCATTGTTCCACTGTGGCTGAATCAATACAATTCTTCACAGATGAGTGGGACTAATTTCCTCCAAAGTGATGTAAAAGACGGACAGTTTTACAAACGTCTGATAGCAGTTGTTACTGTCCAGGGTGGCACATCTGATTCTCAGGTTTAGGAGGCATTTACATTTTCACTCAGGGCTTTGTGGATTTGGAGTTCCAAGCTTCCTTTTCTATTTTTTCTGGTTATCTTTGTCTCATATAAATTTGTTTAATGACTTGAAACATTTTAACTGTGACAAAAAGCAAAATAGAACAAATCTTTGCGCAGAATTTTTCCACTCCACTGTATATATTTAATACATCAAAAATAACATATGTCCGTCATTGCATAATAAATCCTTTGTTGCAAACATCTGACTAATAAGGATCAATATTTGTGCAGATATTTATGAGACCCAATAAGGCGAAGATAATTACTCCCACAGTACCTCTCTAAGTAGCCTACAGAGCTAAATTCACATTATCCTCTGAACACACACACTATCCATGGTATTGTACTCCCTAATTGCTTTCCACATCACATGGAAGTCTAATTCCAGTAATTTAAACAAGCCATTAACCAATGTAGACATCTGACACATTGCTGAAAACAGTCTTTGTAAATTATAAATCTGCAGTGGCGTATATCCTAAACATGATACGCTCCGTCATATTAGAGGATAAACATGGACTGAATGCTTATATTCGGGTCAGATATTGTGTTTTTTTTTTTTTGACGTTTTACCATCAATGTCAGCAAACAGTCGAGTACAATGATTAAAGTTTATACATTCCCACAGATACAGACCTGGCGTAGCTGTTCCTTTTTAGTCAAACCTATATGTTTAAGTAGCCAAGCACATTGGACTCTGTCGACCACAGGGGCAACACATTTAAAGTTTGTTCTTCAGCAGGAATCATTTCTTTGTTTGTCTATTGAGAATAAGAGCATCCCAAAAACAATGAACATTGTCAAGAATGAAAAATTAATTATGTTCAGAAATAAATTGTTTTTCTCTTCAAGGTTAATTTGATTGATCAAAATGAGAGGCAAATTCAATAACTGAGTTTGAGAAATTTCCAATTTATAAAAATGCAATATGTTACATGTGAGAGCAGCAAAATCCTCAAAGGACAAGCACTGAAAGTCAAAATGTGATCAGCGCTCAACTGTCAGCTGGGCAAGACCAATTTATATCCGGTCTAATAGTAATATAAACAGTGTGCTGTCACAGTGTTGGGACACCGATAGAAATTAAATTATTCTGGATACTCGCTATCTGCCAGCTGCTGATTGCACAAAAAGAATCTGAATGAGAAGTCCAAGTTTCTAGCAGAGATGATGAAACAAATCTCAAAAGTTAACTGTAAAAATTCACAATTTTTGCTAATTTATTGAAAAATAGAAAACCAAGAAATCTCAGCTCATCAGACAGGTCAATGATGCAGCAGAATTAATGTCTGAATATCTCACAAAGCTTTATTTAATCCTTTATTCCAGTACAATGAGGCAAGTACACAGCCACCAAGCCAAATATCCACCTACACATAATTGGCTGAACATAGAGAAAACTAATCAGAGAAGTACCTAAGGCTGCCCCTGTAACTCTTCAGGGCCTCAAAGATCCACAACTCAAAAAGAAGAGTTGACAGGAGAACAATTGTAAGAGAAAAGACAGAAATCCAAAAGCACTTCAATAATTACTAAAGAATCATTAAAAATATCAATTTTTATGCGCTCCAACTTGAACACTTGCAGATGTGATTGAGGCTAAAGGTGATTCTACAAAATTCTGACGTAAGGGGACTAAATACAAATGTATATTTATATTTGTGAAAAGTTTGGTCCGTCCCAATAATTAAAGTTTGTGGTTATAGCATGACAAAATGTGAAAAGGTCAAGAGTTATGAATAGTTTTATAACACATCCAATAAGCGCTGCAGTGATGATCAGTTTAAGAAAGCTTTCATCTTTGTTAGGTGTGTTGTATTTGGTGGCAGGAGTGTGACGTTTTATTTTTCATTTCCGAAACTGTGCAAACTGCACATACTGCAGGGCTGTGTGACATGGCTGAGTTAGTAAGGAAGACTTTTGTATTGCTGTCACACAAGATCAGATTCACACTCTGATTTTTGCCTCAGCAGTGCAACACCTGGCTGTGTCTGTCTCCTTCTATCGTGGTCCAAAGACTGTAACATGTGTTGCAATAATGTTTTCTGCAGAACCGCTGACAACGCCTGCAGCTAATTTTGTCTTCTGAATTTCCTACAGTCCTGCTTTTTTACACCCAGAAATCACTACTGCTGTACCAGGTGAGCATCTGCATTTCAAGAAGCCTTGCTCTTTATACTTTTCTGTGTCCATAATTGCGTGTTAGAATCAAACAGTTCCACACAGTTGCTGAGTGATCATCAAGAAAAGCATTTCACTGTGTTGTGGCTTTGCCTCGGTACAGCACCTAGTCCAAATTCCTCACACACTTTTCCCCTCATTTATCTCCGAGACACAGCAAGCAGAGAAAAATGGCCACCTGCTCACATTCATCTCTGCATGAAATGTAATTATTTTGAGAGGTGAGGGCAAGCTCGGGATGAGCTCGGGTTGCATCTGTGGCTTTTTATATGAGAGAAAAACTCTGGATATTGTGCAAGTTAATCTAAATAATAAATGGAGCTTGTTTTAAGAATCAGCAGAATCTTATTAAAGAGAGATGTGGACAAAACTGAGACAAAAGCTTTCTTTATTTTAATCATTAGTAGGCTGTGATGGCCACAAAAACTTTTTTGTTTTGTACTTTCACAGCTAGCCGTGAGCTCCATGATGAATCTGGCATCAGTTTTCTTTTTTCTTTTTTTTTTTTTTTAACTCGGACTCCTGCAATGCTGCAGTCCAATTTCATCATCTTTGTCTTGAGTAAGATCATCTAAACTTAAGTTTCCTTTTTTTTTTTTTTTTTTTTTTTCATTTTTGACATAAAAGTTTACTTTCTATTGAGTTCTAAGTAACAAAGCTGCATGATTATGTTTTTTGGATACCAAAATGAATTTCAAAAGTTATTTAGTTGGTCTTCTTGTAACATGGAAACACAAAATCAGTGCAAATACTGTATTTCTAGAAAACTACATTTCCCGCTTTACATTGGTGGAAAATATTTTTAAATTACTAATCCCAACTGACATTTTTAATCTGGATCAGATTTATGAATACAATTAAAAGCACATATTTTTTACTGCATGTTTCGCTTTTAACGTATGGAAAAACTTTGGATGAACATATCAGGATAAAATAATAACATCTTGAACTTGTGACCTGTGGTGCTTTAGTAGGAACAATACTCTGCAGTGTTAGAGGGAAAAACAATCAGCATTTTAATTAGGACTCTGACTCAAGATGAAATCAGTAAAACTTCAGATGGGTCTGACTGCAATCAGCAACAATTATGTATTTTCATTCTTTTATCATCCTGCTGTTTTTCGAAAAGCATGGCTGCACGCTTTAAACTTTGGCTAATTAGAGCATAATCACAGTGATGGCAGCAGCAAAAAGAGAATGCAAACATGAACGGTTACTCTCCTTCTCTGCGTGTGCAGGTATTGGGAAATAAAAAGCAGCATGACAACTCCAACTAAACAACAATCACTTTATGTAGTTTTGATTAAAATGATCTTAATCATATTCTAGCATAAGGGTTTTTACTGTTGTAAGCTTTTTATGTAAATTCTGTGTCTAGTGTTTAATGGTAAAATTGCTTACAAACTATAAATATATTATATATAAATTTGACCAATTACCTAAAACACCATTGTTACCACAGTTTTTAGGGAATACCTGCTTTTATTTTTCAGGCTCTTTATATCTGATTGCATCTGATTGATTTTGCTCTCAAGTGGCAAAGAACTGTGTTAGTTGGTTAGAAAATTGTGGCTGAAATTGTTTTGAGAAGAAACATTTTTCTCATGAGTGTCTAAAGCCTGAATTTAACTGTGCTAAAATGAGAGGCATGATTTATATTGAATCCTCAAGCGTGTTTGAAATATTAACCAGTGTAATTAAACTGTCAGTGGCTTCAGTGGCTGCGTCAGTGATATCATTTCTGCTCAGGCATATTGCCAACAAGAAAAACATCGCTAATAGACACATAAGCACTCAAAGTTTTGTCCCCTGTCGGTGTTTAAAAAAGCCAGGCATGCCCAGTGATATAAATGTGCTCAGATCAGTTCAATGGCCCAGTTGCCCTTAATACGACTTAAACTGCTATAATTATTGCATTATCTTGATTGGCTCCTTTATTTTCCCTCTGGCCACATTGAAAGCAGGTCTAATGTACATTCACACAGCAGTAATGGAGTCAGAGTGCAGCAATATTTATCGAAGCGTTGCAGAAAGAATTTAATCAAGTGTGATATTTAAAACAGACTGGGGGTCTTTAAAGGGCAGCAGACAAGAAACAGACATGCTTCTCTAAGGTTTTATGAAGTAATTTCACTGTACTCATGAATAACCATTGTTACTTCAGTTTGGTGGTCTGATTTAATCAAAACCATGCTGTTTTAATATTCTAGATACTTTGGCTTTGTAATTTTAGTGCTTTTTTATGTGATCTTGTGTCTGGTTAAAATTTAAGCACTACAGTTGTTCTTTTAAATATAAAGTGGCTCCATGGTTCTGTTGTGAGCAGCAACAGTTCATCTGTAAAAGCTACTATAAGTGTGACCAGTCCAATCTTTAACTCTGCGTTGCATGTTTCTATCGGTGTATCAAATAGAACAGGAGCCAGATCTGGGTCTACAGTCTTTTATTTTGTCTGTTTGAGATATCAAAAGAAACAGCAGTGAACACTCTGCACAGTCCAAAACACCTTCCTCCTGCTAGCCCAGCACAGCATTTTTTCCATTTGTGATTGGACATACCAAAACAAAGCTCTTAACAATATTTTTCATATTTTATAAAGCCATACAAGTTTGATATATCAAAATAAACAGCAGTGAGCACTTTGCACAGTCTGGTCCAAAACACCTCCCTTTGCAAGAAAATAACATCCAAAAATTAGTCAAATCAAATAAACAACCAAGAAAATCCCGCCACAATTGCATGAAATCAAGCTAATGCACAGTTACATAACTGTAACACAGGAAATCGTGTTAGCTTGCTGTACATTTAAATACAATCCAATTTCGGCTTCCATAGGCCATATAACATTCCACGGTCAAGAAAAATAATATTTCCCTCAGACACTGGTATAAATATATAACTTATAAAATGTGAATTAACCAAGAAAAATGTTTTACATCTGGGCCGATAATGTAGCACGGCTTACCTCCTGCTAGCCCAGCGCAGCATTTAACCTACTCCGCATGCAACAGGCCACGTGACTACGCTGCATGAGGTGCGTTCAAGTGCAATAGGAAAAACTAACTGCTCACTTCAAACAGGTACTAATAATAAGACATAACTAATTTACATAACATATAATGACTGATTTGGTGGAATTTGAAGTTTAACTTAGAGTAATATAATTAACTTGTTACATAAACGAGCTCCTGAGGCCCAAAAATAATAATAAAAAAGGTTCCAGCAATATCTTAAGACAGTATGAGAAATGTTTAGATTTTGAACTAGAAATGATCAAATGCAATTCGTATTCCTTTAAAAGAAATAGAATATCACCATATTGGGAGCAGTGAATCAAGAATTGAACTTCTTTATAATTTTCCAGCTGTGGTATTTGGCCATATTTTCTTTCTCTGTGTAGAAAACACCCACTCTTCATTGATGGGGCGTGATGGTAAGCAACAGAGAATAGACAGATAACTGTTTTTTATTTGGGTTGTCCTCAATAAGATGCTGCCTTGAACGGTGAGCCATGTTACCTGTATAAAATGGGTATGAGATACAATAAACTGTGACAAAACTAATCCATCCTAACCCAACACCACTTTGAAACTATCCACCAATAATGCGAGTGTGCTGTAACTCTTAAAATTTGCTAATTAGTCAAACATTCAAAGCAGTGCTCTACCAGAAGGGAGTGTTACTTTCCAGATGTTGATGGAAAAACATTAAAAGTTGCTCATCCAGAAGAACACAGATGTTTGCTTCAAAATCTCAGTAGGATTTAGGTCAGAAGCTCTTTGGACATTTGAAACAAAGTGTCAGCTTCATGGAGCAGTCAGAGAGTCGGGATTTGATGCTGGATCAGATGATCGCTTCTAATAGTAGAGCAGGCATATTGTCTCAAACAACAATGAATTTAAATTTTAATATGTAAGCAATCCAGGGGACATGTAGAAAATTCCAAATTTGGCCCCAAGTGTGTCATTTTAATTGCCCCATGTAAAAGAGCATTTCATTTGTATATCTCTAATGGTGTTAAATACAGTAGTTATCAGCATTTCTGCAGTGAATCAAAAAGCAAAACAACTTGTGGCAGAAAACTATTGACCAAAAATGTGCACATAATTATGCTCAATGCTTCAACAACTGTACTTGGCTATGTATGCATTATTCATCCCGCTGTACTGCAAGCAAGTGGTTGATTTGAGTGAAAAATACATTATTTCATTTATTTGAGCTGAAAGAACCGTGCTATACTCACCTATGGTAAATTAGTTGAATTGTCAGTCAGAGCTGGCAGACCTTTCATACCTGCAAATAGGCAAAAACTAAATTCCACAAGACCTGTAAAGACTTTAAAATTGCTCTGCTTTATTCAATTTGCCGAGCTGAATTACATGTCGCGTCATGAGTGATAGCAGCATTATGCGTGCTGTGAGAGATCTCTGGATATATTGTGAATGATATGATTCAATCTCTTTGCATTACTGTCCCAACAAATGTGCTCAGTGCAGAAGACCTCCTGTATATTTTTTCCTTTGTTTTCCTCTCGCTGTCTCTCTGAATGGCTGCCTCTGTTGTTGTGCTGCAAATCAGAGCAAAACACAAAAGGTGGATGCATTTTCCATCAAACCTAATTAGGAGATGATCAAAGGACACACTGAGCTGCAAGACAAAGCATGTTCCAACAGAGATAAATGTTTGAGTACTTTCAGCAGGCTGTGGAGTGACAGCCAGAATTAAGGTTCAATATTATCAGATGTCTTGCAGTGACAGATGGGAATCATTAGTATTGTCTAGACTGGTCGTTTTCAGCTGTCGGACCAAAACAGGCTTTGTGCACCTTTGCAGATTTGACGGAGCTGAGGATGCACTTGTCAGCGTTAAGTCACCTGATGTGATATGATCTTGTAATTTCTCAAAGAGTTTCCAACTGCAGCCCCATAACTCCACGCTGTTCTGTAACGTGTTATATATTCCCAGAGGGTTTGATAAAATGGAAGATTAAAAAGACACCCTCTTGTGCGTTTTTATGGCAGGCCTGGACCTCCCGTCCTCCTCGGGGGAGATTAACTGGTAGAGTACAGATTAAAATCAGTCAGACAGAAGATGCTGGAGAGACGGGAAAGTGATACACAAATCTCACTTTCCTTTACAGAGAAGTGACATAACCGCAGCTGTTCATATCGATGTGCAGCTGTGTTCTTGCATTTATATCCATGGTTTCTATATCAGTTTGTTCTGGTATTATTTGCTGCCTGCAGTACACACTGAGTCATCAGTAATAATTGTGGCAATGGCAACAACAACAACAACAAAAAAGCCCAGATCAGATTCAGTAATCAAGGATGAGTAATTATACTGAAATGGTTCATTATGCAGGATGAAACAGAAATAATGGAACGAGGACCACAGCAGCTCTTTGAAAATTACAGTAATGTGATGCTTGGTCTCCTTTAGAAAGCACAGTGGCATTGATTCTATGCAAAACAAGGAGGATCAGAAGCTTTTCATAATAACTGTGTTGCTATAAATTCCCCCAAAGTTCTACAAAGTGTAAGTTTCTTGACCTATATCTACGAGGGAGACACATTTACATCAGCATGTCAAAGTGGAGCTGAAAGATTAAACATCAAAGCTACTGGTTACTAGCAAATCTCCCCAAGGCTTTGTTGTTGTGTGTAAAATGCTGGCCATGCGAAAGTCACTGAAACAAGACAAGGGAGAGAATACAGATCTCCTGACCAAAAACTGCAAATAAGTGTTGCAAAACTTTAAAGCAGAGAGAAAAGGCCATTATAGTCCTATTAGCTGTTCAAAGACCTTAGGCTGCAGGGCGTCGCACACTGTTTGCCAACTGGCTAGCAGTGCATTAAAGGCAAGGAGTGCCGTGGCAAACACTGCCAGCTAACAAGAAAAAAACAGTCCTAGCAGTGTATATAAATTATGAAATGTACTGCTTCTTGCAAAGCTAATCATACCCCATGAAATTCACATTTTGTAAAGTTACAATAAAAATGTGTTTGACATGGACTTTACAGGATTTACCAACATAAGGTGGTGCATGTTTGTGAATGTGAGGGAAAATAGACTTTTTCTAATGTATAAATAAATAAAATCTGAATAAAATCTACTGTAACTAATTGACTTTGGAAGTCACCGTTTTTTTTTGGTGGGGGGGGCGGGGGGGGGGTTTAGCTTTTCTATATGTTTCAATCGTGGATTTCAGTTCCAGATGCAGCATTTCATTTAAAAAAATAAGTTTGACTTAAGAACGTTTCAAATTGTGGAGCTAAATCATCACCTGAATTTGATCAAGATACATGTTTTACTGATTTTATGTTTTAGTAATGACTGTACAGCCTAAAATCTTTTGGATATTTTATCAGCAATGATTTCTGTGAGGATGACCACATTGAAATGCAGAAAACACAACCAGAAGTGTTCTTGCCTTCTGGTTTAGGTCTGTGCAGAATAAGAAATCAGTTCCTCCTCCACTCCCCCCGAAAATATTTTTGTTTTGCATTAAACACAATAAAAAGACTCAAAATCCTAACTAATAATGAGATACAAAAGAAATAATGACATCTTGAGGAAAACATTTGTCAGAATTTTAAAAGCCTTTAATTGTTTTTTTTTTTTTATCTCTGCAGTGTATAAACATAACTACAGTTCATCTACAGTAAGCTGAACGTGACTGCTTGAAAGGTATTATCTCAATTTTGGCATTAATTTGTCTTCTTTGACAAGATAATGGACTCCATAGTGGAGGAATCGTAAGCACTAATGTCTCTCAGCAAGACATTTCTGGGTTTGAATCCAGGCCCTTGGGCCTTTCTGTGTGGAGGTTTTATGTTCACCTTATTAATGTACGGGTTCCTTCTGGGCACTCCGGCTTCCTCCCACAGGCCAAAACTGTGCACGTTAGGTTATTACAACACACTAAATTCCCCCAGGTGTGACCGAGTGTGTGCATGGTTGTTTAATGCGGTGTGTTTCTGGGTTATGCTGTCTGTCACCATGTTCCAAAGTTCCTTGCACTGCAGCAGATAGGGGCCAGCCGACCCCCAGGTTAAGATTAAGCAAGTAAATGGATCTCTTTCAAAATGTTCCTTTTTGATTTTGAGTTTTAAAAGAGTTGATGCAGCGTCTACCTTTAAAACGATCTAAAAGCAGAAATGTGATTTTCTGGAACTGCAGCCTTACACCTTCCTCTTGTTCTGATGGCTCTGTAGCAAATTACTTTTCTTTGGACAACAGTGGACAAGTTGACATTATGATGGAGCCATGAAATCTGCTCTCTACCAGAAAATGCTGAGCGAACGTTTTTGGCCATGCTTTTAGTTATGCAGCAGAAGAACAAACTAAAACTCTGAATGGTTTGGTTTCAAAATCAAAGTTTAGAGCAGCCATACTGTAAGCATGGGTTTAAATCTGAATCCAAAAATTCTTCACTTGATAGTTGTTGCTGCTGCCAAAGGTATTGGAACCATTAGATTTAGGCAACAATTACTTTTTCAGTTACAAAAAGGTACGTTTAGAAAGCTAGATTAAAACACCATTTCAAAAAGTGCACGGTCTATTTACTTAGATTATACGTCTTGTGTTAACTTCTTAGATTATCTAAAATATTTAAGTGAGACAAAATCAAAAGCAGAGGAAATCTTTAAGGGGCGGGGAATTATTCTTCATGGAAACGTGAATGTTTGATGTGTGATACGCTGACCTTAATTTATGCAACAGTTTTGACAGTGGCCCAAGGCTGATGTGTTTGGTAAGAAACATTCACCTTTAAGAATCATGAATAATGAATATGAAAAACAGGCTTCTTATCCCGCCAGTGCTCAATGAAATATCGAAAATTTGTCACCATGTATTCACAGAGCTCAGTTTGGTGTCGGAGCTGAGATTTTGCCCCCTCTTATCTTTAGTGTCTTTCGGCATTAACAGTTGCTGCCTTGTGGAGCTGTCATCCTGCCAACCGAGATTTTGGAGACGATTCAGAAAGTCACAGAATGAGAGCCTTTCTTTGGTATTTAGCATTTAGGATGTAGCGATAAAAACATAAGATGATACTCTAACTAGCTAGACAGTCAATAAAAACTACAGCGACTAAATGTCAAAAATATTTTAATAAACATCAAATTAATAAGACTCAGTCAGTTGTATAATTAATCATGCAAATCTATCTGCAGAATCAGGCTTTCCTTTTTCCAGGTGGCTTGTTTATCTTAATCAGAACCAAAAACAAAACACAAAAAAAAAAATCTTGTGTTTCCGCTCAAGAATTTCAACATCTTCATCCTTCTCTAGTCTGACTGTATCTGATAGAGTCACTGGGAATGGAAGACACATCATGGTGATTTAATTTATTGGTGATCTTGGTGGTTTTTCACTTTGAAATCAAAAGTGGACTGGATGTGTTGGGGGGGGGGGAAAGATTAAAGGAAGTCACACTGCTTCAGAGTCATGGAGGGAAACATGTAAAGCTTTGCAGGAACTTTGCACAGTAATCTTGTGAAAGTAACATGTTTAGTGGACAACAAATAATAAAGAAAAATATTACAACCAAACCTGACACTTTGATCAGCTTTTATTCTGACTTGGGCAGGAAAAGGTTTCTTTCTGGTTCACTCATTTTATTTCTCTACTTTTGGGGGAAGGAGTCATCATGAGGGGTATCTGAACCAATCAGAAGCACTTTTGGTAAACTTTTAGTCACCTCTAGCAAAGAAAAATAAAATGTATGGGATATAAAAATATGTATAATTTCATTCTATGTCATTTTATGTTCCAACTTTTAGGACACTATCAGTGTGGGATATCATGGTATTTTGACTAATCTAAGAGACCCATATTTCATGGTACTTGAGAAAAAGCATCGTTTTTGAGTTTAAGGTCAGAACTTGTGCGTTTGTGAGCACTACAAAAGGTTCTCGTGTATCTTTTGCATCTTTCATGTGTCTGAAAACTTTTATCTGTTCTCAGCAGCTGTTTGTCAGCTTTAAATCTCTACATCAAATCCCAGAACTTGTCTTGTAGAGACAAACTCACTGTCAGATCACTGTTACTTCTAATTCTGCTCCTCTTCTGCAGAAAATACCCCCTGCTGTTTTCAAGCTGCTTCTGAAGACATTTCAAAGGTTTTGAGTTTTTCTCGTGCAAAATTTAAAATTGGCTCCACGAACAGCTAAGAAATTTAACAATAAGGTTTTATGTTTTTAATTCTTGACAAACTGAAGACAATTCTGAACAATCAAAAAAATGTTTAACATACCTTTTCCATCAAAACACAGCAGCACCTTAATGACTGTGTCTTTGCTCACACACCCACTAGAGCTAGGAGAGGCTTGCACAACTCATCTGTGGTCACATCAATATTGTTTGCAGAATCACACAGCACAGCCCAAACCTTGCAGCCAGAGCGTTCACGCAAGACATTAGATCTTTGATCCACTCTCCCCCTGACCTGCTGCTTTAGTGCTGTCTCCCCCTGCAGCTGCCTCGCTGTGTGGCATCGTACATCATCTGTGTTGTTGTCCAATGCCTTCGAAAGTAGACCCACATTCCTCATTATCAGAGTCCTGTTTTGACTCAACGGTTTTGACCCTATTTAGGGTCTTGGTATTGATATTAATTTGCTGCAGCTTCAAAACAGAATGCTACTAAAATCTCTAGAGAATGTTGTGAATCCAAAGCAAGCCCCAAAGTGTAATGTCAAGCAGTGCTTATCTCCAAGAAAAAGGGATTTTTCTGCACTGTGCGTCGTTGCTTTCGCAACTTGTTAAGGGAATTCTTTTTAATTGGCTTGCATGCTTTCATCTGAGTATAGAAGTACCTGCATGTGCATCAAAGCACAGCGATGCGACAGCCACACACCTCCTTTATCCCCCCGATTTCTCTGTTCCTCAAAGAAACTCAGGCAGGAGGATTTGGATCAGGTCAGAGCTCCGGTGCAAAGTTATGCAACAGCTCTGACATTTGTCTTTTGTGTTGTGCCACTGACGTGCTATTACATTGCTCAGTTGTTTAACAGAATTACCGCTGCAGCCAATATGTTGCAGGAGAGAACATCTGGCTCCCTACGGATCGGAAAATGAAAACATTTTCCCAGGCACAATCATAAATTGCACTGAAGCGCACATGAACAGCCAGGGTGTTTCAAGGCAAATGCCAGTGATCCAAAGTGAATGTCAACAATCCGTTTCTCCTTTTTTTTTCTTTTTTGTTCTTTTTATTGTTTTTGATTGTATTGCACCTGGTGCTCACCAGCTCAGTTGTGCTCGAGCTGTCATCATGATCAGCTGTGGTGTGTGCACACAGTTGACGGAGCAATTTTGCTGTTCTCGTCAGGACAGAGCTCTTGGGCATGCAATCATCTTGAATTGGAAACATGTTCATTCTGAGTGGGTGAAATGGTAATGGAGGAGAAGTTGATGGCCAGTCATTGAACTCTGCTTGAAATCAACCACAGAGGCTATCAGAGGTGATGAAGTTTTACGCCGGAAATCAGTGCAGATTTTGAATTTATCATCTATAGAACTTTAGAATTTTTTTCATTCGCTCAGTTATTCCTTTAAAAAGAAACAAATGCAATAAACAGAGATATGTAAACATACACATTTGTGTGTATTAGTTTTCCCTTTGAAAGTCATGTTCTTTGACGCCATCTGCTGGATTCACATCACAATCAGGTTTTCTTTGATCCTTTTATTTCTTTGTGGTTCCATTTAATTTACCCAGCTATGAATATCTGACTAAAGTTGCAGCTGCTCGTATTTTGTAATTGCAAAGTTTCTGTGTGTCTTTTGAAACAAAACTCAGATTGGTGTCATTTAACTTTTATCAGTCAGGTTTTTCTCTCTTAGCATTTTAAAGAAAACGAGTCATGGCCAAGACCTCTGAGTACTCATCCCTCATGCTTTTAAAATAATCATAATAATTATCGATTTGCTCCATAATGTGAAAATTATGGAATAGAATATGAACAACTGCAACTCCAGACAGATAATTATAGCAGAGTAAATTACACATATGGCCCATAGGCACCAGCCTCCCCTGGGACCCTCCCAGTTAACTTGGTATAACAAATAGATGGATTGATAGAGGACTCCATATGCTTTCAAATGCAGGACATCATTGCTTTCAATTTTTGTTCGGAATACAGTGCTACCAGTGAGAATTCACAGCACTATGCTTCTTCCACATACATCCTAACTTGTAAATTGAATAAATTTGCTTTTTATGTAAAAGTCTGCACACAATTCTTTATAATGACATGATTTCATGATTTTTTACAAATACATAAACAATGAAAAATGAAAAACAATGACATGTAAAAAAGTTGATAAATTCGATTAATGATGCTACTGGATTGGGTGCTTTTCAAATGCCTTCCAATACCTTTTCAAGTAACACTATGTCTAGGTATTTAAGTTTACAAAACTTTATTTTCTTTTGAATAGTTTAGATATGCTCAGAAAAAAAAAAAAAATCGGTGAATACACGAGTTTTCTACAAACACTCTGGAGTTATGTTTCACAGGGGAAAAAAATCACCAATAGGTGAATCCACAAATGTTGAGAGGTTCTGAAACAAGGACTGGGAAAAACTTCTCAAACATAGGTTTACCAAGCTTGTGGTATCATATTTGTGAAGATGTAAGGCTGCATTTGCTGCCAAAGGTGATAAAATTGAAGAATAAAAATGACATTGTCATTAAAAGGTTTTATGTATCCAGCTTTGAGGAAAATATATTTAATCCAAACAAATGGAAGGAACATGAAAAATCCTGGTAGAAAGACTACTTTCTATTCCCAAGGACTACCTTGCTGCAAGACAGCAGTACAACTAACCAATCAACCAAACAGCCTGATTTGCCTTATTTATTTATTTGTTTACTTAGTTGTTGGATTATAAAATGTCCTTTTTCTCAGCCAATAGCTATGTCTGTATGAAGATCATCTCTATACAGATTGGCATCTGTCTTCTCTGTGCTATTGGATGTGTACACTGGAACAGCTTTACCTTTTCCTGGAAACCCAAATACAATCTTCAATATTCAACCCCAAACATTTTTTTACGGTGATATTTGCCGTATTAACATTGGTTTTCTTGTAGAAATCATGCTTTTAACGGTCAAAGCGCTCTCTCTTAGTTATCCACAGAGCAGCAGATGTGTCTGAGAGCAGCTCACATGTCCCCGAACCAGGTCAGCGAGCAGACTGAAGAAAGACGAGGCTTTGCATGTTTTTCATTATTCAGGAGGGCCAGGAGCTGGAAGGCTTCTGGGGGTGGAGTCTGTCTGAACTCAGCTGATGGAGGAACACCGACAGAGAGGACATCCTGACAAGTGGAGCTCCTGGAGGGACTCTGAGAATGAGACTTGGTTACAGTTCGCATGTTGGGATGAAGAGCAAGACGTAGAGTCACCAGCTGCTTTGGAAGGTATTTCATAATCCTTTCAGTTACAATTGGAAACAGAACATAATTACTTATGTGAGGTTTTAATTCTTTTTATGTGCCGCTCACAATCCGTAGAGTGAAAATTTGCTCTATAGAGTTTTCAGTCAGTGGCTCCTTGGATAAAGTATTTGTTTTCTCATTTTAATGTAAGACCTTGTTTAGTCTCCTGTTGCTAAGAACTTCCAAAGTCCACATGTGAAGCAGCAAAATGAAAGTGTCAGTTACATTAATGTTTAAACACAATACAATCTTCCGTTAGCTCAGGTCATTACACAGAGAAGCTCAATCCAAAAGGAAATATTGTATTTAGCCATCCAGCTTTTTCAGCTAAAACAATCATAATTTTTACTTTTTCCTCAGTTGGTTGAAATTACAGACAACACCATAAACATATAATTGTATTGCAAATTGCCTTAGTAGGATTTATAGACATTGTTCTATAAAATAACATTTTTGGCTCTTAGCCCTTCTCATACAATGCCAGGTTAGTTATTTTAGTTTTTCCTCTGAATCAAAGAAACCATCATGGAAAACTGCTGTTTGTACTTATTCAGGTAATCTTTGTCTAACATTAAAATTCCCTTAATCTAAAATTGTGAAGTGTGGTTGTGGTTACTTTTTGTAGTAAGTGATAGGATTTTCATAACCATATAGAAAAGTAAAAGGGTGCTGGAAATCCTTTTGAGACTGGAACTGTGTTAGGATGATTGAAGTCCACCTGGGTCTTGGCCATTCTCAGATAAGCCAGTGGCATCCACTTTTGGGGATAATTAATCTGAATTTATACTAACTGAAGATGCTAAAATAGTTATTTACTGTAGAAAAGATACAAAATATTATCTACACTTGTCAAACATAAATTCCCCTAAAGAAAGAATCCTGAACTGTAACTAAGTTTTAGTGATTTTAGATGACTGACTTGCTTTGCTTTTGTTGTCTTTGGTTTAACCGTGGTCTCAAATTATCTTTTGCCAATGGAAATAGAATTTGAAATAAATAGTCAGAATTTCAGAGCCATTTATTCTTAGTTGATTTTGATTATTATGACTTAAAGCTAATGACAACTCAACATTTCGGAACTCAGCAAATAGTACATTAGATATGATCAATTAAAAAATATATTTTATCTCTATCTGTTATGTTGAATTGTTTGGTGCTCCTTCAGCTTGAAATGCTACATCAGTGCAGGGTGACGTTTGGATGATCAGCCTGTTCCACTGCAAAGATGAACACTGGTTCCTTTACAGAAGCCCATGACATGTTGTTATTGTTGGATCTGGCATCATTCTTCTCTAGATGCTGGGCAGTTTGTAAATCATAAATATCCTACATGATCGGATTGGCCATTACATGGTTACACAATGACTTTTGTAAAAAAAATAGTTTTAGCTGTAATAATAAACATGTGTGGAAACAATACACTTGAAATTTGTGTTTGATAAATCTTTGTAATCAATCAATTTCACTTGTGCAACTAAATTACACAAGTGAACTAAATTACATATATATATATATATATATATATATATATATATATATATATATATATATATATATATACACACACACACACACACACACACCCATACCTCTGGTTTCTGCAGTTATTGTGTAAGACAGGCAATACCTTAAAGAAATGTTTTATTGACATCCTTTTTGAACGCTACATGAATGTGAATGTCAGTTTGTTTTTCTGTTGACTCACAGACATATTCCATCCTCACACTGCACGGCACTTCCTGTGATTGTTTGGTTTTTATTCTGCAAAGCAACCAAAACAAACCTGTTTGTGCTAAGGTGCTGAAAGTTTAGTTCAACTTATTTAAGGTTGTTGTCACTCTAGGGAAAAATCAGACATGTTTTGAACATTTTTCATTGTGAACCAAAAGTATCTTTGGATGGGAAACCCAAACAGAATTTTAAAGGATCCATCATTTTTAAAACGTTGTGTTCACTGACACTGTGCATGCATCAAGACATTTTTTTTTTTTTTTAGCAATACAGCTCCATATTGATCATAATTTTTACTAAGTTGATGCATTTGTGCTGTGCTTATTTCTGAGTATACAAATAAAGACTAAATTTTCTGTAACCTCCATCAAGAACAATCTGAAAAAAATTTCAAAACAAACCAAATGGGCAGAGAATTTAATCTGATACTTGAGAGGATAATCGCCTCAACTGACTACACTCAATGTTCAGCTCATCTTTCCTTTTGCAGGACCTGCATTGTATGTGTTCAGTAAGAGGTTCCTCTCTTATCAGGCAGATAATAGGAAGCCAGATCGGGGGGAACAGGTGCTGTTTGTCGCCTTGTTTGCAGCCTTGAATACTGCTTTTGTGTGCTGATCGGAGCTGAGAACAGAATATGTGACCCACTGAATAATTACTCTCTGTGAGTGCTGACTTGCAGTTGGTTGAGCCTTTCTTTAAAACAAAGTAAAGTCAACCAGTTTGAGCACTTCAGTAAAGTTTGCAAATGTAGTATTTTCATACACACCAAATTCCACCCGTATTAGTTGTGATGTTTTTGCACGGCATCAATTCCTCCTGTGACTTGTGTGTGCATCTACTTGTTGCATGAGTGTGGCATTTAAGAGTCCATCAGCATTGCTGGAATTAACCTTTGGCTGGTTTGCGATAACATTAGGAACTTATGTGCATCCATTATTCATGATACTCTGCTGTGCCGGTGCAGATCTAACTGTGTCTCACCATGGAAACAGCCCTCTGGCTCCACCAGGGGGTATTGGTTTCAGCAGCCATGTCCTTCTGTCCCCAGCTCTCTTTCTAGTTCAAGCGGCCTGATCTGCCCAACATGAAGAAACAAAGTTAAGACGCTAAAACATCATACACCAAATCTGGCTTCTACCTAAGCTGAAGTTCAGATAAGTTGACGTTGCAGGGTTTTTTTTGTTTTGTTTTGTCTTTTTTTTTTAAGTTGAATCACGAAGCAAAGCTCTCTTTTTGCCTTTCCATCAATGTTCAAACCCTCTCATTTGGCCATGAAATATAAATCACAAACAACAGGAGGATCAGATACAAGTTAGTAATTTATGTTTTGTTTTTTTTGTAGCATGGCTGGACTCAACATAAGAGATAAAAAGAAGAGCTCTAAAGGGAGCAGTCACTCCACCTCCAATTCTAAAGGTCTCGTACTAGTAGGAGATACCAATAGGATGTCTGTATATGTCTTTCAGATTCTGCTGAAAGGCGTATACATCACTTTTGGCCTAGAAATGTCTCGAAAGTCTTTGGAGTGAGGAATATTTTTTGCTGGACCAATAGAACCAAAAATCCAGATAGATGGACTGACCAATATAATAATAATCTGAATCCAACATTGTTCCTGAAGGATTGCAGAACAGCAACAGTCCTGCTACATAAAATGGACAAATCTGTTTCATCAAACCAGTACCATGCCTCCACCTGCACTACAGCCTTAACCACTTTACATCTTTCTCTGGTTCAACACACCTGGATGAAATGAATGGTTCATAACCAGCCCTTTGCAAGGTTGCCTTTCTAAAATCTAAGGTCACCTTGCAAAAGAACAACAACAAAAAAAAAAAACATTCCAGAATTAATATACAATTACTTAAAAAGTAAGTCAGTAAAACAACTGACTACAGTGAAATCTATGTAAGTAGTGACTGTACTTTATTGCACAGGTGTGTTTTGAGCTGTTATTCAAATAAGGAAGAAAGTCTATATTCCTAATGAGTAGAGCAAGGGAGTTCCAGAGCCAAGAAGCAGAGCGGATGAAAACTCTGCTCCCCGTAGTGACAAGATGGGCAGCAGGAACCATCAGATGAGTGGCAGACAAAGATCTGTGAGAGAGCACGAATCAGTGGCGATGCAAAGCAGGTCACACAATAAAAGGAGTTAAAATTAAAATGGTAAAGTTGGCCCAAGCTTAGAGGAGAAACCATGCATTTATAAGACAGTCACAAAGGAGGATACGTGGAAAGAATGAATTGGGTTTGGAGGAAATGTAGAGCAGGGTGTCATCTGCGTAGCAATAAAAATTTATATTACTTTTGTGGAATATGTGGCCAGGAGGGAGCATGTAAATAATGAATACAAGCGACCCTACTGCAGAAACCTGGGACACACATGCAGAAACTGTAAAAATGAAAAGCTTAAAGACTGGGATTTATGTTAGATAAACTGCATGCAGCTTTGAATGTGAGCGGTAAACCAGAGGAGAGGAGTATGACTTGTGTCAATGGATGATGATCTATTATGGAGGATATTATGCAAAATGGTATTTCAGCTACCATCAAATGGCCATTCACTGGTGATCTTTAATAAAGCTGTTTCTGTCAAACCAGACTGAAATTGCTCATAAAACTTGTGCTTATTGGGGTGTGAGAAAAGTTTGGAGCTAACAACTTTCTCAAGGAGTCTTGAAACAAAAGGAAAATTTGATACTGAGCGAAGATTATCAAAGTTATTGGAATCTGAACTGAACCAGGCTTTTGAGAACTGTAATGTTTTCAGAGATGAAGGAACAATTTCAGAGTTAAGAGAAACTTCTATAATAGTGGTTATGAGAGCAACCACTGAAGGAAGACAAACTTTAACCAACACTGTAGGGAGAAGGTCAAGCTGGCAGGTGGACGATTTTGATTTTTGAATGATATTTGATACATTAATTATGAAAGGAGGAGGAATGAAACTTGAAAATATCCAACAGGAAGACAGCAAGGAGAACAGAAAGTCAACTTCAGAGTTACCTGTTCCAAGAGGGGTATGTTTTTGGTCGATATCAGACATTTTCAAAGTGAAAGTCAGCAGAGGTACATATGGGAGGGGAATCAACAGAGAAAGAGAAAATGAAGACTTTGAGTTACCTTCACTAAAACTGATTAAACAAGTAGTATGCGGATTTAGCTGAGACAATAAAATTCTTACAAAGCAAAATTTGATTGTTATTCCTTTCTGTCAGTCTGGTTTCCTTCAACAGACATCAGTTGGCTTCCTTTGACTTTGATATGATGCAGGTTGAGCATAAGCCATGGAAATGAGCGAGAAAAAGAGACAGACCAGAGTTTGAGAGGAGAAAATGTGCTAAGAAGGTTTTGGAGGTAAGGAGTTCAGGCAATATCAGCACGACATAGATTTCAACCCAGCCAGTTGCGTAAAAATCAGTGAAATGAAAATTGGCTTTGAGGAAGATAAACAGATTTGTTCCATTTCAAGTTCTGAAGACAATCATTCCACTGCTTGATTTAAGCCACAGCACCATTCATCATGGCTTGTGGGCCGTCAGAGACACATACTGTTCAGAATAACCACATTGTGGCTGAAACTTATGAGGTTGAATCTCATGCAGCTGAAATGCTTACTCTGACTGTCAAAAAAGAAAGGTGATAGAATATCATCGTCTTTCATGAACACACTGGTTGACAATGCGTTCATGTAAACCTCTGCTTAAGTATCCAGTCATTTGGCTTAATTCAGAGAATCAGATAAAAATGTGTTACATGCTATATACTGTATATATTTTATATAACTATTATTTAACATTTTCTCAGTTACTCTATGCAATTATACCTTATTAAAATTATTTTTTTTACAAATATTTTTTATGCTGTGTAGTTTGGTTATGAAGCATTTTGGTTTACATCAATATTTTTATATATGCAATACAAACGAAATTGAGTCTAACTTTAGTAAAATAAAATGCACAGATGTCTTAAAAAACAAAAATTATTAAAGAGAATCCCGTTTTATACTAACGTGTTGCTGCTGCATGTCCTAAATCACTGCTTTGTGCTTTTAGATTTTAATATTTAAAAAATGTGTGACTCCAGAAGTTGACAAATGACATTGACTGAAATCTGACTTGTCACTAGGGGGCACACTTTAACTGTGTCATCATAAAGTCAAAACGACCCTTCTCAGCTACTTGGACCTTTTTCTTTCAGGTATCGAGCGATTGCATTACTTTGTATTCATAAAAAGTTAAAAAGGCAAATTTCTAATAAACATGGCACAACAATTATGTTTAATTAGAAATGTTTACCTTTCAAGTCTTTCCTCCTTCCTCTCTAGAGGTTGCCATGATTCAGATTCTCATGCAATTCTTATTCTTCTTACGAGTTTTTATTTGAAAAATGTTTTCTTTTTGGCTTCTTTTTGTCTTTGTCAAACTTAATTGAACAGAGAAAAGTGTTTCCATGTGAATCCCATTGTGTATTGTTTTAAGAATCACCTTCATTTATTTGTGTGTGAGTGCGTGTGTGTGTCTGTAGGTGTGAGTGTGTGTGTGCGTGCGTGCGTGCGTGCCTGCGTGTGTGTGTTCAGTGAAGTTTAAAATAATTTTTGATCATTTTGTACCTAATTTCCTCCTAGCAGCATAAAGAAAAGTGTGTGTCCATTTTGTTTCCCCTGCTTGAGTTTCCTCCTAAAACTGAAAACGCCTTCATGTTACGGACATACACTGGCTGTTTGTCTTGCTGATGTCTCTCAGACTAGGAAAAACTGGTTCATAATGTAGGTGTGTCCACTTAGTGGTTTAAAAGGAAGAGAGAAAAGTCAATGTAGAGTGAGCTGCAGTCTTTGCAAAGCTTTCTCTGGGTTTATGGCTTCAGTGCTGCTTAGAAAAAGAAAATCGCAGGCCTTAAGAATGAAGACAGGTTTTGGAAATAAAGATGTTTCTATTTGGTTGTCAAACCTTTTAAGAGAAGGGATGTGTTTTCCAAGGAGTAGAACATGCCTGTTTGGATTTTTGATGTGTGGACTCAAGACAAATACAGGATATTTATTCAGGACGGCCTCCTGAGCTTACAGTAGGCAGGGATGTTGGAGCTGTCAGAGCAATTTCTCTTTATTCTTTTCCCACCCTCTTTAGTCATGACTTTCCCCCTCTCCTCTCTGACTCTTGCCTTTTTTGCTGAAAAGAGGAGGGGCTCCTCAAGTAATCCAATAACTACCCGGTGCATGAATGTTACTGTTGCTGGACTTCCCTGACAAGTGCAGAGGTTAAAACGTATCAAGAGGCTGAAACTGAGGAGGTTGGCTGCATCTCTAAAGTCAAGATTATAGTTGGCAGAAGAAAAGTAAGCGGAACATTGGCACCGGTGTCTAGTGGAAAAACGTTGAAGCTGCTTCCAATGAGTCTATTAAAAGACCTGAAGAAGAACCTTTGGGCTTCCCGCCGTTCAACATGTCTTTAGAAGAAGATCCTGTGAAAGACACAGCTAAGATGGAAACAAGTCGTTCCAAGGAAGTGGGTGAAGTCGTCCTGAGCCACATTGCCAGTTCACCCCTGGATCCATTTCCACCCAAAGATTTCAGAGGGAAGTTTAAAAAGATGCGTCAGAAGAAGAGGCCCACCATTCTTGAAAGTAGGTCCTGTTCTAAACTGTAAGATTTTTGTTCTTCAATTAGTAAAAATTTAGATTTTAATAATGAAGAACCATCTTACTGGTACTTCTGCTGTTATTCGCATCACTTTAGGAAATTCCTCACCTCCCTATAGTACGTGTCATCTTTACACAGGAATCTGGTGGGTTGTTAATAATGGACTCAGACACTGATGCAATACAGTGCACATTTTCTATGTAGATTACCTCACTGTCACAAGTTAGCCTTATATCGTACTATACTTCCCCAAATTTCTGACCATATCCACCTTCCAGTGAATATGAGTCGCAAAAACAAGCAGTAACTTGAATTACAAAGATCGCATTTAGCGAGGGAAGGGAGTAAAGAGTTTCAACTTGATAACCACAGAAATGGCTCAACCGGACAGACATACCTCACATTCCTCAACTCCATTAGAGCTTGATAATACTTTTAATAAGTACTTAATGTGTTTGTGGCTTTGCTCACTTACATTAAACTGGAAAAAGAGGTTTACGATATTTTTTATAGTCTGCAAACTATATTTAACGCACTGACTTGATGTTTTAAGTGTACAACAGATGGCGGAAAAAGGTGTCATTACAGTATGTTACTATGAGAGTGCTAGTGAGGCGGTTCAGCTTCTTAATATCTGACACTGATCCTATCCGCTACTTCACCAAATGTCGCTTTCTCCGTTTTGTTGTAGTGACAGGTGTAGATAAATCTGAATAAGGTTTTACATCATATCCATTGACTGAATTTCCTCATAGCTGCATCTTTTTTTGATAAACAGTTAAAAGATGCATTTATTACATCATTGTTCTGCGTTGTGCTCACGTTTTCCACATAGTCTCAAGTCATGAATTTTTGTCTTGGTCCAGGTCAACCTGGTCTTTAGTGCTGATTTGAATAGGAGTCTAGAATCTGAGAGTCTCTGATCTAGGCAATGGAAAGCCAGGTTTTTTCCCATAGCGGGCTGCCAAGCGCTAAGGTTTTCTCTAGGGACATAACTCAGAGATTTGGCTGATGTTTAAGAGGTTAAATACTCATATTTTTGTACAGAGATTCTCATTCATCTAACCAGATGAGTCAGCCACATCAGATTATCAATGAAAAATCAGTCATAGAAGTGAACTTTGTTCTGTGTTTAAAGAATCCAACAGACTGTTTCGTCCAGTAATGAGAGGTTTGGCTTGCCATTATAAGGAAAGCATTTCCCGATGATTAGTAAAATCTGCTTAGAGGGAAAGGAACATGCTCTGCCTTCCACTTCAGGAAAGAGTCAAACTATTTCTCCAACAACCACATCATTCAAATAGAATGAGCTGGTTTAAGAATTAAGATTTTGATACAGAACATCAAATTTACATAATGTTTATTATGCAAATAATTTGTAATGTGGGGAAATGTGTGCTGAGAGGTCAAAGTTGCCATCAAAAGAAAATATTTTGCAGTAAACTGAGGTGTTTTACTGAAGTCTATTCTAAAACTTTGCTAAGTTATTCTGCTTACTTTGTAAAGGCGTCTGTGAAAACAGTACAGTAAGAGGACAGGTCTGTGTGTTATTGCAGGCCTTACATGGGGCTTATTTTTACAGATTTGTTTACTACCCCTGATATTATCTGAATCATCTGATTTTTCAATACCCAGTCCATGATTTCTTTAAGTTAATAAAAATGTATACTATTTACAAGGTTGAAAGTCCAATAACATTAAGGTGTAGATATGCATGACACCACTCAGTCTTCATTAAACTCCCATCTTGATTATGCTGAGGAATTGTTTAATCTGGAGCAGGTAACTAAAGGAAGTGCTTAGCTAACATTTCAGACTGTTTCTATATTTACCTAAATTCAATGACTGTCATTTAAGCTTTCACTCCTACACCTATCAGTTATCGAGGGATTTGTTGAAACAATCACATGGCCCAGATCCATGGGGAAATCTCCTTTTCGATTTAATTTCTTTTTAACAGCTCAAGAATACTTATTGGATGTAAAGATTCAATCAACAAAATAATGATCAAGGCCAAGAATACAAATTTGCACACAAAATGTACACTAAAGTCAGAATTTATCCCATATTAAAAAATAAATGGGGGACACAATTTAAAGTGCAGTTATCATAAACTATGGTAAAAACTTAGAACTATTTTACAGATGGATTTAAAAATGTGACCTCTATCAAGGAAACTGCAGCAGATTATTTTTCTTTGTTAGTCAATGTTTGACATTTATCTGCTCTGTGAAAACAAAGTCTACACCAGGGGTGTCAAACTCAATTTCACCGAGGGCCACTTCAGCATATTGGCCACCCTCAACGGGCCACATTGACGGTACAAATCAGGAGTGCATCCCTGCTAAAACACACCCCAGACAAAAGGTTGACTTCCCTCATTCAGTTCTGTAGAGGCTTATAATGAGTCAATGGTCCAGGTGAGTTAGAGAAGGAATGCATCTAAAGTTGCAGATTGTAGCTCTGGAAAACTAGACTTGGGCACCTCTAGCATAAATGTATAAAAATACAATGTTAAAAATAAATTAAACACCACCTCATATTGTTAAATATCAGATTTTTTGTATTGAAGTTTTAAATATTACATTTGAGTTTCCATGGATGTAAAATTACTGCTCAGTTTAAAAATTACAATATTTAAATCAGTGTTTAAAGGTAAGCAAACAAATAATAACAACAAGTCACATGGGCAGACATTATAGACTTTACGCAAATATTTAGTCTCAGAGGCAACTGAAATCAATTAATTTAAAAAATCCTTTCTGAATATCATCTCATGGTCTCTGAACTAAATGCGTCTTTCTGACCAGGAGCTGTCAGCGTGTTGAAGAGTTATGGACCGGAAGCTTTGGAGTGTCTGGTTAGAAAGCGCATTACAAACCTTTGGTTGAAATGTAGTTTGTAGTCAATTCGTGCTCAAAACCTATTTTAAGTCAATCATTGGCCTATAAAATGCTGGGGGGCCACATGTGGCCAGCGGGCCTTGAGGTTGACACATGTTCATTACGCCATAGAACTGCCAATTGGTATTGAAGTAAAGTAGTTTCGATTTCAAAGAAGCTTACATTGAAGTCGATTGGCAAATGAACCATCACGAAAGAGGAAGGCTCTTGTTGTCTCACTGCACCCCAAGAGATGCATAACCTGCAAAAAACATTTCTATCTGGTTTCGAACCAGAGACATTTTGCGTGTAAAGCAAACGTGATAACCACTACACTACAGGAACTGAACTTTTCTGCTTTGTTTCAGTTTGAGGTTCCAAAGTCGATGATGTGAGATGCAACATGAAAATTTCCACTGAGGCTTGCACTCAGATGCCTGGATTCAGAGTACAGACCATGACACCACAGACCCTTGTTGGCCTTTAGTAAACACCTGTGATGAATAGAACATGCAAAATCTGTTTCTGTCTGGTTTTGAACCAGAGACCTTTTGCATGTAAAGCAAACGTGATAACCACTACACTACAGGAACTCATGCTGCTTGGAGTGTTCCTGGTAAATGATCCACATTTCGTTAGAGACTAATGTCAACGATGGGCATGGAACAATGTCAAATACTTATACCACAGATCCTCTCAGAGAGCACAGTAATTTGGTGAACAAACTGTCAGACTTATAAGTGTGCCCAATTTCACATTACAGTCCATAAACTAAGCCTGGGATCAAAGAAATGTATTAAAGATGCCATTATCAGAGACAAATGGTTCTACAGAGAATTGGTTAAATGGCTAAAAAATAAAATCAATACTTACAAATAAAAAATGGTTCAAAAATAAAATTAAGACATTAAATAAAAAATATCTCTGAAATACAATCACTTGAAAATTAAAAATGGTATCAACACTTCAAAATACAAAATCTCTGGAAAATAAAATATTATGTATGTTATTTTGAAAAACATTGGCATATAAGCACTTTTATCAAATCTCCATTGTGGTAAGATCATGTAAGTTATTCTTAAATCCATGGAAACTCAACGGTTTGTAAGGTAGGTGAGTTAGCTCAGCAGGTTAGAGGTCATCAGTTCAAACCCTGTATGGGGCAATTCATGTGTAAGGTCTCTCAGACAACACTTCAAAATAAATAAGGGTTCAAAAATAAAATCAACACTACAAAATAAATAAGGTTTCAAAAATAAAATCAACACTTTACAATAAAAAAAATGGTTCAAAAATAAAATTAAAAAATGGTTCAAAAGGTCTCTCAGACAATCAACACTTCAAAATAAATAAGGTTTCAAAAATAAAATCAACACTTTACAATAAGAAAATGGTTCAAAAATAAAATCAACATTTTACAATAAAAAAATGGTTCAAAAATAAAATCAACAGTTCAAAATGTATAATGGTAACTGTTTCTGTCTGTTCAGTCCATAAACTAAGCCTGGGATCAAAAAATGTATTGAAGATGTCATTAGCAGAGACAGAGGCTTGGCTAAAAAATAAAATCAATACTTACAAATAAAAAATGGTTAGGAAGCGCATTACAAACCTTTGGTTGAAATGGCGTGTTAAACTCAAGTCTCCATTACAGACCAGAGAAAACTAAAGAGAATGCAACGTTGTGTTAATCCATTTGAAGAGCCGGTAGTTTATCTGGAGGAAATAAATGACGATGCAAAAGTTAATTAGACTGTAACATGCGCAGTCCGCAGCTCAACCACTGCGGACGTGGCTCCGCCGCTGCGAAGAATTAGAAACCTCTGGGAGTAACTCATCCAGCGGATTTAACAAATGGAGCCTTCTGGGTTCACGCTACCCAGGAGAGCGACGTTCTGGAGGAGCTGCAGACGTAACATCTGTCCGTTTCGGAGAAGCGAAACCATGCTAAATAAATAAATAAATAATCCTGGTAAAAGCGCACGCCGGACCGCTCAGGGTAAAACACTCACAGAGTTCAGTTGATCTGTTTGGATCAGACAGATCCAACTGACTGATGAATTAGCGCAGATTTTTCTGCAGATGGGAACCAGGAGGAAGTGCGTTCAGACCCCAGCGGGTGAAGTGATGCTAATTTAAGTGAAGTCGCTTAAATCATGACTAATGCATCTCTGTTAAAGAAATATGAGGAATAATATTATTCTGCTTGGCTGATATTCCCCAGGAGAAGGCTAACAGGTTTTTGTTTATTAAAATCGTGATGACTGAGTGCTGAAATTTGTGCTCAACAAACTGTGCCAGCGTCAGTGAAAGCTTCTACATCACAGAGCGTTATGTAATCAAGGTCAAGTGGCTGTCACTTGATGGACAGACAGAGCTCTGATAGGATTACACTAAGAGCGCAGAGAGGCTGCGTGGATGGGCTATTGAAGGATGTTTTCATCGTACATTTAGGTCAAGACATCTGCTTTCATGATTATTTATTTTAATAGTCCTGCCATTTTCTAAAAGAAGATTAAACTTTGTTTTGTGGCACAACTTTACACATGATCTATAAATTATATTTGTATGAACATCAAAAGTGATAAAATGATAAGTTATTAAAGAATGTTTGCATTTGGTGCTGTTATTGAAATCAGGTTTATGAAAGCGGCTAACATATTTGGAGATTTTTCAGCATAAGACAACAAATTGAAAAAAAAATACAACACATATATTTTTATTAATAGATAAGGCAGAATCAGAGGGTATTTTTAATCTTGATAGGTTACGTCATAATGGAAACAAGTAATGAATTATTAACACATTATTATTTAAGTTATTATCATTTTAAAGATGTATTATGTATTGGATGGGCTTTTTGTGTATTAATGCTGAATGACTCTTTGATAAGACACGGAGCAGCTTTAACTCCTCTCTCCCCTATTAAATGATAACATTTTACCCATAAGGTTTGCCATGTTCGCGTTATCACAGTCATCTTCCTCATTCAGCAGATTAGTGTCTAGTCAAAGTTACCTCAGTTGTGTTCAGCACTGTCTGCATTTAATCAGGCCAGCAAAATCTGCTCATAAATAAATTATGAAAATGTTATGCCATTTATACTGAATATTATCTTGCATGAAAAAGTAGAATATGTGGCCCTATATTTTTGTCCTATTTCTGTTATTATATTTATTGAGCAAAAATATTGAGCCAAAGTTTAAGATACTAATTTGTGCTCTGAACTTGTGAAAGATATCATAAAAGAAGAGAACTGGGGCTTATCAGATTCAGTTTCCGTACCAGTTCAGATACAGACATCGCTCTTGGAGCAGATGCTGGACTAAGGCTCCATCCCACAGTCCAGACATCTGTGTAGCCAGGGGTTACATTTAGATTTATTTTGTTCTAGAAGTAAGCCCAAAAAAATGTTGTCCATTTAAATGTATGGGGATTACATTATAATCTGAGAAATTTACCATCAGATGTGATTTTTTATTTTTATTATATTTGGCTAGTTAACTTTGGGCCTGGTAGAGAAGACCACTGTAGACAGTATGACTGCTATGTAGGGATTTTATGTTGAAAGTTGTGGTTTTTCAGATGTTTTTGTTAACAATGTTTACATCCTAGTAAAATTTGAGTTGAAAGCAGCTGCCTTCTTACACTTCTGTTGGAGTCCATTGTGCCTCCTCCACCCAAACCCTTAGTCTCATCACTCTGTAAATGGATTTAGCAGCTCTGTACCATTCTGTGAATACAGGCATGAATACATTGCTCTGAAGATTGTGTAATTATAAGAAAATGTCAGTTCAAACATGGTGTTGACCAAGTTTGCTGAGGTACATCTGACATGGCTTTGTGGTTTAAAATCACATAAGGTGTTCAGCTTGTAAATCAAGGCTAAACACCCACCTTTGATCAACATAGGTGGAACACTGATCCACATATTTGATCTGTTTGTGTTTGATTTTCATGATGACGTTTGACAAAATGTTTATTGCTTGCTTCATGGTGGCAATCTGATGTTTTTTATTATGTAAAGGCACAAAACAACTGCTTTGTTGCCAAAATGTGCTGAATGACTATCAGTTGAAAATACCCTGACTTGCTCACGTGGTAAAAATACCCAGTAACCATTCAACACAGGGACAGTCCTTATTTGTACAAACAAATTAATTAAACATTATTTTTTAAATATGGTGCTGTGAGGATGGATCATATTCCAGACCTACAGTTTCCTCCTGCTCTGATGCACTTTATCTGAATTATACGATCGCTTCCGTTTCCTATAATGTCTCCATCATGCTTCCCATACGCCTTAATTTCTTCAATGTTTACAACATGTAAGACTGTGCCAGTCACACAATAATAACCAAATGCATTGCTGTCATCATCACCAGGCTCTGTGCTCAGAGAAAACAGTAGTTATTATTAACCGCGCTCCACTAAGAGGATTGCTTCCTGCACTCTCAGCCTCCGCGCAGTTATTTAAAGGCAGCTTGTGTTGCCGCCCACTGCCTGCCAAAGCTTTGGAGGGACAGAGAGATGTTGAGAGAGTGAGGAGGGAGGGGAGAAGAGGGATAGTAATGGGACTTACAGCCAAGGACAGGACCAGATAGGAGTGGGAAAGTAAGGCAGTGCTCGGGTGTTTTCTTCTGGGTCTCGTCAGCGCAGCGCTGTGTGCGTCACAGAGAGGTGACAGCCACGCTGCTCCCAGCTCAACCGCCGCCACTGCTGATTCTGCTGAAGGGGAAAAAAAAGGGGGAAAGGAGGAAGCTGCAACCATGACCAGCCAGCAGGACTCGGGCTTCTTTGAAATCAGCATCAAGTCCCTGTTGAAATCACTGAGTGGAAGTGAGTAGCAGCTTGTCTCTTGTTGTTGTGTTCAGCAAACGGAGATGGCTGACTGAGACTGCAACTCTGCTGCAAGTCTAACTTTAGAGCTCAGTGTTGTGGTCTGTGACATGACATGCTTTTTGCTTCTCGAGGGTTGAATGAAAGTACCCTTGTGCTGCAAAGTTGGAGAAGAATTACCAAAATACTTCTTGTAGCAAGAGTTAATCACTCTAAACAACTTGCATACATTTTTTGTGAGCAGTTCTTAGAGTTACCGACAATAAGAAAGATGCTCAGAGTTGTTTTTTTCTGTTACACCTAAGCTACCTTTACTCATGGAGATTTTTCAGATGTCTGCTGAAAAACCACAGCCCTTCCCTTTGACTGAGTCCCAATAGGTCTTATTTAATGCAAGGTTACGGTAATAGGATTAGAGGAGGTTCAGCTTGGTTGCATGTTCTGTCCGGAGCCAACAGCTTCACTGCCCTCCACTCAACCCACAAGGTTGGGATGGATTGTCTTCCTGCTTTGGATCAGTGCAATATTCTGCTAAAAGTGAGACATATGAGCAACAATAGTACACTGTGATGGCATTGAAACTCATCGCTTTCAGTATATTTAAAAAGAAAAAAAAAACTGTGAATGTGTGAACCGGAATATAATAAAGTGTAGAATAGAAAGTGCAACGAATCCATATTTCAGTTAAATTATCTTGAAATGAGATACCATAAAGCAAAGTGTCCACATGCTCAACGTTGAACCCTCTCCTGATGATATTCCATAATCCTCACTGTGGGTCACTTTGGTACAGTGATAAAGGCCCAGGTGTAACAGTACATCTGCATTTGATATGTTCAGCTAATATCAGCTTTTACATAGTGTTGTATTGTTAAAAAAAAAAGAAAACACAATTGATTTTGTTCACAAAATTATATATATATATATATATATATATATATATATATATATATATATATATATATATATATATATATATATATATATATATATATATATATATATATATATATATATATATTTATTTATTTATTTATTTTTTAATTGCCCATTCTACAAAATATTCAGGCTGAATATGTTTTCTACTGTTCATAAGATACATTTGAACTTTCTGACGATGAGATTCAGAATCTCTGAACCCTTTGGACACTGATCTTTAATAAGTCAGCGTGTTCAGCTCTGATAAAACAGTGACAGACAGCAGCACAGAGCCGGTATTGTGCAGCTGCTGCGTCAGGTCTGCTGTCCACACTGCATGAAGGTCAGCTCCCTTTCAGCCAATCAGAGCAGGAGCTGCTGGGACGAGCTATGACGACACTCCTACAAAAAGTAAACAAACACATTGTTTACACACTCTCTCTCATGAAATACATATATTCTGCTTACAGGTGTGCAAAGGTGCAAATTTAATTTGCTGATAATGTTGAACTTGCTTATTTTTCAACATTATTTAGCAGAACAGACTTTTTTTTTTCATTTTAATTTCCCTTTGGGATCAAATAAAGTATTTCTGAATTGAAGTGAATAGATTTTTTTTTTCTTCCTGTAACTACATAATTACATGCAGAAACCTATTCTGCTAAGCAGGAAGTAAAATACAGTCTTCTAAATGGTTGCTCACTTATATAATTGGACTGAAATGCTCTCTCAGCAGGCGGCCACTCGCAGCATGATGTCCACTCACCGAAGCACAACTAATAGTCAATAGTATGAGACCATCAGTTTAATCTGCTTTCCGCTGAGCTTTCCTTTCTCCTGCTTTTCAAAACTTAAGCCCTGAACTTCTGTTAGGATATTTGTCTTATGATGTTTCAGCTGCCAGAAAAAATGTATCATGTTTTTCTTAATCCATTTTTCAACAAGTTAAGTTGTATATGTACTGGGAGTTTGATAATTCAGAGAAAAATTCTTCATCTACATTCATCACATGAGGCCCATCTGGATGTTATTTTTGTAAAATAACCTGGTTTACAAAATCCATGTGCCTTTGTGGCTAAAATGTAAAAAAAAAAAAAGTTCAACAGGTATACGCATATTGTATTATACAACACTAACCAAGTAAATAGTATCTGAGCATTTTTATTCAATGAATCGATTAAATTTTACTTGTTTTCCATTTTAGAATAGTGACTTAAACGAAGTGTTTTCCATCAGTGCAGTAATAAAAACTGTCTAGAGTAAAAACAGATAAAAACAAAAGAAAGTGACATTGGTGGAAACATAAAAGTGTCACAATGCTAAAAACAGGCCTAAACAAATGCGTTTTTAGCTTAACTTTAAACTAAAATAGATCACTTATGGTCCATGATTACAATTTAATGTTTCTGCAGTCTGAAACAAAGCCTTCTCAAAGAGTCGTCTTATTACTGGGATGTGTGGTCCAGTTACAAAAAAAGTCAGGGAAATATAAATATCCACCCACGTTGTTCTCAGACCAACATGAATGTGGCATTTTTAAGTAAATAGGATGATCCTCAAGACTACACCACTTTACATGTACGTGTATGCATGCGTGTATCTTTGTATATGCTACATATGGACGACCATTATAGCCATTTTTACCAATAAAAGGGGGTAATTTATGGAAAGTGAGGACATTTTCCTGCTCTTCTTTTTTAAATTGGAATGCTCTCTACTAGTTAAGTTTAGAGGTATGGTATAAATAAAGTTTTGGTTAAGGTTACGGTTATGAATGGTTAGAGTTAGGGAAAATGTCTGGATTAGGCACAAATGGAGTTCCTATTTGAGTCTGTGTATATGTGTGTATATTAGCATTTGACTCACCTTTGAATCATCACTTCTCCAACAAACATCATGTTCTACGGACCCACTGGTTCTCTCTGTCTGTCTGTCTGTCTGTCTGTCACAATACAATACAATACATACAATTAAGAAACCATTGGACTGAACCCACTGAAAACCTTGTGGTTAGTCCAACAAATACTGATTTCTGATCTCTTCCTGAGTTAACACATTAGTGTTGTTTCTAACTGAATATGAACTTGTTTTCTTTGCATTATTTGAGCTCTGAAATCACTGCATGTTTTTCCATTGTTTTCACCATTTCTCTTTTTCTGCAACTAAATAGAAAAATTTTGCTCCGAATTTTGGAGACACGTTCTCAGTAGTTCATAGAATAAAAGAACAATGCTCATTTTACTCAAACATGTACCTACACAAAGTAAAGTCAGAGAAGTTGATAATTTTAAGTGGTCTCTTAATTCTTTCCAGAGCTGTATATATACTTGTTAGCTTGTTTGCATTGTTCTGTGAGGATCGCCACCATGCTCAGGGTGTTTCCAGCCCAGCGATGATGTAATGTATGCTGTGGCCAAGCTTCTTGTTTGTAGAGTCACATGTCACATCTGAGACTTTGTATGGAGCAGCAGAAAAAGGCTTGAAATTCCCATTGATTGCTTTCTTTATATCTGATCTCAAATTAGCTTCATTGGCTTGGGAAATTATTAAAACATTTTGTTGATTTTATTCTGCTGAACATGATTTGGCCTGTTATGAATTCAAAGTGCTGGGCAGAGACTCTCCATTCCTGTTACCTAAAATCATTTCCTTTATGACCAACTTACAAAAAAAAACAAACAAAAAAAAAACATCATCGTCATCATCATAAATTTAAAGGGATTGGTGGTGAATCAGTGCCTGATGAAGAATGGTGTTTACACTGTGCTCCTCTGTGCCTCTTGCTTTACAATCACAGATGTGGAGGGAAGGGGAGGACTGCTTTGTAAGTATAGTGTTTATGCCTGGACAAATATAGTCACACAGCTATGCCACCATAGCATGTTGGACCTCATCTCTGTGCAGCTAAAAATTCCCGCTTGACCTTCACTCTTGGAAGGCACTGACTGGTCACAAGGCTTGAGAAAGCCAACTCAGAGGGAGCTCGGAGAGAGAGGGCGACAGATCTACAGTAGAGACTGCGTGCTTTCCCATTCCAAACACTTCTCCCTCTTTTTTAAACACACCCCGCTATTGCAAATTGCGCACCATGGAAACTATACCCAGGAGACCACAGCCAGCTGTCACACAAGACATGAAAGTTGGTGGATTCTGCTAGCCTTTGTCATGACTCAGGACGGTCCTAGATACCATGTCGTCATTCACCGCAACGGACAGAATGGCGGTTTGCTGGAGTAAGGCCAGCATGATCAGCTTCATCAAAGGTCTGGGTAGGTGCTGAGTTTTTCATGAATGAGCAAAGCGTGTACTGAAAGCTGTAAAAGGTTGCCACGCATACTGGGCATTCCTTGGAAGGCTTCGACTGTTTCATGTCCTGAAAAGACCTGCTGGAAACTTGTGGTGGAACTAAAAGGACTCTTTAGCTAGTTGTTTGCAGATTAGTCAGAACTCTAGAGTCTTAATTAGGTGCTAAAAATAGCATTTCTGGTCTTTCTGTTGTTTACAATGGTTGACGTGTGAAATTTAGACTCCCCTTTCACTATGGTGTGCACTTTCTTCCAGCTAAAAAAGATTCATGTGATAAAACAAGTTTGTACAAAGGGGCCTCAAATAATTTGACCAATTTCTGTCCTGTGGTTTTTCTAAAGCTTTGACCTGCCAATAGTAATTTTAGCTGATTATGATTCCTTAAGAACTACAATGTAATCCCACCATTTTTGTTGTGAGCTGTGATCAAATATGTATTTATTTCAAAGCTAAGACAAATTACTCTGATGTTTAGTGTCTCGTATTAGCATATTAGCTAAAGTTCTCTAAAATCCAAGAAGGCTTTGAGGATTTTTTTTATGTCAGAATGTTTCACAGTGGAAAAATAGTTCAAAGCTCAAAAGTATAGCAAAAAGAACAAAATTGCTGTGTGTTATTCAGTCATCCTGTTATCAGCTGGAAGTCTTGCTCTCTCTGACAGCCAGAATCACTGAAATTTTGTCTTTTAGAAAAGACAGTTGTCTTTTAAATAGCTTCTTATATTTTTCCTCTATAAGAAAAGTAAGTGTCTTAAGAAATCTGAACATTTCTTTGTCGGGTCTTAAATAAAATCAACAAGGAACGGTTGTATGCTGTGCAAAAGATATGCTTCACTTCCTCTTTTGTCCAGTCAGTTATTTCATCCACATGTAAACATGTAATTTCCTAAGTTAAATGTCTCAGTTTGAGATGCTGGCACTGATTTCAGGACTATTTGAAGCTCTTTTCTGTCTGGAGGCAGTAGAGTGAAACACTGGGGTAAATCTTTAACTCATGAGGATAGCTTAAGGTCCAGGTTTTCTTTGTTGGAGTTTTGTCTCTCCTTTGCCGTTTTTTTGGGTAGACTCAGTGAATGCAAGCGAGGATGGATTCGGTTATTGTAAATTTAGAGAACAATTGTGCTGTACTTGGAAAAGTAAAAAAAACAAAAAAAGCCCACAGGGAATGTAATTCTTTATTTGAAATAGAAATACAAATTACGTTCAGAGCAAATATAGATTTTCAATGTATTTGTCATGAAAACATATTCCTAACCATTAAGGTATTTAGTAAAACTGAGAAAAAGTAGTCGCATTAGTGTGTTGTCTGTTTTCCACATACAATCTGAGGAAACCTCAGCTGTCCCAGACATTGGAAAGCCCTAGTTGATGGGATTTTATGACCTCAGTCAAGCCACCCCTGTTTCAACATTGTCCAAATCACAGCACTGCCTGAAGATGGTCACATGTTCAAGGCTCCCACTTCCTTGTAGGGCCGATGACATCGCTGGTACAAAATGAAAACACCAGCTGCCGACCGTGGTGTTTTAATTTCCATATGGGCCCTGCTCTGAGTAACTGCAGGAATGAAAAAGCAGTCGAAGGGCAAACCGGTGCCCTTTTGACAGTCATGCTGTGGAATGCTCATCAAGTTGGGAACATTTTGTCCATGTTTGGGAAAATTCTCTCGAGCGCCCCGTTTGCTTGTCTACTCTTCTGTATAGACTCGTGGCTAATCATGCCCCCTTCATTTGAGCTTTAGTTAACAATGTCCTTTATAACTAAGTAGTTTCTAAACCCATACGCGTGTGCTTGTGTCCTTTCTTCAGCTTCACCAGTGGGGAACGGTTACAGTAAACCTCCCATACCTCCAGTCTGTTGTCCTCAGGGAGAGAAAGGTCCACCAGCCATGATGCCCATCACCATCGACCCGGAGAGCCGGCCTGGCGAGTACGTCCTCAAGAGCCTCTTCGCCAACTTCACCACCGTGTCTGAGCGCAAGATCCGCATTATCATGGCCGAGCCGCTGGTGAGTGAGAATGACGGTGTGAACGCTTGCTGCTCCTAAGGAGCCCAATTTGATTGTAGCCCAACTTTTCTTCATATCAAATGTTTGAATTGATTTGAAGGAGGAAAAAAATAATCTGCAAATGAAATAAAGAAAATATACTTTACTGCACAAAGGTCAGAAGAAAACCTGTACAGCTGACAACTAACTGGTGTAGATCAGTGCATTTTAATATTGGCAACACTCTCAAAACTGACATTTAGCCAAACTTCACCAACTGTTTTAAACTGCAGCAGGACACTTACATGGAGCTTAACCTCCATATTCACAATTCTGATGACATGTCCTCCAGAAATAGTTTTTCTATTATTTTTAACCAGGCTTATGCACTCATGACTCTGTATTCTCTAAGCGTACTGTGGACAAACCATTGCTGAATATGGAGGCTGTTAATCTGTGACCTCAGTCGGCATGGAAGTGTTAAATATGCAGGGAAAGTGTCTAGTTCTGTGTCTGTTTAATACTCCCTAGAGGAATGTAGAAAGGAGGATTCCTCTCCACATTCTTCTGACAAGATGAGTAATTAATATCAGCTCAATGTTACAGGCACACAGTAACTTCCTGCTAATATTATCGTTGAAGCCAGTATTTTATCTAAAACTCTTAGTGGATTGTAAATGTTTTTAGCTAAAACACTTATGTCTGTAAAAAACAAACACTATCCTTGTCCCCAAACAAAAGCAGGATTCTCCAGTGAAAGCATTTGCTAAAAAATCTAAATGGTTCATCAGAGTTTGTGGCTTAGCGGCTTGACAGAGTTGCAAGCGAGAGAGTAGGATATTGCCATCAGCCCACGCAATGTCAGTGTCACACACATCAGGCTTTCTGCTATTTGGATTAATCAGCAACTAAAGTGCTCTGAACTGCTGTTTGGCTGATGAAATTCTCCTGGGTCAGGTTAGAAAAAAGGCAAAGGAGGCAATTAGAAAGAAAAGTGGTTTGGATTTGATGGTAAATATGTCAAATCTTTACTATGTTTAGTTTACATTATGTAATATTTACATATTACATGTTGATTTAATTTAACACACAGTGAAAAAAACGAATAAATGTGTCTTTTTATTCAGTGTAAGTAAACTTCTGGTTTCAGCTGTGTGACTTGCACTGCTACCTGTAAGCAGACAGATGAATGAGTTCAAAAGTGGTCCCATGTTGTTTTCTGACAGATTGGCTGAATTTAGGAGCTTCAAACTAAATATTAATTGCTATCTTTTACAACTGAGTTGTAAATAAGTAAATATTGTTTTTCATTTTAGGAAAAGCCATTAACAAAGTCACTACAGCGGGGAGAGGATCCTCACTTTGACCAAGTAAGTGCAGAGAAATGCTTTTAACTGCAAGAAGTGCTTCTCTTATCAACATATTACTGAATTTGGTTATTTTTCACATGTTCACTACAACCTCCAAGCACTTGTGTTTAATGCATTTCTGTGTGCTCTGTGGCAGATGTATTTTTCACACGTCAAATATAAATGTGACTTTACGGCAGTGAACTGGTTGAAAGCTCTGCTCACATCCCAAAAGGTCTTTCAGGTTCACTCGGTGTTTACCTTGTGACTTGGCCCCAGCTCAGCACAAGGTGTGTCCTGCAGGTTTGTGGTTATGCAGAGAAGGCCTTTTTCACAGCCACAGAGGTGTGTTTGTGCTGCTGCGCGAGGCCATTCAGTCGCTCTACAGAGCCCGGATTCTTCTGGAGCCTGGTGCTGAATGAAGGGCTCGCTGTGTTGCCCCAGTCCAACCAGACTCTCCTCCCTTCCTGTGTGCCCAGCCTGTTCCTTCCTTTGCTGGGACCTCCCCCAACATTAAGGGAGGCTGCCCCGTGGGCACGGTCCCGTAGAGAACCAGCTTTGCCCAATAATCTTATTTCACTCCTTTCATTTAGTCTTAAATGTGCCCTAATTTAGTTTTGCTCCATTTAACTTTTAAGTGCTTGAATCCTAAAGAGATGCAAATAAATCTGTGATGTGTGTTGGAGCTTTAGCTGAAATTGCTGCACAAATAAACAAAGGAAGCACTGATTGCTATCTCCTGCTTTGGTATGTTAACTGCTAAACAGTAATGTGCATTTGCACCATCTATGTCTGGTTCCTCTAGTTGATAAGCGCCATGAGCTCACTGGCTGAGTATAGTCTTCCCTCCATCCTGCGCACTTTGTTTGACTGGTACAAAAGACAGAACGGACTCGAGGAAGAGCTGCACGAATACCGACCAAGAGCCAACACAAAGTCCAAAAAGTGAGAACTTGAAGACAGATTAGCTTAACCATAAATGATTCCATTTGTAAAGAAACACCAGTTTTTCTTTTTCTATGATCATAACATTTTTTTTCCCAACAGTGATGAACAACAAAGAGATTATCTGCTTGAAAGGAGAGATTTGGCCATTGACTTCATCTTCTCTCTTGTTCTTATAGAAGTTTTAAAACAGGTGACTTTTGTTCCAACCTTTGTCTCACAACAGCTGCTTTTGCCATTTTTTTTATTATTATTATTTTGAAGTCTAAAACTTTCACCTTCATTCTGTTGTTTCAAATAGATGCCGCTCTACCCTGCCCTTGACGGTTTGGTCAATGAAGTCATTAACTTAGCCTTTAAGCACTTTAAATACAAAGAGGGGTAAGATTTAATCACTTCTAGTGCGACTTGATTTTATTTATTTATTTTTTCAGGTCCACAATGTTCAGACATGTCAAATATTTTAAACTATTTTATATTTTGTCACAAGCTTTCATGTTTTTTCATTGGGATTTGACATTTTTGCAGTAATAATAAATGTGAATACTATTCCTAAGCAGTGAAAGTTTAGTTTTCAGCTAAAACAAATCTACATTCGGACTTCCAATAAAATTTTAAAACCAAGTCTGGCATTATTTTTCAATTAAGCCAAATACAGACCAAATTTAGCCCAGATTTATATGAATCATGTAGACATGCCACACTTTCTGGATTTTTTTTTGGTCATTCTACAACTTAGTCATGTTCTACTTTTTGTTGACCAATGGCATAAAATAAAATACGAAAAATGTTGTGGTTATAACTTGAAAAATTACAAGAAAGTTCAGTGGGTATAAATACTTTTACAAAGTGGTCTTTCTAAATCATTAGTCTTCTTAATGTTGCAATTTTTCCCCAACAGATACCATGGTCCAAACACTGGCAACATGCACACTGTAGCAGACCTCTATGCTGAAGTCATAGGAGTGTTGGCTCAGTCAAAGTAAGCATGATTTTATATATTTAAGTTTCTGCTTGTTGTGTGAGGACTTTCTGAAAAAGATGTGTTTTATGAGTTTGAAAGAGACTTTAAGACAAGTCTTTAATGCCAAACTAGTACTGGAAAATATTGTGCTTATTTGAACTTTTAGGATCATTACAGCAGGGAGGAAATCCTTAAAGCAGACATACGAGCTGCAGGTCTGCTTTCAAACTATGCTTTGCTTAATTTGACTAAATATCTTGAGACATGCTATTCATATTTTTACTCAATTTTAGATTGAGATTTTAGAGATAATTCCATCTCTGGTATGTTTCAAGAATAGAATAAGTGTTAGATGAGAAATTTGTCCTGGGCCTCAAATGTATTAACTATATGTTGATGGAAGAAGCATGTTTTCATCAGTGTGCTTCTTGAACCTTGGCACTTTTCATTTTTGTCACAACTGTCAGCTTTACTTTCTTAATAGCAATTGAGGCTTCTTCATGTACGTGCTCATAAAACATTACACATTTTCAGGTTTCCTGCTGTAAAGAAGAAGTTCATGACTGAACTGAAGGAGCTGAGGCAGAAAGAGCAAAGTCCGTATGTCGTTCAGAGCACCATCAGCCTCATCATGGGGGTCAAGTTCTTCCGAGTGAAGATGTATCCAGTCGAAGACTTTGAAGCTTCTTTTCAGTTCATGCAGGTGCAACAGAATTTACAGTGTGAAAACTTAAGTGAAACTTGGCTCTCTTTACTTCTTGCTTGTTGAGTGTTGATCTTACATTTTCTAGTCTTTTATTGTCTTTAAGGTAATGAATAGCAAAGACTTTTTTACAAAATTCGCAATTCTGCAAACTGTTGCTCTCTTGTTTGCAGGAGTGCGCCCAGTATTTTCTAGAAGTCAAGGATAAGGACATTAAACATGCTCTGGCTGGTGTTTTCGTTGAGATCCTGGTGCCTGTTGCTGCGGTAAATTTCTTCATCCTATAAATGATGCAATTATTACTCAATAATGTAGCCAAGAATTGAAATATTGAAAAGTACCAAAAAAAATAATATTTTCTTACTGCAAGAGCACATTCGAAAAATATTTTTAGTATATTTATTCTGTGCAAAATAAACTTAAAATATTTTCAAATGTGAAATTGATAAAATGACAGGATAAGTTATAAAATAAACAGACATCTGCTGCTATTTTAAAATATTATTATTACTATTATTGAAATAGTAAAAAAAAAACACAACCAAATATCTGACAAAAACAGTGACAGCATGCAGAATATTAAAATATTGCTCCTCATTTTTCAGAGGCCTCCCATCTTTGCGTTACATACTTGTTATAAGACTGATATCCATCTAGATTTTTAGAAACTAATTGTAATAATAAATAATTAAACCATATTGATACTTTCCCTTATTATCTTAAAAAGAAAAGTATTGCTCCTCCGTTTTCAACAGTGTTTTTGTCCTCCTCATAATATATATCCACTGTGCTGTTGGTCAGAAAACTATAAATTGGTTCTCTTGAATGTTTCAACAATGTAATGATCAAAAACAAGAGGTCAAACCAAGACAGAAGTGATTCATTAGACATAAAATCTTCCTTCTTCCATGGCTTGCATGTACTACAAACCAAATCCCTGGTGCTAAATAGTGTGCTATTGTCTCTTATTTCTTAACGAGGGTTTGTTAAACAAATAAAAAAAAATATGCTGAATGTCAGATTATACCACTACAGGAACGATTAATTTCCACCTTTTATTGAGTTTGATCATGTCGACATGAGCAATGATTCTCTAGATTATATTTTCTGGTCCATTTTAGGCAGAAATCTCAACGTTTAACCTTAATCTTGATCTCGCTCTAGGCCGTGAAGAACGAAGTGAATGTACCCTGCCTGAGGAACTTTGTGGACAGCCTGTACGACACAACTCTGGATCTGTCGTCAAGAAAGAAGCACTCACTGGTTAGTTATGGGGCAGAAACAGACAGTGATTGTTGGTTTTGTTTTTGTTTTTTATGTTTCTGGTTTTACCGTGGCAGCCTCTGTTGTATGGTGACAGTTGTGTAAACTTATTTCAGAGTTGCAGTTTGTGTCCAAACTACAAATAATTTATAAGAGCAGTCAGATTGTCAAAAGAAGCTTGAAAGCAGGGCTCTATGTGCTTTTAAGTGTAAAGCTCCAACCCCATGAAAGGGCTATAAATAAAACTCACAACTTCACACAGAAAGGCAACAAAAGCATCCCCAATAAAAGTGGAAATCTGCATTCTCTGGAGAGGCAGCGTTTGCAACAGACACATGTTATGAAGTATCCACCATCAATAAATAGCATAACAGAAGAAAACCTCATTGTGTCTTTGTGAGAAATCAGATTTTACAATGCAGTTTGGAGAGAGTTTCCTTGATTTGCTTCTGCAATGTTCATTATGCCTGGATATTTCTAAGTAGTTTTACGTTTTATTCACATTATGACCAAAACTCTTGTCTAAACTTTTGCTTTCATTTTCCCAGGCCTTTTATCCACTGGTGACCTGTCTGCTGTGTGTGAGTCAGAAGCAGTTCTTCCTTAACAGATGGCACGTCTTCCTCAACAACTGCCTTTCAAATCTCAAGGTAACGTCTAAACCAGATTGTAGTTCTTTACTAGAAGTGGTTTTTGTAAAAATTTTTATGTAATTGGATACTTTAAATGGCAGTATGACTGCAGGAAGTATTTTTGACTATATGTAAATGTGAAGTACTATTAGTTTTTGTTCAGGTTTTACAGCAACTTTCTTTTTTTTATCTTACAGAGTAGAGATCCTAAAATGGCTCGTGTTGCTCTGGAGTCCCTGTATCGCCTGTTGTGGGTTTACATGATCAGAATAAAGTGTGAAAGCAACACAGCAACCCAAGGGTAAACCTATTTACCCTGCTTTATTGCTAGTAGTTTACAGTAATTTCATGCCTCAGCACTAAATTAGCATCCCCAGATGATGCCGTATTTTTATTTGTATTTATTGTGTCTTTAAAAAAGTATTCATAACTCAAGAAAGCAACATATTGCAAAGAACTTCTATTTAAAAAGAGAACCATGCATTCTCTTCTTTCCATTTTGTTTCTGAAATAGTTCAAGGTACTGAAATACGTTTACAGGACATAAAATGTAAGGTTAAAGGAGGTTTTTTCGTGTTTAAGAGGTGTGAAACATATCTTGAAAGTAAATTTTTATAACCCCATTATTCTAAAACAATGTTTGTGTGTGTTCACAGTCGTCTGAGCACCATCATAACGACGCTTTTCCCTAAAGGGTCTCGCAGTGTGGTGCCGAGAGACATGCCCCTCAATATATTTGTCAAAATCATTCAGTTTATTGCGCAGGTAAATGCAATGTGCTGTGATTCTCTTAGTAGATGTTATTGACACTCAGGTTAAGATCTGTGAAATAAGCATGTTTCTCCTATTTTCCTTGCAGGAAAGATTGGATTTCGCCATGAAGGAAATCATTTTTGACCTTCTCTGCGTTGGAAAACCTGCGAAAGCCTTCAGTCTTAATCCTGAGGTACGTCATCTACTTTGTCACTGAGACAGTTTTCAATAAAAAAAAATACAACAATACTGATGCAAAATGTAGCCTATTAAAATATTAGTTACAGTTGTACTTTCTTTCTTCTATTTTAAATTTAGAAAGTGGATTTATAGCATAAAATACGTGTAGAAATGATTGCATTTATTTCCTTTAATTTTTTTTCACTAGAACTCTCCAGGACGGATAGTGTTGTGTTAAAAAATTAACATCTTCTGTTTTGTTCAGAGAATGAACATTGGTCTGAGAGCGTTCTTGGTCATCGCCGACAAACTGCAGCAGAAGGACGGAGAGCCTCCGATGCCGAATACCGGTTGCTCTTTGCCCTCTGGGAACACGCTCCGAGTGAAGAAGACATACCTGAGCAAAACGCTGACCGATGAGGAGGCCAAAGTCATCGGTGAGAGAGACAAACCACGATCAGGAATATTAAAAATGCTTATATATTCGTACCAACAAGAAATGTGCATAGTTTATGTAACATTATGTTTGAACAGTGTCAATATATTTGGTCTTTAATTTCTTGTTTTATTTTATCCCATAGAAGAAAAACATCATACATCTGACATAAAATATCTTTTAGCCATTTTTTTTTCAAAATATGTATCAATTTTATTTTATTTTTTTTTTTAATTCTTAGAGTAGTGGCTTCTTATCTGATTAATTCCTTCTAACTTGCCCTCTTCTTGTTCAGGGATGTCCCAATATTATGTTCATGTGCGGAAAGCGATTGACAGCATCCTAAGACACCTTGATAAGGAGGTGGGACGCTGCATGATGATGACAAATGCTCAGATGTTGAATAAAGAGCCAGAGGACATGATCACGTAAGAAAAACTATTTGTCCACAATCACTTACTTTGCTTTTTTTTTTTTTTAGTATCACACTAATTGATCAGTTTGACAACAAAGCAAGATTAAAGTCAGGTGGTTTTTTTTAAATGTGATTTTTCAGGGGTGAAAGAAAGCCAAAGATAGACTTGTTTAGGACTTGTGTTGCTGCCATTCCTCGCATCCTTCCTGATGGGATGTCCAAACCTGAACTCATCGACCTCCTCTCACGGTGAGTCACACATCTCAGAGGAACAGTCTGTGTAGAGAAAATGTATATTTGGCTCATCTTGGCTTTAATGAGAGCATTATCTAAGGTTAAATGCACAATTAATATCTGTATGCCCATAGGTGTTTTTTAAAGATGCATGGAGGGAAAAGTCAAAAATGTATATCCCAATGTAATGTAGTCATGTAGCAGCAGAACATTTTAGTTCTTACACAGCAATTAGTGTCAAGACTTGTAAATCCCAGTATTTTCCCCATTGAATTTCTGCATGTCAGACATAAAACTTAAACTTTCTACATAAGAACCTCTGGATTTTGTCTGGTTTGCCAGGTTGACGATCCACATGGATGATGAGCTTCGCCTCATAGCCCAGAACTCCCTGCAAAGTCTGCTGGTGGATTTCTCTGACTGGCGTGACGACGTTTTGTTTGGATTCACCAACTTCCTGTTGCGTGAGGTTCAAGACACCCACCAAGGGTTGTTAGATACGTCCCTCAGATTACTGCTGCAGCTGCTCACACAGTGGAGAATAACCCTGGCGTCTTCTGGAAAGAGCCATGACCTCGCTAAGCTGCATGCTGTCGAGGTGAACTGGAGTTTCTACACATATTATGCATTTAGCAAATGGGTTGTCTGCCTGAGGCTGATGCTCCAGGACACACCTAGTGCAGATAATTTAATTGCGATTTATTTATTTTTTGTTATTAGATACAGAAATTTAACAATTGTTTCAATTTTCCCAGCTGCTGAATTCTTGCTCGGGCCATAAGATGCCTGCAGACAGAGGTCCTCACTCCACTGTGCTGCACGCTGTGGAGGGACTGGCACTCGTACTGCTCTGCTCTTGCCAGCTGAGCACCCGCAGACTCGCCATCGCTGTACTCAAAGAGATACGGAGTCTTTACTTGACAATAGGCCAGACCGAGGTAAATCAAAGATACACCAAAACTATGTAAAAAGAAGTAAAGTGTAAAATGTAGTTGAGTTGAATGTTTGATTTTGAGAGTTTGCTTTTTTTTAATGTTTTGTAAACTGCAGGATGATGAAAAACCAATGATAGAGATCATGGATCAGCTCAGCCCTGTTATTGTGGAGAGTTTTATCAACGTAGCTGTCTCTGATGCAGTAAGTTCCTTCTGTTGCCTATCGGATCTGCTTAGATTCTATTTACCGTCTTAATTTCAGGCAAGTTGTTGGCAAGCCAGTAAGCTAGGTTGAAAACAAGATAATAGCTAGTAGGAGAGTTCAGTCACATGTAAAGGTTGCAGGTTTCTCAGCGAACAAATTACTCCTAAAACACACTTAAGTTGATTTTAGTCAAATGTAAGTTTTTGAATAGTGTTGCTATTTTATCAGTTAATTTTGAGTGCACTTTTTTGGTACATTGAAAAGCCAGAGGAACTTCTGTCACTCGCTAACTTACGCCACAATCAGTACACAATTACAGCTGAAAATTTGCTTGGATGATTTTGAATACATTTTAAACTAATTTTAACCTATATTGTCTTATGCCTCAAATCCTGACTTTGCTTTCTTTATTTAAACCTTCCTGTTTCCTGCCAAAAGTCTTTCTCTCTCTCTCAGAGTCTGAATTAATTGCTGGCTTGTTGTAGAAAATTTCTTTTTATAGAAATTCTTATATCTCTGTGGTTCTTTGCATGCACTATTAAAACATCTAATTTATTGTACAAAAAGGGGAGTCATGGTGTGAGTCTTTACTCTGAAATGATTTCAACATGGAAGAACCTGATCAGCATTTGTCATGGACAAAAAAAACCCAAAAAAACCCCAATAAATTTTAAATCATTTGTCTGTTGGATGTACAAACCAAACACCTGAAGTCAAGTAGCTGTTGCTTAATTCAGTCGCCTCCACTTCATCACCAATGCATTCTTGTTTCAAATCTATTTTGCTCACCACCCCTGACCTCTGCCCCTGCTGTGTCACTGGCTTGTCGCAGGCCGCGCTGCCAGCTGGCCACCACGTGGATCTTCAGTGGCTCGTGGAGTGGAATGCGGCACTTGTCAACAGTCAGTATGACATCATGAGCCCCTCGCACGTGTGGCTCTCCGCCCAGTCTGTGAAGGACCCCTGGGTGCTGTGTGTGTTCTGCCTCCTTCGGCAGGACAACCTTCCAAAGTTCTGCCCCACGGCTCTCAGCTATGCCTGGCCCTACGCCTTCACTCGACTGCAGATGCTCATGCCCCTGGTCGACCCGAAGTAAGTGTCCTCAGAGTCGACTGTAAATTCACAAAGTACATGTTCTTAAATATATCCCTAACAGTGTCATGGTCTTACCAGCAGTCCAGTGAATGCAAAGAAGACTGGTACATCTAGTAGTGGGGAGAGCTACGTAACATTATGGAGAAACTACCTGATCCTTTGCTTTGGGGTGGCCAAGCCCAGTATCATGAGCCCAGGCCATCTGAGAGCGTCGACACCTGAGATCACAACTTCCACACCTGACAGCACTGTCAGTCATGATAACAAGGTAGTTGTCTCTTCGTCATTGTGCCTCAATAATTCCCTCAGTGCCCAGAGTGCAAAGGATCAGGTTTTCACACTGAGCCTGTTGACATTCACACTCAGTGCATTGAATTACACAGCGGTTATTTCACATAAGTGAAACAGGAAACCGGTGTATTCTTAACTGTATTTTTGTCTCAATGCAGCACCGACTAATTAGTGCTGCTCAAGCAGCACGAGAGATTTCATTTGTGCGACCGAACAATGTCAGTTTTGTTGTTTCAGGTTATTGGAAGCCCATCTGTGGCTTGGCTTCTAAAGCAGCTGGTCCCACTGATGAGAACAGAGAGCATCGAGTTGACAGAGTCATTAGTTCTTGGATTTGGACGGACTAATTTGTTGGTATTCAGGTAAATCTATGTTTGACATTTTATTTTCTGAACAATTGCCGCCATAAATGTTACATTTTGGGGCACTAAATGACTTTTTTGTCCCATCCTTCATTTTATCATGAGCTTTAGTGCCTCGTGATAATTGAATGACATTGATTTTTTTGTTGTGGTGGTGCAGGGTTGGGTTATGACTAAACTGATTAAATGGAATGTAGGTCCACATTTTAATTAAAATCTTCACTGACCTAAATTTTTGTATGGATTTAATGTGGAGACAAATCACAGGATTATACCTGACTGAGGCCTTTAAATTTCTATTCACATTGTTTCCTAGAGCTAATGTTCTGTTGCTCAAATCCCTCTCAGAGAAAGAAGTAAAAATAGATTGATAATGATTGCACTTTCTGCACACAGGGAGCTTGTGGAGGAGTTACATCCCCTCATGAAAGAGGCATTAGAAAGAAGACCTGAGGTTTGTTGCTTATGATGCTCAACACGTGTTCATATTCCTCACCAGACAGCGTTTTTGTTTCAGAGAATCCTCACTGTTTAAGTTATGTGTACATGATCGTTGGCAGAACAAGAAGCGCCGTGAGCGGCGGGACCTGCTGCGATTACAGTTGCTTCGCATCTTTGAGCTTTTGGCTGATGCTGGTGTCATCAGTGACAGGTTAGTGCGGCTGCAGCTGAAACTTGTTTTCGAAATAGAGCTACATTTACAAGAACTAAAGAGCAGTAAAATCAAATGATTTGAAATGTGGTCTCACTGAGCACACATCTGTTCTTTCTGTCATCCTGCAGTACAAATGGCGCTCTGGAACGTGACACCCTCGCCCTTGGTGCTTTGTTCCTGGAATATGTTGATTTAACCCGGATGCTTCTTGAAGCTGAAAATGACAAAGAGGCTGAGATCCTCAAGGACATCCGAGCACACTTTAGTGCGATGGTGGCCAACTTCATCCAATGTGTACCAGGTACCCCTGAACTTTCTTGTACAAAAGGGCCAAAAGTATATTTAGCACTGTGCTTGACTTGGAGTGTCTGCTGGGAGTAGGTCCAAAAATAGTTCAGCTTAAAGACAGAAGATACAAAAGCAGGTGATGACTCATGGGTTGCCTAGTACTTAAGTCTCCAAAGACCTGCTAATGGCTTGTTGAAGCATGTTGATATTTTGCTTTTATGCAAAGTCCTTCTGCAGCAGTTTATTATGATGCACGGATAGGTTTCCTGACACTGCACTTTCTTAATGCCCTTACCTACAACAACTTTTTTTTTTCCTCCCTAGTGCACCAAAGGAGATTCCTGTTTCCACAGCAGAGCCTTCGGCATCACCTCTTTATCCTGTTCAGCCAATGGGCAGGTCCCTTCAGCATCATGTTCACCCCGCTGGACCGATACAGTGACAGGAATCATCAAATAACAAGATATCAGTATTGTGCTCTAAAGGTAAAATGTGACTGAAATATCATCCTGTTTTGCCTGGTGTTGAGCTCAATAACTATTTAACATTCAATAAAGAAAAATAATTTTAAAAGTAATTATTATGATAATTTGAGATCAGAAAAGTCAGGACAATTAAAGCAGCTTGTCTTGATTGTGTTCATTTCTCCAGGCCATGTCTGCTGTGCTGTGCTGTGGTCCTGTCTTCGATAATGTTGGCCTTTCTCAAGATGGATACCTCTATAAGTGGCTGGATAATATACTGGCCTGCCAGGATCAGCGGGTCTGTAGCCAATGCTTTACCACCGTGGAGCATTTAAACAAAGAGCAGACTGACCTGATGGCTTGCTTTCTAAAAGGCCAGCTCTGCTTATTGCCAACTTCTTACAGGAATCTTGGCAAGAAGCAAATGATTATTTTGCTTGTCTGATGTTGTTTCTATGAAGCTTACACAATGAACAAAACCTTTTGCATGTTTATTTTCTCCACACATTTCTTCATAAATAGTGTTACGTAGGTTGAGCAAAAGGTCAGCAAGAGATCTTGCTAACAGTAAATAATCATTTTGTGTTGCAAAACTGATATAATCGCTCACAAAATGCTTAAATAATTCATAGTCTAAACAAAGAAAAGCAGATAATTCTGTAAATCAGTCTTCTGTCTGCCTTGTGCTCAGGTCCATCAGCTTGGCTGTGAAGTTGTCATCTTGCTTTTGGAGCTAAATGCCGATCAGGTCAACCTGTTCAACTGGGCGGTGGATCGGTGCTACACTGGTTCCCACCAGCTCGCCTCTGGTTGCTTTAAAGCCATTGCTACCGTCTTTTCCAGCAGGTATAAATAATCTTAAGCTCTCGACTGTTTAGATCGACTTTTTCGATTCTACGGAATCAAAATAATTGAAAACAAAAAATATTTTCTTTACAATGAACTTTTTTTGTCTCTTCCCTTTTTCTTTACCAGTAAAAACTACCCATGTGACATTGTTACACTGCTGAATCTTGTGCTGTTTAAAGCATCTAGCACCAACAGAGAACTCTATGAGATTTCAATGCAGCTAATGCAGGTAAGAAAAAACTAAAATTACTTGTTAAATTTCCACTTTTCACAGAAAAAATGTATGACTATTCATTTTGTGACAATAGTCAATATTTTGAATCATTTTGAGGTTGTTTCTACAACTGTATTATTTTTGTGGAACAAGTCAAACTACAAATAATTGCTAGTAATCTAAAATATTTGCCTAAAAATAAAGTAAAGTATGCATGACACCCTTCTTGATTTTTTTATTTCAAACAGATACTTGAAGACAAGTTATTTATGTACTCTAAGAAGACGGCAGAGCTGAAGCCAAGCAACATTCTGTATGGCACCCATGGTCCATTGCCTCCTCTTTACAGTGTCTCACTCCCACAACTCTCTACTCAGCTAGCCAGGATGTACCCAGAACTCACGCTCCCCTTGTTTTCAGGTAAGTGGTGTTGATGACGATGACGGACATGATATATAAATGCCTTTTAAGACACTCAAGCTAACTCTATGATCACAAAATAAAACAATGAAACAAAAAATAAATAAATCAAGAGGGCCATCAGAAGATAGACCTGAGAGTGCTGAACGGTGTGTTGGTGACTTTGTACCAGTTAGGAGAACCCCTGTTTTATTTAACAGTTTTTAAGTAAACAACATTTAACCTCATTCAAACAGACATATTAACAAGCAGGCAGGATTGAGGTTAGATGAAATATAGTTTGGTTTCATTATTTCAATGAAAACACATTAAATTATTACAACTTATTGCCAAGAAGATTGATGAAAAAAAAATGGGCCTAGTATACGCCTTTGAGGAACACCAGTAGTGATTGGAAATGATTTATGTTGCCAAAGTAATAAAATTTAAGCTAGTTGTAATAACAGTGGAAGATAATCTTCACTATAAGACGTTATAGGAGATAGTGTCCTCTGCAGTAGTAAAGTCAAAAACATGAGAATGATTAACGACTCTGCTATGAGGATATTGATGGAGATCTGACATGCGGCTGCATCTCTGCTAGAATGGCAATTGAAGCCAGACTGAAACTGTTCGGAGAAATGCTGGACATGTCTCTGAATACTTGGTGCTGGACAAGTTTGTGTGAATCGGAGAGAATTGTGAGGGGGGAAAAAAGTCTTCTTTACTGTTTAAATGGACAACTTCACAGATGAACATTATGGTGAAATCAAGAATATTTCATCTTCATTTGTCCAAGTGCAAATACTGCAGTTTCTAATGATGTTATGCTGATGTTTTTGTTGGCGTCCTTTTCTTGCAGAGGTCAGCCAGAGGTTCCCCACCACTCATTCCAATGGCAGGCAGATCATGCTAACCTACCTCCTTCCCTGGCTTGGTAACATTGAACTAGTGGACAGCGGCTTGCTGCTCCCAGTCTTTGCACCGTCAAACCCCAGCTGCGAGTCTTCCTGTCAGCTGACCAGCACAGATTCATCACACTCATTAAAAGGCACAGGCTGGGGATCGTTACAAGCCACGTCTATGGTTCTCAATAACCTCATGTTCATGACAGCCAAGGTAAAATGTTGTTGAGATGTATAATATCATATATAACTGAAATGATTACAGCTTTGTGGGTTTTTTTTTAATCTCTGTTCTTAGTATGGAGATGATTTACCTGGACCAGAGATGGAAAATGCCTGGAATGCTTTAGTCAGCAACGAGAAATGGAGCAACAATCTGAGAACCACTCTGCAGTTCATTATCAGCCTGTGTGGTGTCTGCAGTGACACCTCCCTTCTCCCATATGTAAGACATTCAGGCCGTCGAGAAAATGTCAGAAAAATGTCTTCCTTTAACTTCACAGTTTCTCTGAGGAATCGTTCCTTCTTTATTTATCCAGATCAAAAAGGTGGTCATCTATCTTTGCCGAAACAACACAATGCAAACCATGGAGGAGTTGTTGTTTGAGCTGCAGCAAACAGATCCCGTCAACCCTGTGGTGCAACACTGTGACAGCCCTCCTTTCTATCGTTTCACTGCCACAAGCAAAGCTTCTGCGGTGGCTTCAGGTCATTTTCTGTATTCTCCCAGTTTGTTTTAAACTCCTCTACATGTTAAGTTTTAATGTGAATCGGTGCTTTACAAACAGACTAAGCTGAACTTTTTATTTTTAGAATTTTAGAATGTTTTTCCAGAGCAATTTTTAAAGGTTTATATGACATGTATGAAATCTATAAGGATTACATATAATGTAAAAAAAAAATATATATATATATATATGTATTCTATCAATATCACTTCATTGAATTTACACTAACTGAAATTGGTTGAACTTTCTGATGGGAAAATTCCAGGACAAGTTTAATTGCTTTAGTGGAGCTACTTTGTGGCCAGTTCATTGAAAACTGCTTGCTTTGGACAGATTCCCAGTGTTAAATGCGTGGTAGCTGTAATTCCTTTAGCATGTTATAAAACATGTCCACTTATGGTTCTTTCTTCAGGAACCACATCAAGCAGCAACACTGTCGTAGCTTGCCAAGATAACTTTCCCGACACAGATGACATCAAGACCATGAAGGAGAACGAGGAGAGGTAAAGTGTCCACTGACGACTTAAATCGTGTAATCAGAGATAACTACGACATTGGAGGACTTTTGTTGATATCTTCATAGAAATATATGTTTTTTTTTCTGGTCTCAGGCTTGGTCATATAATGAGAGCACACAGCCGACTGGAGTCACGTTACAGCAACAGTTCAGGAGGATCTTACGATGAAGAGAAAAGTATGTGTTACACTGTGTTAAAAACTTGAATGAATTATGTCTTTGTTATTTTTTTGGTTTGGTGAGAAACACACAATCTGGCACAAAGAGCAAGAACAAAGACAGCATGGAGCCACTGAGGATGGATGAGCAATGTGTAGAAGGCCTGGGGCTTCTGTGACTCCCTGCAATGAAATTCAACTAGCCAAGCCCAGGTTCTCTGGTTTCTGACCCAAAACAACCTAGTGTGATTAAACTTGGTCTAATATAATTAACAAAAAGAAATGATAAGAGAAATACAGTGGATCCTTACAAGACATTGTGACATTGATATGATTAAGATGTATTGTTACCCACACAAACGTTTGTTGAATTATATTAAACATGAATGAATGCTAAATCAATGTCCTCTGACCACTTAGATGAACCTCTGCCGCCCTATGTGGATTGGCTGACGTTTGTTATTGAAACAAACAAACCCCACCCGCTCCCCATGCCACTTAACGGAGGATGCTGGGCTCCCCTGGTGGACTTTTTACCAGAAACCATCACTCCCAGAGGACCACTGCACAGGTTACAAGACTATAATCTATTTAATGTTTAGATAGTTTGCTGAGGTTTCTTTTGAAGCTGTAGAACTGTACAATTGGTCACAGATGTGAAATAGGTTATGTAACACGTTTCCTTATATTTTGCGATTACTTTAGGTGTAATATTGCAGTGATCTTCATGACAGAGCTGGTGGTGGACCACGGTGTGAGAGAGGACTGGACGTTGCACCTTCCTTTAATCCTACATGCTCTGTTTTTGGGTAAAGACTCTATACTGTATTACTTTTACGTGTCTATCTGGGATCATTTGTTTTTTCTTGTAGAAACACTAGAGTGTCATGCAAAGATATCGACATTCTTCACCTTTTTCCTATTTTGTCGCATCACAATGACAAACATAACATATTTCATTTCACTGTACATGTTTTTTTTTAATTAACTACATAAGAAAATCTGAAAAGTGTGCCATGGTTTTGTATTCAATAGTTTCATCTCCAAGTTTGTTTGGGTTTGTCTGAAACCTTATTTCTCTCAGTTTTTGCAAAATAGCTCAAGCTCAGTCAGATTGGATTGAGGGGGTCATTAGTCATTCAAAGGAGATGTGCGCTGTTAGTTTTCTTTCACTCCCAGCATCTTGTGTGAAGGCAAAAAAGTTATCTCGTTGTCCACAATATCTTCATTCATATGTTTGCTGTGTCACTTCATGGCTTATACCAAACTGCCAGCATATCCTTTTATATTTTATCCATTTACCTGTGGATTCTGCAGCTTGTCTAAAGTTATCATAGGCCTCTTGGCTTCTCTGATAAAGACTTCCCTTGCCTGCACAGTCGGTTTGGATGGGTTACAATGTCTTATAAGGTTTCAAGTCATGACTTGATCTTTCAGAGGATTGACTGAGCAGTGCTCTGTAAATAGTTTATTAATTTAAACCTTGTTTTGATCTTCTCCATAACCGCATCCCCAAACTGCCTGGGGCGTACGTTATATTTGTTCACTAATGTATGACACCAAGCATTTGAGGCCTGCATAACTTTGTGTTGGTCTGCCACATAAAGTCTTATTAAAAGACTTTGTTGTTTATGTCTGAAATGTGGTGATATGTGCGAAAGGTCACCTGTTTTGAATCCTTCTGTAGGGCAGCTCATCTGATCTTTGTGTTTGCTCTACAGGCATGGATCACTATCGCCCCGAGGTTTTTGAGCACAGCAAACGTCTGCTCCTTCACCTGTTCATCGCCTTGTTCTGTAACAACAACTTTCAGACCGTTGCATCAGTTTTACTGCAGACGCGGGAAGTCAATGTCCTCAAGACCCTCACTTGCACATCCAGCCTTCAGATGGACTATTCCCCTGCAGGTAGTCATGTTTGTCAGCTTTCAGAGCTGTTCGCACTCTCCTGAAAGGCTGAATTAGCACACCTCTTGATAAAGCAGGCTTGCGTTTGTCATGTGGCTTTTCTGTCTGGCTATTATAAACTTGAAAGTCAGAAGGGGATGGCTTGCATTCCTCGAAGACAATAGATAAGTTTCTTATCTTGGGGAGAAACTATTTGGACACAGTGCCAAAAGCAATACTGAGCGCCGACATCAAAGGTCTTGATTAAAGCATTCCATTCTGCTATTTTTATCCTCCAGTCAAAATTGGGGCCATCTGCTCAAACCTCAATTGGTTCAACTGCTAATAATTTTTTCTTGAAAATTGTCTAGACGTTGCGTAGTGACAGGTTGTATATTGTAAAGGAGCTTTGTTTAATTTATTCTCCAGATTTTTTGCAAAATAACGCGTTTGTTTTAAATAGTGCAGTTAGGTGATCTGAGGTAGACGCTGCTCAAATGGGGCAAACTATTAAATACTTGATCCTTTGCTATGTGTTTAGGTGGCTGTGACTTCCTGCGGGAGTGCCAGGCATCTCCGGTGCCAGACTCTGGGCTGAGCTCTTCCTCCACATCGTCCAGTTTGAGTCTGGGGGGCAGCAGCAGCAACCTGCCGGAGATCACACAGGAGATGGAGGAGTTTGTGAGCTCCTGCAAAATGAATGAGAAGAGCAATAAGCTCATTGAGTTTCTGATAACAAGGTAACCATATTGATGTATTATTGTTTTGTCGTAATTTAGTCACTAAATGCGTATTGCAGCAAAAGTGTGGTAAAATAATGCCTAGAATGACTTTGACGTCCTGCAGGATGTTCCTGGATGTAGGTCTCCACCTAGTGGTAGTTCTTTTGTATTGCAATTTGTTTTGCATTTGTAAATGAATGTAACATTTCAGGTCTGAAAATTATAAGGTACAGAGGAAATAACAATTAAACATTCACAAGAAACAGCGCTTTAAAAAAAACACTTTATGCTTAAATGTTAAAGTCTTATAACTTTGTGTTGACTTCAGGTAAAAAAAAAATTGTACATGCACAATGTTTTACTACCCACTTGCCTTGACACAATCTTATTGTGAAGAATAAATTTAATGTTTTTTGAAGGGTAACAACATCGAAAACAGTTGATCCTTGAAATCTGTAGAACTGTATCCTGGCAAATATTCAAGACTGTGCTTTACATGTCCAATTTATGTGATTTACAAATCCCTTATCTGAAGAAATCAGACCACTTTTTGATTTTATAAAAACATTGAGTCCATTACAAAACATTGAGTCCATTACAAAGACAAAGCCATTTAAAGTTGAATTCTTTTTATTTTTAATTTTACCTAGGAAAGAATTTGAATTCTTTTGGCTGGTGTGGCAACAATTTTGTATGATAACGTTTTAGAAGAATAACCTTACAGCAGAACTTCCTTTAAAAAGAGGTTATAAATGTGTGACGTTTATTGTAACAAAAAAAAATCTTGTTTTTTTAAGACCATATGGACCATTGTGGTGTCATGAAGACATTTCCCCAAAGAACCAAGTCTCTAAAAGCACAGCACAACTGACAAACTTTCTGCGGCATGTGGTATCTGTTTTTAAGGAGTCCAAGTCAGGTAACGGGAGTGTTCATATTGAGTTTTAATCATTTCCCATGCAGTTACAGGAGTTGATTTACTCTTCATGCTCTCTCTTCTGATCAGATTACTTCTTGGAGCAGCAGCTCAGCGAAGTGGCGCTGCAGACGGCTCTGTGCAGCTCGTCTCGTCACTACGCCGGTCGCTCCTTTCAGGTGTTTAGAGCTCTTCGTCAGCCCATTTCTGCCCACGCCGTGTCTGACCTGCTGTCGAGGCTCGTGGAAGTCATCGGTGAGCACGGCGAAGAAGTCCAAGTAAGTATGTGAATCAACAGTATGTGGTAAGATGTTAAACTTAAACTTTAAAATACACTAAAAAAAGACTCTGGAAAAGGTCTCCAGAACTGATTCGTGTATGCTCCTCTCAGGGCTATGTCATGGAGGTATTACTAACTCTGGAATCTGTGGTGGATAACTTGGCGGAGTGTCTGAAAAACAATGATCTCATGGCTTTCTTTACGAGGTTTGTGCTTCCTCTGTGCAGATTTGTTTCCAACTGGTGTTCTGTTAAGTGTCCACTCAGTTTATTGCACTGCTTGTTGAATTACAGAGCATCCTCCCCAGATTTCCTTACCAGTTTTAAACAGCTGTCAAACAGAAAGAGCACAGGGCAGCTCGGCCTGAGGAGAGAAGAACGGAGCAGGCATCAGAGGAGCTCCTCTGTCCCCAAAAAATTCGGAGAAGCTGACAGGTGTTCGGATCCTCCTCGCAGTGCCACACTGGACCGCATCCAAGCCTGCGAACAACAGGTTCTGTTAGCCAGGATGCGGAGTCCGTCTTCATCGAAAGACAACACCACCGACCTGATGAGCATAAACCACCCCAGCAACCTGTTGGCCACCGTCTTCTGGGTGGCAGTGTCACTGATGGAGTCGGACTTTGAGTTTGAGTATCAGATGTCGCTAAGGCTGCTGAATAAGCTGCTGACCAACATGTCCCTGGACAAGCAGGAGAACCGGGAGAAGCTGGAGAAGCTCCAGAGCCAGCTGAAGTGGAGCAGTTTCACTGGACTCCAGCAGCTACTGTTAAAGGGCTTCACGTCCACATCCACTACTGACCTCACGCAACAACTCTTCTGTCAACTCACGCCTGTGTCCAGAGTGCCTGTAGTGGATACGTCACAAGCCATAGGTGAAGAAAGAACTCAGTAGATAATTTTAAGATTTCTGAAAGTACTTGCAAGTCATATTTATGTTTTGTTTTTTTTAGCAAGTCTGAAATGATGTTTTTTTTTTTTTTTTGCTCTATTTGTCAGGTTTTCCTTTGAACGTTCTCTGCTTGCTTCCACATCTCGTGCAGAACTTTGATGCACCATCACCTTTTTGTCAAGATGTTGCTGAGAAGATAGCTCAGGTTTGGGCTTGTTGATATTTTTCCTCACATTTACAGAAGAAGTTTACATTCATTCATCATCAGCATGGATGTTATTTTTATTTTCAGCATTTAATTGTGCATTTTTACCTTCTTCTTTTTTTTAGCAACAAATGATTATACAACAAACAACTTCAGTGACTTGTAAAGCCAATAATGTACCATCTTGAATGTCCTGTCGATCTTCTATAAACCACAGGATCAAACTATGCATATGGACTCAAATATAAAAATACACCTTCACTAATATTTAGTTTAATTTCTTAAGCATGTTGCACATTAGACAGATGCTTTTCGGCTCCTTACTTATCAAGAATTATTGAAGCTTATTTGAATCAGACTGCGTTTGAACTCAGTCTTAAAATTTTAAATTAAGTTAACATTTGGGCCACTCCAAAACTTTAATGACAGCCTGCTTTATCCGTTCCAAAACTACTTAGATGTGTGTTTGGGACGATCGCCTTTTAGGAACTCCCAGTTTCAATGATCTGAGCTTCACTAATTAAAAGTGAAGCTGAAAATTTAAGTTGTACTCCTCTGTCATTATGTCATCAATTCAATACAGTACACATCAAAACTGGGTCTGAAGGAAACATAACAGGCTAAAATAAAATGGAGCCTTGGGAATGGCTATGATCTCCATCCTATTGGAAATGTGTTAACAATGCTTAAAAACTGAGTAAATGCCAGAAATGAACTTTTTAAAGTGAGCATTACCGTCTGCAATGAGAAGAGTCATCACATATACATTTGTTTTTCTGTTTATTTTTGATGGCTACAAGAAGAAAGGGGTTTGCCTGCAACGTTCTAAGAGACATTCATTTCAGATTGTATGTTCGGATATATATTTGAGCTTGTATGCTTATTTTTGCCTGTGTGAAATCCACATTGAAATAATATCTGTGCACCTATAATCATGTCTGTTTGTTGTATTATCACTGTCCCTATTGAATGAATAGCTCAAATTCATGATTAAAAGTCGAAAATACATAAACCATGCATGTATTACAAACTTCTGACCAGCGTTATACACTAATTTTACAGTATATTTCCATATCCTGTGCTGTTTTCTGCAGGTCTGCCTCGAGGAGAAGAATGCCAAGCTGTCCAACCTCGCTCACGTCATGACTTTGTATAAAACACACACCTACACACGAGACTGCTTCTCGTGGGTCAACGTGGTGTGTCGGTATCTCCATGAAACCTTCTCAGACATCACCCTGAACCTGGTCACCTACATGGCAGAGGTGTGTGCAGCTGACTTTTTCTTCCCCGTCAGCTACTGTCATGTAGTTTCACCGCAACACGAGCTGAATTTTGTTCAACTGTTGTTGCAGCTGTTGGAGAAGGGTCTCCCCTCTATGCAGCAGACACTTTTACAAATCATCTACAGCCTCCTGAGTCACATGGACCTGAGTGGGATTCAAGCTAAACCCTTCAACATAGAGGTCCTCAAGACAATTGAAACGTTTGTGCAGGTAAACAGCAGAAACGCAAAGCCTCTTTACATTTTTATGGCATGTGTGTGTGTGAAAAAAGAAAAAAAAAAAACATGCATAATTTTCCTTCCATTTCACAATTAAGATCTACTGTGTTCTGGTCCATCTCATATAATTCCAACAAAACACAAAATGTGAACATGCTTGAGGAGAGAAAAATACTTTTGCAAGGAGCTGTACATAGTGGAAAGATTGAGAGGATCTGTATTCCATGTTCCTTCTGTAAGTGCTCATAAAAATAGGAGGAAAAAAGCTGCCTGTGTGTCAGCGCAGTAAATTTGTAGACACACCCAGACTATAAACAGACTGTCTCTGGCCAGGCCTCTGTTTATTCTCATACTGCATTTTATTCCCTCCAGCACCTCTGGTATAAAAATAGAACCACATAAAAAACACAAAATAAGACCTTTGATGATATTTTTAAGTATGCTTTGCATAGGGATCATTGCATGCATGTGTGTGTTTTCTGTAGACGCCCCATTGGAGGGAAGCGCTGAACATCTTGAAGCTGGTAGTTTCCCGATCAGCCAGTTTGGTACAGCCTTCACTCCCACAAAGTGACTTCTCCTATGAAGACATCAGTCGCATGTGGGACCGCTCTTCCAAAGCCTTACCTGGGAAAACTCTGGATTTTCACTTTGATATCTCTGAGGTGAAGCACACTTTCTTTTCTTTCCTTTTTTATCGTATTTTAAAGCTCTCTCTGATCCCTTAAAAGGTTTACATGCTTCTGTTTTTAGCCTTGTAGCCTCCAAAACCTGTTTTCCTGAGTTTTCTTTTTGTTTAGGTTGGTCGCTTTTGGAAAAGAAAATATTTCTTCCCCTTCTTATTGGTTATACTTAATATTGTCAAATTCCCTTGCGAGTCATGAAAATTGTAAATACAGTTAGCCAAGTGTTGTTAGAGATGTGTGTGTGGGAACAGAACAGAGGTCTATTTATGTTAGTTTATGAATGGCAGGAAATGATGTCACATCTTTGCTGCTGCTTTTTTTTCCCTCTCTGTTTTGTGATACACTGAGTTGTACTGACGCTCCACACTCTAGGCATATTAGTCCTGTAATCGAGAATTCTCAGAATACCTGTGTTTTTACACAAAGAAAATTAATTAAAAACAACCAAATATTGTCATTTACATTACTTTATCTGGAATCCCTTAGAGACAAGGTAAAGTGGGTGTTTCCATGGAGCCCAAGTCATGGACTTTTAAAGTCTAGGAGGTCTTTTTCTCCTTTATGCTTTTCCAGACTGAATATCAATTGTTTCTGCACCTTTTTGTTTGCTTTTAGACACCAGTGATCGGTCGGCGTTACGACGATCTGAAGCGTTCCCCGGGTCACGATGTGAGGAGCATGGCCACAGCAGTGACCCGCAGCACTTCCTCCACCTCCTCCGGGTCCAACGCCAACAACGTCCTGGTTCCGGTCAGCTGGAAGAGGCCTCAGTCTTCGCAGGTAAGAAAGTCAGCCTATTTCACAGGAAGATTGCTCTAAACATGTGGTGACGCGTTTTAGATCAATTCATGGACCTATTTAGTACATATCTACAGTGTGGAAAAAATCATCTAAATTTGAATGTTAATAGCATTCTTCTTCTGCAGAAAAGAACACGAGAAAAGCTGGTGCATGTGTTGTCACTTTGTGGACAAGAAGTGGGGCTCACTAAAAATCCTTCGGTAATTTTCAGTGATAAAGTTTTCATCACTTTTGAATAGACTTTTTTCTAATGCATGTAAAAATGACAAAGCCATTTCTTCGTAGGTTATCTTCTCTAGTTGTGGAGAACTGGACCTGATAGAGCACCAGCCCAGCCTGGTGTCCTCTGATGAGGGAACCCGCGAGCTCGAGAACATGGACGACACCACCTCCGAACAGCAGTTCAGAGTCTTCAAAGACTTTGACTTCCTGGATGTTGAGCTTGAAGACGGAGAGGTGAGTCGCAGTCATCTTGGCTGTGTTTAAAAACTTTTAGAACAGGCATAAAGGTGCCAATGACAACCCCACTCCCTGACGTATGTAATGAGGATTCTGTTTTTGTCTTATTTATGCTATCTAGGAGCTGCAGGTAAGTTTCCTCTTGTTGCAGTTTTGCTTGTTGTGCCATTAATAATAATAATAATAATAATAATAATAATAATAATAATAATAATAATAATAATAAAGGTTTTCTAGTGTGGCTAGTGTAGCTGCCACACTGGTGGCAGAAATACTGAATATTTATGCATGTTTTTCAATTTACAGAACTCTCATTATGCCCACTTGAGCAAGTACTAGACACACTGTCTCTGAAGCTTATGAAAGAAATAACTTTCCTTCGTCTTTGTTCTAAAAACATTTCTATGTATGAATGTTATTCAGGAAAAATACAGAAAAAAAAGTTTGATTGTGAAACAAGCCTGTTGCCTGTAAAATGTGTGAATGTATACACTAATGGGTGGAATAATTTTGTTATTAAAAGATACAAATCACCTGAGGTTATCATCCAAGGTGGTTGAAATCTCCCATTTGACCACTTTATTTGGAAAATTGTATGGATTTTGCAAGATGTGTAAAGTCATGTTGTCTTAAAAATCACTCTGTTAGTGTTTTCACAGCATTATCTCCTCTAGGGTTTAGCTGCAGCTTCAGTACACTTCATTCAAATTTTTGCTAGGCTCGTAACACAGTGTGAGCCCCAGCTAGTGGTTTTGCACAATGCTTGCACGTATGTCATTGGGTTAATTCATGTTAAAACAAACCAAGAGCTTCAACCTGCATCTTGGTATTTTTCAATGCAAGATGCTTTACTGTTGCAGGGCGAGACTGTGGACAACTTTAACTGGGGAGTGCGTCGCCACTCTATGGACAGCTTGGACCAAAGTGACCTGCAGCCTCTGGAGGAGAGTCAGCTGTCTAGCAGCATGCCCAGCCTCAGTAAGATTGCCCGCGAAGACTCGGATGAATCATCTGAGGAAGATTCGCTTGCGGCCAGCCAGATACTCTCCCACTCTCAGATCGTAAGTTTATGTGATAATGTAACACTAATTCCAAATCTTAATGAAGCAAAGACTTTTAAACCATTTCTTTTAATGATTTTGTTTTTGTTGTTTTAGATCTATAAAAAACAGAAATCTCACATAAAAAAAAAAAAAAAAAACTTTGAAGTCTCTGTTCAATTCAGGCTGTTAGAATTTCTCTCTGTAGACTGTAACAGACATTATTTGTAATTGACATACTTTGAAAACTGTTTATAATTCTTTTTATGGTACTGGTTATTTATATTATTGTATGTCTAGTAGCAGCTTCAAAATTATTAAAATTTAAAGATATGCTGGCTGTGCAATATAAAATTATCTTCATGTGATGCCAGACAAAATTCTTTAGTAAATGGAGTTTTATTAAGCTGTGTAAAGTAAAAGAGTGCTGGCAGTTATGTTTATGTAGGGTTCCATTCAAACATCGGCAAAGCAATCAAGAGGGTGGAATATTATCTTTTTTTATTTCACTTCACTGTCCCTGTCTCATTTCAGACCGTCAGCCTTTCTCCGACACCAGAGATCAGCAGCACGGACACCTCCTCTGCCGCTTTCGACACAACCTCGGCAAATTCAACCCCTCTGGGCACCAATAATCCCAGTTTCGAGGTCCAACTCTCAGAGGACTCGAAGCAGCGGGTGAATAGGGGCTTCAGAGTATCTGAGATCCTCGGAAACACTAACTCCTACCGCAGCTCCATTCTGGAATTCTTTACTAATTTTGCTAAATAGTTGCTCTACTGTGGAATTGTTTTGTGTAATGTCTTCAGCTTGAAATATGCTTTGGGTTTGGTCTCTGTTACATAATTTTGCATGTGTGCGGAGGGGTTTTTCTGTCTTTTCCTGTCTTCAAAGAAGAGCATGAGCTGATTTAAATCAATCAAAGACTTGCATGCATAACAATATTGAACTAAAATCTACAACAATATGCTATTCTCTGGGCAGTGGGCTAGTTTGTGCTTTTATTTATTCATGCCAGAAATTGGTTGAGAGTCTAAAGGGTTAAAAAGAACATAAATAATCTTTCTTTTGCTTGTGTCTGTTTGAGGCAATGTGTATACCTGGTGCTTCTGTGGGGGTGGCGCTGAGGGACAACTAAAAACTCTTGGCATGTGAACGGTCAGGAAAGGTTTACACATTGCCTGTCTGAAAAAAAGAAAAAAATGAGTGCAGTTTAAATATTCAATAATTTATTCATCAATTGGCACGATTCATGCATACAAAATTCACAAGATTAAAGAAAACATCAAAAGGAGAGACCATAGGGTCCAGATGAAAGGTTAGTGAATTATTTTTAAATAGGATATGATCTGTTTAATAATGAAGTGTAATAAAGGGAATAATAAATAAATGTATGCATGCACGTCAACATTAATTTACACTTTGAATTTAGCTACCGTCAGGGTTAGCTAAGAAGATGTCCCTCTTTTGTTTTCCAATATGAGGTGTCACAAGAGGATGAAGACAGTAATGTCCACGAGGACAACCTGTCTCTTTCTATCAACGAACTGCCCTCTGAATATCAATGTGGGGTCGGTTTGAGTATGGACGTGGCATATCATGTCTACAAGGAAGAGCTGGACCTGCACTGCAGCTTACCGAGGTGCCCGATCACACCTTCAGTCAACCATAAATATTCGGTTTGTCAGTAAGATTAACTCAGTTTGCCTCATTTTTGTATTTAGTCTTCCTGAAGAGGAGAAAGATGACATGCTGGAGTCCCGCTCTACACCGCCGCCGTCGCCCTTCTTCTCTGCCATTCTTGCTGCTTTCCAGCCAACAGCGTGCGACGACGCAGAGGAGGCCTGGCGAAGTCACCTCAGCCAGCTCTTCTCGGACTCAGATGGTTCCTGTGCTGTCTACACGTTTCAAGTGTTTTCATCGCTGTTTCAGGTATGATCCTCTCACCATATGGATCGCTTTTGTCTTCCATTTTGTATTCAAACAGTTTACAAAAAAGAACAGAACACCTGGATATTTCTGTCTGTTTCTCAGAATAATTTTTAAAAATCAAAATAGAGTCTAAATTGTCTCCAGATTGAAGTAATAAATTATCAAGATGATCAACTGTTAAAAAATAAGTGTCTATATCTAGAATAGAGGTCAGTCTAAAGATAGTTTGTATAGCAATCTGCCAAGATCTGTTTGCCAGATATTGCATATTTCACTCACAAATTATACTTGTCTTTTTTCTTTTTTAGTGAAGAAATTTAATATCTTATCATTCTTACAGTCGATATGTTTTTAATGGTTTCCAGAGTATCCAAGCTAAATTTTGTTCCTTGACGTGTGATGCTGTGAGTTACCTTGGTGATGGCTTGAAGGGATTAGGATCAAAGTTTCTCAGATCTTCTGAGATCCTGGCATCTTGCTCGGAGTGCCCAACTCTGTTTATTGATGCTGACACAGTAAGTAGCTCAAACACTTTCTTCAACAATGTACATCTGTTAGACGATTGGAATAAAAAAATAATAATAATAGATAATAATGTTTTTTTTTACAGATAATGTCCTATGGGTTTCTGGAAAAAATGAAATTCAGCGTCCTAGAGCTTCAAGAGTATCTTGATACTTACAACAACAGAAAAGAGGCAGCTCTCACAGTAAGGAGATTAATCATGTTTAACAAAATTCATCTGATCAGTTTCTTGTTATTGTGCTGTTTGAGTCTCAACCACCTTGTCTTTATTGCTTGCAGTGGTTGAACAGCTGTAAGGCCACCTTTCCCAGGACTGCTGGGGTTGCAGTGACATGCCAACCGGTGGAGCATGAAGAAAAAGTAAAACACTTTTATTTCAAGACACTGTTATCATATTGAAAAAAAATATGTAACATTTACACAGATTTCCATTGCCCTTTGGCTTACCTCACGCAAAAAAAAAGTTTATTTTTGTCCAGAGATAACTGAGAAAACTTGGATTCTGTTCATCTGCTCTTTCATACTGTACTTTCTGCATTACGGTTACTGTGTGCTACTGTAGCTCTGTGAGTGTTACCTCTTTATGTCACTCGGTTTGTTTCAGCCTCAAATCAGTGCATGCCACATTGATTACCTTTTCTGTCACGTGCATTGTGATAACTGTCCGCTCTGCTCTGCATGGTTCAGCAAACAATCCATCAATCTTCCATTAATCCATCTGTAAATAATTCAAATCAGAGTGTTTCACTGTTTAATGCTTAACTTTTCCAAAGGATTTCTTGTAATATGAACGTGTTAATTTGTTTGGCTTGTTTCACTTTGTCCTTTTCTTCATTCTTATAAAACACATACAGTACCTTGCAAAAGTCATCACACATCTTGAACTGTTTGTCCTGTTACAAACACAAATATCTCTGTATTTTATTTGTAGTTTTGATTTGATAGGTCATGTAGTTTATGCAATAATTGAGATCTGTGGGGAAAACTTTACAATGTTTTCAATGTTTTAAAACTGTTGTTTGCATTTTTAATCATTCCCATTAGGTCAATACTTTGTAGATAGACTTTTAGCTGGAGTTAAAGCTGCAGGTCCTTCAGTATATTTCTCTAGCAGTCTTACACTTGCATAGAAGAATGTTACTGTCATTCTTCTATGCAAAATAGTTCAAATCTATTCAGATTTTCATTTGGATTTAAGTCTAGATTCTAACTGGACAGTTCTAATTAATGAATGTGCCACCACAATCCATAGGAAGGGTGGTATCTTCAGGGGGAGGTGCTGTGCTGAAAGAAGCAAGTCAGTGAAAATTTAGACTTAAATTTGTTTCTATTTAAGAAAAATCAAAACCTTGTCCTTTCTCTTCACAACTATGTGCTACTTTATGCTGGTTTAGCACAAAATTCCAATAAAATGTATAGAAATTTGTGATTGTAACATGACAAAATGCAAAACAGTTCAGAGAATTATTTCGCAAAACACAATTCTTCATTTTTCAGAGCACGTTAAACTGTTCAGATACTTTTTGTTCAGTTTCTAATACAAATCTGAATTGCATGGCCTTGGTTTTCTCTTTTCTTATCTACTTTTCTGCCTTGTAACATGCTTGCTTGGTAGCAAATGGAATCTCTGGCTGTAAGTTTGTAGTGGCTTCTTTTGTTTCTCTGTTTACTTAGAGCTAACATCCTATTTATTTTCATATCAACTTCATCATAGTTGTTATCTTCTAAAGTCATCATTCGAGATCTACTGTAAGGTTGTGTTTGATCCAAAACCATTTTCCTTCCAGCAACTGGAGCTCTGCCAAAGACTCTACAAACTCCACTTTCAGTTGCTGCTGCTTTTTCAGTCTTATTGTAAGCTGACTGAGCAGGTCCATGCAATAAGCTCGATTCCAGAGGTAGGTCTGTTTCCATTTTATTGCCTTTTAACGTTCAAATGCACATTAACATCTAACTTATGTAAAATTATTATTAACCCCTCACAAATTTTTAGCTTACAAATATGTCTAGAGAGCTAAATGAATTGAAGAGCAACCTGAGAACAGCAGCGGCCTCAGTGTCAAATGAGAAGATTTCTACTTTTGACACTTCCTGCCCTGAGACCATCCTGAGCTCCTCTGAAGCTGCTGTGCAGGCCGTCCTCGAGGGCTTGAAGAACAATGAGTTTTCAAAAGCAATTCTCTACATTCGTGAGTGCAGGTGTGATAAGTAAAACACTCTGTTTGATATTCATTCAGGGAGTATCTTGTGTTAGTTTACCCTAATTGCAGAGATATCTGGATGTTTGTTTGCAGAACAACATGGCCTAATGACATCTTTGGCAGCCACTCTGAGGATGAGATCCAAACATTATTGAACATCTACTTCAGACACCAAACTTTGGGTCAGACGGGAACATTTGCTCTGGTTGGCTCAAAGCAGGATCTGACAGAAATTTCTCTGAAGCTGATGGAACTCAACTGTGAGACTCGGGATATGATCCGACGGGCCCAGGGCTACAAAACCGTTACAGCTTTTCTCCCAGACTCCAGGGTTTCAGGCTCCACTCTCTGATGGCGGCTTGGTGGCGCTCCAAACCTTACTACCTTGCTTGAGGCAGCTGCTGTTGTATCAGATTTTCACTAGAACTTAGCTCTTTCGCTTAGAATGACCCAAACTTTTGATCCTTCTCTGTCAGAATTTTTTGAAGTCAGATCATTAGACACACAGCAATATTTTTCAGTTATTCAATTAGCAGTTGTATCAAAATTATCCTTTTCTTGCACAAATAAAAGAATGTCACTAGGCATATATATATGCTGCTTAGATGAATAACTGTTCCATTTAGCAAACGGCATACCAAAGTGAAGTTTTTTATTTTATTTTATTTTAATTGTCAAGGGAAAATGTGCAATCCTTTACTGAAGTGGAAGACCTTTTCTGTCTGTTGAAAGAATGTATTGGAAAACACTGTCAGAAGAGGGCAAAGGGATGTGTTGTTTTATTGTGTTGAGTCCTTTGTGTGTGTTTGAGTGTGTTTAAATGTATTGATCCTGCACGAGTGCGTGAATTAAATTATGACGACCATCACAGATGGAATTATCAATTCCGATTTGTATGAGTGGTTCATGTTAAAGTACTCTGATATGGTGCAGATCTACTGTAATGTCAAACCTGCAGCTACCAGGTGGTTTATCTGTTACTAAAAATATCGTACTGTACCTTTAACCAAGTAGCTTTTTGCAAATTATGTTCATTATTTATATTTCACAGCAAGAGAAAAAATATGTTATCATCTAGATTTATAGAAAAATATGTTTTGTTTTCTTTGTTATTCCTGCCAAGCTTGCATATTGTATGCACATTAAAACAAATACTATGAAAATATATATGTAGAGATTATTTTGACTGACGATGAATTGTAAATAGAGAAATGAGAGCTTTGCTCGTTAGATTGTATTTTTATGAAGGCAAACTCTACGTTGCACGCAAAATGGGTATTTACATATTTATAAAGCTTCCACAATTGCTGTTATAATTTCTGGCCTTGTAAATACTTCTGTCTTGGCAGCATATTATTTTGTTGTGTTCTCTGCTCTTAATAAAACTTAAATTTGTTAACAGTGCTTTTCTTGTCATTTTTTGAAGAAAAGCATTTCACATTTTAGACTCCACAGGTTGTTTTGAGCCTGACCAGGAAGAGTGCTATGAACGTACCCAAAAAAGTAAGAAAACTGAACAAAAGGTGGAGAGTGGGAAGTATCAAGTAGAAAAAGACCTGGCATAGCTTGAGAAATGCATCACCCTTTAATTGGTTCATTAAATGTTTTCAAAACTTCCAGGGAATTAACTTGTTGGTCTTGAATTATTACATTATATGTGCCAATTATTATTATTATTATTATTATTATTATTATTATTATTATTATTATTATTATTATTATTATTATTATCTGATTAGATACACTAATCAGAATTCTGACTCACTTCAGTTTCCAAAGCTTTGACCTGATTTGATACTGACTGATTCTGAAAAGTGTAAATAATAATAAACAAAAACATTCAAAAAATATTTTTGTTAGCATTCCTGTAAATAATTGTTTACAACCAGAGGAGAACAATTGCTGTAAAACAGTGTTAATATTTTGTGAAAGGTGCAAAGAAGATGCACAGAGCTACTTGAAGAATCCCTGTTCTAGCATTTAGATTGTATTTAATAGAAAGCTGTGTCAGCACTGAAATCAAAACTTTCAAACAACATTTTTATTTGTAGTTTAATGGATATTTTGAATAATAAGAAGTTTTATTTATAATGCCTTCTGCATCTGAAGTAACATTTTGTAACAATATCTTAAATGATGCACTCCACAATTTAAAAAAAAAGCACAAGAAGCTTAAAAACTGAATATTTTCTATTAAATTTGACTTTTTCGTTTTGGTGTTTTTGTCCAAATTAAAATCATAAACGGACAGCTTAATTCCGGTCTCTTATTCTGAAGTCAACTTGACTTCCGGAATGCGGCGCGCGAGTTTTGGGTTTTGCTGCGTGACGGTAACAGTTAGCAAACAAGCTGACTGTTAGTGTTGTATTGTTCATCCCTAAGTTTGGTGGACTATTGTCAACACTTACTTTAAAGTTTTCCCACAACATGAGCTTAAACACTCTAGTACTTCGGAATCAAACGTGTAAGTTTAACTCCAACTCTATTTTTATGGCATAGTTTCATTTTAAATGGTTAGCAGTAACCTTTGTATGGGACACATTTTTAAGATTCGTAGCTAGGTACTGCCAGATACGGCTCTTATGTGACTCTATTGGTGTGTCTTAAATATCGTTAACTATTCATTTTCAAGTTATTTTAGTTATAATCGACTACGTTCTTTCTGAAAAGACTTTGAACCCTTAGATACGTATTCTTCCAGTAAGCCGTGAAAATAGTCTCCCAGTATTTTTCCGAATTTAACATCTGGGTAACATTGTATTCTTTTCTTCCTAGGTGGTGTGTATAACTAACTCTAGGTGTTCGATTGTTGTGGAATGGATTCATGCATAAAAAACATGTACGATGCATTTAAGGGTGAAATCTGGAAAGGTGAGATTTGTCAACTGCTTCATTTTTAAGCCTGTGTTCGTGTTCAAATACGAGGTGCGTCTTCACAAATAAAAGCAGCATTGAAAAGTTCATTTATTGCCCTAATTTGAACATAAAGGTGAGGCTGAAACGAAAATGGTATATAATCATTTGAAGCAAGTTCCTTTAAACTCTTTCAGTTGATTTTCTTGCCATTCAAACAGAAAAAAAATGTTAGAAAAGTTTATTTTTATGCTAAAATGTGTGTCCATAAAGAATAATCTGTCAGGACTCATTTTGTATTAGTTACTGTATTGATCAAGGTTATCCCAGGTCACTTTAACTTCATTTCATGTGCGTTGTTGGGCCTGGCTTGTTGCATTCTTTTCTTTACAGTTGACCAAATTTTGTTTCGCTGAAAGCCATAATACTCAAAACTAACAGAATTGAATGCTTCAACTATCACAATATGCAATATTTAACTTTTTAGTTATGCTGAAATAAATGCATTTTTTTTATATGTGACTATACTAAGAGACACTGGCATGTAGCAATGTAAGCTCCAAAATATTCTACTTCATCACTTTGCCAAGATCATTTCAGTGTAAATTCTAGTGGCACAATCACCGCCGTTTGCTTTTTATGACATGCCAAAAAGTCATATGTTGAGACAAAACGAATGCATTTTTGTTTTGGCCTGTGTTTTATCGTTTAGAGCTGGGACCGTTGGACCCAAACTGGTTTGAGTTACTGACAGCCCAAGCTTCTTTGAAAGAAGGAAGTGTTGCCGATAATGATGAGTTGTGCGCCAACCAAGAGGGACATTTCAAAGCTCCTCTGGAGAAGACGGGAACAGAAAGCCAGCTGTTTTCAACCCCTAAAGTTTTCAGACACAGTCGAATTGTGTCACCAGACACTGAGGATGACCCGTCGTTCACAGCTGCACAGGGTATTCTTTATGGATAAACAATTAAATAATTAAGACTATTCATCTTAGCTTAAATTTTTATGAAGTTAAACATCTAAAAACTACATGTCCCTTTCATTCTTTCTAGAAAAAGAAACGTTACCGTGGATGCCAACACAAAGTCCCTGTTTGTTTCAGGTGCCAAAACACTGGTGAGTAAAACTTAAGATTTATTCCCTTATGCTGTTAATGACTGGGTTTTCTTATTCTCGTCATTATAAAACAGAACTTGACATTGTATCCGTTTTGTTTATTTTAGTGTCTCTAATTTAAAATGTGAAGGTGTTCAGCCTCAGAGTGAGGAGAGTTTTGGTAAGCTGAAAATGTATTTAATCTTCATATTTATGGTTTATATATATATATATATATATATATATATATATATATATATATATATATATATATATATATAAAAAGAAATTAGGCACATAACTACATGTATTATTTCAGATCTTCTGGATTCCCCAAAGAAATCCCCTGTAAGTATAGTCGACCTGAAGCTGATTTTCTTTTTTTAACATTTGTGTTATTTTAATCAGATCTGATAAATGGAAGCGAAAACATTTTCTGCCTTAATTTTACCCTCTGAACGAAACAGGCCACCTATGCCAACCACATTTCTGAAAGTCTCGGCGCACAGATCAATCCTGACATTTCTTGGACCAGTTCTTTGAATACACCACCGGCTTTGCCATCTACTCTAATTTTATGTGAGTTGCTGAAACAATTGGCTAGTATTATTCTTAAATCATGAATAATTTAACGTTTTGTGGATCTTTTTTTTATGTTTCAGCTAAAACTGATGAGAGTCCCTGTCCAGTGAGTGTTACTGCAGACAGAAAAGTTGTTGTGAGTACTCTGCATAGTTCAGTTACTCGGAATTACTACTACAATGATATTATGGCTTTATTAGTTATTGTAAATCTTATCAGTTATTAACTGACTAGTTAATAACTGATTAACTGATCAGTTATTGTAAATCGTAATATCATTTAAAAATTGTGTAATTCAATCAGCCTTCAGACATTGGTTTGAATTTGGGCAAAGACATGATTGACATGTTACACTTGTGATTTGTGAAACCCTGCCTCTACTTGCTGATCTTTGGGTAACAAAACAGGAAGATTAATAATTCTGGCAGCTAAAAACTATCGTTTATATACCTTTTTTTTAAATCTATTTATAGTTCTAAAGGTCTAGTTATCAGACTTTGTAACATGAGTAAATTTAAGAAGGTGAAAAAGACACATCTCATAGATCTTAAAATAACATCACACCAAAGTATTTATAAGGCAACAGACAAAAATCAAAAATTTATGTCATTAGAAAAAGCCTCTGCAATGGTAGTGTATTGCCTTGTTTCATTAGAAACTTAGACCAGCCCTAAATAGTTTATCTTTTAATGTCAACTCAGTTTTCCAAGTCTTCACTAATGCTTAGGCTACTGCAATGACACACTTTGCGCTGCCTATTAGATGTTTATACAGTCAGTTTTATTCATCTTTGAAGTAAATTGATTAAAACAATATGAAATGGACCTTGGAATGAACATGATACATTGTGCAACCACTTTGCACTAGTTTGAAATAATAATTCTTCAAAGTAGCTTCATCTTTCTGTGTTGCACCACAGGTCCACCCTGATATTAATTTTACACATTCTGAGCTTTAGTATGAGCTTTGAGGGCCAGGAATGTAAGAAAATTTGACAAAAACAGCTGGCTGTTATGTTAATAATACTATATTGGCTTTATATATTGTATTACATACAAATCTGTTTTTTTTTTCTTTTTCCTTTCAAGTTTGTACGGAAGCTTTTCCCTTCACTTTCGAATTCCTCCCTTAAGACTTCAAGAACTTGCCAAGGTAATTACTTTTTTTCCCCATCATCTACCCATAAGTAATAAATTGTTTTAGTCATTTTAGATAAAAATGAATAAATATGGATTGCATAGAGTCTATTATATTTGTTGTTGCATGGGATCGTACGCGTCATAATACTAAATATTGTTTTTGTGCTGTAATAAATAGGTCCAGTTTTCCCTGTGACTGAAACCTGCTCTGAGTCTCCGTTGAACCAGAGTGAAAGTCATCAACAACAGAAAGTTCCAGATGCTCTGGAAGGAGAAGTCTGTATCGCAGATGCACCTAAAACTTTCTTTGCTAATAGTAGTTCTGCTCTGAGAAAAGTGAAACCCGACAGAGTTAAACGTAAGCAAATAATTCAGACAAATGTAGACGTCTGCAGCCACGAAGACGCCTCAAAATCAGACAGTGCTGCATCCAATGAAGAGGCAACTGCTGATCTGGATTCTGGGGGTTTGCCTTCAACCCCACTGGTGAAAACTGGAGATACGGCAATCAGCCAGTGGTCTCCTCTAAGTCTATCTGAAATCTCATCTTCTGCTGTGGGAAGCAATATGACACTGCCAGGGGACACTGACTCTGTGCAACCAACCAGGCCAACATCGAAAATTACTGACTCTGGATTTACTCAAAAAAAGAGAAAATTTGTTTACACTATCACAACCACAAAATCGCAAGCTTGTGGCCAAGACTTTGAGCTCCAGACAGCAGATCTGTCACTAAAGATTTCAAAGTCTGGTAAGACATTTATTTTCCAAGTGTTATGTAAGAATATGAAGGTTTCTGCATGTGGACTGGTCATCTTGCCTCTCTTTCGCCCCCATTTTGTGCCTTTTCAGGTTTGATTTACTGTTGTCCCCAACATTTTCAGGAACAAAGCAGAGCCATCTGCCACATAAATGTTTTGTAATGAGCATGCATTATTTCATTCTTGTGTTGCTTTGACAACTGACAGCTTTAAATAATTTGTTATATTCTTATTAGTCTCCTGCAAAGAAATGTGACTGTGTGGCTAAAGTAGAGATACAATTGTGTCTAATGACGTTGAACTAAAAAGTGTGCATAATCATTTACTATAATTCTAGAGTTTAGAGTTCACAAGAGGGTGCAATTACAATGTACTCTTACTGCGTTGACGTCTTTCTCTGATTTTTAAAAATTGCTTAATGCTCTTAAAAGACCAAAACAAAAAAAAGAATTCCATATGAAGCCAAAGATTAATAAAATATTTGTACATGGGTACAAAATGGAAAGAGACAAGATGGTTGTGTGTCTATACTAAATGAAGGAACAAACAGTTGAAGAGGCAAATATACTAAGCCATTTTAGAAATGTGACCAAAAAATTCCACTCTGTACTATAACTAATTGGTCTTTGTTTTCTTTGTATGTTTTCATTTAGAACAAGAAAACGGCAAGTCATTTGTGAACATCCCAGATAAAGAGTGTCAGAGGACTAAAAACCAAAGAAATATTGTAGAGGAAACCATAAATTGCTCTCTTGGGACAAAACTCCAGGATATCGACATGTCACAACTTTGTCGAGATTTTGCACAGGACTTCAGCCAAATTACAGACTTAAAAACTGCGGAGAACACGCAAAGGAACTTCTCTCCTGCAGCGTGTCTGTCTGTTATGAAACAAGCAAAACAGAACGGAAAGCCAGCTAACTTTCCCAATGATTACAGTTGTATCAGTAAAAACAGACGCATCCCTACCAGTAATCAACCATGCTCGATCAGTGAAGTCACTATGATTGACAGCGGATTCCAATCAGGTGTAGCAGACGTCACCCATATGACTTCTTCGTCATTTGGTCTTCCGCTCTTAGAGAATGTTAGCCAAAACCGACCAACGCTGAGCTTCCAAACCGGTATGCATAATTTTCCCTCAGCTAATGGAAGTGGAAAGTCAAAATTTGATGTTGAAGTGCCTGTGCAGAGGTCTGGCACAGGTCAGGCTCCGGACCATGGAAAGGAAATTGAGTTGCACATGGCGAGCATATCAACAGAGGAACTATGGGACAAAGAAGAAACTGTTGGTCAAAGTAAATGCAGCCAGCCACAAAAAACTCCTCTTTCTCTTCTGCCTGCTGAAGCATCAGGATTCAAAACCGCCTCAAATAAAGGCATCCACATTTCTCTTGCCAACCTGGAGAAAGCAAAGCGTTTTCTTGAAGCGACTGAAGATAAAAAGTCTTCTCTCGATAACAGCACAAAATCCTATCATGGCATTATTTATAAAACTAATTCGATTCGTGAAACAACAACAGATACATCATCTAACGCAAACCCGCCCGCCTGTGCCGGAAAATCATTTGGAAATGTCAGTTCTCAATTAACAGCCTCAGAAAAAGCCGATGTGACAGAACTTTGCACACTCTTGGAAGAGGCAGACAGCCAATTTGAGTTCACACAGTTCAGATCTGGAAAAAAACTACCAAATCATCAAGATAATCACAATCCGCCACACAAAGAAGACAAGGATCTTGACCCTGCTCTTCTTGCAGATATAGACTTTGACGACAGCTTTAGTTCCGAAGGTGGAAAACAGTCCACAGTCATGATGAATGACAAAGTGGCCTCAGTTTTAGAAAACAGGACACATGGAGAAAAAGCAAAAGTCATAAATCAGTGCACAGGAATGTCAGATTTGCTGAAAAGGGAAACTCCGCTCATTCTTCCTGGGGCTGAGGATCCTGAAGCTAGATGTCTGGAGATCAACAAGGCTTTGATCCATAGTGAAGCATTTAGGACAGCAGGTGGAAATGTTTTGCATGTTTCTAAAAAGTGTCTGAACAAAACCAAGGCTTTGTTTTCAGATCTGGAGAGAAACTTGACAGATCAGAAACCTTCTAACCAGAACGGGGAAAATGCTGCCATAACAGAACAGAAATGTAACCGGGATTCTGACACGTTCAGAATCCCGGAAAGAAAGAAGGAAAACTGGGATGTCGGAACCAAAATTGAGAATTGCTTTTCCAAATTAGAAGGGGTTGTCTGTTCAAATAACAACGTTGGAAACAGGAATGACACCAAAAGTGGGAAAAACAATGGAATTGACACAATAATCTGTGAAAATGGATTCAGAAAGGCCAGTGGGAAAGGAATCTCCATTTCAGCTAACTACATGCAAGAGGCAGATGTATTTTTCAAAGACTGCCATGTAATAGAAGAAGGTAAGAAAAGCTTTTCAAACTTCAAAAGCCCTCAGGTCAGCATTTCTAAGAAGAGTGTCACTGGATGCACTAAACTTGAAAATGTAAATACAGCAGTGGTTTCACATCACACAAAAGGACTACGTCTGAATGAAGTGGAAAGAAATACCAAGTTTACAGCAGCTTTGAAAAATGAAGACGGAAAATCTTTTCCGACTTCAAAGCCGTTCGCTATGCTTCACCCATCAAAGAGCACGGATTCATCTGCTTTTGAAGAGCTGTGCACAGGTGATGGGTTTTGTACAGCTGCTGGGAAGAACATTAGTGTGTCGTCTGCTGCGATGAAGAAGGCTGAATTTCTTTTGAATCAGATTCACGCACCCGAGGAGATAAATAAAGAAACTAATGAAAAAGAAAAGGCTTCAAAAACAAAATGCCTTGGTGATAAGATTTTGAACATAGATGCTGGTGGTTTCCAAGCTGTTGACGGAAAAAAATGTGCAATTTCATCAGCACCGTTAAAGAAAGCAACTCTGCTAAGAGAATCTGAAAAATCAGAGGATGAAATGTGTATTTCCTCTCAGCAACCCAGTCCCAAGATACCAGTTATCCCAGTTACTAATCTCTGGAGTGGCGGTTTTTCTGCAGCCAGTGGCAAGCCTGTTGTCTTGTCATCTGTGGCTTTGGAGAAGGCTCAGACACTGTTCAGTGACATCAGTTTGAACATGGATAAGGTGGCCGAATCTGCTCCATTTAAAAAGGATAAGAAACATCAAACAGAACCTGAAAACATATGTTCTGGTTTCACAACTGCAGGAGGCTCAAACGACCAAATTTCACAGGAAAAATTTGATGATTTGGTTTTAGCCAAAGCAGTGCAAGAGGAAGAGGCTCTCTCCGCCGACGGTGTTCTGGAAAGCAACAATGTAATGTGGGAGAGTGCGGGGAGCAAGAAGGAAGATGAAACACCTTATGCAGATCAAAGGTTTAGAACAAACACACCTGTAGAGGCTGTGAAAGGATGCTTCAGGGATACAGATAAACAAGAGAAACACAAAGAAAACCTTTTACCACAAGCAAGCTGTGGATTTAAGACAGCCAGTGGGAAAAAAGTTGAAGTTTCATCTGAAGCTCTGAAGAAAGCAGAAAACTTGTTAGGTGACTGTGTAGGAGTCATGGATACAGTAAATGCAGCACTGCCAGAATCCAAGGCTATTGATCTTCCAGTCAGAAATGATGGATTTCGATCTGCCAGCGGTAAACCTGTAGCACTTTCATCAGAGGCTCTTCAAAAGGCAAAATCTCTCTTCAGTGACATCGGTTTCGGAGCACAGGACCCAGATGCTTCACAGATGATCAAAAGTGGCAAGAACCAAGGCGGTAGCAACAATACAGAGAAAATGTCTTGTGGTTTCACAACTGCAAGAGGGGAAAAAGTTGATGTGTTACAGAAAAATCTTCAGAAGGCAAAAGTACTTTTCAAAGAACTTGACGATCAGGTTTTAAGCAAAGCGGCACAGGAGGAAGATGCTTTCTTTGCAGGCCCTGATATGGACATTAATAAGGAAATGTTGGAAAATGACTTAAAAGGAAAAGTACATATGCAGAGAAGCAGAAAGGCATGTCTTGCAAAATGTTACACGGATGACGAGAAGAGGGTAAGCATTTCTATCCCTGAGTGCTCCAGGGATGCAAACAAACAAGTGGAACAAAGAGAAAACATTTTACCGCAAGCAAGCTGTGGATTTCAAACAGCCAGTGGGAAAAGAGTCGATGTTTCATCTGAAGCCCGAAAGAAAGCAGAAACCTTGTTTAGTGAGTTTGAAGAAATTCAGGATAAAACAAATGCAATGTCATCACAATCCAAGCCTTCTGCTCTTCCACTCAGAAACTGTGGGTTTCATTCTGCCAGCGGTAAACCAATGGCACCTTCCACTGAGGCTGTTCAAAAGGCAAAATCCCTCTTTGGTGACATCACTTTCAGTACGGAGGACTCAGATTTTTCGCAGACAGTAAAAGCTTATGGGAAACAAGACAGTCGAAGCAAAACTGAGAAAATATGTTGTGGTTTTACAACCGCAAAGGGAGAAAAAGTCGATGTGTTGCAGAAAAATCTTCAAAGGGCAAAATTCCTCTTTAAAGAAGTTGATGACTTAGATTTAACAAAAGCAATGCAAGATGCAGACCATTTTTTTAACCAAGAGGAAAGTTGGTCTATCGACAGTAACAGTGAAAAATCATCAGAACAAACTAATACGGCACCCGTTAATGAAAGTGGCAGCATAAAGGGAAACATGTCCAAACTCAGAATAAATACCGGCAGTATTTGTGAAGAGCCTGGAAACGGTTCCATCAAAGCAAAACAGAATGACAGTGGATTTCAGACGGCAAGTGGGAAAACAGTTGCCGTTTCAGCTGAAGCTCTGTCGAGAGCAAAATTTCTGCTGAGTGAAAACAAAGCAGATGAGGAGAGCACTTGTGTTTTTGCTGCAAGTGGTAAACCATTTTCACATGAGGCCTTACAGAAAGCAAAGACTAGCACTGGAGGGAAGTCATTACCTTCAGGAGCAGACAGCCTAAGTGATGACCACATAGAAGAAAAGTCACACTTCTCAATTTGCAATTTAAATACTAAAAGCAGCAACCAGATATCTGACATTATGCAAAAAAATAAATCTTCAGACCCAAAATTTCAGTCGCTAAATCTCGCTGGCTGTACAGAAACACAGCACAAGTTTCTTGCCCAGGAAGCTTTAGATTGCACAAAAGCCTTACTAGAAGATGAAGTTCTAGTTGGTCAAAGTCTGTTGACGACTTCAGAAAATTTGCAGTTGCTAGATTACCAACAATTAAGCGAAAAATCAGCTGAAGAGGATAAAGGGAGGAAAAGGAGAAGTGCAGAAGATCTCACTGGTAAGTATTCCACCTTAAATGGTTCAATAAATAGATACTGTTGTTATTAAATATAAATTCCAATTTGTAGTTTATGAAATTTGAGGACTTTTGGTAAAATCTTTTGAACTGTTGCCCTGTTGTGTAAAATCGGTTCTCTTAACTGTTGTAATGTAGCTCAGCCACCTTCTAAAAGAAGGTTACTGGAAGAATTTGACAGAACCGCTAATAATCCACGAGGTTCAGGACTCCACCCAGTGAAAAGTGGCCCAAATGGTAAAACACTCGCACTTCTGTTGCTTGTCTAAAACTGAATATTTTCTAAAATTTAAACTACATTTTTTCTGTTCATCAAGGGATAATGGACAGGGGTGTTTTCAGGTATGGCGTCTTTCTTCATCCAAACATTACAAAGCCAAACAGGTACGTTATTTCAATTGCTGGAAATTGTGTTTTCCAAAAGAATGATAGATTTTACCATCCTCTTGTGATGTATTGTTGTTTTCCACAGGGATGCAAAAAGCTTTGTGGACACAAGATTACAAAATACAATACAAATGCCTCATTCTGAACAAGGAGATGGTCGATCTGCAGCCTGCAGGATGCCGACATTTGTCCCACCGTTTTTCAAAAATGCAAAGAGAGATGCACTCAATAAACCACAGGCCAGAGATCGCAAAAAAGTGCCTGCGTTTGTTCCACCATTCAAAAAACAAAGGGTTGTCCAGCAAGAAAGCTCCCCTACACAACAGGAGGACAATAAGCAGCATCACTCTTTATGTTTGGAGACCAACAGCAAAACAGATGCACCACTTACTAAAACAACCCAAAGCTGTGAAGAAGTTGTCACTTTAGTCAATACTTCAAACACTAAAACGATTAATCAAAGTGTTCTAAAGGTGGGATCTGTCAGCTCTACTGAAATGCTACATGTGGATGACAAGCTTTCCGGAAGCCAAGGTAGAGTGATATTTGTAACGTAAATCTACTTAAAAGGCCCCGGATTTCCTGTACAATATTGGTAGAATAATGAAATCTATTAACAGACAGGACTGAGAACATTGGACTGGCCCGGGACATGCAGGACATGAGGATTAGGAAAAAGAAGCGGCAAACCATTCGACCGCTGCCTGGGAGCTTATTTCTGACAAAAACCTCAGGAGTGGCGAGAATCCCATTAAAAGCTGCGGTCAATGGAAATATCCCAGGAAGATACTCGTCCCAAGAGGCAAGGCCACAACGCTGACATCTTCTTCTTCTCTAACTCATGTTGTTTCCAGCCAGCAGCACTTCATTTAAATGTTGTTCTGTTTCAGCTGTATGAGTGTGGAGTCCATAAGCATGTTCCAGAGATCACCAGTCAGAACGCTGAATCGTTTCGCTTCAATTTGCTGCAATTTGTCAAACAAGAAACGTTAGCCGAAGGAGGTGGTGTTCAACTCGCTGACGGAGGCTGGTTGATCCCCAGTGATGACTGGACAGCAGGAAAAGAAGAATTCTATAGGTACTAATGAAATCCCCTGGTTTTAGACTAATTATCACATTGGGCACAGCCTCCTCTCTTTGGTCACTTCTTGCTTACTATGCTGAACTGTTTTCCACAGAGCATTATGTGACACTTGTGGTGTGGATCCCAAACTGGTCAGTGAGCAGTGGGTGTACAATCACTACAGGTGGATTGTGTGGAAGCAGGCCTCCATGGAGAAATCATTTCCAGGAACAATGGGCAGCCTTTGCCTGACCCCGGAGCAGGTTCTCCTCCAGCTTAAGTACAGGTATACATGGGTTACCGACGTTACACACATTTACAACTGCAATGTTGTGACTATTTAATCACAATTACGTTAGCAACAAGCTAAACATCTCTTTGTTAAACACTAGTTTGTCAATTAATATAAATGAATGATTCCTTGTTAAAATGTGAAAATAAAGCATCATAAATATTAATTTTCTTTTGGAAAAAGTAAAACTCCTAGTCTTAACTTTTGTAATAATTTCATTCTGTTGCTAAATGTTAATCTAAAATGTATCTGATAATTTATTAAATTTTTTATGTAATAGTAAAATAAAATTTCAGAAAATGTTTATTTGAGTACACAAAGGTGTACTCAAATGCCTTTAGATATTTTATTTTGATCTTGCAAAATTACAATTAAAAAAAAAAGCTAAAATCTTTTCATAAAATCAATATTTGAATTTCTAAAATAAATAAGTGGATTTTCTAAGTTTATTTTTCTTTAAATGGTATACTTTCATCTTTGGATTGAGACTTCACAATATTTTGCAATTCTTGAGTGTTTTTGAGCAGCTGACAGAGATATAATGCATCTTTATGTAAAGAAGTGCATCTGCTTTAAATGTCTGATAAATAATAGAAACTCCTGTTCTATGTGGGCTTTTTACTCACAAACATTTGCCATCTTTTAAAATTATTGTGCAATTCAAAGTTTTTATGATATATGTTCGTTCAGATGCTAAAAAAATATGAATCATAGGTCAGCTTAATTTTTGTGCTGGAATTTAGTTTGAAAAATCAATCAGTCTAGAGAAGCATGGGAATTTTGAACTGAAAATCATATAAAGACCTTGCATAATAAAGCTTGAAAAACAAACATTGAGAAATCTTCTGATAAATAATTTTCCTTTATTTCTAGATATGACGTAGAGGTGGACCACAGCCGCAGACCAGCTTTGAGGAAGATCATGGAAAGAGATGATACGTCGGCCAAAACTCTTGTTCTCTGTATCTGTGAGATCATTTCTAAATGTCAGCTCCTACATGCACAGAGCTGCAGCGACACCAAGATGTCACAAAGTGCTGAAACCAAGGTGGAAACTCCAGTTGCGGTCGTGCGACTTACAGATGGCTGGTATGCCATCAAAGCTCAGCTGGATGAACCGTTGACTGCAATGCTTCACAAAGGTCGGCTTGCTGTTGGTGGCAAATTGATAATCCATGGAGCGCAACTGATGGGATCACAAGATGGTTGCTCCCCTTTGGAGGCACCGGATACCTTAATGTTGAAGGTACTTAAATAACCCAGAGTAGAGTTTTTATTATGTTGTCCACACTGAAATACATAACATGTCATTTTCATTTAGATTTGTGCCAATAGCACTAGGCGTGCACGGTGGGATGCTAAGATGGGATTTCACACAGACCCACGACCATTTCTGCTTCCAATCTCCAGCCTGTATAGTAATGGAGGGGCAGTAGGGTGTGTTGACATCTTCATACTGAGAAGCTATCCCATGCAGGTGTGTAGAGGAAAACCTATTTGTATTTTTTCACTCATATTTGTGGATGCTCCATAACTATTTGTCCTGCTGACTGTATGTTTTTTGTTTTTTTTTTTTCTTTCCTTTTCAGTGGATGGAGAGGAAATCGGACGGAGGTGTTGTGTTTAGGTCCGTTCGGGCAGAAGAGAAGGAGGCGAGACGATTCAACAGCCACAAACAGAAAGCAGTAGAGTTGCTGTTTGCCAAGGTTCAAGCTGAATTTGAAAAAGAAGAAGAAGGTAGATGGTCTAAATTACACTTTTAATAGGAAATGTAAATGTGGAGATGCTTTAACGTGTTGTGTTCAGGGAGGATCAAACGTCAACGCAGAAGGCAAACGGTTGGCAAGCAGGATATTGGGAACTTGCAGGAAGGAGAAGACTTGTACGAAGCAGTTGGAGATGACCCTGCTTACCTGGAGGTAACGTGAAATTCTCTTCAAATGTTTAAGTTTGCTTCCCTTGTGACCATTTCTAACAAACTTGCCTATATTTGTGTCTTAGGCTCATTTAAGTGAACAACAGCTGGAGACTCTTCAGGCCTACAGGCGCTCACTGATGGAGAAGAAGCAGGCTGAGCTACAGGACAGATATCGGCGTGCTCTGGACGCAGAGGACAATGAAATGAGCTGTCCGAAAAGAGACGTGACACCTGTATGGAGACTTTGCGTCGCTGACTCAATGACTCAGTCCAGCTGCGGTCTGTCTTGTTGTGGCGTTTTCTGTTTTATCTCTGTCACTTATTCATTCATCCTTGTGTGTAAATGCCCATTTTTTTCTTTTTCCTTGCATCTTGTAGTTTATCAGTTAAACCTTTGGCGGCCTTCTTCAGACCTCCAGTCTTTGCTGAAGGAAGGTCGTCGATTCAAAGTGTATAACCTTGTTGCCTCTGATGGAAAGAAGCGTAGCAGCGTTGAAACTGTTCAGCTGACCGGGACAAAGAAGACACAGTTCCAGGAACTTCAGGTATTGTATTACACAAAAGGCCATCTTTAACTTATAACTGATAAAGGAAATATTTTCAATGACTTGACTAAATTTTTCACTCAGGTGTCCCAAGAACGGGTGTCCTCGCATTTTCGGCAAAGAATCTCCACAGACTTTGTAGATCTTCAGAATGAGGAATTCAAGCCTCTGTGTGGAGAAGTTGATCTCACAGGTTTAGTCATCAGTGTTGTAGATCAGCAGGGTAAGCATTTGTGTGTGTCTTTTTTTTCTTCTTCTTTTGCTTTTAGTTATATTGTTGACTATATGTTGATCTGCATATTCGTACACAGGTTCCTCTCCTGCATTTTATTTGGTTGATGGGAAAAAGAATTTTGTGAAAGTGCGCTGCTTCAGCAGCTTGTCTCAGGCCGGCCTTGAAGACATAGTGAAACCACGTGTCCTTTTGGCACTGAGCAACCTGCAGCTCAGAGGCCAGTCTATACACCCCACTCCGGTTGTGTATGCTGGGGATCTGACTGTCTTCTCTACAAACCCCAAGGAGATTCATCTACAGGAATCCCTCGACCAACTCAAAAACGTGGTACAGGTACAGTGCTGGAAACTGATGACATGTTTTACAAACTGTTTTCCGTTTCTGTATACTTTCTTGCATCCAAATCAAACATAACATCTATTAATCTTTCTCAGTTTTATTTTCATCACATTGGTCTAAGTAACACGTTGCTTTAATGTTGCTGTTTGTTGTTTTAGGGTCAGGACCACTTCTTTTTGACTGCTGAGGAAAAGCTTGCCCATTTAATCAAGTCTGATGGGTCCTGCTCTTCATCTTTGCAACCTCAAACGCCAGTCGCTGCAAGAAGACAAGACTCGAAGACAAATGTGAGTTGATATCGTGCCTTGCTAAAGTATTCATCCATTCATTTGTAACAATGTTTTAAATGATTCATTGTTTTTGTTTTAATGTCACAGTTTAGCTTTGTTGTGCTGGTCTGACTCATTAAATACATAGACATTTGTGTTTGTATCTTCAGAAAATGTAACTAGATGGAGTAGGAATAGATTTACAAGGCTCTGTATATTTGTTCTAACCACTTGATGCCTAATGAGAGCTGAAAACATCTTTTCATGCAGGTGGCCTTTCTGAAACCAATCAAAAGCCTCGGATCATTTACACCTGTCAGCAGTAACCTTCCTGCTGCAACATCTTCAACAGAAAAAGACCCCAAAACCTTGAAAAGAAAAAGAGCTTTGGATTATCTTTCTCGCATCCCGTCTCCACCACCCATCTCTCCTCTGGGCTCAGTGGTGTCTCCTTGTGTAAATAAAACATTCAACCCTCCTCGAAGGTCTGGGCCTCCTAGCACTTTAAAGCCTGTACAGCCTGCTGCACCAAAAGCGACTGATTCTGTGGTGGAGGATGAATGGGTGAACGATGAGGAACTGGCTATGATTGATACTCAGGCGTTGCATGTTGGCAATTTATTTTAGGCTTTTATATATATGTATATATAACTGTACAAAGAAATAAACATAAAACTTAAAGTTGCTTAAAATCTCATGGTTGTATTTGTCATGTCCTTAAACATATTAAAGTAGTGAAATTGCTCTTCACATTAAAAGTCATCGCTTCTGCACTTGTTTTTTTAATTGACTCTTGTTTGAACTATAAGTTTAATCGTTTAGTTTTTGGAATCTGAAATGCAGACCGGGCTGCTCCTTTTTGATATATACATTGTCTAGCTATTACAACTTTGAAATCCAATATGACCTTACATGTAAAATTTAGTTGTAGACACTGTTGGAGTGTATTTGCACTTCTGTATCTAATTTTTAAACTATCATTACTAATTACAGAGTTTTGTTTAGTGGTTTTGATGCCAATGCCTTTCAGAAATAGATGGTCTTCTATAACATGTGGTATTACTATACTTAGAAAAACTCATACCTCTGTGATAATGATTCATTTTCAGCACTGTAATATTATGTGGCATAAAAAATAGCCATTGCTTCATCAAAGGGCATTTTGTTTTAAAATTGAAGGACACCCAATCTCAAAACTTTTATGACTCATGCTGCTATAGTAATATGATCAGATCAGCCAAACTATCACCTCTAACAATGACCACACCCTGAATCATAAATGCAGACTTACCACCAAGTTTTCCACAGTTTAATACAATTGAATTGAGAAATGCTTTTACATATAAGTCTATTGTGAAACTAAATATGGACTACTAACCAGGTTGCCGGTCTGCTCATCTTACAATGTGTACTTTTTAAGTCTTACGAATAGATGTCTGTAAACACTAGAATTCCAGGAAAGCAAACTTTGATTTATCGTAGCATTAAGCCAACCTCTACATCAGTCCTGTTGGGGGCGCTCACAAAAAACGTTGACTGGAAAACGAAAGAATAACGTCACTTCCGTAAACACAACATAGGACAAGTGAAATGTTGAAAGCGGGAGCCAACTGTCTTGTTAAACTTTGGCAACATTTACGCGTTCTGAATGTGTAAGGTAAGCAAGCCGTAAATCAAATTTGTCTAAGTATAGATGTAGAGGCAATGGTTTCAGTTTAATTCCCCGTTCGTCCATCGTGTACCTCGTGTTCCACTGCTTTAGCTAATGAGTTACTGTTAGTTTCGATGTCAGCCAGTTTTTTGTTTTTTGCTTATGGCCATTTGAGTAAATATGTTTGGGCATGAGTACATTCTAGATAAAAACTATACTATCATGTTGTGCAGGTAAGATGTTTTTTGTGGGTGTGTTGGCGGGAGTAAGTAACTGTACACACGTGCACAACATTGTTGGTATTCTCGAAAGAGACCACACAATGAGGAACAAAATATTAAGTTTCAAGTACCATCACTTTTGTCCAGGTTTGTTTATTAGCTTTTTTTTTAATGACTACGTTGAACCACAATTCAAAATCAATGTGTGATTTTCATTGGTTAATTTTCAGTAAATTTTTACTTATTACTTTCGTCAAATTCAAGTTATTCCATTCCAAAACTTAACAGAATATGCACTTAGAATATAGGTCTCTGCAAATAATTTATATAATTAAATACATTTCACAATTTGAATTGAAATTTATGAATTTTTAGATGGTGATCTAAGTCAGTAAAATGCACCTGTATTTGAAATGTTTTGTAGATGTCTCAAACTGATCCCTCCTCCACAAGCTTCAAACTCCCTGATGATGCTTCCAAGGGAGGAAATACTAAAAAGTCTGAAGATGACTCTGATGACAAAAGTTCTGAATTAGAGAGAAATGATCCTGACAGATGTTTAAGAGAAAAGGTGTTGAAGGAGGTAGGGCTCACCAGCACTGCCTTCATTGGTCCTGCATTTCCTCCACAAGCGATCTTCACCAAGCCTGACATTGAAGACTCATTGAGTATGTTTTACAAAGAGCTTGAGAAGATCGATACACCAGATCAATCGTATCGGATTAGTGATAATCAAGAGAAAGAAGATGTCCAGCCTAACCTCAACCTGCCTGAACTACCTACCAGCAAACACTCTCAGGATATACCTGATGGGAAAATGGTCTCCACCTCAAGTTTTATGGGAATAAACAGTTACCAGAGCAACAGTGGACCAACTAAGTCCTCCTGGGATCACTGGTATCAAAATGAGCCATACCAGCTCAAAAGGCCAAGGCCAGTGGGTAACCAGTGGGATTATCCTCCACCACCTAACAGGCCACCTGATCTTAGATTTCACAGGCCACCTTTCCCTCACCATTCACACCAGTCTGGATTCTCAAATACACAAAACACTCCAGCCCCCATCCAAGTCAACCAAAATGGCTCAAGAATGAGGAACCATCATCACAAGGATTTTCATCCTCCACCATTTTCAAGTCGTCCACCTCCAAACGTGTTCATCCCTCCTGCTCCTCCTCAGGGCCGTCATGAAACCCCCCCGCAGAACTTTGGATGGAATGATCAGAGTTTTTATGACACGGATCTGAATGACGTACCTGTCAGGTGGTCTGGGGAACGAAGAGAAGAATGGCAGCGGTGCGATGACGATTACGACAGGCCTCCAAGGTTTATGTCAGAAATTGAGCCATGGGAACAACAGCGTGACTACCGACCCTACGAAGAGAGGTGTGAGTATCAGTCTGATTTGGTGCTGATCTTAATGAGAGGATTACCAGGATCTGGGAAAACCACACTAGCCAGGTACACCTATGAGTAACCAAACTTGCTTTCTGGAATTTGTATTGGATTTCCTTATTTGTTTTTCATTTGTATGAAAAACATCTTTCAGAGAACTGCTGTCCTCTGGCCCAAGTGGAATAATTCTCAGCACGGACGATTACTTTGCTGAAAAAGAAGGTTACCACTATGATCCAGGCCTTCTAGGGGCAGCACATGAATGGAACCAAAGCAGAGGTGAGGTCTCAGTAAATTCATGTTCAGACTCAGGGAATTGTGGATTAAATATATATATAAAAAAAGGTTTTACAATCACAAGATTTCATGACAACTTGGATCACTACAGTCTTTTCTGGATTGTTTAAATAATTGGTATTTATGTTCAATTCCATATCAGCTAAAGATGCCATGCATGATGGTTGCTCTCCTATTATTATTGACAACACAAACCTCCAAGCCTGGGAGATGAAGCCATATGTCAAAATGGTAAGGTGCTTCTTATTTATTTCTTTAACGTTCAGAAGGCTAGCACACGAAGGTGTCATTATGAGCACTTAAAAGTGAAATGTTTAAACACATTTAGTTTTTCATGCAAAATATAGTAATTTGCAGTGTCTGCAGGATCCTAACTTGCCTTACTACATTTTTATCCTCATATTCCTTTCAGAGGCTTAAATGTGCCAATATGATCTGGATTAGGTTTTGAATTTCATTTAGTTATCCTCACCTGACTTACTTTTGTATGTTCGCTCAGTCATTGACTCCTCTTTTTTTTTTTAAATGTGCTGATGCATTTGGTCATTAAAAGTGAAAAGCTGCTAGAACAGTGTGACAAAACTCTAAACCCCATGATGCAGAGCAGCAACATGTCCAGATTGTAAGGAGTTAAATGCAGAACATTCAACTATCTCCAGGACAACTGAAAGAATTGTCCTGCGCCAATTGTTTAATTACGTCAGGGAGTTAAATTAAAATAACTGTTTGCATTATCTAAAACCAGCTTGTCATAGTAAGGAACATAGTTTTGAAGCTTTACCCAGAAAACAGGGATTTCAGTTGTTTCTGTCTGACAGGTGCAGCTGTTCTTTAATCTGTAGGGCAAAGTACATATGATCTGCAAACAAAGTGCAGAGTCATAAAACTGATGATCATAGAATCTAAAGATCTAAAGGTTGGGTACAATACCGAAAAAGATAAAGAATATGCAGAAGTGGAACCTGAAAGCAGATTTCATATATTGCTAAATAGAACTTTGCAACAATTATAACCAAAACCGTATGAATGTGTATTGAAGTTTGGGTTTTAGACTCATTCGTTAGAGAAGTAACTTACTTGCCAGGAATTTGGCTGTAAACAAATTGCATATTGACTTTTTTTACTCATCTAATGTGATTACATGATCTTTATGTACATTCGTAATAGTAACTAAAATTGTTATCAATTTAACAATATTAACTCTACTTTACTTTACTTTACTGGTACATTCAGGAATGTTTTTGCTTACCGTTCACAGTTGGGTGGTCATAATGTTTTGCTTGCTTGATACATTATAGTCAGTAAACAGTTTAAATTATTTTTTACAGGCCTTGGACAGAGGATACAAAGTGGACTTTTATGAACCTGACACCAGCTGGAAATTTGACCCTTGTGAATTGGAGAAGTAATTAGAATTTTTTTTTTCTGTAGATATTGTTTTAGGTTTCAAAGCAGCACTTTATCATCCTTCCTTTTTGTGCTTTTCCTTCAGGAGGAACAAACATGGCGTTCCTCAGGACAAGATCGCTCAGATGATGGATCGCTTTTCGTTTCCCATCTCCGTAGACATCGTCATGAATTCACATGAACCGGCTCACGTCAACCAGAGGCGTCGACCAGAGCAGCAGCAGCAAATTAGGAAAAAAATGCATTTTTGTTAGTTTTGTTAGAGGAAAAAAAACCTCTTATTTTACCGAAAGAGTAAGTAAGACCTGTGCTCATGTAAATGTCACTTTTGGCAATTTCTAGTTTTTAATGTATTACTTTGTATATTGTAAATTTATAATGAAGAAAAATGAATCTATATTTTTAAAGGTGTTTTTTTTTATTATTATTATTAATTTCTGCCAGGGGAAATCAGATTTGTATATATTTTCCATCAAATATTTCATATGTAAGTTTTTTTATTTTTTCAATATGCAGCTACAGTATGTTTTAAAAAGATTCCTATTTGTCTTGCGCCAATCTGTCCTTATTAGACTAAACTAGTGCAGTTCACTGACTTTAATAAATTCTCGGACATAACACTGTTCTGTTTTAAGATTTATTTGTCTGTGGCTCAACCAATACAAGGCAAGGAGTTGCTTTGCTGAAGAATATGGTCTTGTACATTAATGCGTAAGCTTTGGGCATACATCATTGCACTTTAAGGTGATCTTACAGTGATTTTTTATTTTTTTTCTCAGTTAAGTATAAAATGCAGTACTTCAAAAAGTTTAGTCACTTGGTGTTCTTATCAAAGTCTGTGACTTTATGCAATAAGGTAGGTTTTCATCAGTAATACTTTTATTGGTAAGCTCAACCGGGATCAGTATTTTAATAGTCTAAGCCAGGGAACTTGTCTTTGAGTAGTTTGGAGCGTGAAAGTGAAAAACACACAAAGGACTCAGTAATAGAAACAGAATTTCTTGTCATTTCCGCTGACCAGTGCTGTATAACCTGTGTGTAACTCAAGCAAGTTAAAATGATAATACATTGTGAAACTGCTTCAGTGCAGAATCTTTCTCTGACATTCTAGGATTACTGTCTCTCAGGAAATAAGTCGTGGTCTCCTTGTTCCCTCCGGTGCTCATTAGAGCAGCACATAGTGCTGTAAGGTGAAACTTTTTTTTTTTTTCTTGTAATCCCTCCTGTGCACATTACCCAGAGCAATCATTCTCCTCGAATGAGACTGAGACTGCTTTTATTTCATGGTCAGTTTGTTGGGTGATTTTTTTTTTATTATTTTCTTTCTTTTTTAAGCAAACCTGTTTTTTTTGTTTGTTTGTTTTTTTTTACAATCTCTATAAAAGTTTTGGGAATGATTTCCCATTCTCATGCATCATGATATTATGGAATAGAAAAATCCTTTATTGCCCCACAGTGGGAATATTCAGGTCTACCAGCAGCAAGTTAAAAATAGGTGTAAGAAAACATATTCATAAAAATGTAAAAAGTCTAAAAACAAATCATAAAAAATGTATGGTGTGGTTATTAACAGCATACCCAGATTAATAGAGATGTGCAACCAAGTAGGCTAATTAAAAGAAAAGATATTACAAGTGCATGGAAAACAGAAAATGTTAATATTTATTATCCTCTCTTGTAGGCTTTACACCATGCAGTTGTTTGAAGCAGCGTACTCCACACTGACAGATGAATTGCAGTTTTTTTTTAAATTGCAACTTTTTAAGTCGATCAATCTGAGAAATGCTAAAGCACTAAAAAATGTGAAAACACATCACTAGCCAGCTAAATACCTCAAATTTGTTGAATTAAAGTGATTGCATAGTCCTATTTAAACCATGGATTTAAAGATATCGCTTGTTTTGGCTGTAATTTCTCTTCGTGTGCTTCTGTTGACTTTCTCCCTCCTAAAAGCTTTTTTTATTTTATTTTTTTTTTACTTTGACCTTATGACATTGTCGGCACTGTTCTTGAGCTGATCTGACAGTCACGTCAAGTTTGGCTTTTGACTCAGCACAAAGTCTGCGACCCCTGTTCCTCAGCATCCGCAAACTATGCCCGGAGATTTTATATGGCCTTCCACTTCACGGCAGAGTTGCTGTCGTTCCCAGTCGCTTTCACTGTCAGATTTTACCACTAACTGGAATAACTTGGTGACTGGATTTATTGCACAGGATACATCTGAGCAAAACAGCCTCACACAAACCTTTGTAAAAGTCTGCAGTATATGCCTAGTTTCTTGTTTTTATGCCTATGGCCATGGAAGTGATTGGAACATCTAAATGCAATAATTCATATGGGAAAACTAGTATTTCTGGTAATTTAGAGAAGATTTCAAAGAAGAATGAGTGTACAATACAAATTGAGATTATCTGCAGAATAGGTGTGACGTGCATAAAGCAAAACCAGTATCTGGGGTTGTTCAGATTTTTGAGTGTTGACAGGAGACTTGTATGATCCTGTGGTGTCTTTCTGACCTGAAAATGCATTGAGTAGAAGAATCCGATGAAGATATTAACATGCTTTTATTTAAAGCTTTAAATGCACAGGGAATCATAGATATCCCCCTGAGGGGATCCCCTGCAGGTGAAAACTCCCGGTTGGAAGCCACGCCCCTTCGAGTCCACAATCCCAGCTGTAAGATCTGCAAACTCACATGGCTCAGAACCTCAGTGATTGCCTTACATGCCTCGTGATGACATTTACCGTGAATTGATGCTGAACACAATTGATGTGAAAAGCACAAAGTGATATGTATGGGGGCTGTTGTAGCTGAGAGTTTGTAGTGAAACTGATCTGAAAGGTGGATGCCACACATTTTAGATTTTTTTTTTCTTTCCTGTACAAGTGTGCTCTGTTTTGTTGATCAGTCACATAGTCAATTTAAATTCATAAACCTGTTGCCTTGTCCTGCTTTACACAGATACTAACTTTTATTTCAAATGTTCACATTTCATAGTGCATTAGTTGGGCATAATTGGATTGGAGAGACGGTTATGACTGAAAGCAATCTGGACACGGAGACCTCTTGAGAGATGCAGAATTGTAAAGAGTGCCAAGGAGCAGCAGCGGCTGCAATGAAGTGTGTGAGATGTGACATTGTTATTATAATGAGAAACCACATAAACATGCAAATGAAGGTGATTATGTATATAAATTCAGCAATTAAGAGAAATTGAAAATTCCAGACTACTTCATCCAATGTTTGGCATTAGTTTTATGATTTTGTTTCCTTCTAGTAAAAAGATAGAAATCTCTGATGCCCTTTCCATGTTATATTTCTTGAACCACCAGCAGACTGTTGCCCCATCATAGTTAGGGTTTTAAATGATTATGAATTCAAAACCATAAAAAATATGTATCATTCCAGCTAGTTCTGTAAATTTTGAATTTTGGGGTTTTGAATGTAAGCTGTCATCTCACAAAATTTCAAACAAATTTGAGTATAAACTTTGACTATGCCACTCCAAAGCCGTAATGTTATTTTTGCAGAATGTGTGGTTCCATTAATTTCAGCAAATTGTCCATATCCTGAACCAGCAAACTTCCCCTAGAACATCATGCTAAAAACTGAAATTCTTTACGTGATTTTTTTCTTTCTTTCTTTCTTTCTTTTTTTTTTTTTTTTTGCTAAACCAAAATGAACCTTTGTGTTTTCTTCTTTGGTCAGCTGTGTCTTGAGGCTTTCCATGGTTATTTTTTCTTAATGACACTCCTGGGAAGGTTTGACTGCTGTTACGCATTTTCTTTTTTTAACCGATTATGTTCTCTGAAAGATCCTATTTGTATAACTTTTTTTATTTTATTCTGCAGATCTGGTGGTGATAAGGCCCAGGTGAGGTTTCTGAAACTCAGATTTCTGGTTAATCAAAGTTATTTATTGATGTAGCAAGAAGGCCAGTGGCTTCCATCTACACAGAGCCAAGTTGGCTTGAGTATTTTTACAAAATGAAGCAATCATTTGAAAACTGCTTTTGCATTTGTTCAGTTTATCTTTGTCTGATGTTAAAGTTGTGTTGAAGATCATAAATATTTCAGTGTGACCAAAAAAAAAGTTAAGACGTGTACAGAGCAAATAGGAAAGTACATTTTTTATTTTAAAAAATATATTTGTATTTATCCCATAAATCAGTATTACTTTAACTCTCTTTATTGCCTTTTCTTATTTCGAACATGTAATATTTCTTTATTTTCAGGACTGAAGTATTTCTTGGAGCAGTTATCACATGTGTTAAGCCTAATTAATACTCCCTTTCATGCAGAAACCAAAGTTGACCTTTACATACGGACTCTCAGATGTTGGGCTTTCACAGTAAGAGCAGTTCTGTCAAGTCTGATTGTAATAGAAGGAAGAACATCTGCTAACTTCTGTCCACAATCATTTTGGAAGCAAAGTTGCATTAGCGACTTCTTAAAAGCCTGCTTGCAAATAACCTCCCTATTATTAAGTTATAAATTATATTTTAGCAGTTGTGTTTTGCTCTCCTGAATGTATCTTTAACACCTGCATTAATCAAAAAATAAATAAATTTTCATCAATGACTCAGTGTTTTGCACTTTTTTCCTAACCAAATCCCTCTCACATGCCAGCATTGGTCACAGGGGATTGACTCATGTAGAAAAGTACAACCAAGACTTGCCAACCACTTGTGTAACCATGACACAATATGCAGCTCAGCAACAGGAAATCACAAACAGGAAAGGTCATCTATGGAGGGGCTAATGACCTTGTGCTTCTTCCTGGAAAGAAAGCTGTCCAAAAAGTGAGCAAATCAAACAGTGTGAAAGAGGTGTGTATTTGTTATAATCGTCTGTGTGTTTGTCTGCACACATTTGCATGCCAGGTGACTTCAGGTTTGTTATGTGAGGAAGCCAGCAGCTGCAAAGAGCAGGCGTGCTTAGAATGATGATTATGTAAGCCAGTTGTGATTAGTGATTTGTGCTCCCTGAATGGCAGTGATGAACCTCTTACCTCTAATGATCAGAAGACAAAAAAAGAGAAAAAAATAAAATCAGAGCTGGCTCACCAGGACAACACAAACTAAATGTAGGAGGGGAATGGGCTCCCCACTGAAAAACACATTGCCTCTTGCATAATCCATGTTGGGTTTCTAAGTAGAAAATCAGGATAAACAGGAACCTGATTTCTAAGGTAGAAATAATTAAAAAATCTGATATAAGTTGCTTAGTTATCTTGTTGTTGTGTAGTTTATTTTTGCTGTCATCTTTTTGCAAAGTCAATTTACGCTGATTGAAAAAAGGGGTCCAAGCATGAAATTAAAAGCTCTCGTGCGCTGTCAGCTGCCTTTCACGTTGTTTGTTGTGTTTGTCACGTGAGGCTAACAGCCAATAACAACCGTGTGCCGCGACCGCACAGCTTGTCATCTACGTACACACCAACGGTTGATCGGCCTAGTCAAGTTCACCTCAGTTAGAGCAGAAACAAGATATTTTTTTAGCCTTCAAAATAAAAACGAAAATAGAAACACAGGAGCGTGGGTGTCCAACCCACTGCTTTTGGGGGTTATTTTTGGATGTGCACATGGATCCCATAAAACAATCAAAGTCAAAGTTTATGACTTTTGCTGGGTGTGTGTGTGTTGTCTGAAACTACCAGTTTATGAAGGGGTTGAAATCAACCCACCGCTGTGACAGTTGTAAGCTGCCAATAGTCACAGTACAGCATTGGCTGACTTGTTTAAGAGTGAGATGACTTTGTGGCTGGATGGTGTGATGTACCAATGACACTTGGGCCACTTTCTGGAAACTGCTGGTATTTTCAGATGTTAATTGGGGAAAAGTTTCAAGTTTGATTTCAATTTTCAGACAGCAGTCTTGTTTATGTGTCCTTAGGACCCTGGGACAACCAGACTTGTGTGTCTTATAAATAATTCCTTCCTTTTAACACGCATTGTACTGGCTGAGTAAAAGTGCCCCAAGAGAAAACAGATCTCTAGACTTCAACCAAGAGTAATAACTGGAAAACAGAACAGAACTGATAAGATGTCAGTTCTTATTAGAGGAGCTCCAATGTACCCCTGGATTTGGATATTTTGATTGAAATAAAGTATTAAATATTTTTGGAAAAAATGTATATTTGTTTGAAATACATCAGCTTTTTTTTTCTTTTTTTTTTTGCTGGAGGAATCACCCAGAGACCTATCCAGCATTCATTGCAGATTGAGCTGCGAGCTGGATGGAGGTGTCTGGATTTCCCTCTGGCATATTTAATTTAAGGAGCATAAAATGCTTAAAAGTAAAGAAATGTCACTGCTCTTTTGTTGTTCTGCCTTCGCAATTTCGGACTTTTATTTTGAAATGCACCACAGGAAGTGCTGTCCTACACTCTCACCGCCTTGCCTCGTGAGGAGCACCAACATGCTATGGATATGATGCCGTGCTGCGGTTGAGCTCCAGGCGGTCACACACTCAGACGGGGGGTGTTTCCATAGATTTCGGTTCACTCCAGCCATCCTCCCCACGCTGTTCACAATGTTCCCGCCGCCTCTGTGACCAACACCTGCCGCCCATCCTCATGACGGGTCGACCATTTAGATCCTTCGCCTGGAGCACTGAGGGAAGTTTAACTCCGACGACCTGAGGATAGGGGCGGATAATTACACCAGAACAGTAAGTGAACTTAACACTGTGTTCATTTTTAAACTATATTTGGACTGTCAATTCAGTGCATGAACTGATTTTTATTTAAGGTGAATTCCCTTTATATTTAGAAATGCATAAGGAGTGAAGCATTTGGCGTTGATGTTTTTATTTAAGCTGACGGGAAATCCAGTTCAGAAACTAATTACGTCTAACTATTTGTTTTTAAATTCGCATAAATCTGTCTGGATACCTGGTTTAAATTAGAAAGTATTATTGATTTTTTTTTTTTTAATCCCCCAAGCTATCCTGTGGCTTTGAATAAACTCAATATTTACTGTTAATTTTTAAAACGGTACCAGCTTCGAGGATGTTTTCATTTCGTGAGCCCTTTCTTCATATTTTTGATGGAACAACTGTTAGACCTGATGGGTAAATCAGTTCCCGTTCCTCCCTCTGCTCAGATGTCCGCTTTTGCAGTACACCATATCTGGGCTACCATCCTGGTTTTGCATACATATAACCAGAATTATTTGGGTTTAATGCAAACACTTTTGAGCTATCAGTTGTGCATAATTCTGTATCTATATGTCACTTTGTAATTGTTTTTTTTTTCCTTTTTTAACTCTTCCTTTTATTTTTGTATTTAAACTGACTGATTAACAATTATCCACCAATTGTCCCGATCCTCCAACAGCTCTGTGTCTGTCATGCATCGCATCTGTCCCCTGATTTAATTTTAGCTCCAATTGTCAGTCAGAGCCAGTGCTGTAGCCCTCCCAGCTGCTGGTTACATAATGTCAGCTGAGGACTACCACAGTCTACTGAGCAGAAGAAAGAACTCCAATTCCAACACTGATAATATAGTAAATGAGGCTGCATTAAAGCCTTATGTGGAGGATGTTTTACTTCCACTCCGCTGGGATGATGTAAGTATCCAGAAATAGGTCTGACAGAGGGATGCTGGCTAGCCTACTTTCATAACCAGAAGAGTACATCGGCACACTGAGGAGATGGATCTGGCAGTTTATATAGACTAAAATAGACATTTAATATGTCTCTGCTCAGTCTTCCCCATGCATATCCTGTTCCCACAATCCTCATTGTGTGCACACTGTAAAAAGAGATCAGGGGGGGAAATGTCTGGCATTAGATGGATCATTAGCTCCCACTGCTGTGCTTTGGTTAAATTAGTGAGTTTTTTCGCTGATTGACTTTAAAGAGCTGGATAGGTTCTTTAAATTGTTCAGGCATGAATTAGCAGTGTCTACAGAAGACCATATTAATAAATATAAATGTGAATCTTTCCTCTTGTTGCCGAATAAGCAGTGAAAGTTGTTTTGCTTGTCTTTTAATGCTTGATTTTTGCAACAGATGCTCAAACAGGTGTGTCTGATGTGAGGCCTTTTCATCTGATGCTTTCAGTTCACAGGAATGATGCACCCGTCACTGTATTGCATGGAGCAGAAAATCTGAGAACAAAAACCTGTCAGGTATTGCATTGTGGCCAATATCTCCCAGAGAGACTTTGAAGCAGATGCGGTTTTTTTCAATAAAGGTTTTGTTCGGTTTGGAACAGCTTGTTTGAATTTGACTTGAATGAAGGTTTTGAGTTCTGATTATATTGTGTGCAAACCACATCAAGACTGGCTTGACTGCAGTAACGTGTGTGTGTGTGTGTGTGCGTGTGTGTGTGTGTGTGTGTGTGTGTGTGTGTGTGTGTGTGTGTGTGTGTGTGTGTGTGTGTGTGTGTGTGTGTGTGTGGCGGGGGGGTTAATGATTTAATATTATTTTTGCTCACGCATACAAAACAGTAAAGATCAGCTGAAAGGAAATTGAAAACTTTCATATTCATTGTGTACAGTTTAGTTTATAAATAGAAATGTAGTGAGTTACAAGGTGTTAATAAATGGAGATGTACTGAGAAATTGGCTGCTGACCAGAAATGCATGATATTCACCGTGTTCATCCCTAGTGAGCTGTGAAAGGCTGGTAAGAAACTTAAAAATACAATATATTTTTAGTTGTTTAAAGCCCAGCATTGCTGCTTTTACTGACAGAAGATTGAGAAGAAGATTTGAAGTTAGCTGGTAATCAAAAAAGCTTTTAAAATGGAGCCTGAGGAAGCCCAGAGATGAGAGATGGAAACTGGTTTGTCTACATGTTGAGAAATGTCTGTCTTTCATTCAGGTTGCAAAAGAGGGTGAGACTTGAAGCAGGTAACACAAAGGATGGATTGTGTACAGTTTTTTTCTGTCCATTTGAAATGTCAGCCTTTGAAATATGCTGCATGTAGAAAGATGCATGTTTGGGGAAAAAATACAAAGCCCACATTTTAGCAATACCATCTCTGCTGACTGCACGGCTAAAATAATTTAAAAAGTCAACTTTTTGTGAAAGTAAAATTATTGTTTGAAAATAATATTTTTGTAATTGCTCTTTTACACTTACAGCATGACATGACCTCTACTTATGTTTCACCATTAATAAAAGAAAGGCTGTGCTAACATAGTTTTAATACCTTTTCTTTACAAAGTACTATTAAAATTGGCCACAGGTTGTAACACAAGTTGAAAGCTTTACAAAAATCTTAGACCAGAAGTCATCCACAAACTTCAAATTGCTTCATGTTGATAATTTCTTTAACACTCCAGTTTCTGGAGGTAATTCAGTTCACTTACCTTTATTGCCATTGTGACATGTACAACAAAATTCAAAAATGTCTTTCATTTGGTTGGTAATGAAAACAGCATGTAAACAAACATTTTGCAAAGGGTAGGTATTGTAGGACTTTTGCACATTAAATATAAAAAAATGCTTTGTGTGAAACTATTGAGGTCTAACTAATCTTTATGGAAACAACTACAGCATTGATTTCTTCGCCTTTGTAACAACTCCTCCTTTGAATATTTCTTAGAAGCCACCACATGAGGTTCGGTATAAGATCAGAAACACACCAGCTGAATAAGGACGCTGCATCTTCAGGCATTTGTTGCCTAATATATCAAAGTAATCATTTTATATAATAATCAAAATTCTTTGTAGTGTTCTGCTTGAGGGCGACAAAGCAGCAGCACCGCAGAAGCTAAGGGGCTGCATTCTAATAAACTTTGTGGACTGCAGGGAGAACCGTGGATAACGGATCAAGAATGCATCTGTGAAGGTTTCAGGATAGGAATGCAGCAGAGGGTAAATCGCATAATAGGAATCTCAACGAAAGTCGAAATATTTATTACACAATGCTGCTGTATAAATCCCAGTTACGCTGACAATTTTACAAGCTGATTGTGATACCAGTGGTTTCCTGCAGTGGTTCATTTTGACACCACCAGGAATCATTTTGCTTCCGTCTTTAAAACATCAATTTCACATTACCGCTGTAGAGCTGGAGCTGCTCAGAGCTTCATTAGACGACTTCTGTGTTTTTCCTAACAAGGGTATGTTCATCTGGAGGACTGCATTATGGACACGAGAAAGCTGGCTGATGCTGCCGCTACTCCAGGGACACAGCAGAACATTTGGCATTAAATTTCCACTGCTGCTGCCTGACACACGTTGGAGTGTGTCTGCTGATTAAGGCTGCCAGCTGACCTCGCTGGACCTTAACAAGCATGTGGTGAAAAACATCACCAGGCTGTTCCCTGGGGTCCTTATTTAGGTGTTTTTCTCTCCAGCCAAGCTGAGTAACTGCAGTGCTTTACCAAAGTATACACTTTAGTGGAATTTCAACTAGCAGACTAAAACTAAGTACTTTTGTGTATACCTGTGAAGGGTAATGACAAAAATACTTGCAAACAAAACTGGGTCTGTAAGGGGTTGTAAAACATCAAGGGCTGGACTTGTAACTAATAAAGGGGTGTCCCTGTCAAAAGCATTCGCAAGCCAAGACAATCTGATGGAAAAAAAAAAACTGAAATCAAGCAAATAAAGTAGTTTGATTTGTTTTTTTGTACAAAACAATGTTACTCATCCTAGATCCAAAACATAAAAGGAATTTTGCACGTTTGCTGTATTTAAAGAAAGGCATTTAGTTTTTGGATTCTTTTGGGCTCGATCGAACAAAATAATTTTCAGCTGTAAGAACAGGACTTCACTTTCTTTCAAAATGCTTCTCTAGCCAATTAAATAAAAGCTGATTTGGGTACTGAAAAGTTGGGTTTTCAGTTAGTCTCTGGATAAACATGGTTCTACGTATTCTAAAAATTTGGTCATAAAAACATGAATACTTTGTGTTGCGCTCAACATTTTCCATAATAAGAAAATGATGTTGGTAATAATTTTATCTTGATTACAGATGAAGACTTGTGCTGGATGGGTCAAATTTGTATCAGTCTTGAACTGCATTTGGAAGGGGGTCACACAAAATCAGTCCAAGGGCCATAAATGACTCCCACTTTCGACACCCCTGAACTAATAAGTTAGGTAGCCCAGCTAATGTTAACACCTAAATCCAATCGGGAATCTTTGAGATGAGAAAATTGACGTTCAGAGATGCTCACCATCAAATCTGACTGAGCTTGAGCTGTTTTGCAAAGAAGAGGCCAAAAGTTTAGTTTCTGTTTGTGCAAAGCTGATCGACACGTACCCCAAAAGACTTGCAACTGTAAGTACAGCTCACAGGTGGTCTTACAAAATACTATATCAGGGGGACTGAATACAGACGTACCCCACACCATTCAGATGTTTAATCCTAATATTTGGCGCTGATTAATGACAAAGTGTGAAAAAGCTCCAACTCTCTGCACTATGTTTGATGGTTTAATGAGTTCTCTTGTCATTGCAGCCATGAAGCTGTGAGGCTGCAGGAGGCAGCCGCGACGAACATGATGGAGGAGGCTGCCAGTCAACTGGAGAGGGACCATGTGCACAGTGTCTACGACAAGATTGCTCCATATTTCAATGACAGCCGCTACAAAGCCTGGCCGAAAGTGCGGCAGTTCCTGCTGGACCTGCCTCCAGGGAGCATCGTGGCCGACATCGGTGGGCGTCGCCTCAGAAATGTGATGACATGATAATTAAACCAATGTCCTTTTTTGTTGTTCTTGTCTATATTCACATCATTTAAAAGAGGCTTAAAATACAACAGCAAATGAATACTGCATGTAATGAAACCTCTTGTCTTTTATGTTATTTGTAATACTTTATATATATATATATATATATATATATATATATATATAAATATATAATTAACTGTTTTGTCATTGGCAGGTTGTGGCAATGGCAAATACCTCCATATCAACAAGGAGGTGTTCAAGCTGGGGTGCGATGTTTGTCGCCCCCTGGTGGACTTTGCTTGGAGCCAAGGACACGAGGTCCAGATGTGCGACGGCCTGCGCTTGCCTTACAGAGACGGCTGCTTTGATGCTGTGCTCTCTATAGCCGGTATTGGACACACACACACACACACACACACACACAGTTAAAGATGACTAACGCAGCTTATTACTCCCTTATTACTCCCTTTGTATGCATGAGCTCAACATCTGTAGCTGCCATTTGGTGTAAATTTCATTACCACGTCTAATGATAAACATCAGTTTACAGCACCCTGTGTTGCTAAGTCAACAGTGTGAAATAATTCATGTTTCCTCCAACTAACAGCGTAATATTATGCTCAGTTAGGGCAGCAGTCAAAAACACAGTTACAGTGTGTACTCTCAGTGCATGGCATGATTTGTTTCTTACAAGTGTTGACACGTAATGATCAAGTAGTGCCTTGAAAAAGTATCTACCCGTTGAATTCCTTTTTTATGTTTTGTCACATTAAAATCACAGACTTCAATTTTATTGGGATCTTGGGTGAAAGACCAAAACAAATGAGTGCATTGTTGTAAAATAGAAAGGAGAATTATTGGTTTTCGAAACCGAAAGCGTCATGCGTTTTCTGTCATCTTTGTCTGATACTCTAGAATAAAAGCCACCATTTATCATTCTGTTGTATGACAATGGAAAGACTCACAATGAAAAAACCTCCTGAGACATGATCACTCACCCAAACCATGTGGGTGGTTTTGTAGGCCCTTTGCAATCCTAAGAACTTTGTCCTGTAATGTTATAAATCTGTAAATCTAAGTAGTGTTTCAGTGTTTAAACTGAATAGCAAAGGGTTTGATTTAATATCTGCAGTGAATTTCAACAAGACAGAGACAATAATGGCACTTTTGTTTGTTCAGATCTCTTGTAAAGGGGGTCAACATTAAGAGAGCACAAAGCCTCAAACCAATTTGCTATTTTAATTTTTTTTTTGTTTGAGTGGGGGGGCAGGGGGTTCACGAGATTATGAGCCCTGGGTTGGTGTTCACCAGGACAATAACTCTAAACACACAGCCAGAGCTATGTTTAAGAGTTAGATTTTCACATTCAAGTTCAGAACCTAAACTGAAAAGTTATGCTACACTTTTCAATTTTTTTTCATTGATAAGAAAAATGTTGGAAACCCAAGTATCATCTTCCTTTCTCTTTATGTAAGTGTGATAGTTGTGTAGGTCAGTCACACATTCCAGTTAAATAGACTGAAGTCGGTGCTTGTAACAAGACAAAACGTGAGAAGGTTCAAAGAGAATAGATACTTTCCCAGGGCATTGTAAACATCTTCCCTCCATCTTTCTTTATTCTGAAAAAAGCCTGTGTTTTGCACAGTCATTCATCATTTTTCCACCAAAGAGCGTCGCATTCGGGCAATAAAGGAGATGGCTCGCACGCTGCGAGTTGGCGGACGCATCATGATCTACGTGTGGGCCATGGAGCAGAAGCGGCGGAAATTCGAGAAACAGGACATCTTCGTGCCCTGGAACCCCAACCCTCATCTGTCCTCCAGCTTCAACAGAGACGACACCAAACCCAGGAGGCGGGCCGCGGCACAGAGCGTGAGTGAAGCCATTGACAACGCTGAAAACTACAGGAAGGTCAGAAGCACATCCTCTGTGGCCGATGAAGAAGATGTGACCCAGGCGGTGCCGCAGCAGAGGACACAGAGACTGTGGTTCTTTTCCAGGTCTCTGGATTCTGTGTTTGATTTTGGAAGCTTGGCCATCTCCTGGCCGTCCTCCAGAGACCTGAGACATTTACCGTCAGCCACAGGTGAAAATGAGGGGAACAAGCCCAACCAGCGGGCGAGAGGACGAGGCCTCATCAAACAGGTCTCGAGCTTCTTTTCCCCTCCGTCTGTGATCGGATCAGAGGAGGACGTTTTTGACTCGGACACAGACCTGCAAAAAGATCGGAACGATCCCGGAGGCCCTAGTAACCCAACCAACAATAACGGCAAAGAAAATGAGGGTGTCTCAGTATCTTTAGCACAGGAGTGTGGCTCACTCGCTCTGCCGGATCTTATTTCCTTGCAGCAGGAGAACCTGAGGCAGTCTGAAGATCAAAGCGCCGGGGGGCCAGTAGGAACAGGGCGACAGGAAGGCACACAGAGTCCCGAGGAGCAGGTGGAAGCTTCCTGTCTGAGGTACTATCACGTCTTCAGAGAGGGAGAGCTGGCAGAGCTGATAGAGCATCACGTCGAAGAGCTCCATGTCACACACAACTACTTTGACCACGCCAACTGGTGTGTGGTGGCAGAGAAGGTTCAGTTATGGAAAATTTGATTTTAACTCATGTTGTGTGTGGGCCAAATTTTAGCACTTCGCCACACAGTAACGCTTTACATTCAACGCAGGAAAATGTCTGTAAATGTGCAGTTGTAGCTACAGACACCCAGATCATTTCCTCTGCTTCTACATTATTATTATTAGCACTGATTTAAGATGGAGTCTTAAAGTAAAATGGTTCAGCTCAGAGCACAGCAGTGTGCTGGGAAGGCATACTGTATAATAATAGTAATAATAATAACATTTTAAGTATTTATTCTGTGTGAAAGGAAGAGGTGGAAACCTTATGACACAACTTGAGCTTTCTTCTATTTATTTGAACTCTTTTCAAATCTAAGGGGATGTTGATGATTGCACCGTTTTCCTTTTTGGGCTTAAAAGCCAAAGCGACTTAAGAAAGACTGACGGACATTATAAACTTCCATTGGTTTTGGTATTCTAATCATTTTATCTGTGTAGGAATCTTATTGTCTGCCTGTTTTATGAAAACATGGATGTTACCTCTGAGTATGTCGAGCCAAACGGACAGCATCTGTTTGTGTTCTCTGTTAGATGTTTAATAGATGGCTTATACAGTGCCTTACAAAAGTATTAATATTCCTTTTAACTTTTTTAGTCATGTTGCTGCCACAAAATTTATTTAAATTGATTGGGATTTTTATTTGATGGCACATAATTCTGAAGAAATTGGGTTATTGTTTCATTATCTAACCCTGCCTTAAACCTTTTCATAACTAAAACCCTTCCACCCTGGTGTTTTTCAGTCTTCACTATTCAGTTTTTCTTTTACTAAAGTTCTCTAACCAATCTGTGATGCCCTTACAAAACTCTATTTATACTGAAAATTAAAGGTAGAAGGTGTTGTGCAACTTAAACATGCAACTTTTAGAGGTAATCGGGTTGGCTTTTATGTAGGAGTAATTGATTTGATGGGTCTAAATACAAATAGAAATCCACTTTTATATTTATTTTGTTTTATTTTATTTTTTTTTTTAAAACGACTACTTTGTGCTTGTCTATCGCCTCAGATCCTTGGAAAAATGTTATCTAGAAATATTCCATGGGGTGCGAATACTTTTGCAAGGCATTGTAAGTCATTTCTTTTACAAGTAGTGCTCTGAACAGCTTAGAACATCTTCTAAAATACTGGTGTTACCCGTCTTAAGTGTTTTGATGTTAATATCAGGAACAGCTGCATAATGTCTTGTAACAAGCTGAAAAAAAACCAGCAGTGTGTTTCAGCAAATAAACTGCCTCATTTACTGTGAATGAAACATTGCACTGTACCATTAACGTGTCACTGCTTCATGTCGGAAGATGGCAGAAAAAAGTGACGCTTTAAAATCTGACTCTGTGCTTTTATCTGTACTCATTGTGCCAAGAAGAATGAGTTTCTTTTTTTTTTTTTTTTAATAAAGTGTGTGTGTGGACCAACTAATGTTGTGCGGCGTGGATACCTCAATGTCTCGTGGTTTTAAATAGCTTTTTCTTCATTAAATAATTTTGTCCATAATTGAGGTGTTGCAATAATGTTTAGGGTCATGATCCGTCTGTAACGTGAGATGCTGTGAACATGTCTATATTCTCAATATAACCTTGCATATCATTATGTTTATAATCATGCATATGATTATACTCATAATGATATGCATCAACACGTCTTTGCCTTTACTGTTATATTAGCGCCATCTTTTGTTCTCCACGGTTACCTTTCCCCAATGATCTGGTAGAAGTTGGTCGTTTAAAAGGTTTATAGGAAAGTATAGCGGGGATATTGCGGTTCCACAAAACCTTTTTTGATTCATAGATCATTTCCACATGCGCTCCCATTAGACTGTGTCTTTCCAGGACTTGTTTATGTTGGCACATTGAGCATTTTTTTTTATGTTGGTGTAAAAAAAGGTGAACATTTAATCACAGGTAAACTGCTTTGTCTAAATTCCATACTAGTGAACAACAAAACAACAAAGGTACAAATCGTCAGCCTTTTCTTGTTGTTGCTTTCTATTTATTGGTTCTTAAAGGTCATGGTTCACCTTTCGGTTTTACATTCCACACTCCCTCCAAACCTGAAACAAGGAGAACACGAATGCAATAATTGTTCACTTTATATGTGAAACTGATGAGTTTCTGATGGACTGATGAGATGTGTTTAGGACGCTGAGATTATTTTACCTGAGTAGCTGCTCTGTGGACGATGGAGTGCCTGAGGGCCAGTTTGTCGATGTCTCTGGAGTATCCCCCACCAATAACGGTAGCAATAGGAACACCTCTCTTCACCACAGTCTTCATCACATAAAGATCTCTCTGGTAGAGCCCTAGAAGAAATAATACAGTGTTTGAAACCCATTTTTTTTTTTTTTTAGCAGAGAAGCTGGTTTTCAACAGCCAATCATAATTCCACCTGCCAATCAACCTTGATGACTGATTGGCAGATCTGAAACTCAAACTCTGATGTTTTGTGTTTTAATTGGTGAACACAAAAGAGACCAAAAAGACTCCCAGTGGGACATGCCTGGAACATGTTCTTTTATTTTCTAAAAAAAACAAAAAAAACAAAAACAAAAAAAAAACAGTTTGAGGTTTTGGTTACTTCATATTAGAAAATTTTCTTCTTTTTGGTACAAAACGTACCAACTTCAGCTAATAGTACGAAGACTTAAAGTGTTGCAGCAAAGTTGCTTTATTCTAGATGGTTTGGAAATTTCAGCATTGAGGCTATGGTTGAAATTTTCAAAGAAATGCACATACAATTCTGTTCAAAGTTAGCAATGCTAACAGTGCTAACTGTCAGCCAAAGTAAGCCAATAAAGCCAGTTAAAATGTTAACTTTGAAATTGTTCTTTTAAATATTACTTTACAGTTACTGCTCTTCTCACACACCTGGTATGAAAGTTGCTTCTGCTCCTAGACTAAATAATTATTGGCTACAAAAAAATGATCTGAATGCTGTAAATATTTTAGACTAACATTCGTGAAGAGAAACCGCAATTGGCTTCAAGTGGTATCAGCAGGTTAAAGCTTTACAAAAACTCCCAAAAGCTGCATCTCTTCTTTTCAAAATTCAGGGTTTTTTTTTTTTTTAGTATGCACTGTTGAGTTTTATACTTCAGATCTGGGGATTTTCCACTGCAGTAAATGGGCTCTTGCTGCTGAATATGGGGAAAACTGAGTGCCAGGGCAGCATCTGTCAGCAGCACTTTGAAGGCTGTTTTTGCTGAAAAAGCTGCACAGCTTGTTGGTGGAATATCAAATGTGTTTTCTTTTATCTATGATATCAACAATCAAAGCATTAACTTATGGCTGCGCATCTTCTGATCCTGGAAACGTTTTACTGCAGCGCTTTACAAAATGAGCTTGAAGAACTGCAGCCTGCTTTTGTGGTATGACTTGACTTCCTTCTGGAACATTTCAGCACTGAGGTGTAAATGTGAAAACGGCTTCAGTGTGTGCATAAGGATAACTGAATACCAGAGGAAGAACTCACCTTGATCGGTCAGACGGAGCCTCCCGAGTTCATCATCCCGATGTGGGTCAACACCAGCGTCGTACAGAACCAGGTCCGGACGAAAAGTCTCCAGCAGCCAGGGTAGGTGCTCTGCAACTGTTGACAGAATCAAGCAGTTTGAACTACAGAAATTCAATATTTTTACCTAAAAATGTCAAATATGCTCTTTGAGCCGAAAGAAACATTGTCGATTTTCTGAACGTCTTTGTGAACATGCCTGTGGAGAGATACTCCTTGTCTTCCAGCCCATCCTCCACGCTGATATCCAAGTCACTCTGTTGTTTGCGAACAGGGAAATTTTTCCCACAATGCACTGAGAATGTAAACACAGATGGCTCATCTTTAAATATGAAAGCGGTGCCATCACCCTAAGGACACAGAAACAAGGAAGTTAAATAAAAGTCAGTTCCAGAAATGAAAATAACTAAAAATGACAGAGAGAGTTAAAATCCACCTGATGCACATCTAAATCCACGATTAAAACCTTTCTCTTCCTTGATGAGCTGTTCATGAGGTATTTGGCTGCGACTGCTAAATCATTGAGGAGACAGAACCCCGAGCCATAGCTGGGGAAAGCATGATGGGTTCCCCCCGCCGTGCTGCAGGCCAGACCCCTCCGTAGAGCGACTTCAGCAGCGAGAACAGTCCCACCTGTTAGAAGCAGTCCGGATGTGAACTTTTCTATCCAGTCTAGCTGTCAGGCCTCCTGCTGAAATCTCGTTCTTCTTACCCGTTTCGTATCGGCACCGTCGCACGATGCCCTCGCTCCAAGGAAAACCCGTCCTCCGCTGCTCTTGCTCGTTTATTCTTCCACTTATGAAGTTGTCCAGGTAATCCTCAGTGTGCACGGCGCCGAGCAAGTCTTTCGAGGCAATCTCGGGAACCCAAACCTACTGTGAGGCAGGAGATTAACATTAACAGGAAACTGCACCTATTTTACTTACCTTAGGCTTTTCTTTAATAATCAACGTAGCTCTTTCATGTATTGTCAAGTTCCAACTTCAAACCTCTGTGTTTTTTACTGTGATTTAAGAAACAAATCAAGACAAAGCAGCTCATAACTGTGAAGTTGAAGCAAAGTTGAGGTTCTCAGTCAATTTACCTTTCCCCTATTTCAAAACCTTATTTTATACCAAAGATAAATTAGTTTATTTTTTGTAATAGTATGAGATAAATTGTAAAATGTCTCAACTAACTTACATAATTTCATTTGTTATGTATTATTTACCTGAAAACCCTCCATTGCACTCTGACTCGTTTGGAAGAGCTGACTCTAACATTTTAAAATATATGACTGATACGAGTTCCTAATGAAACCAAAATACTGGCTTCCATTTATTAAGAGTCATAAAACCACATTTCCTTACAGTAGATCATAAGTAATCATACAGTGGCAATCCCTAATCACAATTGATTAAATTATTATTTCAATATTGAATTTGTCTTAATTTGGAAAGGTGGGAAATGATGACTAAAACCTGAAATTTCATTAAAAAAACACTTTGTAAGGCAGAAAAGTAACACTGCACGACACCCTGAATAGCCTAAAAGATTTTGTCTTGTAATTGTACCAAAAAGTGGTTCTACAAAGTAGATGAATACAAATGAACACCACACGTTCACAGTTTTATAAATGAAAACAATTGAAATGTGTCCCATTCCTTCCACTTCACAATTGTATTGTTTTGGTTTACCATATAAAATCCCAGTAAGATGCAATGACATTTAAGGTTGTAATGACAAAATGTAGCATATTTCAAGGAATATGAGTAGTGCATTGTAGTTGTTAATGTCAACTATGTTCTCTATTACTAGTAGTTGTTTACAAGATTAAATAAAACTAAAAAATAACTGCATACAATGTCTGGCAGTTGCCAACAAAACAAAAACTTTGATACATTTTAACTGTGGTTCTTTAGTGTGTTTTTTATTTTTTTATTTTTTTTAAACGTGTGCATCTCTTGTTCCCCCTCAGGTTTTGGGATCTTTTCCTACCAGAATGTCATGCACTAAAAAAATTGTCAGACAAATTGAAAAAATCTGAAAGTAAATGGGGAAAAGCAGCCAAAGAAAAGCAAAAGAAAATGATAAAACACGTTCAGAAGGCCTGGTTACCTACTTCCTACTACAGTTTAATCTACTGTCTTTCTCACCTGTCTCTCTTTCTCACCTGTTTCTCTGTGATGACTTGGTCTTGAAGTAAAAAGTGTAAAACTCTAGGAAACTTGGCCATTGGAAACCTGTGGTTTGCTGGAAGCTCGCACACATACTTGCTGTGATGAACAATGGGCAGTCCGCTGGATTCGGTTCTGACCTGTGGGGTGAGCAGGAGGTTCTCTGAGGTTTGGAAACCAGACGGGCTCATGTAATGTCAATACTCTGCCTCAGCGTTTGCAACAACCTGCAAGTCGTTTTTTATGTAGCGTTTGTACTTACTAGTTCCGCATGGAAACATCTGCCAGAGGCGAGAGTGACTCCGACAAGGCGACGGGTTTTGGAAAATATTCTCTTCATGCAAGTCATTTCTTACTAATGTTGAATAACAGTTGCTTATCTAACAGAGGGAATTGTGTTGAATTTACTGTTCCTGCTGCTGCCATCTCCTGTCACGGAGTAGAAATCACGCAAAATGTTTGTGTTGTGATGCCTTGTCTCCCTCTACTGTCCGTTATTGATCATTACACCAGAGGTTCACTACTGACCCTTTTAAGAATTAAATGGATCAATTTAGTTCAGTTATTATCCGGTCTAACAGGTTCGTTCTTACAAACGTCAGCCTGCAAGACAAAAATAAGAAAGCTTTAGTTTGAATCTATATTAAAAGCAGACTCTGCTCATAAAAGCACACCTTGTGTTAATGGGGTTAGGGATGACGGATTTCTTATAAATCCGTACCTGTAGAATCCGTCATACATTCTACAGGTATCACGGATTTCTTATAAATCCGTCATCCCTGTAGAAGTTTCATTGTGTGTGTTTTATTTCTCAGAAGTTTACATTAAATTTTATTTAATTAAGCTGCTATGTTAATCAAACATATTAACATAAATGACTTTTGCTGTTTCCAATGTCGTCACCACACTGTAAACAAGTTATTTATTTTCACGCAGTGTCCAGAAAGACGTGTTGTTCTGCTTGTTGCCTAACAGCTTCGGTCAGCATCCAGCGTTATTCATGTGCTTTTTTTTTTAGGACATATTCCGTGCAGTTTTCTAAAGAAGTAATAAATTATTAAAAAAGGTAGATTAGCTGTAGGGACCCAATCTGTAGTCAAACAGTAATAATAGTGACGCTAAACGGGATTAATGTCTTGTTTACAGTATGGTAACGAATCTGTAGCTGAAAATGTATATATTGCACAATTTTTTATAACCCTTTAGCTTTTTTTTAAAAAAAAATAAATCTTTTTAATCTTAAATTAAAAGGATAATTTTTAGTTTAAAAATTATCTTTTTAAATTAAAAATAAAAAAAATAATTAAAAATTAAAAATGTTTAATTTTTAATTAAAAATTTAATTTTTAATTTTTTTAATCAGATTTCTGTTGGTCACTGTTGGTCAATCGGATGGTGTGATTGACCAACAGAAATCTTAACATTACCACTACACTCCCTTGCAGAACTATTCATACAATTTAAACTGTTTTTCACATTACAGACACACAGTTAATCTGTAGAAATCTGCTGTTTCATCTAACAGACTAGCATAAAGCTGTGTAGACATGGAAGTTATAAGAAATAAGGTTTGTTTTTATTTCATATATTTTGCATAAATTCTTTGACATTTTCGTCACAAAGCAGTGTGATGATTGCCTTTATCTCTGTGAGGAAAGTCAACGAGCCTCTATGTTGATCTTCAGGTATTTGCTTCTTCATTGTCGTCCAGTGAGCTCGGTACTGAAACAGATTGTTCCTGTTTCATATCAGATAAGTACATACGCAGTGTAGATGAGATAAAACGTATAGCCCTCTTTGCTTTCACTTTGGGTCATTTTGAATTCCTTTTTCGCATGATGATCTGTATGCATGCTGGCTTCTTTCAAATAAAGCCAAACTGCATTAGAGACTTCTATGCAAATTAGTTACATTGATTATTCACAAGACTTCTTTCATTCTGGGCTTTTTCTCTCCTTTTGATTCAGGAAGTGATAAAAGCTTCTTTTACACTTAGATTTCTGAGCTTTCAAGCCATGACAAATCTTTCCTGCTGTATTGACATGGATGGGGATAGCTCTGCTCCTTTGAATTCACTGCACTTCCTTTCTTATTTTTTTTCTTCCTTATTTGTCTCCACCCTAACTATCTCTCCACATTGAACTCATCCTCTTTAGCAACCACCTTAATAAGGATGAATAGTATTGCTAAGTAAGCATTAGAAATACTTACATTTCATGTAACAATACCAACATAGTACTTGACTCTTGCTATTGTGTCTGGGTTCACTCCTTCTTCTGTCTGCTTTAAATTACTGGCAGGTAGCTCAAGGCACCGTCTGGCATGCTCTCGTCTCCGGGGATCTCCTGCAAATGTGTGTGTGGGTTTGATGAGTCTGGTATAGGGGGATTAACTTAACCCCCACCCGGGAAACGCGAGTTTATTCACAGTCAGATAAGAAAAAAAAGACGAGTGTGGTGGCCCCAGGTGCACAGAAGAAATCTTTGCATAATGGAGAAAGGAGATTAGAAAGCTAATTCAATTACTGACTTCTGCTCTGTTAAAAGGTGTTTCAAATATATAGAGATGAAGGGGGAGACGGCACTCACTTCGCAAATGGAGGTTTCCAATTTATTTTGACAGAGCAATTGTGTAGCTTTTTTTCAAATGTTGAAGGTTATATTAATTCATTATCATGTAGGCTCTTCATACCGCTCCTTTTAGGCAAATGTTCTCTCTTTTTAAACAGATCCCTTGAACCTTACTTCTACGGTGACATTTTTTAAGCAGTCTTTTTGCTCTTTTATTTAATATTGTATGAGGCACACAGGTTTATAAATTCTAAAGGCAATACAAAGGCAACAAGGTTGTCAGTTGTTTAGCCAGAGTATAGCTGTTGAGATGCAACCTACTCTGTGCTATCTAATCACACCATTTCTAATAAATAATCTTGTCTTTATCTCTAAAAAGTCTAAAATCTAGAAAATAAATTCCAACAATTACCTCTTGTCCAAAGTGGACCATCATATCCTCAGTGCAGTTTGCATTCACTCATCATGGGCATGAAAGTTCCATTTTTTTAACGGTGCTGTTGGAATGAAGGTAAAAAACTTAAAACTTCACTGGGTTACATTTATTGCAAATTCTTTCTAATTCAAACAGGGTCTAAATATATGTATGTTAATGAGCTTTGACACCTTGACAACCTGTTTTTACAACCGCCAAAAGGTTTCCTGCATGATTCTGGTTGAATATTTGATCACTCATATATGAGTTATTCTTTTTTCTATCTCTAATATGCCAAAACCTTGACAAGCCAGGCTTTTGGCTTGTCTTAGTGTGCTGCTGGAATTGTTTCTCATGTTTGTAGATGCTGATTTTAGATTTGGGGCCTTTTGGTTAATCAGAAACCTCTTATTTAACGGTAATGTGAAACTACTTCACTGTGGACAGGGACAATAATGTTTCTGTAGCTTCCTTTTCATTATACAATTGATTCTCTGTGGTTCCCGAAATGTTATGATCATGATACAGTTCCCTTTTATTTGAGGGGTGACAGTTTGAGTCTGGTTTAATTTGGTGCTCCAACTAGAGAATGATCATGTACATGAAAACAGATTTGGGAATGGGCAAAGTAGACCAACACTGAGGTTCTGGCAAAGTGCCTCAATGCAGTCTCTTGGAGAATCAGCACTCGTTTCAGGAGAGGTGGGCTCCACCTTTGTCAGTCCACCACAGCGACACACACACAGGACATTCCACAGTAAAATAAAATATTTTCGTTGTGCATTTTTCCGTGTCTTTAGGGTCGGCTGTTCTTAAAGCAGCTCTCATTACCTGTCATCACAAAGACCAAGCAGAAAGCCGTAGAGTTGATCTAATATTTTTTCTTCTCATCACTCTAAACTCATGTTGAATTTTTACTGTTTTTTTTAAGGATGTTTTTTTCTCACTCTCTCAACGCAGTGTTGTAAAACTTAATAATGTAATTGCCTTGCAATCTGCACACAGATGTGATTGATTATCCTCTGGACTTACCATGCATTTATCTAAATGAATAGCTCTGCCACTTCTTAATAGCACCGTCAAGCAGGCCGGTATTTTCTTGCACCAGGAGGCCTTTTTGTGTTTGTTGTCGCGGCGCAGTACGGCGCTGGGTGGTGTAACGTTTGCATCAGACACCAGATTTGATCGTACCTGTCAATTACACAACATCAAAATCGCAACGTCGAGCCCACTAACCCCTCCGTCGACTCGTCTTCACCCTCCACCTCACGGCTCTGAGCGGAAGGAATTTGCCGGTAGATTGCGAGGCCTGGCAGAGCATGTTGCAGCAGGTGAGGGCAGGGGCTGTTGTTGGAGGGAATTAATCTGTAGCTGCTGTTGGTGTGTGACTGTGACGGCCTCATTCCTCAAAGGCAATCCCCCAGTCACATTGATTTCTTTCCCCTCACATCTCTGTCCTCCAATAAGACCTGACAAACAGGGGAGTCTATGTGTGTGTGTGGATAAGTGTGTGTATGTGCCACACTGCAATTTTCGTTCACTGTCGACATCTGTTTGTTCATTGATGCTGGAAATTATATCCGCTTTACTCTCCATCATCTCTCATTGTTTGGAAGTGTCCTTGCAGATTACTGAGCCCTGTTGTGTCTCTGTCATGCGTTTTGTCAAAGCGTTGAGCGACGAGACTCTGTTTTTGTTAAATAATGCTGTTACCGGTTGTTCATTTGCAGGAATTTATGTTGAACATTAAAAAAAAAAAAGTAAAAAAAATCCAGATACACAAACACTTGTAATAAAGCCACGCATCACCACTTTGAATCTTTACAACACGTCTGATTAAATGATAATCACTTTTGCTTAAAGAGTGCCTTGAACAGTTTTAGCTGTAATACGCATCACCATGGAGATCTTCCTATTGCTCTTTCCTTGCTAATTTTTTAGCAGCAGAAATAAGTTGGTCATTTAGAGACAATTACCAAACCAGACGACCATCTGCTGCCTGCCAAATGTGACACATCTCATGGGTGTTTAAGGAACACTTGATCCGATCATTAAATGGCAGGTGGGAATTTAAGCACTTACACGGGAGTCAGTCACATGGCCAGATTCTGTTTCTTCATTCTCAACTATATATGTATATATACATTTATCAACCAGTGTAATAGATTTTTCTGAAATATCGCACAAGCTTTAAGCCAAAGCTAACAGAACACACACACTTAAAATAAAACATTGTTTTGCCTCACTATTTTCCCAAATGCCCTGGAGATCATAAAAATGTTCATTTTTTTCTCTCTCTTTTTGCTTAATTTCATTGGCTAAGCGATTGTAAAGAAAATATTCAGTGCTTCCATCAGATGCCAAATTGTGGGATTATGTCCATTCTTCAAAGTGTTGGTCACATTAAAGAATGCTCATATGTTCGGCCCTGAAACGGGCAGCTTTTCACAGCTCGGTCTGGAAGCTGCATCATGAATTATGTAAACTTTGCACACGCAATAGCTGCGTGATGTTGGTGCAGCTCCTCAGATTGCTAACGTTTGAAGCCACAGACAGCAGTGATAATGCAGAACATCTGTCCGTGATCTGTGGTATGATAGAAATCTGAAGGCACGTCGAACAGCAACAGAGATGTTGAGTCAGACTGTGGTATCGCTGGAATGTTTTCTAACTGTGCTGGAGTTTTGGATCGTATTTGCCTGTTGCCACAGCTATGTGCAGTTCACATTGCATAATAGAGCTGTATAAAACAGCATAAACAACTCAGTTAAAGCACAGCGTGATGAGATTGGCGGTCTATAAAAACAGATCTATAATTGTTCTTAATGCGCTTCATGTAGATTAGAGTTGTTGGTCTTTGCTGTTTTTACAAACTCCCTTTTGTTCTGTGTAAAAATAGCAAAGTGGAATGCTGGCAGGCGAACCTGGCACGTTTCAGAAACACAGCTGGCTTCATTCACTTTAATCCTACTATGCCATAGGAAGACCACAGGTACTTCAGAACGTCTGTCTCTTCTTGGCAGCTGAACCGATGCAGATGATGGCGGCAAGAGGGAGAGAAAAGACTCAGCAGAACCTAGAAAACTTTCTAGCAACAGTTTTCGTCATGGTTTTTAAATGTGGTATAGAGTAACTGTTGAAGAACACGCAGATGAGTCACTTAACCTGAAGCTGGTAAGTAAGTTCTGTACATGACAGCAAGACGCAGGGAAGTCATGCTCATAATGCTTTTTCTCCATTAGTAGAGCCTTGCTCTGTGGGTGTGGTGGTGTTTGTCTATGTACTGGTAATGAGAAACCTTTTAATGGGCCGTCAGTTAAAATGAAAACGGTGCACACTGATTTACACATAGCATCAAGATTGCTTTCTAAATTCACAGATATTACAGCTTGTTTCCTGGCTTCCTTTGCCATTGTGCACATTTTCTTTTCATATGTTTAATAATTATTAATTGTGTTTTCTCCCATATCTTCAAGTGTGGACTAAAATACTTTTATCCCTCAGTATGTGCCAATTACTTGGGTTGTTGTCGACATCTGGTGTGTCTTTAACATCAACGACCACTTTGGAATTAATGAAGAATGGGAATAATGTTGACATGTTTTGTACTAATTTAATCCACTGTGCAATCATGGATTATTGGGGCCACAGTAGACCATTTCAGAATTTATGAATCTATACATGTAAAACCCTAATGCATTTGTGAATTATTTAACCTGTAATGTTAAAAAATATATTTACCAAACATTATATAAATGTTTGGACACTGGCACTGCTATATATAAAGGCATGAACTCCATTTGACTTCAGAAAGTTTGCTGACCTGGAACCCTGGATTTTAGTTGTAGATTACTTAAGTCGTGTAAATAGCACGGTGAGGACCTCCATGAATTGAACTTGTTTGTACAGCTCATCCCAGATGTTTGGTAGGATTGAGATCTGGGGAATTTGGAGGTTAAGTCAACACTCCAAAGTCTTTCTTTGCACATAGGGATGAAATGTTGGCAAAAGGGGCATGAAAACCACAACTGTTCCTTCTGTAAAACCTATATAATATCTCAAAATGCTGGTGTCAGAACTTGAAATTTGCAAGTGCAAGTGATTGTGTCAAAATAACACCTTCCTGAAATGAGACATGGAAAGAATCCAAATATAGACAAACATGTTAAACTGAGTGATAAAAATTGTGTAAAAAAAAAGAGTGTTTTTAAGCTTTGCTATAAATTAATAAGCAAACTAACTAATTAACCAACTAACAAATTGTTGCACAAGTTTTGATGCTGTGAGCTCTTTTGTCATGAACTGAGTTTTCCATGCTTCCAGTAAAAAATGAGCAGTGAAGGAACTGGAAATTGATATTTTTATTACTTCAGTAAATCAGTCAAAGTGGACCTTAGTAATTTTTTTCGCGTTGTGTGTGTGTTTCTCAAGGGGTTGAAACTGAGCTGAACCACCTACAGATTCCAGGCTTTTGTTATTCATCTCTGCTAGTTTACTTCCTCTTAGCCGTAGGTCCCCCTGAAGTTTTGCTTTAAGAAAACTATCATATAAGTGCATTTCTTCAAAAAACCCTTAACATGTTTCATTTAATTTACCACCACTATGATGCAATATTCTTTCGTATGTAAATTTCCCTTTTGAAGCATTATGCTGCCATCACCACGGTAGACCACCTTTACAGTATTCACAGGTTTTAAACTTGACAACCATTCTTGTTGTCTCTGAACCCAAATACCTCAAACATTTTCTTGTCAGATGATCAGACTCAACCCGAATGCATTTCCTTCCTGCATTTCTATATGCGGGAATGTGCAAAATGAATCATTTCTTGAACAATGTACAATGGTTTCGCTCTCCATTATTGTTGTTGCCCCTGCTGTTGCTGTTTCAGACTTGTCTCCTTTAAAAGCAAAGCCAATGTTTTTCTTGCCAGTGAGAATGTCCAGCTGTGGTCAAGTTGAGCTTTTCTCACTCCCACTGGCCTTGGACTTGTTACCTCTACAGCTCTGATAGATTTCTCTTTGTTAGGCTTGTTCTCTCCTGTGTTTCTTTTTCACTTTTTCCTTCTCATACAGATGGAGCTGTAAGATTTTTTTCCCTCTTTCTAATAGAATAAGCATGACTAGCAAACTTCTTTTTTTCCAAAATCCCATGTCGTCACACTTGTATCGGCGTAATCAAGTAAAAACAAACTAACTTTTAAGCAACCACTCAACAACTTGTGTGTTTTCTGCAACAATTTCATACAAATGGGGAAATGTAAACTGATATATCCAACAAAGGCACCAGGAATGTCTTTCACTTTGCTCAATAAATCTTGCCTTGCACTAATACTATGAGTTGCTAAATAGTTTTCCATTGTGTCACTGCTGATTTGTTCCATAGTCGTCTTTTGCCATTTTTGTATCTCAGTTTTTAAAACACAAAATAATCTAATGAAAAGACATTTTATTTTATAAATATGTAACATTTTAAGTAAAAATTATTTTCCCAGTGGTTAAATTTGGGGCTTTCTCGTGAGTGCTCGATTCTCAAATGAAACCGGTGGAAACAAGCTTTATCATGGCTCATTTGTGCATTAACCCATGAAAACATGTGCCCTAAATATAAACACTTCAGATATTTTAACATGACAAACTTGCAGTTCTCAGTCTGATCCACCTGAACTGCCATGTAAAATTAATTTAGTACTGAATATGTATGATAGAACATCTGTTTGTTCTAAAAAATAAATAATCAATCATCTGACAAGAGCTCCTTTTCCCTTATTTTTATAGTATTCCCTGTTGCTTGAGAAATCAATCATGATTACTTTTCCTAACACTTTACAATTGTTTGACTTTGTGCTGTTCTAAACCATAAAGTCTCAATAAAATGCATTTGATTGTGTCTTAGCCATAACAAAAACGTTGAAAAAGGCTCAAGAGATATTAATGTTTTTACTGTATTTGTAATGTATGTGTAAGGTTTTCAGTCTTGCCCTGATAATTATGGGACTACTTAATTATTCGTAATGTCATGGAGGCATCTAAATGTCAGCTTGTGTAGTGAAACATGCCTCAGACCTCTTGTGAAGGTGACATCCTCCATGTTTCTGTAAACTACGGTGCTCCACGTTAATCTCCTTTGCCTTTAAAGCATTCCTCTCTCCGCTGTTTTGAAGCAAAAGATCGCGACTGTGGTTCCATCTCGTTCCTTCAAAAGTTCAGCCATTCCTTGGAGCCTCTTTGAGCGTCCTGGAAACTTATTTCACCTTGTCCCTCCACAGTGCCAACCTCTGCTGTTGCTCCCCTCCCTCTCCTCACGTCAGCCTCTGTCTCCTTTCTCCTCCCCTTTTCCATCTATCAACAAGTACACATTCTCTCTGCTCTTACACATATTCTGAATGGCGTAGTCACTGCTTGTTGATCAGCCTTCCCCAAGGAAAGAACATGAGGAGGCAGGGGTGACAACCAGCTTGTCAGAGTGGGCCTATGGGAACATAATAGTGGCTCCTCAAGGGTCTGCCCGACTCTCTTTGCTTACAGGAACCAGCCTGGCTGTCACTGTTTTGCCATGATCTCAGTGACACTGTTTGAGCAACACAGACATCCGTTTTCCACTTATCAGGTAAGTTTTGGTCTGTTTTTGTTTTCCTTTAACGCGACTCAGATGCATTATAGGAAAGAACCCGCCTAAAACTTCCTCATCTTCTTCTTTTTTTAATTATACCTGGCTGAGGTTTAGCTTTATATGCTATATGGTGTTTCTGCATGAGGAGACTTGTTCAGGACCTCTCTGTGGAAAATTGAACTTGAAGCTTTTCTAAGTAAGTTGTGGTCTGGCCTTGGCAGTCAACACACCCAGTTCATTTTCACCCTGTGACTTCTTGTTTTCATTTAAATCTGCTTCGCATTCACCAGGGGATAATGAGACCCTCTTTGCATATGTTTTTTTTTTTTTTTTAACACAGGGGTTTCTTAGAGGGAAACTCTCTGCACACTTCAGATTCACCATGTAGGGGCAAGTTTCTTGGAGGATGGCAAGCAACTGTTTGTTTACTTATAATGAAACGCTGCAACAAATTAAATCAGCGTGTATGCATATTTTTGTAGCACAGTCGAAAAATACTTTGTGCTTTGCTTTTACTGGAAAGCAGAGATTTAGTGAGTTTGTTGTCATTCAGCAGTTTTCACATAGCAAAAATGACAGATTTGTATTGCTCTTCAGTGTTTTCCACATAACATTTAACATTAGTGGTTATAATATAAGATGAATATTTTCTTATAGGTTTTGAAATCAAACTTGAGAGGCTTAATTTGCTTTTGGAGACAATAGGTTGTTTTTTTTTGTTTTGTTTTCTTGAAAGTTTCTAGCTTCAGCTCCCCTCTTATCACATCTCAAAATGTTCTCTGAGAAAAAAAAATGTTTGTGGTTGAACAAGATGATAAACCTCTGCACAAGCGAGACGCAGTGTTTGATTTTCTACATGTACTTTGGAGGCCTCAGAAACTGTGGAAGGTGAGTTTTAAAGGACAGCCTAATGAAGGGGTAAGGTGGATGCTAACCGCACTCGTCCAGGGACATCTTCTGCTCTAATGAATGGTGTAAAGTGCTGTAAATCACCCGCTGTGGAAGAGCAGTAAGATTCCTCCGTGCAGTGATGTCACTGCTCATATGTGAAGCAGATCCAGACATGAACAGTTCAGTCTGAGCCAGATGTTGAGTTTAATTTCCCTACACACTCTTGGCTGGATTGACATGTAATCAGAGGTGCGCTTCGGCTCTTCACACTGAGACTTTGGTAATTGTAGAAGAGAAAGAACTTCAGGAAACATCTGAGGATTAACGCTGCCTTGTAAAAGTATTCGCACCCCGTTGGTCTTTTCATGTTTACACTTTACAATCATAACATTTAGTGAGTATTATTGAGATTTTAGGGGATAAACCAGCACAACACAAGCTGTGCATAATTATGAAGCAGAAGGGACGGGAATAGTTTTCAATAGTATGAATAAAACTGACAGTAACTGAATGTATTTATATCCTCCCTCCCTTTACTTTGACATAACTAAACAAAAAGTTGGGATTTATGGGATAAATTCCAACTGTGTGTACTTTAAGCAAAGTAAATACAGCTGATATTTATGATCATGATGACCAAGGAAAACATCAAACAGGAAAGGATAACATCTTAGGGACAATAAAAGCAGAGTTAGGATATAAAACAAAATCCCAAGCTTAGAGCATTTAACAGAGAACTGTTCAATCCACCGTCTGAAAATGTAAAACAAAAAAAATGGCACTGAAAACCTGGCAAGTTGAAGCTGTCTGCCAAGGCTGACCGGCTGATCCAGGAGAGCAGAACTCTGGAGGAGCAGATGCTAAATGACTCCACTCGAGTCCCCTTTTGAGCACAAGTGGCTAAATTTTAGTAGTCTTGACAAAAGCAAGAAACAAAAAGAAAGCAGACATAGTTAATAAATTAATTTGAATAACATTTTGATTTGCCTACATCTTTGTGAAATGCTCTTCTAAATAAAAGCTCCACCTTAAAACATTTAAAAAGTGTCCACCCTTCCCAACCCTCTGTGTTGGTAGTCCAAATCTGTACTGTTGTTGAATTGTGAAAGCAGGATGTATAATATTATTTTCAAAGATTAAAAAAAAAAAAATCCCACATGCCTGACTTTGGAGATCCCTAGTTTAAATCAAAGCATATTCATGAATTAGAATTTACAAGATAAAATCTTGATCTAAATCTTGATTGAAAATTCATGGCAAATCTTGAAACTCTGGGGTTCTGAGCACAAATGTAAAATATTCAGAGATCATTTTAAAACTTACCGTTTTGCATCTATTCTGTTGATATGATCTATATAAAGTGTCTCATCTGTTTTACTTCTCTTTCTTTCAGGCTACCAAACAGAATATATTTTTGATTAAAAAACATGGCCATCATCCATACAAAGCACAAATACCTATGGATTTACGTTTTGAACTATGAGTAAAACAAAAGGAAAATAACAATGGAGACTCCACATGATGCGAGTTTGGAAGAACATCAGACAGCTTTGGGCAGCGTGACCTTTTCTGCACAAAAATTATCTACAGAAGATGAGGATGCTTCAGAAAGAAAAGGTCAAAGGGGAGATGATCTTTTCCCTTCAGACCAAAGACCACAGTTGGAACCTGGTGGGGAAATATGTGATCTAAAGAAAAGTTTTGCCTGCGTCTGTTACAACACTATGGTCCTCAGAGAAACGGTGTGTTTTCAAGAACCCACACAGGTCCTTCTGGATGCAGCTCCTGGAACATCTCAGCTTCTTGTAGAAAATTACCCCTCCATATCATATGCTTCAAACAAAGACTGTTGCCTTCCACCTCCTGCTCATGCAACAAAAGTTCAGTTGAGTCAATTTGCTCAAAAACAGCCTGATGATCCTCTGAACCTTTATTCTGCATCTGCACAAAGAAGCTCGGAGACGCTGGAGCCAAATTCAAACGGATCCATCATCAGTCAGGCCTGCGCATCCACTCTGGAGATCCCTGCTGACCTGCTTCCTAAAATCTCTGACTTGCCACATGTCGTGAAGCAAAGACCAAGCACCATCACCTTCTCCACCAGCACCGGCTCCGCTTGCGTCAACAGCCATGCTTCTGGCTATGACAGCTGTGATGGGGAAGAATCGTCAGAGGAGGAGAGAGTGAAGTTTAACTTTAAGCATGAGGACGTGGGGAAGGGAGACGATGATGTGCTCCTGGAGTGGCCTCATAGTAAAGATCGCCATATGACTAAAAGGAAACAGAAGAGACGAGGCGGTTTGGAGCCACAAGCAGACTCTGCGTGCACACCCAGCACCTGTGGTTATGAGGCGGAGGAGGAAATAAGCAGCAAGGAGGTATACCATTAACAGCACAATACTTTTTTTTGTTTTAACCTTACATTGCCTTGCAAAAGTATTCACCCTCTCGGAGCCTTTCGCTATTATGTGATAACAGCCACAAGCATGAGCATTAACAACAGTTTCTTATGAAAAATAAAACACAAAAAAGTAAACTTTCCAACTTTAGAATTTGTCTAAGCATTTAAAATAGATTTTGAGGTGACGTAACTTCCATTGGTTCTTAGAAGACACTAATGGAGTCATGTTATCATTGGAAATAGATATGAGGTGTGGAGGAGTGTACCAACTTCCCATTTATAAGTGAGAGACAGATCCAGGAGGAATTCAAACAGCTTCTGCTTTATTTCCCCTCCCATAGCTGAGTATTGAGTTTGATGAAGCACATTGGACCACATTAGTGCTGAACTTCACCGTCCATTTCTGGCCTGTCTCCTTCCTCGCCTCCATTTCTCTTTGAGGTGTGCCTGTGTCCTTTTCACATGACCTCCATTCCTGCTTTTTTTTTATTGCCTATTTAAAAGCTTACGCAAGCTTTCATAAGCCTGTTGTAATCCATTATATATGTATGCCTTGTTACACCTTGAGGGAACATAGCCAACATCACATACCTGCCATGCTTTTTATAACGGTGAGAGGTAATGCACTGGTACATATTAACCTCTCTGTCTGGTGGTAGGACACTGAGATAACTCCGGCTTTACACGTAAATGGCACACAGCTCTGAACGGGTCGTTTTGGAGAGGACAGCAAGAATGCTAGCAATCGAGGGAGTGTGTAGTAAATATTATCAAAAGGAGTGCAGTAAATGCTTTCCATGCCGTCACACCACAGACCGTGTTAATGCTTTTAGGCTGAAATGCAAAGTAAATGAGAGCAGCTGTTGCATCATTTTAATGGAGCACTAGATTCTTGAGCTATGTATATATTTCAAGGTAGATTTTTTTATTTATTTATTTTTTTTCAAAGCAGTCATGGTTTATCTGGAGAAATAGCAGAAAATCACAGTTCAGGTGAGATACTATAAGTGCACATGTAAACTATTAATTGTGCTTTCAAAAAAATCTGGCCTTTATTGGAAGAGGGCTTGGAAGAAAGTATCAAGCACCCCTGTTTGCAGTATAATAAAGTCAGATAAGAACTAAATTACATTTTCTGAATGTTTGTCAGAGTTGATTGGAAAATTGATGGAGCAAAATACATAGCGAAGTCCAGGCCCAAATCTCACTGGGAATTTGTACCAAGACTTGAAAATCAATGTCATGGATAAGATTCAGCCACCCGACATTTGACTAATTTTGCAAAGAACAATTGGCAAAATTTCCATCTGTTCCATCTGTGCAAAAAGACAAACCCATGAAACTTCAGCCTTAAGTACAGAGAAAGTTCACTCTGCAAAGCATTCTCTCGGGAAGGGATTTCACACTTTTATTCCTTATTTGCAAAGGTATTTGAAAGCCATATATCCGTTTTCTTTCACTTTACAAACATACACAAATAAACTTAATGATTTAGCACATTATGCTCCAGAAGACACTAATACATTGAAGTTTAGAGTTGCAAGGGAACAAAATATACCAAAATTTAAACAATATTATATCAAAGCAGTCTTCTGAGATGGGAAGATGAAAAAAAAAAAAAAAACGACAAATCTGTTATTTTTAAAGACATTCAGTAACAAAAAAATATGTGCTTCGGCTTGCCTTAATTTTAATAAGCACAGAAACACATGGTTCTGCCATATTTGATTTTACTATTCGCATAAAACTTTAGGATCATTTCTGAAACAAGCTGAGGATGCAGTTGTCCCCATCAGCCATGTGAGGGCAGTATATGCACAAGGTTCCCAGTCCGGCCACCTAACGTCTTCCTTTACAGTTGAACTAACAGATGAATAAAACAAACGCATATCTTTCACATATCCCCTCGCTCCCACCCATACATTGCTGCGTTCACATGCTGCTTCGCACCGTGGGGTATTGCCAATGTAATTTATTCCCTCAAGCCTCCAGGTAGCCCATGCCCTTTTCGCATGACCGCTTGCTACATTGGGATACCTCCATGGTGATCTCTGGCACTCTCAGTGGGTGGCACAGACTAGGCACTGAGCCCAGAGCTCACACACTTAACTCCTCATTTCCATCTCAAAGCCCCTATGTTGGGGTTCCACAATGTGTCCAATTTGTGCTGATAAAGTTATAGTCTCTTCGCTTTTTGTCATCCCCTGATGATAACATTGCATCTGTCTCATGGAATGACTCACACCGGCTCAGTTCCCATGGCAGTGAGCCTTTGCGCTACTCCCAGGGCCAGATATAGAGGAAAGGGAACGGAGAAATGAATTGAGGGGAGAGTCTCACTTGAGCGTCAAAGCCCCTTCTGGTATTTCTCTCATTCTGAGGGGAAGTCTCTGCATTCCCAAACAGCACCTTGAGGGGATGTCACTAAAAAGATACTTTGTAAGTGCCTTCCAGATTTTGCTTGACTGCGGGCCAGAAAACAGGGCATCTGTTTCTTGCGTTTCTGTTTGTTTGACACCAGGGGTTAATTAGCAATCTGGCTCACAAGATCCTGACCTTCCTCTTCTTATATGTTTTCAAGCATTTGGCTTAGAATCTTGAGCTTGGTTTCCTCTCAGCAAGTGTTATGTACACATTTGTACTTTATATCTATAAATTAAAGAATTAAAATAGATAAAATTATGTATCATCACTACAAATCAAAATAGTTCTCAGTATTTTTTACTTTGTTTAATTTCTTTTAGGGATAGCTTTTTTTCCCTTATTCTAGGGTGAATGAGAATCCTTTTTATTTGTAAATAGACTCAGAGGTTTGGACAGATAAATATACTGATCCACTGTTACACATATTACATTCCCTTGTCAGCACAGAGCTGGAAAGACATACACTGCAAAATGGGAAACTTTATTTTTTTCCTCTTGGTGACCCAGAGTGATCTTTAAGACCCGTGAAGGCACCAGGGACCCGAACAGATTTAGATCATTCCTCAGGGATTCAGTGGAAGGAGGTACTTTCTCCCAGTGCTCACTTGGTCAGCTGACACTGGGTGGTCCAGTGTCAGCTGAGTGGTGACTGGTCTGTTACTTCCTTGCTATTTAAAGATAATGCACTAAGTTCAGTATTCAAAACAATTTCATATTGAGGAGGCTTTCCAGTTAGAGGAAATCTGTCAAGGATCTTTCATGTAAGAGGTCATACCCCTAATGTACTTCTTTGTTAAAACTGTATACTTTTGCATTTGTTGACTTCATTCAATATAAAAAATAAAGTCATATTTTATATTAGGTAGGCAGCTTGGCTAATTTAGTACAGCCACTATGCTAACAAAAAAACAACAATCAAAATAATAACTACCAATTTCTTTGTAATAAAAGGGTTATTGCTTCAAGATAGTTACTGTGTTGTAAATATTAACAAATGCAGGATTTAATTATTTGCAAATAATGAAAAGAAGCAGGAAAAATTAAACCAAACTTAATCACAACTTTTCCCTGTAAAAGTTGTGATTAAGTCTCACTGTCGCAGTGTTTGACTGACCTCTCTTATCTGACCTTCTCTGATTACCCCCAGGAGTCTCCACAGGTCACGTCTCCATGGTCTGAGTCAATGAGCCAGCTCATGAGGAAACTGGACCAGCTTAAACAAGACATAGAGGAAGCTCTGAGTGCAAGTTCATCACCCTCTGACACACCTTGCATTGCGCGCAAGAAGCAGGTGAATGTCACACACTCTCAGTATATCTGCTGTCATTGCGTGATTGAAGAGGTTGGCCGTATATTTTAAAATCACATAGCCCATGCGTTCTTTGTTTTGCCTACAAGCGCACAGAGAATTAACAGGATGTACCGGGACACTTTTCGTAAGAAATTCATCAGACCTCCATCGGTTAAATCAGAATCATGGCTGCACTTTTGATACTTTATGGTGTGCGTAGTCACGGCTGATTCTGCACACATTGCTACGAAGCTCTTGCTGCATACTTTGTCATGGCTTTTAAACTTTCTTAAATCAATTTAGTTTGCTCTGCAGAGAACAAAATCCAGGCGGATTATCCAGACCTGCGAGCAGCTGGTGTTTGGAATTTCATGTCCATCACCATTTCTACAAGCGTTCCACATTATTTTGAGACTCCATTAAGACCTGTGAGTTCAGTGAACAGTCTCTTGCAGGCCCAGTAAATGAAGGGGTACAGTAGATTTCTCTCTTGTGGCGTGTGTGACTTTTGCAGTATGATGGTACATTCTGTGACAAAACAACCTTCGTGTAGTGAAGCAATACAGAGCGTCTAAATATCTGTCTCTGTCTGTTTTATGATGTGGACCCTCGGCACTCAGATGTGATATTTGATTCTAAAGCCTGACGACTGCAGTAAGAACAGACAGTTATTGTACTTTCAATGATGCAACAGGGCGAATGAAACTGTGTTTCCAAAAGAAAAAAAAAACAGACCCCAGTCTCATGGTGGCGTGTTCCATGAAATATCTCTCCCGACTTGGTGTGCAGGAACAAAAGTGGCCTTTTCAGCTCCTTATGCGTGTCCTGCACAGAGGAGCTGTTGTGTTAGAAAGGAGTTTGTATGATTTGGTCTATTAGGAATGGTTCAGAGAGGCTTACATGCCTCCTAGGCATCTGCATAACCATCCCAGTCATTCACTACGACCTGCTTCAACTAATGGCAGGAGACTGGCAAAGACAAGACGTCTTTACTGGGATACTTGACAAGGTCATAATCTCTGTTCTCTCAAAGGAAGATCTGCACATACAGCCTTCTTTGTGAAGCTCTGTCAAGTTGAACTGAGAGTGGAGACTTCTCTTCCCCAACCGCTGACCTCAGCCTGTTGTTTTCTTTCCCCCTGGCCGCTGTTGCGTTCGTCCTGTCCTCGTCTGTTTGGCCACACAGAGACAGAGCTGGTTTTGATTGTTGTTGTGATGTTGTTGCAGTGGGGTGCTGCTTCAAAGTCCTCGCCGAACCAAACCCAAAATGACACAGTCCTCCAAAGAGCAGACAGAAGGGAATGTCGGAGCCAAGACACATCTTCTGCTTCATGCGGCTCGTCAACAGGGACAAAAGCAAGAAACAAGAAGATGGTAAGTTGCTCTAAAAATGGTTTCCGGCTCCAAGCTGACAGCTGTTTTTTTAAGACTTATGGGACTTTAAGCTGTTGTTCTTTTCAAGCAGCAATAAACAAGTCCTTTTTGAAAGCTTAGCTCTGAATGTCGGCCTTTGGTATTCATGTCTAGGTGCTACCACCTGGTAAGAATCAGCTAATCAAAGCCTTGCCTATGTAGAGCTGAAATTGTTTCTCCAAAATAAAGGAAGGTATGTGACAAATAACATATTCTCCAAAACCTCTTGAACAAAGACTACTGTATAATCTCTAATATGTTTCGCTACTGCCATGATGCTTTTGATGCATTTTTGGTTCGAATATTGTGTATTGAGAGTAAGATTGGAATTTTTAGTGTTATGCGATGTAACAATTCACTACATTTCTTTTGTCATGAAGTGCCCCCAAGTGGTTACGTAATTTTTAGACAAATTAATCAAAAAGTATGTACTGTTAGTTCAAGCAAAAAGCATTCAGAGGGGAGTAAATATTCATTAGTGCAGACAGACTGTCTGCATGGCCAAGCATTAAAGTATGTTATACAGTTGTCAAGGCTGCAAATTTTAAATTGCATTGATTCTGTATGAGATGCACATCTTAGTATTTTACAGCTGAGAGTAACTATTGCCCTATCTGTTGAAACAATGTCACATGCATAGGAAAGCAATGCTGGAGCCACGTTTGACTGAGACATGGATGTCAAAACTCAGTTCTCAGCTGGTGCCACTGCACCGTTAGACGCATCCCTACTTCGCGTCAAATGGCTGAATTACCTCCTAAGCATGTAATCTGAGTCCTGGACATAATTACTTTATCCAGATGTGTTCAAGTAGCAATAAATCTAAAAATTGCATCATCCTGGCTTGAGATAATTAGTGTTTGAGACCACTTGACTCTGGCATTGAATCTTCATACACAAGGTGTCTTAAAATAATGTTCTCAGGTGCCAGCTTCTTGCAACTTCAAGACATGTCTGTGCTTCAACTCACCTGACTTAACTACCTAATTATTATTATCATGCAGTGAAGCTATGTATTGCTTCATTACATGTTAGTTAGGCAGTTTAGCTATTTGATTCAGGTGTGTATGACCAAGGATGAAATACCAGCCTTTGAGAAGTGGTGTTTAAGATGCCTGTAAATCACTGAAATACAAGACAGATATGCAATGGTCAAAATAGGGTATTAAAAGGATTTTTCAGTCAAGTAATTGAAAGAATTTGGGGATGTACGGAATGAAACAATTTGTAAAGGAAGATGAACTCATCATCAGATATTTCAAAACTTTGTGCATAAAATGCTTTCTCTTGCAAGCTGCAGTGAAAAATGAGGAGTTTGAGACAAGTAATTTTAATTACGTACCAGTATATGTTTGATTCCAGTTCCACTTAATGATTAAAATAAAATAGCCATGGCTCAGCGTTGGTGAATGTCCCAATTGTTGAGAGAAAACAGGTGGCTGAAAAATGAGTCTTCAGTAAAGAATATTTACCAAAGAAATCCTACAAAAACAGAGTCCATTGTACTGGCATGAGTGATTGCATATCAGATTATGCAGAGACATGAAAATACAGAATACAACTACTAGGATGAATGAAAAGCACATTTTATGGGCTCCTAAAATTTATTTCTGAAACTTAACTTTTGAATGTAAATTATGCCTGATGCTAAACGGTTTCCCTTCCTGTCGGACTGCCACTTCAATCTGGGGTCATAAATCTCTGCTGCAGCAGTGGAGTGTTTGCAATTAAAATCTGTGAAATCAGTAAAAGAAATGACATAGCTGCAATTAAGCTTGTAATAATCTACTAAATGCCAACATTTATGACAATTTCATTGCAGTTAAGCTTTGAAAGTGAGTTAAAATTACTTCTGTCTCACAAGAATTGGTAATAATCCACTTATCTTTAATAATTGAAGTCTGCCAGATTTGTCTTGTAGAAACAGAACCCACACAGAGAGCAGCTGCTGCAAAAGCACTTAGGCTCCGATCGAACCTAAAATGGTGAATAATAAACAATTCTTGACTATTTTTGATTTGATCAGTATCTAAATTTGAGAGAGTATCTATGTCCAATTGTGCAAAGAAACTAAAAGCGAACGTCTGCACATCCTTTATTTTATTTCTTTGAAATTGTTGGATGTTCTCAATATAATTTGCATTCAAACTCTGTAAATCTCTCTGGTATTCACTATTGATGACAAGGTTTAACTGTTGTGTTGCCATACAACAATACAGTGCAATTTAATATTAACTAACAATATGATAAACTAGGAGATGATTAAAAAAAATGCAAGGAATATTCAACCAGTGAGACATCTTTAGCTATCTCCCACTTAAAATTCAACTTTTAGTTCACAGTCAATTCCTTTGCTTTTGGTTTTTGGAGTAGATATCTACCAGTTTTTTTTCTGATTTGGTCTGAGTTTCTGCAACTGAAACTTGGGATGGAGGATAGACCTCCCTGGTTCCTGAAAATTTCTTACAGTGAAAGCACACATATCATTTTTTACAAACACAAAGTGATGGAAACTAGGGCTGTAACAAATCACTGAATGATTCAAGTACCTTGATTACTAAAATTCCTTGAGGCAAATTATCTGCCTCAATATGTTTTACTATTTGGCGAACTGTGTTCCACCCATATGATTATTTGTGTTGCGTAACAAACTTACTTCCGCTTATGAGTTGTTGACAAATGCTAATAAGGGTTACAGATATGAGTATTTTGGCTGAGAACTAACTTTGACTATAATAGGGTTAAATCTCTTTTGGTACTGATGCAATTTTAGTCATCCTATTTTTAGTAAAACAAAATAATTATATTAAGAAAAAAAAATAAACGTCTTGCCTATCAAGAGTTTGCTTCCTGAGAAAGTTTTGTTTTTTTATCTTGGCAGCAATGAATCGTACATAAGGGCCTCTCTAATCCATATGGAACATCTGGAAGCAGCCTATGATAATGTCATACAGTCTGATTCAGTCTTGAAGTCTGAGAATGGTGGACAAGCTCAGACTGGTAGAACTGACAGAATTGAAAGATGTCTTGTTGATCTACCTGTAAAAAAATGTTTTGGAATATGTGGTCTTTTTGAAGTTTAAAATCTGAAATTCATCTCATTCCATCCCTGAAGGACAACTTCATGATATGCAAAATGTTTTTGTGATGATACAGATTGTGCATTGTTGAATGAAGCTACAGTACATACTAATGCTTGTTTCTTCCTCAAATTGGGACCTGCAGAGGAGATGTAGAATGCCTTTCAAATAGCAGGAAGAAAACCACAGGTCTTTCAGGTCAAAAAAAATATCTTAACTGTATAAGACTCTACTGATGACTTAGTAACTTATGAAACTATTAATAACTCTTGAATTTTTCCAAATTAACTATTAATTAATTGTCAACTACTTCAAATATCACTATATTTTATTGAGATTGAGAGAAATTGTGCAATTGTGAAGAGGAAGGAAAATAGTATTTGCCTTTTAAATGTGTTTAGCACGTAAAGTCTTAAGAGTGTGGCATGGATTTGCATTTAGAACCCTCTCCTCTCCTGTGTGTTTTACTCTTAGACTTGTTTTGTCACTTAAACTGGTGGAAACATGTTTATTTTAGAAGACGCGCATATAAGAGTGCATCTAAAATCAATGTTACATGTGATGCAGGCAACTCTAACCTGAACAAATTAAAAGTGGAGTTTGCTTATGGAAAGTGAAGCTTAAAATTTAGTTTGTACGAGGCACTGCAAGAAATGTCTATGGCAATACCATGAAGAAAACGTGTCTTCTTAACTAGAATACTTTTACCTCAGGTGTGATGTCAAACCCAGCTCGGAGTTCCCACTTCCTAGGTAACCGAAATGCAGCATAACAATGTCATTAGGCAAAATTATGTACTCTAAGAAAGAAAATCTCTTAAATTTTATTTTAACAAAACAAACAAACAAAAAAAACAGCTAATTTGAAGACACATGAAATGATCACAACATGTGGTACATCTGCTTGGATGTACCACAGAGTGGAAAATTTCATCAATAAGTTTTCAATAAATAGCATTAAAATGAAATGTTGCGGTCAAAGCCAACACACACAGTTTATATAAAACACTCATGGTTTCCCCGTTATTGCTGTTCAGTGTAAACTGTGATTCCACTATTAGTGGACGGAGACATAATCAGGTTAAGTATTCCTACGTTTAGTTGCTGTTGACGGGGACGGGCATGCCAGTCTGTCAGCTGGACTGACTGGTTCTGTTTCCGCCTCTTTGGCTTGTCACTGTGTGGGGACCGCAGCCATCATTCACCCGCACAAACCTGTCACACCACATAAACATCCTTGTTGATGCAGGCAAGGGGAGAGTTTTCCAGTTGCATAAAAGCCCCCGAAATAGGTCCTCTTCTCCTCAGTGAAGGATGTCACTTTTTCCAACCTGTAACCTTTGACACATGTCATTCGTCTAGATACAGCTGGCCTGAATTGGGGGGGACGTGTGTTTAATGCAGGTCAGATCTTGAGATATGCTGAGATGATATACTTTCTGCACAGAAAGAATGGGAGAGAAGACCATGCCAAATTCATACCTCCTCTCGGGTGCAACATCTGGTTTCTGACTTCTAATCTTCAGAGTTTATTTTTGAGTCTGGGACTGACGGAGGTTCATGGAGACTCCCTGGACAGAAACCTTTAAAAGTGCAAAAATAATAATCCTAGTTGTGTCCCAAGTGTTTAAATCTGTGATGAAATTCTGCCAGACTGGCAGATTGCACAATCATTAAAGAGGGACATGTTGTGGCTATTGCTCTCAGTTTTCAAAGGTAGCTATCTACTTCTCTGTGTTTTTAAACACATGTAATACTGGAAACATAGAAGTGTGAGTCAGACATTTATGACTTTGTTTTTCTGTCTCCCAGAAAGTTGTTTTTTGAACCAAGGGGGCTACTGAGTGGTTGAGGCAGCTACCCCTGGTGGTTCATCTCCTAAACCTGTCAAAATGTGTTCACTGTGGCAGCTTATTTGCTTTTAATCTTTTTCCTTTTAAATAAGTTACAAATGGCATGCCAGCTGCATTGTGTTCTGTGACCTCATTTATTATGTGGCCCAAAAGTGTCTAAGGCTATCATTGAGCTCACACAAAGTTCACCTGTCTTCATAAATTTAGCTATTTGGCTTATTGTTGTTTTTTTTCTTTTTTGTTTTTGTTTTTTTGTTTGCTAAAAGAAGAAAATGAAATGGTTGGATGCTCATCCAACCAAACAATTGAATACTGCCAACATTTTTGCTTTCATCGGAGTAGTGATTACATCTCTCACTGCCAATGCAAAATAATTTAACTTAGAGAATTTTGTCCAAATTAAAGTGAAAAAAAAAACCCCAACAAAAACAAACAAAAAATAAAACAAAAAAACAATCACCCTGGTAAACTCAAATTGATTTCCTATTGTCTGTTATGATGAGGCATGTGCAGCGTTGCAGCCGACCATCCTGGGTGGGAAGAGGTCCAAGCGAGCAGCATGCGGGTAAATCAGAACATCATGCCACAGAGAAGAAACATTCTGGAACTCTTCCTCAGAAAAAAAATAAAATAAAATAAAAAATAAACTAAAAACACTGTTGTTATTTTTCGGGTTGCAATGCCTTTTTAATTAACTACAAATTTAATCACAATCACATGAGACATCTTGTTTTTCTGTTTTGTTTTTTAAGTTACTAGAAAAATTCTGTCTTTATTTTGAAAAAGAGCTAGTTTACATCAATACTGTTTTTTTTCCCCTTTTTTATTTAGCATGCCAAAATCATTTTAGTGACACCATCTCAAGAAAATAACAATCAATATTCACAATAAATACTGTTGGATGAAGAACTACTATAGTGAAATTATATATAGATTATTTCATGTCCGAGTTTTAATTTCCAAAAATGGGTTAGAGTAGATGATGTTTAATGTCATGACTACAGAAGACAGATTTGGAAAGAGTACACAAAACAACAAATATTTGAGTTGAAATGAGTCAGTCTTCTGTCGGCTTTCTATACCTGCCTTGGTCCTGCATGCAGGATTTCTAGAGACATGCTGCCTATCTAGTGGTCAATGAGTGAGATTAGAGCACATCCTGGACAGGTCATCAGTCCATCACAGAGCAACACGGAGGAGATAAACAGCACAGACAAGCATGCACATGTGGAATCTCACCTTAGTGCTATTTTCTTCTGGTTTTGTAAGTCACCTGCAGTACAATAAATAAAAGAACTGCAGATAAGAACCTCATAATGCTGTGGCCCACAGCATGATTTTACCATCTTACCATTTTATGTTTTCTTTTATGGAAGAGGTTAATCAAAGATTGATCAACCTTATAGTCCATCTAAACCAATGTTTGGACTAAAGCTTCTGTTACAACAACATAAACTAAGCACAAGATAGACCTCAAACTTTGATTTCATTTCTGAAGTATTACCTATTTCGCCGTATCACTGCAAGCTGAGCTGCTAAATAACGCCACCTCTGCGTTATTTAGCTGCTGCTGTGGGAAAGCTGTATTGATTTTGTCATCACAGCACAGATTGCAGCCTTGTTGAAGAATGCAGGTACATATCGGCTCCTCAGCAACTGTTAATCATATTTTGCTTCTGTTTCTGCCTTGCAGATGTTTCATAAGATGACCAAAGCAGCTGGTGCAGGTAAGATGTTTTTTATTCTCTTCCAGAGGTTTTGGGATGTGATGCTCATGTTGCTTTATAAAATGTTACAGCTCCTGCTGCTGCCTGAGTGTAGAGAAAACTGGAGTTGACCTCTAAACCTTAATGTTCTTTGTGGAATTTATTTTCCATAAATGTGCGCTTTTTAGGGGAGAGCTGAAAGACTAAATATGTTTCTAATACCTTTTTATGCTTTGAGTCTGAGACTGATGGGCAGGGTGATTGTTGGGATAGCAGACAGTGACCTTGGACAGCTGCTGGAGAAAATTTAATTATCAAGGGATTGGATAAATGGATCTAAGACAGTGTTGCTTTTTAAATAGATGGCTGGCTAGTTTAACAGGAAGCCGCAGACATCTGCACATTTGCATTTGCAACAGTGATGCTGAATGGCTGTTAAGGTACAAATGATTAACTAAAGGAAAACCTGAACAGAAAAAGAAGCTTCAAATCGATGGTGGCTGTGTTGATTCGAGTGTGTTGGCATCTGTCTCTATTCACCATGACTGAATCATTGATCAAAGATAGGCCTGTTATCTAACGCACTAAACTTCGGCGTTTAGAAACTGTGAACAACTGAAAATCATTGAAATCTAACAGTGTCTTGCAAAAGCACATCCATTACACTTTTTCAGATTCCAATACGTTACATTCACAAATTGTATTGTAATGTATTTTATTGTGATTTTTTATGATCACAAGGCAATATGGTGCATGGCTGTGAAGAGAGTCTCTAAGAACAGATGTTGCAAAAAATGTACTTAGGGCTATCGCAGTAAAGGGGACTCAATACCAAGTTACACCACACTATTCAGATTTTTGCTTCTAAAAATAAATGATTCATACTCTTCCTAATTCGCAGTTATATACAGCTTTGTACCTACCTCCTAACACCCGGGAATATGCTTTCGTAGCTGTCGATGTCATGAAGAAATGTGAAAAGATTAAAGGTGTATGAACATTTTGGCAAGGTGAAGCGCATGACAAGGTCAGATCATTTAAGGAATCCCTAATCTCGGTGTCGTACTGTAAATTAAAAGCTTAACAGATTATTAAAATCTCCCTGCAACTTAATCCCACAGAATGCCCTGGCTTGCCTGCTGGCATTGCTCAAGCTCCAAACAATGTTGGTAAGATTGATGGTCACAGGTGTCTGCTCTCTCCCTCCCAGCCTGGTGGAATGTCCAAATGCACATTCTTTTATTTTAAACGCCTTTCATATGGTTCCCGCTCACAGGGATGCAGTTAAAATTAGGCACCGAGCCAGATCATTGTTTCTGTTTTGCTGAGGGGAAATATTTGGCCTGCTGTGATGTGGCCCTTGGGGGTGCAGCTGCGGGAGTTGGGTGGATGCCATTTTGGACTCAGGTTGCGATCTCACATGACCTCAGTTGTGCGTGATGCTATCACACAAATGGAGTAAACAAGGCAAAAAAGAAGCCAAAACAAAACAAAAAAATCGATACATTTATGGAGCAGTTAACTAACGTGAGGTCTGCTGCTGAATTATGAGATCTTTGCTGAGAGTTTCTGCCAAGTGATTGTTTTTTTTTTTGATCGGGGGGAGAGAAGAGTGAAACTGAGATGTTTATCAACATACTTGTATAATTCTATTCTGATTATTTAAAACCAGATCGCAGACCGTGTCACTGTCAGTTTCATTTACTTTGAGAGTAAATAGATTCTACATGTAGTCTTAACCTTAACCGAATGATAGAATGACTTGGAGATGAATAACGCTATAATAAAAGGACAAAACTGGCAGAGAGTCAGACATATTAGGTGTGATTTTTTTTTTCTCTTTTTCTGGCTGGATTTTACGGCTGAGCTGTCAAAACCTTTTTTAAGACATGATTACGGGACAGCCAGATGGTTCTCACTATCGACCATAATAACACTGTCCATACTGTTAAGTTGATATTGTCCAGAAGGGAGAAAAAGAAAACCCACATTCCTGAAGATGAATTCCAAAACAGCAAAGCAGCTGCAGGAGAAGAATTGCTGTTACTATTGAGGTTCCTAAATGTTCAGGTTTAGCTGCAAGCAATGGTTTTCTTTGTTCTAATTTCTCTCTGAATCATCATTTTTTGACCATCTTGATCAGTGCTTTGGTCAAATTCTTTAAAATGTTAACATACTGTTTTGCTAAGCTATTCATACAGTTTTTTTTATTGCATTATGTAACATTTCAACCACAAATTTAATGTATTTCATTTGGATTTTGTTCGACTGACCAATAAAAAGCGGTAAAAAAAATTAACAAAAAGAAAAAAAAATGTAATAGTGTGGTTTACAAACATTTCAGTCACCTAATCGGTTCATATTATACTTTGTGTGTGTAATTTAATTTCAATGTAAATACAACTTCTCTGGACTTGAAAAGACTATCATCTGGAATGGCAGTAAAAAGTGGTTCTAAAAGCTTTTGTAGGTGATAAAAATGAGTTAATGAATTGTAACATAAAACATGAACTAACATGTTCTAGTAAAAAAAAAAAGTGCTTTTAACCTTCTGAAGTTAATGTTTATCCTGCTCCCCCCCCAAAAAAAATATAATTATTCAGCTGAAAAGCTACACCTGGGTATCCTTAGAAAAGATATTCATGCAAGTCTGGAAAAATGCCCAAACCTCAATTTAAAAGGTTTATTTTCTGAAGACATTACTTAATGTCAACGTTAACCCAGCGTCTTTAACTTTTCAGCACATGAAGAGCCAAAGGTTCCACATTTACTCTCACACTGTGAAATGTATCTAAGGAAATCTATTCCCCACAGCCTCTTTAATTTCAGCGCAAAAATTAATGGCTTCCTCTGGTGATAGGAGGCAATTATGTTCATCCATGAAAACCGGCTGTCTTGACATTAATCTTCGAATTAATGAAACTTCAGAGGCAGCCTAAAGCTTGGATTTCTACAAGAGATACGGCATAGATTTAGGATACAGAATCAAACATCCGCATGCTGACTTAAATTTGACTAACCTGATATTTTGCAGCGATTTCTCCATAGATAACATGCATTTTGCGAGCGTTCTGACACATTTCAGACATTAATTTAGACCACCAAAATGAATGCGACGGTGTCCAAAGAGAAGCAGCTGTGCAGAACTGAACGAATTCAAATTTGCATAAATACATGCTCATGTGCTTTGTTATGATAAACATCACCATCCCACAGCAAGTCAGTGGGGAAATAAGACACATGCAGCTTAACCAGCACTCTGTGGCCCAGAACTGTCAGGAAGAGGCTTCCCTCTTGGCCTCTGCGGTCGCAACCAGCCTCCGCGCATTTCCCCAGATCTTCCCTCTGAATAAATATGCTAATCTACTCTCAATGTGGAAATCTCAAGCTGCTGATTAAAAGTAAAACAAAGAGGATACTCTGTGAATCCCTTGGAGACTTCTGTCTGTTTGTGAGGAGAGGAATGCAAAGCCCCTTGTTGTTCGGACATAGTGAACCAGCATTTGGCTAAAAACGGAAAAGCTGTAGAAAACGTGGAAAGAGGGTGTTTTATCTTTTCTTTTTAATCCGTGGCAGTGAGTGTGAAATGTTAGCCAGTTATTATTATTGATTACCAAGAAGAACTTTTGTGCTTTTTGTCAATTTGTATTTTAGGGCTGTGTTCTGTCTTATAAGCATGTGAAGCATTTTTGGCAGAAGGGAAAACCAGTGGACGGAAAAGTGAATCTTGGATATAAATATTCTTCCTCAACAGCATGTTTGATGCGTGTTTTCTTCTCAGTTTGAAAAAACAGCAACATTTTTGTTGCAGGAATGATATATCTCTTAATAATTAGGCTGCTATGCGCATGATTGTGATGGTGGAAGCTGGACTGTTGCTGGATCGGGGGGCTATACTTTTAGAAAAAATGGCCTTTTGATGATATTTGCTGCAATGTTTTCGAATTTAGTTGAATTTCCCTCTTGCAGGATCAAAAAGGAAATGATAAAACAGACCCTAATTGTTTTTGATAACTAAAGCAGCATTGTAACTAAAACAATTTGACATTTTACAAGTTTTTTTGAGGTATGTTCTGTCGTGACATTTTCTGAGCTGCTCTCCCTGTGCCTTGACTCTTCTGCTGTGCCCTTTGTGTACACTATCAATCTCTGTTCCAGTTAAGAAAGAAAGCACCAGTGGGTATTACATAATGTCTGTGTCTTAGCAATGTCGTCCGTTCTGTATTTTGCCTCTTGTGTGCGTCTCAGCTGTCCTTAAAGTTCAGGGCTTCAGTCTTGCTAAGGGTCACTGATGGCGGAGGCCCACTGTGACCTCCCACAGCTGCAATCTCTTTCTGTCTCTCTGGAGTCCTCTAAGAGACTTTAATATATACATCCCCAATGCTCCATCACAGGACACTGAGAGCAGAGGACATGGTCTGAAACCTCATGAGAAAAAGAAAACAACACAAAGAAATGAATAAAAGTGAAGTGTCTGAAAAGGTAAAATATATTAAAAAAAATATGTGCCACATGTGATTCTGCTGTGAATACTTTAGAGGACCATTTTAGACTTCAATTATGAAAGCAAATCTGTTTTTCATTTCACCTCTACCAGATTTGTACATGATTTTTCTGTCAGTTTTTCTTTGCAAAATAGTTTAACTCCATTTTGATTTGTTGAAAATGATCAATGAACATAAACTCATATATTCTCAATTGAATTAAGGTTTGTATTTTGACAGTTTTAACACATTAATTATTTCCATCCAAATCATTCTATTATAAATTTGATAGCAAAATGGTTGATGCTAAACACAAGGCAGTCCTGGAAGAAATGCTATAAAAAATGGGCAGAATTTTGTGATGGACAATATTGCAACCAGATACTTAAATTATTATTGTGTGAATATGGAAAACAAATATGTACATCATCTCTCATCTTAGGTTTGAGCATAATTTAAGGATGGCGGTTTTAAGTTTTTGATGTGTCAAATGTCTTTTAAATGCTGGCATTTTTGTTTCTATGTAATTAATATTAGAATTAATAATAATAACTATTATGAGTATTATTGACCCCAATTGTTTTGGCAATAGAGCAAAACTGGATTAAACAGAAGTTGCAACAGAGCACATCAGTCTACCCTCACATTTAAAAAAAAAATGGCAGACCATTTTTGTCAGCGCAGCATAAAGACGTAACCTGGGAATTGTGGAACCTCTTGATTTAAGGCTGCAGGGAAAATTAATTTTCATTGGATAGTGCCAATATATTTTCTTCCCATTTAACTGCTGAAGAACAGGTGCCAGGTCTGTGACATCATGCTCTAAATTTATCATTTCTGCATGCTGCTCAGAATACGAAGCTCGTGCACCGCCATGATGAGCGCATGAAAAATTCCACACATGGAAAGATGGAAAATGACTTGTGGTTTCCTGAGTGCAGAGGCCAGCTTGGCGGTTTGACAGGGAAAGCAAAAAGACGGGGGGGAAAAAGATGCCTGGTTGTATTTCTGGACTTCTCTTTTTATATACAGTGATTTGTCAAGGTTGGGAAAACATTAGAGAACTATATGGATAACCTGTTCTGAAATTTTATAACATTTTCATCTCAATTATTGTGGCCATGCCTTTTAATAATTTCTTCCAGGCTCCTGAGGTCATCATGTTCAACCATTTCCATCTTTTCCTGGTATGAATTATTTCTGAGTATAAATCATCTGTCCATTGTGGATCGTGTTACTTCACAGTGCTGCTTAATTCTACTAATTTTATGTTTTCCAATTAAAGGAAACTGATTTAAACTTCAGATTCCTAATTACTCCATTCTGCCAATTGGAAATGAAGCGGCCAGTTAATTCTTTATGGTGCAGCTTTTCTAAAAAGTCCAAGTTTTGCATCTGCGTGCATGTGTTTGTGCGTGTGTGTGTCTGGTGAGGAATTTAGGCCTGGGATTTGTAAACTAAGTGGAAGGAGACTTGGGACGTTGTGTGAGGATGCAGTCCAGTTTAACAGGGAACATGTGTGAGTGTGTGGGACTATTATGTGAGAAGTGACACAAACTAGGTTGGTCCAGTACTCAACTGCCACATAAAAGGAAATACAGAAGCAAGATTTGGGAAGTAATGAGCCAGGAAGGGACAAGCAGCTTCAGGGCTCCTATTGCTTGACAACAAACAGTCTACAGGGCAACTTAATTAAGGGGCACATATCATTAGTTTTACAACTGCTCCTTTTCAGTTGTGTCTAGGCTTGTAGCTTGTATTTATTTCCTTGACCAAAAGTGAAAAATCTGCTAAAACAAAAACCCAGCACAAAGTAACAGAGCACATAGCTGAAATGAAAACATTTGGATTCATAAACTTAGGCATCAACACATGACACAATGGCCACCAAAAGACAAAGTAGCAATAGCAAACTTTCCAGCTCCAATTTCCCTGCTTAGAGAATGAATGAACCAGGGACTGGCAGAAGAATTTAATACAGAGGTGTGCAATGAGAGGAATATACTGTACTTTCTTTAATTCAATTTTCTCCACAAATCAACAGAGTCTGCGATCACATGCTTCCACCTTTTCTGGATGAAACACAGTTGCTAGTCTAGTCATTTTGACACTATATTTAACAAATTTTCTGCAGTGATGGTTTTTTAAGCAACCACCAAGTGTTTTGCTGACATTTTCTTGTGTTACTGCAAACCTTTGGAGTGGGCACTTCCCTTGTCACAAAGCTGCCACAAGTGGCTGAGGGCTCGTACGTTTGCCCCTTCTCCATCTGGAGGCAGGCCAGTTCCATCTGGGTCCAAACTGCAAATAATTCACACATGTGCAAAGCCACCATTGGCTGACTGGCAATTAAAAACAAAGTTGTTTACTAGAAATATCTAAGCTTAAATAAACCACTGCATTTTTTTTCTTGTCTGTTTTTGGTCTAATTACATTAGTGACGTTGATAGTAATCAAAAAGCAATCTGAAATAGTTGTTCTTTTAAATTACTTATCTGCGCTAAAAAGAAAATAACAGAAAGACGGCCTGATTTATTTGAACATATTTTTGAGATTTTTCAATCTCAGTATTCAAAGATACAGTCTTTATTTTTTTAGTTTTACACACAAGACTAAAATCCTACAAGAAATGTACATTTTGTGTTTTTCTGTCAGTGTTTCTGAAACAACAACTCTTTTTCACATTCGGTGCTTTTATTAACAGGTGAAAGATGTTTAGCTCTGTTATTATATTTCCTTGTTAAGAACTTTGTCATTGTTTTCCGTGTAAGGTTCTACATAAAAACTGTTTACTTCTTCAGAGTCAGCTTCTTCCATTGACTCTTTCAGTGGCCTCACGGGTTTCCCACAGAAACTGTAGGGATTCCAGATGTTGCAGGGAGGCAGAAAGTCTAATCCAAATCCATCCCACCAGCCCCAGGCCTCTCTGTCCTCAGGTTGACAGAGCGCATGGAACAGCTCACACCAAGGTCTGTCCTTCTGCAGTGAAGCAAGGCGACCGGAGCTTTACATAGCTGTGCGCATCCACCTGCACCCAGATAACAAAAAAAAAAAAACACAGCATGCTGTTTAAAGACGTTCTGTCCTGGGTCAGTGTACCGATGCTGCTTTCTTGTGGTTTCAGATGTGATTAAACAATCTGGCTCAATAATCAAAGCAGGGTGGCAAGAAGAATCAGAGCAGGTTTACTGTATCCTTTAGGCTTATCTGTGTCTCAGTTTCAAAACAGGACTTATGCTGAAGGAATGAGGTTGTGTTTAAAATAGATTAGTTGGTTGTTGTAAGCTGACAAGCTGACTTAACACAGACTGTCGTACAATGATCACATCGGTTCTCTCCATCTTTTCATGTCAAAGTGTCCTTGCCAAAATTACGAACCATGATGTGCTCATTATACAAAATATAAACAGTGTGTATGAAAAGCACCATACGAAAGAAATGTCATCAGTAGGCATTGGTGGGCATGTTATGTATTTTGCACATTGTGCTTTGCTACTGCAAGCTCACAAGCTAACTGCAACTCAGATATTGCAGGAAGTACCCAGCAGCAGCATTACCAAATATCATACTCTGCTGTCTTAATGCTTAACTCACTTCAGGATACTGCATGCTTGACAGTTTTGCAACCATCACTTATATTCAGATTAGTTAGACTAGTTATTATTTGACAATTTGGAACCTTTAGTAGAGCAGTTATTAAAATATATAATAAACTAAAAGAGGACAGTGACCTTGTGAAAAGTAAAATATCTGGTTCTGTCGCATTCAGAATACTCTGGGGATCTCCAGTTTGTTTCAAAATATTAAAATGTTTCCTTTTTTTTTTTATTCTTGTATACCCAACACTGAGTATCCTCCAGGGAACTGGATGGATTATTACAACTCTACAGTCACCAGAGAGATAAACAGAACAGAAAAATAGAAATTGTCAATTACATGGACTTAAAAAGGTTACAGAATAGTACCTATTGGCTACAAGTTTAGTCATGTCACGCTCTGTGAGAAGTTACACTGCTTTCTAACCAGAAAGACAAACAGTCCTCGTGTTCATCCTTGCACACTGGTGTCTTGGCAGACTGTTCCCAATGAGAGCATGTGCAGCTGTATGGCGTAAACTACTGTCTGCTATCAATCTCCCACAACTCTGCAAATTTCTACTCTTGGAACTTCATCAAATCTCTGGGTATTTGTCTCTCAACTTACAAAAGTGTCTGAAGCTGCACCAAGAAGAAAAGTATCTTAGTTTGTGGAAATGTCTAGAAAATTAATTTATGCAGCCTTTCGTATACACAGTAGTTTTCATAGATAAAGTAGACTAACTTTGCCAGAATAAGAGGTTCTAAAAATTACCTCTACCACATAAAACACTAAAGAGACTCATCCAAGGAAAGTAACAGGACCTAAAGTATTCATTCAAAATCTGCTTGTGATGTTAACTTTTCTATTTATTTTCTTTTTTATGAAGCGCATAATGTACAATACATTGTTTATCAACTTTATGAACGGATTTTCTCTCAAAAATATTGATAAATGATTTGTGAAAGACAAAATATAGTATTTGTCATTTTAATTCAGTCCTTTGGAGGAAAATTTGTGGAACATAGAAGGGAAATTCCACTGGATAGAAAATTGTAAGTTCATGCTGTAGGTTTAATTTCAAGCAGCTGTTTCTTTTATTATTATTATTTGTTTTGTTTTGTTTTTGCTCTTGGTCAGACACTTAACTTTATTTTCTCCCTGGGAAAAATCCTCAGGAAACATAAACATCAACTTCCTGTTTGGACTTCATTCACATTGGCTTATGTCATCCCTCAGAATATCATTAAATGTTATTTATTCAGTTATCTTGCCATCTCTATGCACTGTTGATTTCTATGGCGCTTAAATAAACTGTGATCTATGCCGTGCATCCTTAGGAGTTAATTCATTGTGGAAAAGGAGAACTAAAGCTTGCTTTACAAAGATCTGAATTTGATTAACGGTATTATATTTTACATCTGTGAGAATACCAAAAAACAAAATGCTGAGGGAATTGTAGCTCTGTGATTAAATTCTTGTTGCTCTAATAGAAACCAGGTGCAGAACAGTGGTTGAAATGTTTTCCCATGCATTTTTTGTGAGCTACGCAGCCTTAACAGATTTTGAACTGACAGCATTACATGCTTTGTCATTCAATTAAACAATGGCCACATAAAAGCTTGTCATGCCAGTTTTGCATTTTTCAAGCTACATTATGCAAATGTTAATGCCACAAACTTTAAACGCTTTACGTCCTTGACATGTTTTTTGTTTGTTTGTTTGTTTTTTCTATTTACTTTATTGTCAAAGAAGTCATATCAGAAATGTCAGCGCTTGTAAAAAATCTGCACTTCATAATTAGAATTTTGAAGAAATGGATTGTGCAGACCTGATCTCCATTTTGAATATGAATGAGTCTATAAAGCACAGCCTGTACTAAAAGAAGAAACCGTGACGTTATAATTGACGTCCCACTAACAAAACAGAATTAGTGGCAACTTTAATGCATTGGGACCAAAGTCAGCTCCTCCTTTCCCAACCACACAACCTAAAGCCAGATATATACCACATGTGTGGCTCCTCTGGAAAAACGAAGTCCATTTGGGAATATATGGTCAGGAAATTTATAGCACATGCGTACGATGAGCCCTCAGGGACTGGGATAGAGGTGGAAGAGAGATCTCCCCGGCTCCCAGCTCCCCCGATCCTTGTTTCCATTAGGCTGGGAAGTGCAGTCTCCCAGACGTTTCAAGGGGGCCTGGTGTAAGACCTCCTGGCCAACAGCATGACCCATTCATGGAGGAGAAATCGGTTTCCTCACATCTGGGATTTTCCACCAGCAGCCACAGGATAAGCATTCCACATCAGTCATCAGACATGAATGGAGGCAACACACATTTAGAAACTCTGCAAAGTAGATAAGTTGTTCACAAGTAAATATCAGTTCATCTGTATGCGTTAATCAAAGCTGTGAGAGGGGGTAGAGACAAGAAAGAGCAGATGAAAAATCATCAGGAGAATGTCCAGTTTTTCAGGGAAACGAGTGCTTTCTGGAAGCCAACTGGCCAAAACAAACAAAAGGGTGAGTCAGTGGAGGGAAAACTTTCCCAAGCTAACTGATGTTTCCTTCCCTTGCATCTGCTGTTATTTCCACTGCCAGCGACTGCTCTTGAGGCTGAGACATTGTTTGGCTAATATGATCTTCAGCCTGATAAGGATCATCTTTATCCTGCAAGATATTTGGGTGTACAGGAGGAGCAGCACAGTGACAGGACCTCTGGTGATTCATACTGGAGGTCAGAACCTCGCTGCTGTGTTTTCTTCTGTCACCTTTGCACACTGGGTTGACAGAAATGGTGTTTTCCTGTCAGTCTGTGTTTCCATTCCCACCTTTATTGAGACTCTCTTTGCAGCCTGACATTGTGTCCAACTTTATTATCCTGTTTTCAGCCCATATCATTCCAAAGGATACCCAACGTTAATTTAACTTGATGATAGAGATATTTGATGTAATGATTAGTTAAGGGCCTCAGAAGGGAGGTAGATAGAAAATGTATTGCTGACATACAGTGTTTTGACTTCTGTCTCTCTTATTGGTGTGACCATTTTCCAAAATGGTGCTTGACTTACCCTCCAGCTGTAACTGTGCGCTATGTGTTTGCGTGTGTGTGTGTGTGTGTGTGTGTGGGGGGGTGTGTGCGTGTGTGTGTGTGTGTGTGTGATCCTATTGGTCCATGGCATCCGGTCTTTACACATTAATTTGGCTATCTTGTGACCATCTGAGACAGAATCACTTGGATCCAGCTAAACAGGAATCATTCTGAGAATAGTTTAGTTCTTCTACTGTGACTGAGCACTTTTTAAAGGTTTGCTTCATGGGAAAAACATGCAGTCTGTTTTTTTAAGATTATCCAGCTATCTATTATCTTCTGCTAGTCAAAGATCAGGTAGAAGAACCAAGAAAAAAACCCATGATGTGTATGATGTGATTCCTGGGGATCCCAACATGTTTCGGTAACAAACTATCTTCAGATCCACAAAACCTCTGTTGACTGGATAACAGTAACTCCCATGATCCCCACGCAGGGTAAAGATCTGGTATACTCTTCCATAGCCAGGACAAAATCCACTTTGTTTTCCTTGGATGTGAGGTCAGACAAATTGGTCCGATTCTCTTTTTGAGCAGCCCAAAGTAAGGGTGTCCAACTCCAGTCCTTGACTGGTTCAATTTTCAGATGTTTCCCTGCTCCAACACAGCTGGATCAAATTGTTAAATTGCCACCTCATGGAGTTTTTCAAAGAGCTGGCAATTAACCATTGTTTGATTTAATACAAATCAAGTACATACATCCTAATACGTGCAGGACAACTGGTTCTTGGTTAGTGACTTTGGACACCACTCCCTTAGAACAAACTTTTCCAAGAAAACCTAAGAAGTGCATGACTCAGTCATCTTGGAACGAGTTTCAGCCACCATTTTACAACACTTTTCAGATCAGATATAATAAAATTGGAACTGTTATGTGATTCATTGTCTATGCAATATTTCATTTTTATCAGCTCAGGTATTCTTTTTTTTCACAAACGACCCGTGGACAGATCCCTGTATTTGCTCTCAAAACAAAGTAGCGATATATTTCTCAGTAGTGTCTATTTCTGTTCTGCTTTTAATCATTTGTCTTTCTCAGATGCAAAAATTTGTCCTTTTTTTCTTCTTGAAATGACACACCAGATCGTCATACTGACACTAAAAAACTGGCCTTAGCTTGTTCATCTGAGAAGCTGTCAATCTTCACCCACTCACTCCATGTGTTTTTAATAGGCTTTAACCTATTATAACAGTAATACTAGTTGGTGCCCACATAATGTTTTCAGCTGATATCCTATGACTTGTCTCAGGTCATGACGGCCTGCGTGGGCATACAATAATAGAAAAGAAATTCCAAAAACTATTCTGGTAAAACGATTATTGGTGCAGTTGTCCTGCAGGCAGCCTTAGCCGTAGGCTTTTAGAGAAAAAAAAAAGATGTTTATTCTTCAGGCATGAGCAAAGGCCTTCTTTTGTTTCAGGATTTCTGGTGCAAGCTTTTGTAATAACAAAAGTAAATGGTCCTGAAACTGAATCCGTGCCACTGTTCAAGAGCTGATTTGCTCTAACGTATCCGGAGAAAACTCACTGACCTCTAATCAATATTTAAAGCAACACGCGGCATAATCCTAAAGATCTTGAAAATACATAGTATATAGTCACACATGGCAGCATGGAACATTTCAGAGGAGAAAGAAAAAATATTATAAGGGTTCACTACCCCAGGAGCCTGAGAAAAGGACAATTGAGTCCCAAGGATTTACGTATTAATGATGAGGAAATTTGCCAAATTATACATTTGTAAAAGTGCGATCAAACAAAGACACAGGAAGTAATTTATATACTGAAAGTTGTTTCAAGACAGTCAAACATTTGTGTGTATTTATTTCAGTGTGGTGTCAAATGGTTTTGCTACTGTGATGCCTTGAAGTACTTAAGGTAGAACTTGGCTTTCTTTTAAGTCAGAAGTTTAGACTTTTGAAAATCAAAGAAGCTGAAATTGTACGAGTACATGTAGTGATACTTGAAGTGTATTTATTAATTTGAATAGTATTTGCAAAGTAAATCTTAACTGAATAGTGATCAGGTGGATGACTATGATCTAGGAACTGATGACTTTAGATCCATTCTAACTCTGCTTCACCTCAGAGTTCAAAAACTACAGGTTTAAGAAGTAGGTCAAATCACCAGGTATTTAAGCTCACATTTTGTTTATTTTTTAGTGCAATCCGCTTATTTTAATACACAAGGAAACAAATGTAGATTTTAAGGTCTGTTTTGGGGAGAAACTATGACTTTCAAATTACTTAACTCGGTAACACTTTATTTGAAGGGGTGTGCATAAGACTGACATGACACTGTCATAAACATGACATAACACCTGTCATGAACATGAACGAGTCCTTATGAATGTCTATGACAGTTGTCATGAAGTGTCATTTGGTAAATAATGACACTTTTATTGCAAAGTTGCTTTAAAAGTTGCATTAAAAGTCCATTAAAAGTGGCAACTTTGCATGATTATGTAAATAATGACAATTTAATGCAATGTTGGCACTTTTAATGGACTTTCAATGCAACTTTTAGAGCAACTTTGCATTAAAAGTGTCATTATTTACCGAATGACACTTCATAACAACTGTCACAGACATTCAGAAAGACTCGTTCATGTTCATGACAGGTGTCATTTCATGTTTATGACAGTGTCATGTCAGTCTTATTCACACCCCGTCAAATAAAGTGTTATCCTTAACTCTGATTTGAAGGGAAAGTTTTGTTGATTTTATCAAATTGAAATCGGTAATCTTTATATGTGAGTAAAAGCTAAAATAAATATCATGTCCTTCGATCAATCAAAGAAAGGCAATAGATAAAAAAAATCGTCTGTTTTTCGCCAAATATAAGAAAGTCCAATCCCTCTTATATCTCTGTTTAAACAATTTCAATACACTTGAAAAACCTGATATTCACAGATTTGAGAGACCTTCTTGTCTGAAAACGTAAGAGAATCTTTGGTCTACTGAGCTTTTCTTCAATATACACTCGAAGGGTTGTGAGATCATCTGTTGTTCCTTGCGTAATATAACAGTACCAAGACACTAAGTACATTCTAACCGATCATAATATAGTGAACTGGGAATCCCTATGATTCGTTCGGTACGTGAAGGCATCACGGTTGTCTGTGAGTAAATCACTATCCACACAATAAACCTAGGAACACACACGCACATCTGGGGGGCAGTGTGAAAGCCTGTCTCTTTCTCAATTTTATTAGTTTAATTTATTTCCGCTTAAGTTTGAGGAATATATTTCTTTCTTTCTTTTTTCTTTTTTTTTTTTCCTTGAAAATGTTCAGGAACTATTTACCGGCGTTGATGATGCAATAAAAAGGAACTTAAAGCCGGGACGGCGTGATTCTTTTTTTATTTTTATTTATTTTTTTAATTTTTTGAAAACTTTTTTTTTAAAACCTGTTTGAGGTAACAAGCGGATTATATTATGCCGGAGTTCAGGTTTTGAGATGACTTCTAAAAGATACTCAGCGCGTTTGAAGCTCCGGCGGTCTTTCAGCGAGCAGCTGCGGAACTCCACGTCCAAAGCCTGGGATTTACTCTGGAAGAATGTCAGAGAGCGGAAACTGGCAGGTCAGTAACCCGCTTTATGTGCACCCTGGAGCCGACGCACATAAGTGGAGTTAAGTGCTTTGCGCACCACAGTTGGATACATGCACTGGTCAATTAATTTAATCCAGGTAGAACCGATTTATTTAGTGAACGACCCTTGCTTTAACAACATATTATAATGTTCCAGTCAGAAGCGTGAAGAAAACAGTTTCTTACATCTACTAAAACTTTCACTCTATTTTTTTTCCATTTCCCTGATATTCCTGAAGTTTGACCTGTGATTACTCAAGTACCAACATAAACTCATTGTGTAGGCAACTAACACAATATCCTAAACGTTCTACTCTTTAATTTAACATAGTATTTGTTGTGCTTTGGGGGATGTGGGGATATATTGAGTTGATTTTCTTTTTAATTCTCGAAGCAAATTATTACTAACTAATATCATCTGTAGAAATAAAACATAGCCGTATCCATTGTGCCGCTTTGTTACGTCAATTTCTCCAATACAAAGGAAAATGAATTTACTGTGGCCGCAAGGGGGCGGTGATGAGCCATTTTAAATGTCTATGAAATCAAAAGCAAGCCTACACTAATTGAAAATTAATAATATTAATCTGGCAAGGATATATGCGGTGCAAAGTTATCTTAATGTTCATAAAACAAATTTAACACTAATAACAGTTTTATCTGTTAGTAAAACTGATCTTATGCTGTTAGTAATTTTATGTTTAAATTCTTAGGACTTGCCATAAAGTTCCAATTTTTAATACATTTACCTGTCTTTGGGTACATTGTAACAATAAACAGTGTCTTTCTGAGAGATGACAGATCTTATTAACCTTCATTTGCTTTGTTTATTTTTAGAAATGCCTGACTGCAAATAAACCAACCCAGACTGTTTCCAAGAAATGTGTTTCAAATGAACCAGACAATAGATATTTGGCTTGTCCAAACAGCTGTTTATCAGGAGAGCAAGGCTGCAAAGCATTGCTCAGTAATAATAGTCTCTATTTATGCCCCTCAACCTACCCACCATTATCCATACAAACTCCTTTTATTTCCAAACACATTGTTTTATAAAACAAAAAATAGACATATAAAAAATTCAAAAAAGAATTCAGCATAGGGTGAAACAAATGAAATAAAATCACAAAAAAATCAATGTTCATTCTAAATATAATACCTTAATATGTTATATAAAGAATAAACTTTAGGTGAAATGAATGAAACGGCTTATTTAGAGACCAATGCTGGGAGTGATGCTACAAGGTTGTGTAGTTGCGTAGCTTTACCACTAGATGCAGTGAACTGACCACACCAGCTCCACAGTTCATGTGGGAAAGTGGCACAAGTTACAAAAACCCGCTTGGTCTTCATCAGGCATGCTGAAGTCATGCAAATGGAGAGCAGATGTTTTATGTGATATAAAAACTCGCTGGAGTGCTGTATTTGTTTAGCCTGTTTTAAATTTCCCACCAGCCTGCGTGTTTTGTGTGTGAAGTCTGACGTTTGCTTGGCTCTGAAGTGCCTGACTGCGAAGGGACCTCACTGGTAAAGCAACTGAGAGCGGGGATGAAGAGTACTTAACACATTGATCTTCTTTACTTTTATGTCTACGTATTAAAAGGGAGTAATCAAATTAAGTATGAACTGTAAATATATCCGGTGAATATGATTGGGGCACACAGAAAACGCATTTATTGTGAACTCTGAAAAGATTTAGCTTTTTTTTCTTACATTTCTAGGGTGGCATAATTTATTTGATTTGCCTTTGCATACAAAACTGGTCCTATGCTACAGACAAGCAGCTGAGGACTTCTTCACAAAGCAGAACATTAGTGAAATCACAGGGTGAAGCTAGATGTGTATGGAATTTGGATCACATTTACGCCACTGACGGCATATTTGTGGCTCACTGCAGATGAATTTGGCCAGTCAAGAAATAATTTTATGTGTGTCACATCACAGAAGATGACCTATTTATAACTTAGGACTGATGGATGGCTGCTGTCTCCGAGAGTCTCAGAGTGCTCCATAAAACATGTCTGCCAAGGCACTAACTGCAGCTTGAGATGCTGACTGGAAAAGGGGAAAACGCTATTTAGACATTTCGGTTTAAATTGTGGATATTTTAAGTGCCATTAAGCAAAGGGCAAATGTGATTGTCCGCTGAAGCTGATGCGTTTGTGATTATAAGAGGTTTGTTCCAGATTAATTGCAGGAGGAGAAAGATAGATTTGAGCTGTCACAATACATTCCCATAGGAATATTTCATAAACCTGGTACTTATTTGAAGGGATGTTGTACAATATTTCTTTCATTACGTAACACTCTGGCTTTTAGGTGGGCAGCAGCCATCGCCCACAAGCAAATCATAGGTATTGCATTTTTTATATATATTATCATAGAGAGCATTTGACTTACAACTTTAGAATAATCTCTGTCATTTAATTTTTAAAAAGTAAAAATTCTGTTGCAGAATAGGCTTGGACTGGTAGGTGTATCTCAGTATGACCACAAGTAAATGTACCAGACTTTCACCTGTTTATTGTTTATTTATAGTGCTGGTAAAGTAAGATAGCAAAATGACAGTTGTAACAATGTTACACCACATATGTATCATTGTTTTGATTTTGATGCACATAGTTAGAAGAATATACAAAAAAAAATGTAGTTTTTACGTACTTGTGTATTTGTTACCTTCTACAATTTTGCTCCTCTTATGGATCTGTAACTCCAGGCCTCAGATGCCTCAATCCTTCAAGTTTTGGATAAATCCCTACTTCAACAAACCCCAAACAAAAGGCTGAATTACGTCCTCGGTATGTCAGCAAGGTTTGCAAAGACCTGGTCATTAACCATTCTTTTGATGCAGGTGTGTTGGAGTAGGGATCCATCCAAACTTTGCAGGACAGTGGCAATCAAGGACTTGAGTTGCAGAAAACAAGCTGGTATGATTCCCACTCTTGGTGCTCTTTTAGTTTTAAACACCATCATAGCTCAAGATTTTTGTAGCAGGCACAGTTAATTCTGACTTCCTTTTAAGCAGGGGTGGCTGGTAAAAAAAGATTCTTGGTAGAGCTGATGTGCCAGTAGATTTCCTTTCCACCATAAGGATTTGAATGAACAGTTGGAAGATGACTACAATTTCACAAAAGAATAACATACTTTATACAGCAAAATAACAGGAGGGGATAAATTAGCTAAAAGTGAATGGATTGTTCAGTAGCTTTCAAAATGAACAGTATTTAATCATTTAATCTGCATCAACAACTAACTCTGAATGAGAATCAACTGGTGTGTGATTGCCTATAAGTTTAACTCTGTACAAAACAACAGCAGAAACTCAAAAAAGCTACAGTGGCATCAGCATTATTAACCACAGGGGGGAAAAAAAGAAATCTTAGGAACATTCATTTTGTTGTCTCAGGAGTTTGGAAATTTTGCATCACACTAGAGTTATTCTTAAGATTTAACCACTGGAAACATCGCCAGAGTGGAACCATGACTGTCCAGCGCAGATTACATGTCTGCTGGACGATCAAACCACATCACAGCTGCCTTTGCTGCCACATGTGAGCCTCAGGATGAACATAATTTTCCCTCTCTGTAATCACACCTGGCTGAAGCTGAGCAGCTCAAACTAGAAGTTTCCAAAGGCCGGAGTTGTATTAAACAACTGCAGTTGCGCATGCACTCAGTACAAGTTATCATATGGGCCGTATCATGAAGATTATTATTTATTTATTTTGCTTTTTCCATGAAGATGAACAATCAAATCGTCCCTGTCAGGCATGCCAGTCTATCACAACACCTTGATATGTATTTGTTTGTTTTTGATGCGAGCCTAGATGTCTGCTGCCATGCTGTATTGCAATTTAGCTCTGAGACCCAGACAGAGGCATGCTGCAACATGTTTGATATGGGCCCGAGTCGCAGCACTCCCTCTGTGGACAGACCACAGCCGTTTCTGCGTGGCATGCAGTCCAGAGTTAAAAACACAATGGCATCTCTGAGCACAGCGGAGAATTTTTAGCTCTTTCACAATCCTAACTGAGCTAGCTGAGTGCAGACGGAGGCGATGTCACCACTGATCTCATTCATGATGATTCCCGTAATACGATACATGGTAAACTTTATCGTCTAGACAAGAAAGGAAGTCCAAAACGGAGACTGATTGACGGCAGTTACGCTTTAACGAACACACTGCCTCTTATTTTTAGGTCCGATTGGTTAAACGGTCCTTTTCCTACGTGAATGAATACAGGTACTTGTGAGTAAAACATGAGTCACCACTTGATGAAATCATCAGAACAGACTCGCACCATCAGTGACTTCTTTTAGGTGCAGCAGCCTCCTATTAATACAACTCCTCTCCAGGGTGTGAAGAGAGCCATTAAACCCAGGAGAAGTTTATGAAAATGTGCAGCCGACGCTGAAGTGTGCTTCTCAATTGTGGTCTTTGTGAGGCTAAGCTGGGGTGGATTTTGCCAGCCAGGCAGAGGAACAGACAGAGGCTGTGTTTAACTTGGTGGCTTGCCCGTTTGTCCTCTTTTTGCATGTATGGCACCGTAGTTGTGCTAAACTGGCAGGCTTGTATGCTAAGTCTCAAACAGTCATAAGAAGACCGGACTTTTGGATGCAACCTTTATTTCTGTTTAGATGTGGGAAGATTGTTGTTTCAGGCAAGGATAAGGATAAGAGCACATGTTTAATTCAAAGTTATAATCTATAGTGCTCGGGCTGGACGATAAAACAATAATGATTTCTATCACAATAGATGAGAAATGTAGGCAATCGGTCCGCATTACTATGGAATCTCAACTGTCTGCAGACAAATTGCGCTCCACAGAATGTGTGCACATTATGCCCAAGGATGTGGGAGCAGTTTCATGTTCAACATGTTCAACAGCTGAAAAATAAATTGTGGATAAAAGAGGAAACATCACTAGTTTGGTATTGTTTACATAAAAAAAAAAAAAACTAATCAATAAGTATTGATATCGACTGATATGAAGTTCTTGAATAGGGATACGTTTTTCACCAATATTGGCCAGCCCTAAATTGTGCTGTAAATATCTTTTATAAGTATTTTACATTGTTCTTCTAGTATTAAACACAAAGTTAATTGACTAATCCTACATAATTTGTAAACTACGCAGATTGGGAGCTTGAGATCAAGTTAAATGAACCAAACTGCATTGTGTAGCTTAATTTACGAACCATTCCCCCAAATTCGTCTTTTCTGACTTATATTTCATACCTATAAAAATTATTGTATACACCATTCATTTTACCATTTCATATCAGTTTTCATGGGTATTTTCTTGAAGATTGATTATAATCATGTCTGTCTGAGAACTCGTATGCTTTGCTTCTCTCTTTAAAGTTCAGATTGGAGTATAAATTAACGTAATGGAAGATTGCATAAACTGTCCATTTGCTGACCTCGAGTTCAGAGCATTTCCTCGAAATTTAACAAGTTTTCATGCCTGCATGTTTGCAAATTATATATAAACATGCATGAGGTCTATATAGTCTTCTATTTTGCTCATTTTTAAAGCTTGATTTTTATTTATTTATAAATTTAAATAATTTCTTTATTTTTCTCATAACAAAATTGGGAAAAACTGCCTCGGCATGTCACGTGTTTACAGTCGTTATTACATAATATTGGGCATGCAGTGAAGAATGACAGTGAAATATTTGGTGAATGAAAGCGTTTCCATCGGTGAAGATCAAAGTCACGTGTGTATTTAGGCTAAATCTTTTTCTTTTTCCCCACTCAGTGGCTGACACTTTGAGGTGACCTACTGTGAGAACTTCCTGCCAGTGTCAGTGGAAATAGTTTGGTGGGGGTTAGAAATTAGCATTTCCCATACCAAGAGAAGGACTTCTCTCCTCCTCCTCTTTCTTTTACAGTTTTCTCCAAAGTCTCACTCACACCCAGTAAATTTGGCACCGGCGTCACCTGAAACAGCACAGAAATTGTTCTCGTGCAGGGTAAATCCAAGAGCCTCTATTTTTGTAAGCCCTCCCACACCCTACATCATCCACTGTTTCTCCCTTACTCAGTTCATAGGCATTCCAGTGGTATTTATATTTCCCTCCAGAGCGGGGAAGGCTGTCGAGCCTTCATACAGGCACTGGATTCAGCTCAGAAAGGTGGGCCGTACTTTTTCCTGCTTCCTTGTGATTGGCTTCACCACGGTCACGTGACCCGCAAAAGGGCTGACTCTCCTCCCCTCCAGGCTCCACTGAGCCGTCCCTCTCAGATCTCTTCAGGCTTTTTTTGCGCATGTATGTGAAGTTTTCTGTTGTGTGTGGGTGAGTGTGCTTCAGGCACTGGTCAGGGTCTTGTTTGGGATAGAATACAGCCATGTTTCGAGAGCTCCCAGAGTCCACAGGCAGTGACTGCCTGAGCAGCATGACTCCTGAAACTCAGGATATCTACCTGAGAATGGATCATTGCCGGAGGCGCTCCGGCTACAGGCTGGGCAGGATCATTGCCAGACACCAACTAGTGAAGAGGATTGCTGGAGGTAGGAGATGTCTCTGGAAATAAGTGACAGCTCACGCCATTGCTTCACAGTTTTGGACTTGAAGCTGTTTGTCTCGTTTGGTCTCAGTTTTGTTTTCAACTCAGATTAGTTCCCCTTTGACAGCTTCACTAAGTAGTCAAAGCTCAAGGTGGATAGATCACAACATGCTTGGAATAAAAATTGAACAGAATCATACTTTAAGGTGAAACACACTCTGTGAAAGCTTGCGTTTGTTTGTGTTACCATTAAAAGTCAGATATAACCTTCGGCCAATTGGTAGTCAAGGGTGAAGCCTCGGCAAATGAGTAGTATCGACAAACTGTAACAAATAGTAATGTGTGATAAGCCTTAGGATTAACCATCCAAGGAACACTGCGCCCAGAGTGTAAACAAGAGATATCAATGAATGTCTTTCTAGGCGGTTTTACAACCTTCCGGCTTATTTGTGCACTGCTGCTTGGAGCCGGGAGTGTTTTCTTTCATTGCAGTAGAGTTTGACTTCTCATTTAGCTTTCCCCAAAACTCTAAAATATTGCCTTGGCTTTAAACTTAAGCTAAATAAATACTCATTGAAATCAAGAGGAGGTGTGGCATGCCTTAACAGTGAGGAGGACAAACTATGTGACGCCTTGGTTCTCCCTGCAGGCAAGGGTGTAGGAACGAGTCTGTCATTGGGGGGGACGCATATCGGAAACCTGATAGATGAGTAAATAGCTTGAGCAGAAATGTCAAACAATTATGCCATCAACACATCAGTAATGTGTTACTCTAATCTGACCCTTGTTTCAATAACAAGTATTCTAACATGTTACTATTTACAATCCAATAATCAGATTAAAGTTATGCAGTATAATGACTGTCATTCCAGGATGAACACTCACTTTAGCATTTGCCTCACAACTAGCAAGCTAAAAACTCTGGTAGCTCAGAGCCGACCAGATTCTGATGTATCTTATTGGTCAAAATGCATTGATATAAATTGACTGGTAATTGAACTGGTTCTACTTATTTCTAAAACCAAAGTAGAAAACATCTCATAAAATAAGACACAACAGTTTTAAACTCAATACAGCAGTTTGACCAACAAAAATAAAATCTAAAAAATCAAGTTTTGTTCTTCTTGAACATCTCTCTACATCAGTGCAACAGTTTGATCTACAAAATAAACAAAAATTATACTTTTCACGTCTAACAGACACCTTAGCTCCTCACTGTTAACTCAGTCTCACTTTCCAGCCCTGCATTCAGTAACTTACCAAAGATTCATGAAAAACACTGAGGCAAAAAGACTAAATGTTTTTTTTCTCCTGTCATTTTCAGCCGCAAACATTTAACTAAAATATCTACGGATATGTGTTTCTGTCTCTGCCTCCCTCTGACTCTCTGCAGCCTGATGTTCCTGCATGGATTCATGGATTTACAACAGACACTACAGTAATGTACAGTGTCAGAATGTGAACTAAATATAAAAATTATGTTTTATCATACAGAATGAGAATTTAAACTTAATTTTCAGATGTATACATTATTATACATCTCAACTCTATTTACTGTGTAGCAAAAATTTTCACTAATTTATTTTTAAACCTCTCCTCAAGCACTTTTCTTATTATCTTCTAACCATTAACCTTATGGTGTGGAAATAATGAAAAAATATTGAAATGTTGAAAGAAATCAACCTGATCTCCTGTTCTCCTTTCTGGTTCTATTATAATTAATATAATTTTTATATCTTCACACCCTGAAACGCCAACTGGCTCTCCTATGTCTTCCCTGACCTGCTCCTCTCATAATAAAATAGTTTATTTAAAAATTAAAAAGAGTTAATACATATTTCAATAAACTAAATGAAGACCTCACCAGAGCTTCTTCACCTTTCTTCAACATCATTCTAGCACTGCTGTTCTCCTAAATATATAATATAATATAATATAATATAATATAATATAATATAATATAATATAATATAATATAATATAATATAATATATAAACACATGTTAAGTGGTTAAGTATGATCAGGTGTTGCTCAGTTTAAATAATAAAAAGGCTCATTTTCCTGCTGTTTCAGTCTAAATCATTGTGACTAGACTAGCTAACTGTTAAAGTTAGTGGTAAAATTTTGGACATGTGACTATTCCAGAATTTAAACAGCTAAACCAAAAAGATTTAGTTCTATATATGAAAGTAAACTGACAATAAGATGTTATAAACGAGCGATATTTATGGCAACATTCCTGACAGACAGTTTACCTCCTTCAAACGGAGTTTCTCTGCTGCCGCCCTTACTCTGAGCCGTTCAGAGGGGGGAGGGGGAGGAAGCGCTCTGCTGAATGCGCTGTTATGCGCCTTCAAAATAAAAGCACGCGAGTGGAAGATTTTAAAATTCTTCGCAACTGCAGTGAAATTATTGGGGGGGACGAATGTGGCTCTCTCCAATATTGGGGGGGACATGTCCCCCGCGTCCCCCCCGCTTCCTACGCCCATGCCTGCAGGTGTAAAAATCCTGATGCTGGATGAGAGGGGTGGCTATAGACACAAAACGTCAGAGACACAGTTCCCCTACCAAATGCTCTAACAAGAGGGAGATAAAATAATAGATTGTGTGGGTAAGGTTTTGTTTGTCACGACAGAGGACGTAAGGCAAACTATGCTCTTTTGATCCTAGTTTTTTGTTATTGTTGCACAGATTTATGAAGATGCCCTTGAGTTGTGTGTACAGAAGTTGACATAATCTGATGTTTGCTTGCATCTGGAGTCATGTCATTTGTCGTGTGTTACAGATGTTAGCAATTAGGCTTCTCTTTGACATGGAGAAAAAAAAATCATGTAAACCTTTGGATTCTTCTTTCAAAATAGATTTTTTTTGACAGTCATTTTTCAATGTCAAAAGTCACTTTTTGGTGTTAGTCTGAATTCACTTTTGTCCTTATTCCTTAATTAATTCTATATTTTTGGATGTCTCCATATGTGACAGAAAGAAAACACTTCAAAGGTCATTTGTAATTATGAGCGCCAATATGATTCCAGTTGAGAGAAACATCACCAGCGATGGCATGGGAACCAAAGGAGCACTGCTTACTACCTGTTTCAAAAACAGACTTTAGAGAAACTTTTGGTGTCTCAGTATGTTTTCTGAAAGACAACATTGGGTTGTTGAAGTTGCCAAACAAGGTATTCACAACCTTGTACTTGCTGATATTGCAGATGAAGGAGTGGCATTATGAATGCAACTAGCTGGGAAATTTAAAGCATACTGGCTGATTGTTACCTCATACAAATAGTTCCTTCTCATGAACAAACTCTTCTTGGGGTTCTGGTGAAGGCAGAGGAGCTTTCCAGATTCCAGTTTCTTTATCAACTCTATATCTACCATGCAAAGTTATATGTCTTGTTTTGGTTCCACAATTAAAAATAGTTCTTAAAACAGTGGTGTAAATATTGCCATGGTATCTTTTTTTACTCAAAGAGATCATACCGTGAAAATTTATTACACTAATAAAGACAAAAAATGTGATACTTTAATGCTCCGTCTGTCTTTTGTTCATTTTGGCTTCTTGTCTAGTATTCGTTGTTGTCTTATTGTAAATGTGAGATAAAGTCCAATATGTTGCTTGTATTCTGAAAATTGTGATACGTATTATAATTTTGGATGATTAATAGAATTGCGGTCATGCCATTGTCTTGACTCTTGCATTCCTGCTTCATTGACATTCCTGCTCTATTGGTCTGTTGACCTCTGCAGGCCGTAAGTGAATGGGCACAATGGGGACGGGCAGAAATACTCACATACTCTCATCCTAAATTCTAAGGATGCCTCTTCATGTAAGTCATATTTACTTTTATCATTGTCAAAAACTCCATCCAGTATCTAAGCGTCTTCAGTAACAGATAAGACAGATGAGACAGAGACATTGTTGGATTGTTTTCAAGTAAAGATCTCTGCCTTCACTCACTGAGGAATGTGTTTCTTTCCTGAAGATATTCTTCATATTTCCGAGGAGCATTCCATATGTTAATACTTGGGAGAACCTGCTGCATAGTTTCTCCTTTGTCTGCTTCAGCTCCTTTCTTTTCAGCTCATCCCAAGTTTAGCAGTATTTCTGCATCTTTTTGTATATTGTTTTCATGCTGCGTAAAATATTCACCCATTCGGCTCCACAGAGCATGCGTTGTCCTTGGAGACAGTGATAAATACCAAAAATAACTGCAGTAGCTCACTAAATTAATTATGTCAGGCAAGTTGTTTTCTTATAAAATATGCTGGGCCATAATGGAAACTTAGCAGCTGAATGATTCACAGACCTTTATGTGTGTTTCAGAGTGTTCCAGCTTTGCCAAGAAAAAAAAAAAAAAACAACTCTGGAAACTTCATCAGTATGTTGGTGGAAACTCGAAGCAGCTGAAAACGACAGCGTGACTAAAAGCTCGACTTCAGACTGCGTTCGGTGCTTCTCTTTGTGATGCTGTTGTGTCTCAAACAAGAAGTTATTCGACTATTGCCTAAAGCTTATGTATGCAACCCAGACCAGTAAAAATCTATTGCATTATGCTACTATGGCTGGAAAAGTATGTAACCATTTACAAGTGATCTTCACAATCAAGAGTGATTATGTGCCACTTGTTGTTTATGTCAGTGACTCTCCCTGCCTTTTGGGAACACATAATATGTCGCTTACCATACAATCATGTTTTCATTGACTATATATTTGCATAATTTGACATTTCTAAACCAAAAACAACAACAAAAAAAACAGTTTTTTTGATAAAACGTTTTGCTTCTATGATGAGGTGGATTTTTAAAAATAAATTTATATGACAGGAAGTAGTTGGAGGATCACAGTACAGCATATTTTTTAATGACTTATCGTCTGAACAAATGTATTCATGTGTGATTTTGATTGTGTTTTCTTATTTAATGCAAACAACAGTCATGGCAAAATTATGTCGTTTCAACATTAGCAGAGTATTGAATATAGCAGTTTTGTGCACATTTGTAATGGAAACACAGCTACTACCCTAAATAGCTATTGGATGTAAAGGTCATTTGCGCTAGTTGGTCCACTGTTGTGTGGTGTTTTTATTCAAATGTGAAGTTACTACTCACTGCTGTTTTTTTCCAACAGTTTGTTTTGCTTGTTAAAGGGGTGACAGTTACTTCCTCCCTTTGCCTTTTCATAGCATTTCACTTTTTGTTGTTTCATGCCTGACTTTTTCAGGTAGAGAAAAAAGATCTACCTGACACAAAATGTTTCACAACATCCATCTGTTTCTATCGGGGAGGTTTTATACCCACTTAGACAATTTTTTTATAATCTACTGATAGACTTCTTTAAGAAAATGGGGTTATGTTACTTGAGTTACTTGGATATGAACCTGTAGGAAGTTTTTTAGACTTTTTAAATAGGAGTCATAATTTGTCCCACTTCAGTCTCAATTTTCTCATATTGGAATCACAACTGCAGTCAATGGAAATAGGGTGTGATGTAAAATCTTCAGAGCATTGAATACAAACAAATTAGAATATGTGGGCTAAGATAAATCATTTGTATTTCTATGGCTAAAAAAAGGTAAAAACAAACAAAATGGCAACACCAGGGTTTGAATTAGGGCTATAAATTGGGGAGGAGTAAATTGACCCTGAGGCTTGTTTTGGTGCTGTGTTCATTTGTTCAGCCAGTCACCATACATCCTGTGTGTCTGGATCAGTTATTGCACATTTAGGTGATATAAATTGATCCCCTGGTGGGAAATACAAATAAAAACCCAGCAACAAGTGAATTTGTAGAAATCACTATTGTTCACCAGTGACTGTAGTGTGAAAAAATAATTTGAATACTTCCTCCATAATTGCTTCAAACTCTCAATTGTCAAGGAAAACCTACTTATGGAAGTGTCTGAACAGGATAATGTGCTCGCTCTGGAAATTTGTAGAATAGAGAATACAACGGGCCTCCTTCCTATTTAGACAAGAATTTGTGCTTTTCATCCTTTGACTGTGGCAGTTGTTTGAAAATCCAGCAGAGAACTAGTTTGCATTGTTCTCTCTTTTTGAGAGGGATTATAACATTAAAAGGGCTCTTCAAAGTAAAGAATAGAAAGACTCTGTCCTCTCACTCTCGGAATCCCTCTCGTATCTAGACTGCTTTATTCATCAACGCTTCACTGCAGCATGAGAATCGTTTCGACAGCTAAGTGTGAGAAACAGTTATCTGCCCCTTCGTTCAAACCGAAGTTTGAAGATAAACGTGTATGAAAATGAACATGTTGCTTTGCTCGTGATGAGACCTACTTCCGATCAGCTGTTAATTGGGGTGTATTTTTTCTTTCTGAAAGAACATTTTTATCTCCATAAATGTTAAGATTACTTTTTTTTCTGTTTCTTTCACCTTGTTGATAAGAAGAATTTGCATGAACAGCATGAACAAAGGTTGACCTTTTTGATCCATCTCCATCTCAGGGTTTCAATAATCTTTGAATTCATTTAAATGACATTAATGTGTTTAACTGTCGTAATTTGGAACAGCATGCTGCAGGAAAAGTGCAGATTTGGATGGAGATCAAACAACTTTGATCAGACCAGTTCAATATTAACAGTATTTTCCAGAACATGTTCTTTTAATCTAATTAGTGAAATTTTTAATGTAGTCATGAGAAATATTGTGTTTTGACTTAAACATGTTTGCCTTTCATGCTAATTTGAAATGAAGTAGAACAATTCAACTGAAGGTAGCTGTCAGATTCTACTTCTGCAAAATGCAGTCTCAGACGTAAACATAGTTTCATAACATGCTTATGTAATCAACATTTCCCTTTTTTTTCCTGTAACATTTTCAAACTCAACCATTCTTAACATTTAAAAAGTTGAAAAGATTCAGATTTAGGGTTAAGTCAACACCAACAAACTCTGCAAAATTATATATGCAAAAGAGCTAGAGTAAAATTAGAAGCAGTGCATTTGATTGGTTGGTGTGCAAATTACAGCCATTTAACATAATTTAACAATCGAGACCAAGCTGAGTTTCTCCACTCAATTTCTTAAGAGGTCATGTCCATAAAGATTCTCTGGAAATTCTTGTTGCAGACTGAGACTGTGGTCTACGTGAAGAGCCGCTTGTCCTGACAGCTGCCACATGTGCACAGCTAATCATTTACCAAGTGCATTTTTCAGAAATGCCTCTGCTGCATTGTAACAGGAACAAAAAGTCACACATTAACTTTGAAAGGTACAGTGCTTCGTTCCTCAGCATTTCACACATGTCAGGATATAACACATATATACCGAAGTGACTCATTTAGGCCAACTGATTACAAACTATACGTTAACCTTCAGGTTGTTTGTTGTCCTCGGGTCAAAACGACCCAAGGACAACAGGAGATTTAAGACTAGATGGGTTTGTCACTTGTTTTTGTTCCCCTTTTTTGTGCAGCTACAAGGAGCTTAAGGACATTTCTAATAATAAGACTGTAGTTTGAATTACATATATTTTTTGTCTTTTGTAAATAATAAGTATAAAAATTGATCCTTAAATGGTAAGCACATATGGTACATGTCGAAGTTTTCTACCACAGGGGGGCTGTGGTAGAAAAGCGAATCTCATGCCAGTAGAAACGTGAAGGCTGCAGTCATTCTGCTCCTGTGTCTGTCTCTCAGTTCCCACACCATCTCTGTGTTAGAGTTATCTGTTTTAACTTTTAACTATGACTTTCACCACATATGCAGGAGACACTGTCTCTATCAAGCAGAGCAGTGGCTGGACTGCAGTGGTTATAAAGTGACCTTTATGTCCTCATATGCAATAATTCAGGCTGCCTGTTTTATCCTCTATGTTGCAACTTACCGTCTTGTTGCAGAAGTGCTGCAAGGCTGCTGATGCAGTCCAGCTGCTCTTTCATGTAGTTAATTAGGACCAGCATCCGTTTGGATGGCTCCATGCCTTAACTGTGGACGTCCTGAGAGGGGGTTCTCACGGCTGGAGCTCTTTTTCTATCATTGGTCCCCTCTGTACCCTCTGACTCTCTGAGGCCATTCCAAGAGAAGGAGGAAACTCCACTTTAGACCCCTCTGGGAAACGTTCCAAATGAGAATAAGGAGGATCTAATGAAACTCTGCGGGACTCGACTTGAGAGAGGAGTTTTTCCTGGATGTTTTTCTTTGATTATTTTCCCCTATTCTGCACCTCACAGAGTCGTGGTCTTGGATAAAAGTCATTTGTGTATTATAGTATTCTTAAGCTTTAGATCTTCTGAGCATGAGCTGTTTAATTAGTGTGGGTGCCTCAACTTATAGACTTTCCAGTCAATATTTTTCCATGTTTGTGTCATGATTTCAGGTCAGCTGGCTAAGCGCTTGTTCGTAATTCATAGTCCCCTTAAGTCATGTTATATGGCATTGCTGGAAAACCAAATTACAGTGTTTATATAAGTTATCAAAGGGACGAAAGAATTACAGTTGTGCAACCGTAAATTAGAAGTGGGAAAGCAGCGTGACATGGCGAGGCACGCAGGCTGCTGAGTTTTACATTAAAGAAGATGTGGACTTCAAATTAGGATGCAAATAGAAATGTAGAGCTTGTTAAGGGAATACAGTTAATTCCATGACCACATGGGAAACGACAGACACCAGCTGTGGGGGGGGTAGCTGAAAAGACAACTGAAAAAAAAAAAAGCTTTGACTTACTGACATGGAAAAGAAAATAGAGGAAAAGAAACAAAGATTCTCACTGAATTCAGGCGTCTGAGACGAGGCTTCAGCACAATTCTCTTTTTCTGTTTCCAGTCTTTACATCATAGGGTGCACAGATATTCATAGTTACATTATTGCAAAAGTGCATACCCCTGTTTTTTTTTTTTTTTGTTTGTTTTGTTTTTTGTTTTTTTCATTTATTTTACTTTATTCCATGTTAAATTCATTGCAATGAGATTTTATGATTTCGGTCATCATGTTGATGTAGAGTTTTTTTTTTTACTGTTTTGCTCTCATATTACCCCATATAAAACACAAGAACACCTTGACAAAGCAAGTCAAGGTTTTAAAATATCCAAGTTTCCCAAAATGAAATGAATGAACATTTTTGCTCTTTCAAAAATGCGTAAATTCACATTTCCGGCATTAAAGAAATCAGATGTCAGCAAAGGCTGCGACTAGTGGAGGAAATCTGCATGTGTCTTGAACAGAATTAGGGAGAAAATCTCCAAAATTCAACCATGATGACTTTATCAGCAAAGAAGACAAACTCTTTATAAATTCAGCTCAGAAGATTGTCAGGACTCTTTGACATGCGTGGGAACAGAACTGCAGTCCGGTGTCTGGAAGTGTTTAGCTTGGACTTGGACGTTGCTGCATTTTATATATTTCACAGGAAGCTCAGCTGATTGATTTCTGATGTGTTCTGCGCTGTTAGTCAAAAGTCCTTTAAGAACGCGGAGGGTTCTTTTTAAAGCCTGTTGTATTTCATGTGTCATAGCCTCCTGTAGTGTGACTAAAGGGGAAAAAAAAAACAAACAAAAAAAACACCTGTGTGTGTTGCTGGCACTTCCTTTGGTCTTTTCTGTTTGCTGAGCAACCTGGGGCTTTCAACATGTGGCTGTTAGAGGATTTTCTCTTGAGTGAATGTGAGACACAGTAATGAGGTTAAAGAAGACACTGGAGTTTCTGATTGGACTTTGAAGCTTTGGCTTGCGTAGGGGCCACGCAGCTCAAACGCTGTGTCCCAGTATTTGACATCACTCTGCAACAGCCAATCAGAACCAGTGGGTTATCATCTTACAGTTAAGGCTAGTGATAAATTCCTAATGCCTCACTGAAAGTCTGTTGTAAGAAGGGAATCATCACTGGAGTGTTCCTCTGTGACTTGAAACTGTTATTTCCTTTAAAGATGGCCTGAAGTCATTTCCCATAAAATACTAACCTCCTCCCACATGCTACTGACAGTAAATCCCCGTTCAAGCTCATATCTCATTGTCTTCTCGGACAACACAAAATCCATGAATCAGTTTGACTCCCGGTGACCACCTTTCCACAAGAAACAGCATCTGAGTTCAGGTCCGGATGAGTCTTATCGTGCATTGTGAAGTGATTGGAGACCTGTGAATACAACAGAAACCAGTGGCTGACATTACCATAGCTGATTGAAAGATAAAAGGAAGAGAACAGCACAGAAGGAGCGAGCTGATGGGTTGTTTCTCCCTGAAGATGAAAGAACCCCCTTCTCTGGGTGTCCTTCAGAGGTGAAGGAGAGTGTTACCACAGCTGTGACGATCTTGTTTAAATTCAATACAGGATCTCGAGATGAAAACAGCCCAGATGACTTTTGACCCAGCAGGCTTTGGCAATGGTCAACAGCAGCAGCTCTCCAGCTCATATAGTTGTTATTTGCACTCACAATCAATAACCTCCAGGTGTGTGTGTGTGTGTGTGTGTGTGTGTGTGTGTGTGTGTGTGTGTGTGTGTGTGTGTGTGTGTGTGTGTGTGTGTGTGTGTGTCTGTCTGCTGTGAAATGAAAGGTTGATCTTTCACCAGTGGACCCATTATAAGTCGTTAACCAGACTGTGTTTATACTAAAGCAGCATGTATCTGTGATCTGACTTCCAGCAGAGAAAGTCAAGAATTGAGCCACATGTGACAAGTGTCACTGTTTTAGTTTCTACGTGACAATTTGCCAGAAACTGACACAAAAGAAGTTCATATCAAACAAAAGCAGAACTTTAAGATGTACTGCATCTAAAAACAAATACTGATGTGAGACGTCTAGTTTCTAGTTCTCAGTTCTAAGAATATTTGTGAAAAACTGACAAGAAGTTATTTGTCTGCTTACTTTGGATCAGATTGTGATACTTTAGCATGGAAGTTCACTTTTTGGTTTGGCAGTTTGATCTACAGTGGTGGTGGCTGATGCAGCGGTAACTGGTTCAAGGAAAGTCTTAATTAGACATCCAAAGTCCCAAACAATAGAAATAATACATGATTTTTTTTAAAAACAAAAACAATTAGAATATGTTATAATTTTGTAGATTTTATGGAAAATATTGTGTTATTGTGAAACTGGAACATACTAACTCAATGCTATACAGTGAGAATCCCAAGCTGTGATCCATGCTGGGTACTGATCTGAGGTCTCACTGTTTTTCCACTGGTCTCTGAGCTGCATGAGGCGTGGAGGCTTGTTTCATCCACTCTTTGTTAGAGACACGTGGTCCACTGAAAGGACATCTCCTCTGTTCACTGCAAAGCACAATGAAAAGCAGGTCCAAAGATTTGCTGGCTCATTTGTATTTTAGAACATTTTGCTCCGGCACCTTAGCAACACGCCCTGGAGGTGACCATTTAAAATCGACATCCCATGTGGACTACTGGATAACAGGACCCCAGGGCGCTCTGCAGGATCAAACAGGGGACTCGAGGTCCCCGGGTGATTCAACACTGCCTCTCTGTAATTACTTGGCCTATGAAACCAGCTAGCTCCTGTGCCAGTCACACCATCAACAACAAAGTCATTTCAACAAAAGCACTGTGTTGTTACTCACCTATGACAGCAGACAATCTCTAAGAGTTTACTCTTGCTCATTAATTCAGCAGCTTCTCTTGTTTATAGATACCAGGAATGCTACCAACACAGTATGGGCTGTGCTATTTGGCTGTGGCACCTCCTGTTTTGCTGATAATTGAGGAATACTGTGTAGAGGATATTGGAGTCTGAGGAACATGGAGAGCTTGGTTAATTAAGACCTACTACAAATAATAGGAAGGTTTTATTCCCACAATATTAGGTGAATTACAGGGGGTACTTCTCTGTTAATCCATCTTCTGAATAGTCACCATTATTTTTGGCGAATCAGGGGCCCATTTTGGGAGCCCTCTATGTGTTTGGACCCATTTATGAAGATCTGTTTGCAGAACCTCAAATAAATATTGATAAAATATTTATTTGAGGTTCTTACATTTAAAAGATCTAGTCTTTTAAATGTTGTTGGCAGTTTTTATAGATGAAGATTTAAGACGACTAGTTTTCATCAAATAAATAACAGGGATGGAAACAAACTTCAGCTGTTGCTCAAAATGCTTTACATATTTTTTAGTCACTGACTTGCCTCAAATGCTGTGAAGAAGTGACTGTGTGGAATTATCACAGGTAAAACGTTAGAAAAGTGGAGGCTGGAAAACACAAATACTCTAACAGTAAAATTACATTTATTTTTATAGTCCTTTACAATAACTGTCAAGTTAAGTGCTTTACAGTGGGTGAAACAAGGTAAAACGTATAAAACTCAAGGAATAAAACAGGGAACAACACAAGAGACAGTAGAATAAAGTAAAAAAAATATATATATATTTTCAGAAAATCAATATTGTCTATGATTAAATTAATGACCTAAAATTATTTGCTCTGATTCTTTTGGTTATAAAACCATAAACCAAATAAAGTAAGTTAAATTGACCAACAACAGTTTCCCAAAGCTGTTGTTACTGCTGTTATTCAAAATTTTAGGTTACAATTTAGGCAGCCAAAACAACCCTGTATTCAGCCTGGGCATGTCATTTTTAATTTGAATTTTTTGTGTAAACACTGTGAAGCCAGAGCATTTCTGCTTACACAGTGGGAATCTCATACTGACCCGTGTCGACTATACATAATCTACTCCTTTCCTAGAAATGGGGCTTGGAGTGAACGGTTACCAATTTCCCTGAATTCTGGTGGTTTTCTACCAGATGTCATAAATCTGTAAAAATAATATGTAATAATCTTGACCTTTAAGAAGTTCAATCTAAAATCCCCTTGAACTAATAGAACTGACATTGCATCCCCTCATGGAAAAGGAGGGCTTAGGGTTTGTTTTTTACAGGAGATTACCTCAGTGCCATTGGTTATCACTAGATTTAAGCATACTTTAGTGAATAAAACTGATTAAAGGGCATATGACTAACAGTAAATAATTTCCATAACAGTCACAGCGGTCCCTTCCTTCAAGTTCAAACTTTGCATAACGTCATTTTCATGTCCCATTATGTTTCTATTTTACAACGCTGCCTGAAATCTCTGACTAATAAAAAAGCAGATCTGCTGTGCCTCCTGGATACACAAGTTTGGTATTTATCTGCCATCCATCACATTTGCCTTCCAGCTATCGCTGATCATAATTTGAGCTTCCCATTTGCTGCCATGTGAACAATTGCCAACTGAGAGACAGAAGGAATGTAGGACTATTTTGGGCATGAAACATCAGATGTTGTGGTTTTAGGGCAGACTTAGAGGAGGGGTCTCTGTGTTTCCCCTGGCAGTCTGTCTAGTCGAAGCTGACTGCTCACTGTGAGTTGGTGTCTGTATGCAATTACCTTTATAAAGGAAAATAGTGGCCTCTGTTACAGTCTCTCCAAGTATGACGGCACCTTCAGTAGTAGTAGTAGTGTCTTTTTTTTTTTTTTTTCATATTTTTGCTTCTGTGTGTCTCTCTCCAGGTGTTTTAACAGACAACCGTAATGGTCGGTTGGAGCTTTTCTTGTCTGGCTGATTCATTCCTTGGTAATGCATGATGGTAGCAGGAAGCCCAGGTATTTTTATGGTACTCCAATTTATGACCCTTTGTCTTTCTTTAAAAATCTGATAACTGCTAAGTGCATTTACCAGTAAATGCTTTGTTTTTATGGTGACTAAAGTGGATCACCTATGTCATCCTGTTTGTGCTTGGAGATAAATTCCCAGTTCCAGCGAAAGCACTTCTACAGAGAAAATGGCAGCAGCGTCACAGAGTGAGGAGGCAGGCCTCATCTGGAAATCTGCTCACATGATTGGAAATTATGGATGGATATGGTTTACTTACGTAATCAGAGAACCTTGGAAAATCCCACTAAATTAAAGCGCCCTCAGATACAAAGATAGGAAACAAAGTGTTCTTATTAGATATAGATTTGGTCATTTCCTCTGTTGTAATCCAATTAGAAAGTAGGGCAATATTTCCTTCACAAAGTCAGCCCAGGGCTGGCTCATCTTGGACTTTATTGATGAGCTTTTTTTTTTTTTTTTTTTTTTTTTCAAATAGATAATTTTCTTGTCTTTCTTCTAGGAATGGGTTGATAGCCAATATTAGGGCATAGCAGGTTTTAAAACATTACATTGTTGATGCACCCTGCTGTTCAGCTGGCTGAAAGGACTCAGCAACATTCCCTTGCTTACAAGAGAGAAAAGATTCAACTGAATAAACCGAACAAGCGTCACTCGTACTGCAGCCATAATTTCTTATTCAGGAATGACTGTCTAGCTAATTTCAGCTCTTTTACAGTTCAGCAGAACTATAAAAAGGGGTAGTACTCTATAATTAGCATGTTTACTTGAGCATTACGTTTTCGTAAACGTTTATTCTGTGGTTTTGGTTAATTGTATGTAGCAAAGATCAAAATAATAATAGAGATAGCTTGTTCTTCACCCGTGGCTTTGTTACTATAAGAAAGCCAACTTGTGCAAAAACTGTAATTAGTTTTTCTCTTTTTTTTTTTCTTTTTTTTTTAAAGGGTTAAGTTGTACATTTTGGGTAGATCCTGCACAATTTATTTTTACTCAGAACTATCATACTGTGACAATGTCCATGCCTACTTTCTTTAAATTTTTATTTTGTAAAAAGGTTTCATCAATTTATGTAGATGTCTTTTAGATGTTTTGTTATTCTAGCACCTGGTTTACCAGTAATAAGGATTATTATCTTATATTTTTCTTTTTCTTTGTGATCTAATTATTCAATTGACAGTGGTGATCTCCTTCACTGCCTTTCTTACAAACAAAGAGACTGAAACAGAGAAGGTTTTCAGTCTGATAAAGGGCAGGCTGAAAAGCTGAGTGCTCCAGCATGATTCACTGCTTCTGATTGCTGTCGGTTTATGTCATGGTTTTCCCCGACTTCAGCTGTCTACGTTTTTTCCATTCCGTTGACCCCTAGGAACAACATCTGGAGCTGCACTCTATCCCAGTTTATTTAACTGAAACCTTTCCCACATGAATGTTTCTACCACGTTTTTGGAGCAAGGCTCGAAAGGTCTGTGAAAGATAACCTTCGTCTTGTCAAATCCTCACTCAGGAAATTGTTGAAATTTTTTTTTTTTAAGACTTCATCTTGAAATAGAGAGACTAATTATCAGGATTAAGAAGCAATCTTTTAGCTGCAGCTCCAATCTTTTCCAAAAATGTGCTGACTTGTATATGAAGGAGTTGTGGTGGGCAGAGCTGGGTAGGAGGGTTTGGCACATGAGGAAGAAGGGAGGGAGGGTGGGGGGGGGGGGCTGAGTGAATGAAAGCCTGCCACAGAAAAGTGGGTGGGTTAAAGGATAGATTCAGTGTTGGGACAGGCACATGGTGGTTTGGGGGGTAGATGGAGAGAGAAATGGAAAGAGTTAGGAGCTGTGGATCTGACTTCAAACTGCCAGCTGTGTTCAGACAGTGAAAAGGAATGTGGCTCAGCGTGGGAATGAAGATGCTCTGACATGCTTGGAGACACTCGTAACTCTTGATGGATGTAGAAGCTACTCTGGCTCTATGATGAAAATATCCCGTGAGTACGCAGCTATTTTTCACTGGAAGGAAACCAGCATGTCAGCTGATTCAAGGGTTCTTAAACAATGGATGTGACCTTGTATGTTTTTTTTTTGTTAGTTTGTTTTCAAAAGGTTATAAAAAAAAAATAGGTGCTTGCTTATTAAATTGTGTGATTTGTGATCTGTCATTTAGACATAAAGTAGAATGTAATTAAGGTTTAAAAACGTGTTAACTCTGGCTCTTCTCACCGTCTGTGATCTGTGCTGATCATGTCACCCTTTGCCCATTGTGTACTTTTGTAGTTTTAAATGGAAATGTTTCTGTCTACCATGAGCTCAAGTATTTTTCTATATTCTACTGAGTACTTTATTTATATATGGATATGTAAATTCAATAAATAATATCTACAAGCAGAAGGTTGCTGAAAGGTATTTTGATTTCATCACATCTTAATCTGTCATATTTTATAGAACGCATGAGTTAAAAATGAGCATTAGAACCACCAGCAATGAAAACAGAATGTAACACAAAGTTTTCAGATAGTATATCCAACAAAATGACATACTAAATCATTTAGTATATCAGATCATTTAGTATGTATACTAAATTAAATAAGGCTTAAAAATTTTAACATTTTAACAGATAAGTAATGGTTGAATTTTGACAGAATGACTTTGTATCAACCATGAATCAGTTCATGCCAACTTTAGGAATATATATTCTACTCATAGTTTATTGTAAGAAAGTTGTAAAGCAAAATAAAAGTTTTTTTGTTTGTTTTTCCCCAAGAGTCTTCAGGCTAAAATAAGGATCAGAATCAAAGTAAATGGGACTAGAGAGTGATTCTAGGCTTTCAGAACTTAGTATAAAATATAGGTATTTTATTACCATATATTTCCAAATTCATTGGCAATACATGACTGAAGAAACAGATGGCAATAGTAACTACATGGATATGGAATGGTTTGTTTACAGGAAATGGAAAGGAACAAGGTAGCAACATGTAGGTACAAAATGAGGGCACGGACCTTTGACTGGACAAGTTGACCTAGAGTGATACATGCTATGTCCACAATGTGAATTATATAACAAGTATTCTTTATAGAGTACACAATGTTGCATAAGATGAATTATAAAAGGAGTCAGCCGTTCCATAGGTGCTTCAGCCGCACGCAGCTCTTGACATTTTGCTCCATTGTGTGGCAGCCAAACTGGGTTTTATTTCTTTGTGAAATTGTAATCCTATACCATAGACGGCTTTAAAGCTTTAGGTTGTGAAGAGCAAACACAAGTTCTCATTCTTTGGCGCGATGCCCGCCCCAGTCTTTTATCCACGAGAGATTTCCTTAGAGAGAGGATGAGAGGACAGAATGTCTCACTATCATGTTGCAGAATGCAAAACAGAGGGATTCCCAGATCCTGTTACTGTTTCTCAGTGGTCCAACCTGAGGTCCTGGGACACAGAAGGGCCTGACAACACTCTCACTATGCATAGCAGTTGAATAATAAAGAGCCGATATTATTCACCTGGGAGGGAGGTCTAGCGGAACACAAAGGCTTTAGCTTGTGCTGACGCAGGTGGGAACGCAGCAGAGTGGCTCCTGGCAGCAACACATGTTGACTTATCTCCTGGTTCAGGGGTAAACAGTAGACATCCAAGGACAGAGGGAGCTGTTAATATTTATTCAGTTGTTGGTCAGTCCTCAAACCAGACAAAGTTAGTTTTCTTTGAATTGTTTTGATAGTCTGGCAGCAAAGCAGCACAGGTGAGTTACACAAAGACAATTTTCTGTAATTATGTGGAACTGGAGGATGAATGACTGTGGCGCATGATGCAGCTGCTGTGTGCCGGTCCCAATTTGGAGCTGGGATTTCTGATTTGCTTTAGTGATTCCCTTTTAGCTGTGTGTTTAGCTGAAGATGAACTTATGTGCTGTTTGCTCTTAGTCAAGAGCAAAGTTTTTCATGTTCTTTAAAACATGAAAAACGTCTGCGCAAAGACTTATTTGGACACGATATTGTTTTAAAGATTGGTTCTGGTAAGTTTAGTCAACTCATAGCGTTTTTGTTGTCTTTCTGATTCCATTGATAGTTGTAGCCTGACTTTATGATTATAACACGGTTAAACAGCCAAAGATTTTCATCTGACTTTCTGCTCTGAGATGACATCAAATAATCATAGTTGCTTGATAAATGAATTGAGATGAGGCCGCTTGCTTGAGAAATTACACCAGAGCTGAATTGTAAACTGTCGTGGTTTTCATTCTAAACTTTACTGCTTGTGATCTTTTCTTATATTAATACAAAATATATAGATATATTGTATTTTTAGTCATTCTCTTTTAAATAAGAAACATTATTATTACCTAGGTTCCTAATGTTTTTTTTGTTTTTTTTGTGGGTTGTAGCACTGATGTGTCAGGTATCATTTCTCACATAGGCGGTAATAGTCTCCAATTCTATTAGCATTAATGGAAAGGTGTCAACAGTCTTTTTCCTTTGCAGACCATCGGTGGCACTGATAGCTTCACTCTGCAGGTCACCAGAGGCAATTTATGATCCGGAGAACAAGATAACCGCTTTTTCAGGCGTTTCTTAAGCTTGGAGAAGGAGAGCACTGACAATCATTTTAATCTGTTTCGAATCTTTTATTAATAAATCTATCCTAGATTAATGTTTTTTTCAACAGTGGGGAAAAAAATCTTGCAAAAAAAAGTTGTTTTGTTGCTATTAATAGATTTGCCATGTTGCCACGAGCATTTTTGTAATTTGCACACAGAACTTCTGTTTTGTAATCTGTTAATCTGACGTATATGACTCAGATGTTCTTAACAAATAGTAAATCACGTCTTGTTGTTTTTTGTTTTTAAAACACAATATTTCAAGCTGTTCATTTTTAGGAGCAACACTAATAACACTCTGTAAGCGATGTCTTACAAAAACGTTGCCACATTAATGGAAGTTCTCTTTATGGAGTTAGTACTTTTTGCTCCTATTTTGCATATAAAGAGAAATTCATTTGGTCCTTCCACACCCGACTCAATATGAAAAAGGTGCCAAGGGATTTTTTTTTCTTTTCTTTTTTTTTTTTTTTTTTTTTTTATGAATCCTTTGGTGGTTTTGTTTAAATTGAAAATGATCTCAATTAATGTGGTTTATTTTCACTTTTCATCTCTGTTGTTGCCTTGCAGAAATTGAGGCAAAAGAGGCGTGTGACTGGCTGCGGGCAGCAGGATTTCCCCAGTATGCTCAGCTCTTTGAAGGTAATGAAAGCACTCACTGAAACTCCTACACACATTCATCATCACAGGGGGGAGAATTGTTTGTGGAAAGCTAGAGGTTAATGAAGTTGCACATGGTTAACCCAGTTCTGTAATGAACCAAAAGTTTTATTTATTTATTTATTTTTATTTCAGATCTATTGTGAAATGAGAATGTTTGTACGTGACCTTTTGAAGTAAATAGTTGTGCCGTGTCATCTGGTCTTTCTCGAACACTGATCACAGAACCCTGTACAGATTGCGTGTGCTGTTCTCAAGAAGCCTTCAAGCTGGAGCCCCGAGCAGATCTGCAGACACCACAAAACAAACACAACATCAGATGCTTTTAAAAATCTAATCGCTTCCATCCAACAAGTACTTTATAAACATGCCTGCTGTGCTTGACGCCTGAAGTCATGGGAAGAAATTGGTTTTATCAGAGCTTTAAGGGGCTTTACTCCCACAGATCTCTGTGTTGAGGCCTGACTTTTGATGTGCAGTATAGAGCTGTGCAACTTTTTCTCCTGACAGCTTGTGGAAAAAAAAAAAAAATTAAAGAGGGGACTTGTCAAAGTGCAGAGTTCTTCATGCTGATGTTATGTGTTAAAAACCTTTTTAATAAATAAATCAATCCATTATTGAGTTTTTTAAAGCCTTTGATATCTTTGAATCCCTGCCCTTTTGAACAGGCAAAGCCTTGTTGAGCCATGGCTGCTCATTGTAGCTTCTGTTTTCCATGAGAAGAGACTAACTTCACATGAATTTAGTGAAACGATAGATTCAGTCTCTTAAGTTATGTAACAGGAAGCTCATACCGAGAGCAAGTCGCAATGCCCACACAAGTGCGAGCTCTGTTATTTGGGCTAATTCTGTCTGTTTTCATTCAAATTACAGAAAGTTTCATGGCTCCTCTTTACCACTGCAATGAATGTTGTGGTTTCCAGGCACTTCAATTTTTCCTTTGTGTTAAACAGGACTTGTAGAAAGTGGATTATTAAGAATACCACTCACTCTGGATTTTTGCACTCACATGTTTTCTGTCTCTGATTTTTATTTATTTTTTCCGCCCTTTAGATTCACAGTTTCCAATTGACATCACGCCTGTGAAAAGAGATCATGACTTTCTGGACAAAGATCTGGTGGAAACTCTGTGCAAGTAAGTGAAATGAGTCACTAAATAAAATGAGAGTCAGTGGCAGAAGATATACTTGTAGATCAGTAGAAGAATCTATGCAGAGTTGCTCATAGTCTTAGGTTGTCCCTGGTAAAGACTTGTAGAAACCTTTAAACTACAGGAGCATGTGACTGAAGCAGAAATCAAAACTGAGAACCAAAATACTTTTACTTCCAAGACATTTATTTAATGGATATTTATTCAATTTGATTTAACGATATTTTCCTTTTTATCCAAAGATGAAAGTAAAAATCATTTACAGGTTATAGAGTCCACCAGATTCACATTTAAAATGTTCTGGTTTCTCAAAGGGTTCATGGAATCATGAAATAATAGACATGAATAAGGTTCCTACCAACAAGCCCACAGCATCCAAAAGTGAGCAGTACGTACTTTCCCTTATATTCATACTTTGTTTCCCCTTCTGGAGTTTGACATGAAACAAACTTCATGTTTGTTTGTGATAGCAGGACAGAAGAGACCTTTTACTGGCATGCATCCTAAACAACCAGTTGGGATGTAGATAGAGTTATTGATCCCAGGATGCCACTCTTTGGTGCAGTACTTTAACTGGGCATTAATTTTAGTTCAATTTCCATTAATCTCTTTGTACATGATGACAAGAAAAATTTGGCTAGCCAAGTAATTGGTGACAAAGAGATGAGGGCCTCTACATCATGTCACATTGATATCGCACGAAAACAGAGAATACTACTTTAATAAGCTGAAAGTTCCTTTAAAATTAAATAAAAATTAAAAAAGTTATTCAGTTCCATCAATGTTAATGGATATGGGTACCTGTAATTCTGCCCCATTGGATAATGTTATTTCTATTTTCCCTTACTAGAATATAAGAATATCATAAGAAACAAAATGTTTCCCACAAATTGATATGTTCAAAAATAAGCAGACTGAATACAAATTGCTTATAGTAGCTTATTAGTTTATTTCAGCGTATTTGCATTAAACCTACCTAATTTTCTTACTTTAAAAGAGGATAGAAAGAAATGATCTTCACTTCTCAAATATATGGCAGTAACTTCATGTTTTTCCCCCTCTTGGTTAATGATTTTTTATGAAGAATAAAATAATTGTACCATCGGCCGTTGCCTCCACATTGCTTTTAGAACCCATGTAGTTTCCCCCCCCCAAGCCAAAATGAAAACAGCACTTAAGCAACTACAGTAACTATGGAAACGATCCAAAGAGGGAACCAGGAGAGACATTAGTGGTGCCTCGCACTGCTCAACATATTGTGACTCTAAACAACCCTAAAGCAACTCATCTGCATTCCAAACTAGCCACTGGATGAATAGGAAACAATTGGAAACAGTTCCACCTCCAGTGTGATTTTGCCCGTGACTTTCCACCATCGCTATGGTAACGTAAGAATAGGCCTTTAGTCAGTGATGCCACCACAGTCCCAGAGCAAAAATAAATGCCACCCTGCATACCATGCGTTCCTTCGACTGAACAGATAGATATTTCATACGTGCTGGTGCAGCCTCTGATCTCCGGCTAAGTACCCTCTTATTTTAGCGACCACATTTAAAGCTCTTTAGGCGTGTGGAATAAAGGGCCCCCCTGCTTGGAAATCCTCTCTTTAGTTCCGTATGCTGCTATCTTCAGTAACAATCATGGGAAAGTCTTGTTTTAATAACCCCTCTCATCTACAGCTTTGGAGCGCAGTTAGAGCCTCCATCACAGCGAGCTTGAAAAAGAATCTGGAGCAGTCAACCCCTGATTATCTTTCCACAAATTTGTTACATTTTTCTGCAACAAGTCAGCTCAGCTGTTGTGTGTATTTTCCCACATTTTTTTTTTTTTTTTTTTGGTTGATCCATAAAAAGTGTTTGTGCTGTGATTTCCAGTATCTCTTCGGATTTTCTCACCTTAGAGAAACAAACCTTGATGTGTTTTATTAGAATTTTATGGAAAATGTGATGTGAGGTTGGATCATGAAGAGAAACCAAAAACATGTAGGGTTGAGGAGCAGCTCAGGGTGGCGTGAGGTTATAACACAAAAGAAGAATCTTTGAACATCTCAGCGAGCGCTGCTTTCATCCATCTTTTCAAAAAAAAGACGTTACTGTTCAAGTGTTTGTTGATACTTTTGCAAAGCATCTGTATATTGGATTTGGAACACAAACAAGCTTTCCTAAGCAGAACACAGAAAACATGCTCCGAGCCCTGACCTGGGATTTAATTCACATATCGTGGACATCAGTTTCTTCTTTTTCTGTGTGACCTTTGTAATAGAGGAATTATTAACTATGCTATAATTTTAGGGAACAAAGTTTTTGTGTGAAGTCTGTTAAACAAAGAAACAATACAATGTTCAGGATGGTTTCAAAGAATGATTCAACGCCATACTTAGTGACATCATCTTTGAGTGAGTGAGTAGGGTTTGACATTTTTTATATCTAAATGTGAATCTCAAAATACTCCATGCAGCCCTTCAAGCCACCAGCATCTCGACCCAGACTCAACAGAAAGAGAACCAAATAGCTGGCAATTACTGACGTTTATTAGATTAAGGATATTATTATATTGACCAGCTCCGTTTCCCTAAGGGATCTGGTTGTGCATCCAGAGCGGGGCCTGATCAGATTAACATTCAAACGGCTCTCAGAAGTTGAATGAAAATCTATTTTTGGTACGTTCATTCGAGAGTTAATGTCCTGCTTGTTCAGTTCAGTTTCCATCTTTTCTTTCAGGCGGCTTAACACACTCAACAAGTGTGCCTCTATGAAGCTTGATGTGAATCTTCCAAAGAAGAAGGTGAGTGTAACTCCTGACTGTTTATCACCATGTTGTTTATTTAACCGCAAAGAGTTTCTTGGTATGGCACTACAATAATAGCTACTTTTTGCAAAATGCCATACAACCAGTGGTTTTATTTGACTTTGTGAAAAAATGAAAATGTATTAATAACATCATAAAATTTTGATTTGCCAACACAGATTTTTAGGTGATTCTGATTGATCTTTAAGCACTGTGATATAAAAGATTTATGAATTGTATCGCAAACATTTTTCCCCAGCCTTCCTGCCATAAGCAATCAATATTTGTTTATATTAGGAGCAGAGGAAGTTTCACAGCAGGTGTGTGAGAGAGAGAAAGCGGTTGCTGTTGGTTTCAAGTTTCAAAACAGACTAAATTATTATGAAGTCTCTGCCATCATAGATAAAGCATTAGTTCAATTAGCAAACTAGTCTATGTGTGTGTGTGTGTGTGTGTGTGTGTGCGTGTGTGTGTGTGTGTGTAGGTGTGTGTGTGTGCGTGTGTGTGTGTGTGTAGATGCTTAATGACTTTGAACATTTCCAAATGGCTTCCAACATTTTAGTTAGACATCAAAAGCTCAAAAGAACCCAAGAGAACAACTTTGCTCTACTCTTTTTCTTTCACGAAATATGCTGAGACATGGCTGCAGTTTGCTCAGGCTGTGAAAGAGCAAAACTTTCATCTGGATCCTTTCGAACTCTTGACGTTTAGTTAAAATGTTGGAAGCCATTTGGAAATTTACAAAGCCATTACATAGTGATTCACCAGTCAGGGTTTCTTAGACTACTGGTTCTCAGACCTGGTCGTTAAGTACCCTGCCTGTTAATCACATATTCATTTAATTAAGCTGTTTGGAGGCAAGGAAACACCTAAAATATGCAGGGCAGCGGTAATGAGGACCAGGTTTGGGAACCACTGGCTTCCCAAACCTGGGAAGCCAGGTTTGGCTTCCCAGGTATCGTCGGAAAAAACTAAATTGCACTGAAAAATTACCAGACCGTTTCCTGCTACATCTCTCATATATTATCTTTATATCTCTAGAGTGAAGACTCAGATGAAGAAGATCTCTTCGCCATCAGTGACAAATGGACCTTTGAGTGGAGCAGCAGACGTTGGTCCAGATTACAGGACATCGACTGTCTGCTTAGAACGCACGGAGAAGGCCAAACATCTAAAGACGGCTTGCCTCTCCACAGTACGACCAGCAGGGAGAGTGTTCTGACGGATCTCAGTGAGCCCGAGGTCTCATCATTGCACAGTGAAAGCAGCGGGGGCAGTGGTCGAAGGGGCCTTAGCACGGAAGACTCTGACTGCTCCAATCGCACCTGCTCAGATTCTGCAGCGATGCCAGACTTGACATCTCTCACAATGCCTCACATCCCCAAAGAATTTTCCCACTATTGCTCTGTGCCTGACAAGCAAGGCAAGTTTAGCCGCACCCGTGCCAAAGACTTCCTGAAGCGCATGGAAACCCTGAGATCTAAAGGAACCTCAGTGAGGGATCGGAAAACTTTGGTCATTAGCTCTCCTGTCATGCAGCAGGAGGCTCAGGCACTGAAGACGCTGCGTTGTGTCGAGATCGTAAATGGTGATGCTGGAGCTCCAGAACTCCCGTCAGGCAGAATACTGTCACCACAGTCCGGCAGTGAGGGTAGCAGTCACTCCAGTGGCAGCACTGTCAGCACACCAAGTCTGAAAGAACGAAAGCCTCACCGTGCTGACCACAAGCGCAGTGGGATGTATCTGGAGGACTTAGACATTTTCTCAGGCAACCAAATGAACAAAGTCGCAGAACACAACCGCAGAAATGAATTCTGCTCCTATGAAGATCTAGTGGTCCACATTCCAAAAGACCATAAGCCAGGAACGTTTCCCAAAGCGCTATCCATAGAAAGCCTGTCCCCAACCAATGGAGCCATCAACTGGCATACAGGAAGCATGCACCTGGACTCCACACTAATTTCATGCAGAAAGGAATCCAGACCTGTTACACAATGCTGCTCCAGAGGAAGCCGAATCAGTGTCTATGATAATGTTCCTGGGTCACACTTGTACGCCAGTACTGGAGACTTAATAGACTTGGAGAAAGAAGACCTTTTCCCTCATTTGGATGATATACTGCTACATGTAAATGGTCTGCAGCAAATAGTGGACCACTGGTCAAAAAATGTCCTGCCTACAGGAGAGGGGGTGATGCAGGTGGATAGTGAAAAAGAAGATACGGTACGGCTGCAGTCCTCTAGTCAGATCACTTTAGATTTTGAGGAAAACTCTGTCACCGAAAGCCAGACTACTCCTGGTGATGGAGACAGAGACAAAGTATCATTAGCTGAGACTGAATCTACCAGATTCAGGGAACGGAGAGACTCTGGAGTTGGTGCTTCACTTACCAGACCTAACAGGTAGGATTCATGACAGTGTGCTTAATCAGGCTGTGCCAATGTATAATGAAATGTTATGAACAAAAACAAATGTTTTTTTTCTGCTTTGGCATTAGGTTACGATGGCCCAGCTTCCAGATATCCAATCGTCTCAGTCACTCAATGGCATCCCTGCAAATTACAAACCAGTCAGCAGGCCAGCTGAGTTTGTTACAGAAGTTTTCTCTCTTGCGTCTTACAGCAATCATGGAAAAATATTCCATGTCTAACAAGCATGGGTGGACTTGGTAAGTGTTATTAAAACAACACACAGGCAACAATAATACTCTATGTCTCATCAGTCAGAAAGACCTTTTTTTTAAAAAATTAATTAACCTGTATTTTATGAAATCTTTTTTAAATGTGTTGGGTTTTGTCGAGTAAAGAAGTTTTGTTGGCCTGGGAAAAAAATCCTTGAAATTACCTTCCTTTATTACTGGCTGTTGTTGAGTAACTTTATATTTTCTTTTTTTATGCATGTTTTTAAAGACAATTCATTAATAACATTCATTAATGTTTGTAGGTCTGTACCAAAATTTATGAAGAGAATGAAGGTACCAGACTATAAGGACAAGAATGTCTTTGGAGTGCCACTCATAGTGAATGTGCAGCGCTCCGGTCAGCCCCTGCCGCTTGGCCTCCAGCAGGCTTTGAGATACCTGAGAAGTCAGTGTCTTGACCAGGTCAGTAACCTCCCAATGTTAAGATGTATGCTCTTAATCTATAGGAGAAGCTGAAAAGCAAGTTCATGTACTGTACAGCAAATGGACTCAAAGCTTGATTGGGGATCATTTTGGATGAACTTCGGCATCAGTGCCATCTCACGTGCTCCCAATCAGCCTGTGGCTTTGCTGCGGTGATAAAGAAGTCAAGGTTGCCTTTATAGCAGCGTCCAACTTGCCTCCACTGTTAGTTTTTTGGTCCCTTATTATCTTCATGACTTTACTGCATGAATTCTCTATGACATTTAGGAAGGTTTGCTAGCCAAACAATCATAGTACTACTATAGCCAGTAAGTTTCTGATAGATGACCGCAATAACTTAGAACTTGAGAGGACACACTCTGCTGAGAGCAGCAGAGGACATGTCTCCTCAAACCATCATTGAGTGTGAAAACTTCACAATGGACTTTAACTAAGATTCAAATGCAAAATTTCCTTTATGCAAAAGGAGGACTTTAAAAAGTCCAGACCTTTTTTTTTTTTTTTTTTTTTTTTGACTCAGGTGGGATGCTTCTGACGTTCCTACTACAGCAATGGCTTATTACAAGGAATGCGACAGCTGAATCTGTCATTTGTTGTGGCTCTTGGAACGCTCCAACTGCAAAATCCCTAAAACTCATGAAGGGGTTTTCCTTCACAATCCACTCCTGGTTGCAGTTGTCTATTTTATGCATGAGCGCTTTTCTTCCACCGTTTGCTCCTTAATTCTTATTTCCATTGGTATTCCTGAATACAGCACTCTGTGAACTTTTCTGTTGCTTTTTCTGGCTTACGTGATTGCGTAACCATAACACAGCCAACACATAATGTCTCTGTGGGGATAATTTTGTTTCATGTATTTTTTTGTTGTTTTCGAATCTTAGGAGACAGTTTTCATTTTTGAGTTGAATTACTAAATAAGTAAACACTTTCACAATATTCTAATGTATTGAGATGTCATTTGATACAATGCTGCGAATGAATTCCATGCACTGAAAATGCCTCTGTGCTAAAGGATTTCTGTTTGTCTTCCAGGTGGGTCTGTTTCGAAAGTCTGGGGTGAAGTCCCGAATTCATGCTCTAAGGCAGATGAATGAAAGCTCTCCAGATAATGTGAACTATGAAGATCAGTCCGCCTACGATGTGGCTGACATGGTGAAGCAGTTTTTCAGGGATTTACCTGAACCTCTGCTCACCAGCAAGCTAGGGGAGACATTCCTCCATATTTACCAGTGTAAGCATAACCTTCTCTCTTGGTGGTGATATTTTCTATCTCCTTCTTTGCTTTCCAACAAGAAATGTAAAATATTTTATGTGTGCAGATGTGCCAAAGGACCAAAGGTTACAAGCTGTCCAAGCAGCCATAATGTTGATGCCGGATGAAAACCGAGAGGTGCTGCAGACGCTCCTCTGTTTTCTGAGCGATGTCACTTCTTCCGTGGAGGAAAATCAGATGACACCCATGAACATTGCAGTGTGCCTGGCCCCTTCTCTGTTTCACCTCAATATAATGAGGAAGGACAATCTATCACCAAAGTAATTTCTCTTGGATTATTGCATTGTATTTAATTTAATGTCTGTCCTTTCAGCTCTTCTGCAAAAAAAAAAAAGTGTATAATGAGCATAGTTTGCCCGCGTTTCATTAACTTCTGTGTAATTATCTTTACTATGACTCCATAAAGCATGGCTTGAAGTGCGCTACGGAGCTTACTCAGCCCTTAGGGGTACATTAGATTACTCTCTCGGTGCCAGTTTACTAAGGTTATGACCCTGTTTTATGCTTGCTGTTTTAGAAGCTCAAGCTGTGTACAAACAAAGTAAATCTGTCACGTTAAAATTTCTTTAAAAGGACCAAAGGGGTTTCCCACAGGGGGAATAAGGTCTTATACTTCATTTATTTAGGATGTTGTACTGAACTCTGTTAGATTTGAACATGTTTTTCCCCATTCTCTCTAGGGCCATGCAGAAAAAGTATGCCACAGGCAGGCCGGATCAGAAGGACCTGAATGAAAACTTAGCTGCAACACAGGGCCTTGCTCATATGATCATGGAGTGCAATCGTCTCTTTGAGGTAGAGCCAGTAATTGAGAATTGCAAAAAAACAATTTCATGCCTGGATGTAACACCCTCTCCTGAATTCATTTGGATCTAGTCTGACCTATAATTTGGTTTACCCATTAGATCCCTCATGAGATGGTTACTCAGTCACGCAATTCTTATGTGGAGGCCGACTTGCATGCACCGACAATTGATGAGCTGTGCAGACAGCTGGAAGAGGATGATGGAACATATCAAACACATTTGGAAGGGAGACTACAAACTTTCCTTAAAGAGGCCAGAGAGAAGTCCAAATATTGGGTGTCATGCAGCAGTTCAGATAGCACAGAGCTGTACTACAAAAAGGTTGGTGGTCTTTTTTCTGTTTTTGATCTTAATTTGCTGGTCATTTTGCCCCTTCTGCATTTCCTGCTTTTGTAGGTTTTCGCATTCCACATTTTTGGTCATAAAACAAAGTCATCTGTTGCAGGGGAGCATTTCATGCCCAATTTGGCAATTAGTGATTTGAAGTAACTTTCTATAGTCTAAGGCATAAAAAGAATTTTAAATTAAATTATTTTAGCTCTCTGTTGAATATATGCAGCTGGATGTTGCTTAGAGTTATTTCTATGTACATTTGTGTCATAAACTGGTGTAATGTACTGATTTTAGAAAATAACTTTATTTATGAGTACCAAATGAAAGTTGGGAGGGATAAAAGGGCAAAGTTTGGCAACAAAATGGGAGTTTGAATCGTCAAAGTGCAAATTCATCTGGCACCCAACATTTGTTTGTACTCAATTATATATCAGCAAACCAAAAATTAGTGATTGCCTTAACAAAATATTTAAAATGAATTAAATTTAACATGTTTGTGCTTTTTTTGGCAGGTGGGAGATGGAAATCCTCTAAGACGTTGGCGAGTGTCTGTAGAAGTGGAAGCGCCGCCGTCCGTTGTGTTAAACCGCGTACTGCGGGAGCGCCACCTGTGGGACATGGACCTGCTCCAGTGGAAAGTGTGTGAGACGCTGGATAAACAAACAGAGGTGTTTCAGTACGTCCTCAGCCGCATGCCTCCTCATCCCAGTAGGGACTTTGTAGCTCTCAGGTGAGTAACAGCTAAAAATAAATAAACGACACGTCATCTTTTAATTGTAATAGGCTATAAAATTTGATTTTGTGTTTTCTTCATTGTTTTTTTTTTTTTTGTAAAGGTCTTGGAGGACAGACTTGCCCAAGGGTGCTTGCTCATTGGTTTCTGTATCCATAGAGCATGAAGACTCCTCTGCTACAGAAGGAGTTCGAGCTATGATCCTGGAGTCAAACTACCTACTGGAACCGTGTGGCTCCGGAAAGTCAAGACTAACTCACATCTGCAGAGTTGACTTAAAGTAAATCTAAAAATAATTTGTCCTAGAATTTTCAGACTTATACATCTAAATCTAAATCACAAAATCAATGCATTTGCCGTGTGTTGTTATTTAGCGTGTGGTATTAAGAATATGGTTTTGATTTCAGGGGTAGGACTCCAGATTGGTACAACAAAGCATTTGGTCATCTTTGCGCTGCAGAAGCTGCCCGGATCCGCAACTCCTTCCAGCCGCTGATCGCAGATGGACCAGAAACCAAAATCTGAAACTGTTATGTCTGTTAAGCTTTGAGATCGGGACTGAGCTGTTGAGTCGTTGCTAAACGGCTCACATGAATTGCACAGACAGTGCCCCTGAACAAAAGCACAGCTTGTTTTCGTGAAAGAGCTCTGAAAACAGTTTCAAGCCTTTCAACTTGCACATGGGCAAAAGAGGATATTTTTAGGTGCTGAGCATAATTCATTTGGGAAATTAATTAAATTGCCAATGTCCTTCACTTTATAATTTTATTTAGCTTCTGTTGTGATTTTTTTTTGTTTAAATATAAATATGTATTGGTATTATTTACAATGTCCAGGACATTCAAGCTCTTAAATGCTTCTGAGAAGCATTAGTTAATCAGTACAGATTTAAATAATATAATTATGTAAACCCAAGTGTTTGTATATTTGTGAGTGAATATTTTGTAATTAAGAACAAATTGTACATTCTGTACATATGAGAACAGGTAAATAGTACATATGTTAATTTCATATATTGATTCTTACATGGTCAGACTTCTTTTAATATACACGGTACAGGATTGTAAGCTGGTTTTACTTTGGTCATGTAATGACATTTTTAAATATGTGTAATTTTATGTAACTTTGACCTCCAATAGTTGTGGAAAATAATGACTGAAGGTTTGACTTGATCATACCTGCTTTATGGTACTGGCTCATACAGTCAGGTACAAGACACAGTCTTGTGCTTTTTTGTTTTTTTGTTTGTTTTTTAATAAAACTATCTTTATTATAAGATTTTTGTGCAGATTGATTCTGAATCTTACCATTGTATCAAGACATAAATCATAGTTGGTACTTGACAGCAGCTCACCCTGAAGGGAAAGGTAGAAATTCTCCAAAAATATGTTGACACCAAACTGTGCTGGTGGTGTCAGCACACTGAATCAACACACTGATCAAGTGTTGATTCCCAACACTTGATCAGAGAATCAACGGTGAGGTTTGTTCATTCTGTAGACCTGTGAATGCATTTAATGGCATGTTGAAGACAATAGAAATTCTGCTGACAGCGTCTATACAATCAGTAAGATAACTATATATTATGAGAGACTGAAAAAAAAAATACAAGCACAATAATTTTTGTAAAACTGCAGAAATTATCTCAGCTCTGGAGTTAGAGGGACCTCTACTGGACATTTGAGGGGAACACATCCGCTGGGAGACATCAGACATTTAGTTTGATATTAAAATTTTAAAGTGATCCAAAATTTACTGAATAATTTAGCTGTTGTGACTTATACCTTTTTATATCTTACAGTATTGAAGTAAGACTAGAGAGGGGGAAAAAACCTTAATATTCAACAGAGAAGTAAACATGACTTTCAAAATTAAATACATTCAACTTTAGCAGATTTTTTAAAATAATAAAAACAGATTACATGTAACAAACCTTTATTTTCTGTCCCCTATTTTAAATATTTGCAATCTACAACTTAGTAGATGGGTTGAATGAGCTACTGATAGAATAAAGACAAAGTGATACTTTCTAAGTTTGTTAGTCAGGACTTGATGCACCGGATTATTTTAATAGAAAGTTAAGTCTAGCTTCAAACATTGAAATCATTGTTTGAAGCTAAACTTAAAATCAAAAATCAGTTTAACAAAAACCTGAAATTGAAAAAAAAGACTAAGAGAGGGAGTATTTATCTCTTATGTATGACTATGTGTGGGCAGGATATATTAGGCAGCAAGATGACTTTTTTTGTCTTCTCAAAACGGATGGGTTTCAGTAAGAAAAGCAGCAACAACAATTTGACAAGGACCAAATTGTGATGGCTAGACAACTGGGTCAGGACATGTCCAGTACTGCAACTCTTGAGGGGTATTCCAGATGTGCAGATGTCATATGTATCAAAAAAGGTTGAAGGAAGGGACAGAGGTGAACTGCCCAAGATGTACTGATGCATGAGGAAAGTGAAGGCTGCCCTCTGTGGTCTGATCAAAAAGACAAACTGCTTTACCTCAAGCTGCTAAAAATCACCTCCATTGTAAATAGAGTCCACTTGTATGTAGTTTATTCTGAGTATACACCCAACTGTTCTTATAAGCCTTTTAGGAAATTTAATGAAGTTTATTGGTGAACTTTGTCTTATCTTTATTCTCAAGAATAAACAGAAGAAGCTATATAGGGTTTTATTACAAAATAGCATCCCAAACCTTGACATCTGGTGAAGCACTGTTCAATCCATCAACCCAAAATATGAGGAGCATGGCACAACCCCAGATCTACAGAGTCATGGTGGAAAAATCACAGATGGGTGACAAAATATGAAAAAGCTTAATGGGTATGAATATATTTGAAAGTCACAATTTATTGTAAAAACAGCATTTGTTATTCACAACCAACAAGATTTCTTGTTTTTTCATAAAATTTTCCTCAAATATAACTTAACTGGCTTGCAGTTCAAAGAATTTAAGTCATAATTTTATAAGCCTTTACAACTGTAAAATATATTGCATAGCTTTGATTTTTTATTTTTTTATTTTTTTTAAGTAACCATTAAAAACATCCACAGCATTCAATACCATTTACAATTAACTTTAGGTGGCCATTGCTAAGTTTGTAAATACACTGAGAATGCCCTTTAAAACGCTGGAAGTTGTGGAATGAAAGTGGTGTCATTGTTTGCACCTGCGTCAGGTATGCTTTGGCTACTATTTTGTTTTGCCATTAGGCAGTTCAAGATAAAGCTTGAACTGTCTGATTTAAATTCCCAAGAAAACTAGTCCAGATATTTAGAAAATTACATTTATAGTAATATAATCTTTTTTTTTTCCCTTTTGGTCTATTACTAGAAACTTCAATAAGCTTGAAGCCACCAGGACGCGCTCCATGTAGCAACCAAAAGAGGAACCGCAGCCAGGGGGCGGCAACATGGCGGTGACAGCGGCTGCAGAGAGGAGAAGCGCATCCAAAAGATTCGCACACACACACACACACACACGCACTCAGCTTTGTGTTCACAGCGCAGGTCAGTCAGCTTGCTTAACCTGCTGGTACCAACAACACACTCCCTTAGCCGAACTCTCCAGAGTGAATTTCTCCCAACAGGAAGAGGCTTCTTTTGCGGTTTTGCCTCTGTTTTCTCCTTGCTTCTCAAGTGTCTTTCTCTCTCTCTTTTTTTCTTCTTCTTCTTCTTAACGCTCTTAACCAGTAATTAAACACAACACGAAGAGACGGGGGAGAGCCTTTATCAGTGTTTCATTAAAACCTCAGGGTTGGCGTGGAAATGACAAGCGAGAAGCCGGTGGCAATGCCGGGCTCGCTGTCGCTCTCGGACCGTCAGCCCGCTCCAGGTCACGGGCATCGCAGAGCTGCGGTCCCCGCTGCTGCCACCGGGAAGCCAATGATGATGTCCGGCTCAGGTTCAGTGGTCCTCCCGGCAGGCATGATCAACCCTGCGGTTCCTATCCGGAATATCAAGATGAAATTTGCTGTTCTTATTGGACTCATCCAGGTCGGCGAGGTTTCCAACCGGGATATTGTGGAGACGGTGCTCAATCTGGTAAGTACCCCTGAACATTATCTCCTGTATGACTGGACATTATCGCTCAAATCCACACCTGGAATTATTTCTGAAAGCAGCGTTCACGTATTATTGCGTATCATTTTTGACACATGGCCTGTGAAAATAAGGACTTGTTTGCAGTACAAATGGCTTGACATTTGCGAGAGAATCTTCAACGTGAATATTACAGTCACTCATTTAAACGGTAGCCTGTTGGAGGAAAACTGAATATAGCAAAGTAATTAATGAAGTTTTTAACTTTAGAAAAGTCCAGGAATTTACGTGCACTTGTTTCAGTGAGGAGTTTAAATCCAATGGTCACTTAAGATTTCAATGTTGTGGTTATAATAAGGACATGCATCTGCTGCTTGTGGTTGTGACAAAAGCATATTGAGGGATCAAGATATGATTGTCACAGTACTCCAGATCAGGCAAGTCCATAACTGCTGTAACACTTGTGATAGGCAGAGGCTGGTATGAAATTCTTGGGATACAATAACCTAAGGTAAAAATGTAAAATGCAAGCAACTCCACCTTAACATTGTAATCAATTTAGCTATACTACTGTTATCTATACATTTTTTTTTTATTTTGAGACCTAAATATGGTTGTAGTTTCCAGTAGCTTATTACACAGAATCTTGTGCAATAATTACAAGAAATCTTTTTTTTTTTTTTTTTTTAAGTTTCCTCTTTAGCTAAGCATAAGTCTAACAAGTTCATATTGACTGGTTAGTCAGGTTATCTGCTCCAGACACTGTTAATTCAAGATTGATAGCTGGCTCTCCCATCGTTTCTACACTACAACATCTGTTTTTCTTTTAAGATCTAAAAACATTTACAAGAAGAAGAAGCCGAATTCTGTTATTCTTGGGAGCAAGCAAAGCTTTTAAATCCAGGTAATCATAAATATGGCTATTGTTGAAAAGGTAATTTATCTTAGTAATTCAATTTAACAAGTGAAACTCATAGACAACCAAAGTAAGGTATTTCCAGTATTTATTTAGGTTAAAACTGATTCTTGTCACTTACAGCTAATGCAAACCCCAAAACTCTGTTTTTTAGAAAAGGTTCATATTACGTGGATTTGGGATTTTTTACTTGCTAATATCAGCCTGCTGGACAGTTTGTCCATGTGCAGTACAGTGTGTACAGTACTTCGTTGGGGCTTCTTCTACTTGGACGTAATTCGAGCAATATGTGGTGTGGCATGGAAATGATCAACCGGACGTCTTCTTTCAGCCAGCTGACTGGCAGTGGAAAGCAAACAGTTTTACTCTGTGGAGCACATAGAAAAACCCCCAATCAATATGGGACTTTCTCTGGAATTTTATTATAATCACTTAAAACTGTAAAAAGACTGCTGGAAAATTTGAGTGGTTTTGGAACTGTAACTCAAGCCCCTCTCATCAGAGTACAATTATTAATCAAATTTTTCATAATTCAGCTTTTTGACACCAAATTAGATTATGATGGATTAAAATCTGAAACTTTTATACTGAAGTCATTTTATTGTTTATTTAAAATTAAATAAAACCAGTTTCCAGCTCGTGCTTTGACCATCTGCAGCAGCTCTACAGTCTGTTTGCAATAGTTGGCCTCTCCTTGTTAGCACACCAGAGATTAATTACAACCTGTTCTAGCTCAACAGAGACCCACTTTGTGGAGCAGAACAAATTGTAGCCCTTGGCATGTTCAGACATGAGAGCTATTCTGCAGGAGCTGGAGTCACTGACACCTTGGCCCTTCTCACTTTGCTGTGCTGTTTTAAAAGAAAATCACTCTCTGTTGTATGATAATTCTGATTTTCTTTTTACTCCAACCTGATGGCCATGACATGATTGCACATTCATTTTTCATAATTTTCTGCTTGATGAATTTACTCTGTGATTGACTTTGTATTCATGCTTTTTTTTTTTTTTTAAAGTTCTTTGTGCTCACTCTTCAATACAACACTAGATTTTAGCACTGGAGCGATCTATTCAAACTTTTTAAAAAAAAAGTTTTCTATCAAACCAGTTTGAAACTTTTAAATGACAGATTTAATTAAGAGAGTATTGAAGCTCAGTTGTCTTTCATTTGTAGATACCAGTTCAATTAGATTATGTCTGGTAAGAAAAGATTGACGTCAGTCCAAGCAATGAAAGATTTAGTGCAATGATCGTAACACCAGATTATAGTTGTTATTCTATCTGCCTTTTTATCTAAATTACATCAGAATTTCTGCATCACACATTTATCTTCAAAAAAGCTGGGATGCAAAGACAATTTTGTTGAATTCTTTGAGTATATATATATATATATATATATATATATATATATATATATATATATATATATATATATATATATATATTTGTTTGTTTTATTTTTTTGCATACAAATTGAGATCAAATTTCAAATTTGTCTGAAGATTCCGAGATTTATGCTATAATTCTCATCAGGGATCCTGAATCATCATGTTCAAAGTCAATTTCATTCCTGTATTGGTAAGATTGGGCTTTTAAGAGTGTGTAGCCTTTACTCACCATTTTCTGTGACCATCTTACATAATATAGAGTTTACTTGAATATTATGTCAAATCATTTAGCTTTTTAATATCAACCAAAAACATAACTATTCGAGATTTTACTGCCATCTTTGAATTATCACACTGCATCTGTAGGCTATTTTGCTTCTCTGCCAGTGTTTTAGTTTCAATGTAAACCATAAAAAAGTCACAAATAAAAGCTATGAATAAACAAATGTCCATGTCCATGAGGATTTTCTCAAGTACAAACAACCACAAGGCAGCAAAAATCATGTTGAAATTTGTGAGTGGAATTCTTTACATTCATATCAAGTAAAGCATTTAGTCTATATAAATGTTTTTGAAAGGATGTGTGCATACCACAAACAGGATAATTTGATGTTTTATTTAACAAATAAACCGTCTCATTAAAAGACACAGAAGTCGCAAATATTATTGATAGAAAGAGTTGTTTTTTTATTTATTGTGGCATTTTATTTATAATACAGCTTCTTGAAAAATAAATGTTTTAATTGTAAGTAATGGTATAATTTTTATTCCATATTTATCGATGGAGGCACAAGTTAAGTCTTTCAGTGTAGCTGTGCTGTTCCGACTGCAGCTTTTATATATATTTTTTTGATGTTTTGATGCAATATTTGCAATTGTGTTTATGATTTAAGGTCATAGTAAATAACTTCAAAAATGGCTGTAGTCGACTCGTTTGTGGAATTGAAATAGTTTTCTCTGATTATATTCCACTTGGTTACATGTTAACAACTATATTGGATGTGTTCCAGCTGAGATCGATCAAGTCTGTGCATATTAGACAAATAGCATGGCGATACCAAGAAAGGCTCGTTTCTGTATGTGTTCGAGTGGCTATAAGCTATGATTCGCACTCTGCTCCTCCTGAGTCAGTTACACACTCTGATCAATATCGGATCAATATGTTCTTTTACAGATTTATAAATACAAGTTTTTCTTCTGAATTCCCCTCTCTAATGGGAACTGTTTTGGATTATGCCACAGGCTCTATTTGTGATCTTCACTGTTTTACTCCGTTTCTCCGTTTGGCCATGTTTTGGCATTTCCGGTAGGGCTTAGGGGACACAGTTTGCTGTGACATGAACCACGCCGCTGAGCTTGCCATGTTGTTGCAACTTTGAGACACATTATATCAAGCAATTAAATAGATGTTTCATTAATTGAAAACACGAGCCTCATGTCTTGTTGTTATGCTGTAGCTCTTTGCATTCGTCCCCCCGTGTAGAGCAGGTTAATAAAAGATGGTGATGTACCTACGTGGAACAATTGAGTGTCGTTCCAATGTTGTCGTTGTACCGCCTGTTGTAGTTTGTTCATGCTAAATGCCCTAAATAATGAGTTAGATTCTACGTTAGTTAGGAATAACAGTGTGTACATCAACACGTTCTTTACTCGTTGAGCCTTTTTATTCGTTCCCATTCAGAACACTTACATTGGAAGGGGGGGGGGAGGTGTACGATATGCAAACACTGTGCTTCCTCAGTTGAGTTTATTCAGTTTGAAGCCATTCAGTTTCCCCCAATCACATTTTCCTTTCCTCTGATCTACTTCATGATAATCTTCTTAGGATTTGAGAGAAAATTGAAATTCTGACGCTGTGCAAATTTGTTTGTTTTAAAAGTAATTTCCTTCAGCTGTCAATTGGCTCAGCGACATGACGATAATGCATTTTCTTGTCCTCAGTCAAGGACAAGGTAAGGGATTGCACTTTTTTATTTTTTGCCCTGTCTGCAAATATTCTGTGTCTCTCTGAACATCCAAGATCAAGTGCATTTCAGTAGCAGTTTTATCTAAATGTTCTTTAATTCAGATCAAATGAAAAACGGCCAAACGCATTTTGATCTCACTGCTCATATGCTATGCAGTTTATTAGGTTGTTGTCAGTAGTTTAATCAAGTTTACCTTGAGTTTCAAAGCTCGGATATATTACTTATATTGAAGTGTAGATAAATTGTCTGTCAACCTGATTACATCAGCAAAAATATAGCTTTTGGGTACAGAATCTTTTGATTTAAGGATAACCATCAGTGCCTTTAGGAAATGCCGAAGAGTGAGGTCAGATGACTTTGCGAAAGCTGTAAGTCTGTTATCTTTGTTTTTCCCTTTGGTCTCGCTCCTCTCTTGCTATTCTCATTCGTTCTGCTCACTCATGCGTTCCTACCCCAGAGAGATGCCAATAGTATATTATTTGGCTGCTGCCTAAATTAGTGTCATGGCTCATCCCAGGAAGCATCTCCCAGCTCAGTGGGGGAATGTTGCTAAGAGAACAACTAACTCCTGGTTGTGGGAACTTTATGGGTTAAGACTTTTTTTTTTTTAGTTTCTTGATAGAAATATGCTGAAGCTCAGAATGATGAAATATGTGAAAAGTCTTGCTGAAAGAGATGACAATAATATAGACTGACTTAAAGATAACAGTGAGAATTACATTTTTTATCTTTCTGCTTGATGTTTTGCATTTAAACCATTTATTCATAATGATTTTAGAATCTTCCCTTTTATCTGCATTTTTAATATTTGGTTGAAGTATTTCCAAAAGCCCCTCTTCTGTTTTCTATCAAAGGATAGTCGGAGCATATGGGAGTCTTTTCAACAGAAAGTATACTTGATTTATCAAAGCTCTTTTTGAGACATTAAAACAGATTTTTAAAGAAAAGAATCACTAAGGCAAATGCAGTGGCAAGTATTCTTAAACTGGCATCATACTGTTTACCTGTAATGTATTCGGGCATATTAAAAACGTAGGAAAACGTGATATGCAATGACAATAAATCATAATTCTGACAAACAACTTCTTAGCTAAACATGGTTAATCTTTCTGCTTTGTTTTTTTTTATTTTTCCTAAGCCCAGAGGACAGGTAATCTAACAGTTTATTCCAAAAGAAAATGAAACTCTTCATTTCTATGTCAACAACATAGTTTTTGGCAATGATGCACTGCAGTTGTAGTTTTAAGTTCTTTAACAGAACAGTTTAAATAGGTTCCTATGAAATCAGGTTTATTATTAGTTGTTTTTTTTTCTCCTAATTTAACTTTTTCCCATATTCCATTATTTTAGCTTTTATTTTTCTGAATTTCACTTCTACCATTCTAACTACAGTGGCTCCCAGCTTATGTGCTTCAGTATTCATGGATGCACCTGTTTGCAGATTTTTCTGTGGAACGTAGGTCCAAATTATTTCTGAAAAAATGCACCTTTTAGGAAGTTGAAATACCTAGGTGCTATGTGCTGACATTTGCAAAGCCATCCCAGGAGCGGTATCTATTTTCCTTGGCCCTGATTGGCTGTACACCCAGGAGTGGAAATGTGGAAGGCTGCTGCAATTTCTGTGTGTAAACTATGAAAATAGGCATTTATAGTGATTTTTTGAGGCAATCTCTAGTATTCCTGGACTTCAGCTATTCATGGGCAACTGTAGTCTTTGTGAATACACTTAATCTAATAAATCTAAATTAAACTTAATCTAATATTAAATTCACTAACTTTAAACAACTAGTGTAATTCTTCACATACAAATGCTTTTGTATCATTTAGATTTAGATTCTAGCTGACCAGATGCAAAAAAACAACAAAATTACAACTTTTGATATTTCACAAAACAAAGTGTTAAAAAGGTTTATAAGTGTTTTTAATAATCTATAATTAGTGTCTGATAATTATCTGTTTCACATGGCTAAGTATAATGGTTTTTAAATGGATGTAATTAGAAGTGGTCAGAAAACGACCCAAAAAGTGATGAAAGTGTTTTTTTGTTGTTGTTTTTGAACTTTGAATTTTTTTTTTGCTTGTTAAAAAAAATTCGAAGATCCAACAGTGTGTTAAATTAAAGCTGATTACAGGCAGGCGAAAATGTTGTTTTCGCCTGCCTGTGGGTTGGGGAAGAGAAACGCTAAACCCGTCAACAAAAATATGCAAGATTGTTTAGAAAATTGTTAATAATAATGTGGCCGACTGGTATAATTTGGCTGTGTAAATAGAATTTCCCTAAACCTGAGGCTACATACCATGTGTTGTCCTCCCCGTAGGCGTGAGGCCCTCTATGCTCATTTCTATGGAGATGAGCTACATCTTAGATCATGCAAACCTAATTCATATTGCTTTATGCAGCAGATAGACAGCACTGCAGCAGGGCGTTTCCATCACTGTAGAGACTGAACGCAAGCAAAGACAGTCTGACAACTTCACACCGCTGGTGTAGATAACATCTCTGGCTATGTCACGATAACGGTATGTTTATAGAAATATAAACAGTTCCATTATTATTTGTGATTAGTAAATGTGTGAATTTTATAATTGACTGAAAAAAGGTAAATGTAAAATATGGGGAAACTATAATATTTATACTGAAGCCAAACAAATATATTGAATGTTGCAGGGATTGCTTTTGTCAAATGAAAATTTAGATATGGAAGTAAATTTCCCTTATACTGTTTTTAGGATAACAATGTTCTGTTCTCAGTCACTCCACTTTTTTGGGGGGTCACTGATGAGGAAACACGAATCAGAAATGTTTACAGAGAAGTCTGTTTGAAATGGTTGATGCATTAATTTTGAGCTCTTTCTGATTTATCCACTGGATCATTAAAATTGCAAGTTTTCATGTACATTTGCCTTTTTATTGCTCAAGGTTGGTGCAGTTTGTCAGTGAAAAGCCAGCAAAAAGGATTATACTTATTTATTGTACTTTAATTGGTTGAACGTAAAATACTTGACTTCTGCTTTTGAGTCGTGATTTCGCCTGCCTGTATCCTCTCCAGTCTAGAAGACTCATTGCATTTCTGAAAAGCTAATAGAGCACACAAGAGAACAATTCAGCAAGCGGTTCGTCTGTACAAAGATCGGAATTTAATTGCAACAGTTTTAAATGGAAAGCATTTCAGGGGTTCAAAATGAATGTTTAAGGTTGCAAACTTTGTTCTTTATGGAACATTGGATGCAATATGTTAAACATGGACACGGAACAGCAAAGGATCAGCAATAGGCTTTAGGATTTATCTACAAAATGGAAAATGTTGTTTTGTTTATTGTGTGCAAAAATGCGATCACACTGCTCTGCTACATGGTATCACTTTCATAGTGGATTCTCAGCAAAAAAGGCAGAACATTTGTTCTTCCTGTGTCAGAACACATGGAAAAGAAGAAAGCCAACTCAACTGGTGCACCGTGAGGCATGAGGTCCATATTAAAGGAAGTGACAGATTTATCCTCCTCTCTGGCACATGAGCCACTAGGCAGTTAATGATGTGTGCTGTGAATACAGATTTCTGCATTATTCCTGACAAAGCAGGCATTGTTGATAGCATGATTCTGCTTTGAATATGTTTTCATTTACACTTCGGTCCCTGTAGTTTTTGCGTGCTATTCCTTCTTTGCCTGCCTGTGCTTTATATCAGTGGATGTTAAAGGACATCCGAGTTCATCCCGTTTCGGCTACCTATTGAAATCAAGTGACGGCTTTAGTGTTTATAATTAAGCATAAATTCTCAAATTTATTCGCTGCAGCACAGCTGGGATGTTTCTGTTTCTTGCTGATACTGAAGGCTATGTTCTCTTTAAGAGTGTGATCATGCACATACTTAATGTAGCTGAAATAGGAGGGAGATAATGAAGGGTTTAGTAAGAGTTGGGGATTTGGATTACAATTAATACTGAGATATCAGCTTGATAAATGAAGACACCGTTTATACGTCCCATCTCCCTTGACACATTCCACCAGGACACTTATTTTTGTCACTTAGCATCTGTTCATTTTTCCATTATTGGAATTTAATATGGAAAATCCATCTTTTTGCTTATCAAATATATTCTCAACTGCAGAGTAAATGACTTACCTTTATCTCATCTAAAGAATCTTATCAATCAAGGTAAACACCCATTTTTTTAATTTAAAATATACAGACACTGTGTTCTGTCTACTCGATGAGTTCATCTTGAAAAAAAAACCAAATGGTTAAATATATTTGCCAGATGGTTTCTTACACAGAGCCATCTGTGTAGTCTATGTAGAAAACCACAAGAAAAAGGACATGTAAGGCATGTGGATAAAAAATATATCCCCATCTTCCTTAACTGGCAGTCTTCAAAATGACGTGAACAAATAAGAGCCTGTCCAAAATACAAATCATGCAAAGACTATACTTGAAGAGGGTAACACTATTTTTCCAGAAAATATTTGTTTGTTGTCTCCAAGCTAAGTAATACACTAACTTTTATCGGATTAGGATACCACAGACTCATCTGTGGCACAAACTGGTATCCATATTTAGCTGAATGCCTTTCCTGATGACTGCCAGTGTGACTTATTTTGCCCCTGAATCTGAATCTTATCCATACACCACGGCAATTTGTTTTCTTTACTGTTTGTTGAATTGCTTACTGTTTAATCATTTAGCATTAACTAGACAATAAAAATACAATCATAGTGCTATTGATTGTTTTTTCTGATTGTTTTGGGAAAGCATCCAGTCTTGAATAAAACCAAAGCATAAAGAGAGGATTGCAGGAAATATTTACCGTATTTTCCGCACTATAAGGCGCACCTAAAAACCTTCAATTTCCTCAAAAGCCGACAGTGCGCCTTATAATCCGGTGCACTTTATATATGGACCAATATTGAGCCACAACAGGTCTAGCAACTACGGTAAGCAGCCGCCGATTTCATTTTCACCCGTAGAAGAAGAAGCGTGCGGTGCATGCTGGGATAGTTGTCAGAACGCTGGTTTGTTATCTATTAATAATGTTTGACTGACCTATCTACCCACTGAGCGTCTAGAATCAGGTCGTCTGGAGGTCATTTAGTGCCACGTTCTCCACGAACATGCTGTGCGCGAACGGAGAAGGGTGACCATCGTCCGGCCACGCCCCTGCCCAGTTGCGGAAGGCTCTCCTCGCTGACCGGAGTCAGACTGTTTTGTTGACATTCGCTTTAGTGCTGCCACATCTAGTGGATGCATTATGTAACTCCAGCCTCTACTGTAGCGTCTATTCTATGCACCTTATAATTTGGTGCGCCTTATAGTGCGGAAAATATGGTGTATATTTCTTTTGTTTACAACTTCACCTTCCTTTCTCATTGAGGTTCCTAGCAGAAGCCTTCAGGAACTGCAATGGATCCAGAACTTTGCTCCTGAAATCCAGATGAGTGCGCAGAAACATTAACACTCACAACCTACCCCAAACTCACTCCATTGGTTTTCTGTTGCTGCTCGGGCCGAGTAGATCTCCTTGTCATCTGACGGCGCATTTACAGAAATGTTTCGCCCCCCCGTCGACACATTTCTCACCCCACAAATCTGTACATCTTCCCTTTACTTGAGTCGGTCGCCTCCTTCCCACCAGCACAAAACTCACCAGTATGGGCAATTGAGCACACCATGCTGCTGGCCTTTGGCTGTGGAATGCTCTCTCTAACACGTTGAGGAGCAAAGCGGCCTGCAGACAGTTTTAAACATAGTTAAATGGAACATTTGTTGGTTCCTTTAACATTATGCTTTGAAATGTTTCCTTTTTTTATAAAGTTATGAAGTCGACTTTAGCTAAAATTATCATTATTATCAGAGATTTTGGTTTTAATCAAATATTAACCAATATGAGGGAGTTTAGCTCTACAGAGAAGGGAGATAGTGTGATTCCTGATAATGTAATCTGGGTATGATATATGTAGCCTTGGTGTACGCTGCAGAGCTCATCTCCTATGTTGCTTTGAGGATTCAGTCCTGGCCGTGTCTTGTCCCTACAAGCGTACTGAAGCCGATTTTCAAGCAATGTTTAGATGTGTGTCCCTGGCTAATGCTATTACTTGTGAGAGCTGGACTGCTTTGAAAGAAACATCTGGATGGAGAGCCTCACTGTTTCCTTGGAGTCTGAGGCAGAGACAGATTACTGCTGTACCATTTGGTTGATAATGATTCAGCATGGAATTAGATGCTCTGTATGGAACAGCTTGGCTAGTGTGATAGTCTTATTGCAGCTGCTAAAATGAATACAGGGTTTTAGGAGTGGCTGTGAAGATTTCTAAGTCCATGTATCACAAGTTTGATAAAATAAGCTCTGATAAATGTTTCAACACTTTATCACATTCCCTGCTGCTGGGCAGAAAATTCACACTGCATCAGACTCATACTTAATGCTTATGCATAAGTTTTGAAAGTCAACACAGCTGTTAAAATTTCAGATTTTTGAAACGTAAACACTTTTATTAAAATCAATAAAACATTTTTTCATATTTAGTGTAACTGAACTAGAAACAAATTTTAGCTAAAATTGTGTGATTTGGCCGTTTTTACTCACTTCTTACAAATATTCTTCAAGTCATATTGTGAGGATATCTCCTGTTCAAAGCTTTCCACAGGTACCAACAGGTTTTCTGTTGAATTTTTGTTCTATATCTGACTTAGCTGATCCATAACCTTAGTTTTCTACTTACAAAGCAAGTTCTTTGTACTTCGTTCTTGAGAGAAAATAACCGTCATCATCTCTATCTGTCGCCTGAAAGGTCTGAGTCACAACTGATATTTTGAAGTCTTCAACTCCTACTTCCAGAGAGATGTTATGAAAATAGGCCAACACTGAGGTTAAGAGTTTTTACCAGTCTCTTTTGTTCTCTGTGTGCAGTCCAGTACTTGTTCTCCATCCATGGCCCGGCCCAACACATTGTTCAGAGGAAACTCCTACAACTACTTATATTTTGCTGTTTATTGATGAGTTTTGCTGAGCCACATAATGCTGTTGCTGTTTTTTTCACTCTTACCCTGACTGACACCTTTGTGAAATGAGATCTTGGATTTTTTTTTTCTCACCATTGAGAAAATGCAAAAGAGTAACTGTCAAAAAAAATCCACAGTAAGTATTCTGCTTGATCTAACCTTTGCCCTTGATACATTTGTCCATAGCATTTTTGTTATCAGGTTCTGGAATGTAGCTTATATATCAGGTGTGTCTGTAGAGGAGTTTCACTTTAACTTTCTGTATTGATAACATTCAATGTTTTTGGCAAACCAAACTGAGTCAGACTGTAAGAGCCCATGTAAGTACTTTGAGCTGCTCTCTTTCTCTTATATTTACCCACCAATGCCAGATAGTTTCTGGATGTGCTCAATCATTTGTATCCTGCTCTATCATTCTTTTAAGCTTGCTGAATATCGTAAGGTATCTTTGTAAGATACCTTCCTTTGTAAAATGACTTACCAGGATGAAACAGTGGCTTTGTGGCACCGTTTGGTCAGGGATCAGACATAATCATTGCCACTGTGATCCATATAAGAAATAACCTTTTTTCCACTAAGAGATATTCCAAACTTTGAACTCTGCAGACAAAAGCTGAATTGGATATCATTATTCATACTTGTATTTAATCTAATCTTGATTGTTTTAAGAGTCCTTTCGTGTGTCTAATGGATCTTGGCGATCTCCAGACAGTACAGAATGCAGCTGTCTCTTTCTTGTGGAGTTAAACTACAAGAAAGAGACAGCACATTACTCCAGTTTTAGTCTCTTTGGATTGGCTGCTTTTGTCCTCACTTTTAGAGCCCCGTGCAGACAAGCTCCAGCTTATTTCTCCACATCACAGTTTACAATCTGGTCAATGGGTGTTAATGGTTTCAGGAATGATATAAGAGGGAAAAAAATCTTAGAGTGATAGCCCCAAGTTGTTGAATTTGTTGCTTCATGCTTGACACTGTATTTATTCTTTGAGTCTTTTAAGACTTATTTATTCAGACAAGCTTTTTAGCTACATTTGGGTTGTCTGATATTTTCTTTGCTCTTGTGTATGCCATTCTATTTCTACCATTTATGGATTTCTGTTTCATGCAAATATTTTATAGTAAAGCAAATATAAGGTAAAGGTGTAATATAACACTATGGAGAAGTCATTGACCTATACTATGTACTATTTAGATATAAAGTTTACTTATTTACTTCTAGGACAGATGTAAGGAGAAAGGCGGTTCAACAAACTATTAGTTAAAGGGTCAAGGTATATATAAAGGTTATGCCCTTTTTTCCCCTTTTTTTCCAAGTACATTCTATATAATATTATGACAAATCAAAGGTGGCAAAAGGTTTGTTCTATTCTCATTTTTGACATCACAATAACCTAGCACTAAACGTAAGATTTTATGCCTGCACTTGACTTTCTATAATCTCTTAATATATCTTTCCTTGGTAAGAAGTATTGTGTACATATTGGAAAAACTTAAAAACTAAAATACCATCTGTTAAAACCTACAATTGTTGACAGCATCCTGCACTGACCGTCAATTTGCAAGTCTTTACATGTTGACCAACTGGCCCTCAAACACATTTATGAAATTGTCCACATTCCCACAGTGACCTAGATGGAATATTTATATTGAAGAAGTTAATTACATTTCAACATGTAGATTACAGCACTTACTGTGCTGCCATTTCCATTCAAATTGCTATTTCAAGTAGAGCAGACCACATGACTTGTGCAGCTATGCCTTTTCAGAAGAGGATTAAAATCCGAAGTGAGGAGAATTGCTCTGTATCCCAAGTGTATGATTTTGGAAGTAGTATATTTTTGGCATCACAGTCATTTTTTAGCTCACAATTCTGTATAGCACAGTTAAAAAAAAAAAAAAAAGACTGAACTTCTGGGTTCGTGTACAGAATACAGTGTAAAATGTGTTTTGCTGGTGTCTCAGTGGTATAGGGAGCTAGTGAGTTTGTCATTGAGCACTGCTGCTGATTTTCAGTCTCAGCAGGACTAAAATTGCTTGCAGTAGATGTCATCCAGTGGAACTGTGTCAGTATGTTTAAACTGGATGACTGAGTTGATTGGAAACTAACAACCTTGTTTTGCAGAGATGGAATTGCAATTGGCAGATAAATTGAGCATTATCGTTTATCCATCACTCTCTACATATGCACAGTGCTGTTGAATATGAAGTGTAATTGACTATGAACATCCATCACATCTTAACAGATTGTACAGGTGTGACAGGTAATGCCTTTTCCTAGTAATTCAAAAATGAACTAGATGTAGTTACTCTTGGAATGATATTTGTCAAGCATTTGTTTTTGTTTATTTTGATGTTCATGGCTCACAACTAATGGAAATCCAAATCCCCCATCCAACTGCAAAAAGGATTTTAAATACAGAAATCCTGTCATTCTGGGAGTCTGTCCATGTGCCTTTATGGTATATGTACTCACTTCTCGGTTGGGGACTCTTTTTGCATGAATTCTTGTGTCAGTACAGCATGGCATGGCAGTGACTAGCCTGTGGCTCTGCAGGGGTGTCAGTAAGTCTTTTTCCTCTTAAGAATACCTCACACATTCTTTATAGGGCTTTGATTAGGATACTTTTCTGGTCAATCATGCACATTGATACCAAGTTGCCAGAAAGAGAGAGGGAATTTACAACCACAACTGAAAATGTATTTAATGACCAACAGCACCAATTCAAGAACATTTGCATAAGCATTATTGTACAAAAAATAAGATTCATCCAAAAAGTTGCACAATACAATGACTTAAACCTCTGGAAATGAAGAAAAATGAAAGCTGGGAGACGGCCAATGGTCTTCATACGGCCAACAGCTCACAGTGGAGGTGTCCGACACCCAGCAATCTTTCTCATGTTTTTTCCCCCCATTTTCTAAGCATTGCTTGATCCTGAAAACAAAACCAGCTGACCAAGCCGAGATTCTCAATGTGCTGTAATGGCAAGAAGACGGTTGTCAAATTAGGCGTTACACTGTGGTGGTCCCAATGTGTTCTTATTCCATAATCCCCCCATTTAGTGTGAGCACACAGCCCATGATGCTTCTGTCAGTGCTCAAATACTGTAGTAGTAGATTACCGTTTTGCTCTGTGTGCCTTTGACTTGCTAGTTGCCAACATTGCTGGGAGCCAAAACTGTCTCCTGAGTTTCTGCTAGTGCACTCCGGGTGTAAAAACTAGACTATTCCATATAAATCGTTGACAACATTTGGTTTTGAAAAATTGTCAATTACTTCTTTAGTTATTGTAGATTAATCATTGCAGCTCCAATGGGCAGGTGCAATCCTGAGCATTTTCATTTAATCTCAGGATTGCACTTATATTTGGCTCTGTTTGTTTGTGCAGCTTTTTCAACCACGTCTTCCTTCTACCTAACGTTACATTGATATGTTTGGAAAGAGCACTTTGAATGGCTTTATTCTGAAGGTGATTGCCTCTGAGTATTGTCAAGTTAATGTTGGCCTTCCTCCCGACAGGATGGAGTATAACATCGCCAATAACATACACACTTGGTAATAAAAAGATTTTATTTTCTTATGTTGCATTATAGTTTCTTGTAGTCTATATATACATACAAATAAACAGTAACAAAAACTTGAAATAAATCACAGTGTATTGTAGACATGAATTATGGGTTTCTCTCTTTTTTTTCCCTAGCATTTTTTGCAACATGTGTGTTTTGTGTTTTTCTTGTTAAGATTCATGTGGCCAGCAGTGGATGATGCAAGCCTCTTTAAACTTTGGAGAAATCAGTGTTAAGCCACGTGAGACATAGGCCTCATTTCACCTGGGTGAATGTGACTAGTCTGAAATATTTTATAAATGGGTTCAAATTTCTAGACAGAACGAAATACTTTATTCAAGTCTGAAATCTGTGCAAATATTTTCATAATGTATTATGTTTGATCAAAAAACAAATCAGTTTTCTGTAACTTCAAATACGCAGCGTCTGTTTTACATTACCTGCTGACTGTTTGACTATCTGTCTCTGACACAAACATATTTTTTACACTTTCAGATAATGAGAGTGTGCACACTGTTTTAAATAATTGCTGGCACAGTGTGGTAGTTTTCTTCTTTTTTTCTTATAGTAAAAAGTTGCGAGACGGGCAGGTGGTGGAGGATGATGTGGAGAAAAAAGTTGTCTTCGTTGCTGTTTATTCACAAAATGCCTTCGTCAAGAGAGCAGCTTTTTGGCTCACTGAATTTGAAACACTAATCACAGCAGTTGAATATAAAATTAGCCTCCAAATAACAAATACTAAAACTCAATTAAATGAAATGGGTTCACAATAAAACAAATTAAAATAAACTGTATCTTATGAAAAACAGGTGCAAAAAAATATTCAGCCTGCGTACTTCTAACTTAATCGATAAGATCTATTCGTAGGACTGAACCATTCATCAGATTAAAAGAAAAATGCATTTAAAGTTTATATGCCATTTTATTAGCAGGGCTGCAGGGAGTAAAAAGAGCAGGAGTAGAGAAGATGAAGATTGTAAAAGATAAGAGCAAGACAGATGGGCAAGAGGAGAGGAACAGATGAGACATGCAGTTAGCACTTTATATCTGCTCTAAGCAACACCTGCAAAAAACGCAGAGATGTAGCCTGGTCAACTAAACTTAAACCAAGTCATACCAACATCATTATTCCATCTGTGGACAAGCTATAATCTAATAAAACTCCGAATTTTATACCTGCTAGCACCAAACGTTTTGTTGATGGAAACTTAAGCTGTTTTAGTTTTGATTTCAAATTAAGTCAGTTGAAGTATAAGACTGATACAACTGCTCGTATACATTTTACTCTTAAATCATGCAAAAGTGATGAAAAATAGCTTTGAGCTAAATGTTCTCTTGTTGGGCTTCCTAGTATTTTGGGACCCTGTGGCTTAAATGCTGCGGTGCTCAAAATGTATATTTCCAATTTATGATGCAGCCTTTTGTTGGCATAACTGAGTTGCAGGTGTGATGGAATATTAATAGATTTAATTTTCTCTAGGCTTTTTATGCAACCTATCTTATGCTTACTGCTCGCTAGTAACCCACAGGTTGATTTTTCACACGCTTATTTACCTGCTTTGTCTGAGCTATCTGTAAGAAAAGAGTTGTGTCCCTGTTGCTATAAGTCCCTTGTAGCTGTTTTGGTTTTCATTTAGTTATTTTTGTAAGTAAAACATCACACATTTTCACAGACAGTGGTCACAAAGTTTTTCACAAGAAGCGTAAACCCAGTAATCTGACATGTAATGTACAGAAAACAAACACAATTCAATCACAAATTCATATCATAGAAGCTCAAGTTTCTCTAAAAGCTTCTTGGATTAAAAATTTCGTTAGCTGCTCTCTGTAGACAGAGTCCAAATCCCTCCGGAAGATGGGTAATGCATTCCACAGTATGGGTGCAATGGCTTGGGGGAATCAGTCTCCTCTGGTTTGGAAATGGGTGTGGGGGACCTCTAAAAGGTTTTGATTTGATGACCTCAGGCCACAGAAAGAGGTATGTATTTGAAATACAAAATATATGAAGGAGCCTATCCGTATGATGCTTTAAATGTTATGACTAAAATATTAAAATGATCTGGCCTTATGGTCAGGCAGTCTAGTGACTTCAAAACCAGGGTTTATGATTTTCTGTGTTTGAACGACTGAGAGGTCTTGCACCGAGTATTGGAAAGCCTGAAGATGAGCCAGTCCAGTCTTGTTAAACCAATAAGCTGGCCATTATAATAGTCCAGAGACAAAAATATGAATTATCATTGCATTTGTTCCTACTACTCTTATGACGCATCCAACAGAAATAGAAATGTACAAAATATTATGGGCCTAATGGATCCGAAAATATTTTAGTTTAGCATTTTCTGTTTTCTTTTATATGCAGTAGAGGTTTGACACATTTCCAAACTGTTTTAGCAAATTTGTAATTAGTGTAGAATAATGTGATGCAGATTAGTCCATTTATAGTAAGACATTATGTTTGTCTTACCATAATGTGGTACTAATGCATCTTTTTGTGTTCAGTTTAGAAAAAATAAATTCAGGTTAATCAATCTTCCTGTTTTCCATTTTGAAGTAGAAATGATTAAATTCTGTCCAGACTTATTGAGAACCTGCAGAGAGCCTTTTAGTTTAATACCAATGAGAAGCTATTGCACAGATACACACTTTAGCTAATTTTGGTGATATCTCATGAAATGATGTATGAAATGATGGCCTATCAAACACAGAAGAAATAAAGTTTAAGGTTGGCCATGCATGGTAGGAATGATTTACACAGAAGTTTTGTGGAAATGTATATCTTATCACTGCTAAAACGGAGATTCTAGATGATTTTTCTTATGCGTTGTACCTTGTCTTTAAAATATATTTCTACAAAAATCTGTTGTTGGGACAGAATGTTGAAAAGTCTCTTAAGAGACTCTCAACACATTTTGCCAAGACTTAATGTTTTTGTCCTCTAAAGGACAAATGACGTTCATCTCATCATCCTCATTACTGACTTGGCCATTGAACACGGAGTAAATATTTGTTAAACATGCTGATGTCTGTTATTTTGGCAATCTTTGCACACTTAACAGCAACTTGGTAATGATCTGGATTACCCACTGTATTGCTCACACTATTTGGCCTTGGCACGTTCTAAAAAACCTGTCTGCCAAAAACGGCTCAATGGTTGCAAATTGTGTTTCAGCCAGAAAAAGTTGGCTGATTTATTCAAAGCATCCACCGTCTAAACAAGGAATCCCTCCACCACTGTGAGGGTGATTCTAAAATGGCCTTTATATTGAGCTGTTCTTTGATTTCAGCTGCATGGAAGAAGGACTCTGAAGGGTTATTCCCATTATTTTAAAAGCTCCATAATTGGTCTAAACTGAGGGGTCTTTTCTTCTTTGCCAGAGGCAATTTTCCAAGTGGAGTAATGGCCAAATTTCTAAAATGATTAATATTGATTTGTGAAGGATCAATTTAGTCTCTGTATTTGTGTAACATAGTAATTATTTTTGTTGAATTTGTTTCTGGTGAACATAAACACATCTCAGCATCTCATCAGCATAATCTGCCTGGCTTGTTCTGTCAGTTTGTTTGACAGCTGTCATATCGGTCACAACAAAAACAGTGTTAATGTTTTTCCCTCCGACAGACGGGCCATCTTGATATGTTCTGTAGTTACTTTGAGATGGATTATGAAAGCAATTAGAATGGAGATGATCTTGAGCTTGGCAGATGAAAAGACATGCATTTACAAAGAAAAAAAGGAGAAAATATGTAAATCAGCAAGTTTGTCATGATTTGTTTTTTGTTATAGATGGTTTTACATGCTGAAAGTTTTCAACAATTTCTTGTTTCTTTATTCATAACCAGCAAAATATCATTATTAAAATAGTTTCTTGAAGTTCTACAGAATTCTTGAAGCTTTTGTATCTTAAACAAACAGATTCATGGAACTTTGTGACGACTATGAAAGACATTTCCTGCAAAGATCCAACAGCTGAAATGAACTTCTTTAGTAAAAAAGCATTATATGCTTTCTTGAAACAGTTCATAGGGAAAACAAGAATGAAAGATATTACCATTCTTCTCACTAAATATATTTCTGTTAATATGCAATTCAGTTGAGACGTCTGTCAAACAAAAGTACAAGAAATCAACAAATTCAAAGACATCACAACAAATGTCCATGAATGCAAGACAACAGAATATGTATTGAACACTTGCAGCTATATTGATTTCTTAATGCTGTCAGATTTCACCTATTTTTGCAGCCATTTTTCTTAAATCAGTGCCAAGTATTATTGTTTGATTTGGATCCAATTAATAGTGTGTAGAGACATTTTTTCTATACCAAAGTATCACACAGAATATGTGGAGAAGCATAGAGCTTTCCTAGTACCTTGATAAATGTATTGTCATAAAGCATAATGACATTAGCTGCAGAAATGACTAAACTTCTGAATGTTTCAGTAGGCACCATTGAAGTCATATTCCTGAAATGGAAGAAACATTACATCACAAATCAGCAGTGACTAGAGTCTCCTATCGTTTAGCTAGAGAGAAGTGAAAAAGAAAAAAAAAACAACAAATAACTCCTTCAGAGAGCTGACAAAGACATGAAAATGGCAGGAATAGTTTCTTCCTTGATAACTTCAGTGGGAGATGTACTGTGTGGTACCGGTACCGAAGGCCACACACATTCAAAGGAACTCAGCAGCAACATTGCATCTTGTCATAAAACACGGCTCAGGCTGGTCCTCAGCCATGTTTGTTCCCTGGTGAGGTTGTTGTTTTATGTGCTGCAGTCTACCAGCCTAATATTGGGGTGGATGGCGCCATCCTCTCCTACAACACGTTCTGACCCCCCAGACAAAGCCTGCAAGGTCTCTGAGAATCATGTTCTATGATTTTTCTAGTCTTTTTAAAACCATCCAGATGGATTTCCACCTCTACCAGAGGGTACTGGACAACTTCACTGGCAAGTCACAGTATGTGCAGTACAGAGGCCCCACAGGGAGATGTGCTGGCACTGTTCCTCTTTACCCTTTCACACTGCACTGCGATAAAATGTATTTTGTGGTACTGACAAAGTGTCTTGTTTATTGTAGGATTACTGTTTTCTTTCTTGGATGAACAATTTAAAATGTTATGCTTATGATATTAAATAAACCCATATTACATTTTATGGTGACTGTCTTCGCTAGGGCAGTTCACTTCAATTCATCTAACTGGCTAATTAGCATCTCCGTTGGAATAAGGAATGGGGTAAACATATCTGTACTTAGTAATTCAATTGCCAAAGACCACATAAAAACTGCATTAGCTGAATAGGAAAAACTTTCCCGTGCCAAATAAACTGCAACTGTATTAAATTCAATAACACTTTGGGATTTTTTTTTTCTTTTTTTTACAGCTTTATCTACCCTCTCTGTCTGCAGTATCCAGAGTAACATTTGAATTGGGATTTGGTGGTCCCTGTCGATACATTTATTCTTGCTTAGAGGTTAGCTGGTGCTTTCAGATCTGTCATGGAGTCAGTGGCGGTGTGGACAGCGCGCCTGTGTTTCTGCACTGAGCCGTGTGATTGCCATGTGTTGGAGGACATGGCCAAGTCTCACTCGGGGCATCTGCAGATTGGTGTGTGTGTGTGTGGCCATGTTTCTTGGCTGAGCTATTGGTTGCTCTGATTCTAAACTGGCACGCAGTCAAATTGTTTTTGCCTTTTAGAGATCATTATAGTAATGATTAAGACTCTCCGATTTTGTTGTGCTCGGGCCACACAAAGCTCATAGATAGAAATCGCACAGATGAAACTAGAGTGCCAGTTGCACTTCCATTGTTTATACCAGGGGTCTGCAAGCTGTGACTCTGTAACCATGTGTGAACATGTGAGCCTTCTGTCGATCCATGATTTCAAATATTAAGGTGAATGAGGCTGGTTGTAGCAGCTTTTTGTGTGATTGTTTTTCTTCAACAAATTAATGGAGCAGAAGACATCCATTGCTCATAGATGGCTAACTACATGCTTTTGTTAGCTTTAATTTTTAGAAACATGGACTAACTATTTGTTTAATCAAAGTTTTTCTATATGTTTAATCAAAACATTTTTTACATTATTTAGAAAATCAGTTTTTTCTTTTTTTTTTCTAAAGGGTCACCTAACTTTTACAGCTTTAGTCTACAATTTAAATTTCAATCGACTTCAAAGTATTTCATAATCTGTACTTTTTTGATATTTTGTTTAAGAGGACCAAGGGCAAAATTGGTTCATTTGAATGTCATGGTCGCATAGACGTTGTTTATAATACACCTTTTAACACAGAGAAAAGCTCTGCATTCCACTGAAACCCTTTTACTGTTCACCTCGGAGATGTACTTCTCTAATCAGATTTAAATCTGAGGATTCATTTAAAAACTATTCTGCTAATCTGCTCTTTTGGTAAGCGAGCTCTTAGAAGTGCACCAACTCAAAACCTAATTATATTATAGTAATTATTTGAAACAATTGCAATTATTTTGCATTATTTAGTTGATATTAAAAATATATCATTAGTCTACAGTGTTTTTCCTTCAAATCTGAGAATAGACTGGGTAGAGTTTACACTCCTTAAATAATGTCATATTTATGCAACTTCTCTTTAAATAGAAGGCATTAATCAGGTTTTTTTTTAAATGGACTGCATTTATTTTTAACAAAGAATATTTGTAGTGATTAGGTGAGATGTTTATTTAGTGCATAAATGTCAGAAATTACAAATCTTTTGTCAGTTTTAAATATTTACACATTAACTTGTTTTCTTAATCATGTAAATGTCAATTTAAGTGTTAAATTAGCCTATTGAAGTTTTTGACTCTTAAAATTTCAGATTTTTTTGTATTTGAGTTGAAACAGTGACTTTCAGAGGATATTAAAATATACTTATTGGAATAAATAAATGTCAAGATTGCATCAGCTTCAGGATTTTTATTATCTCATTAATACAAGATTAGATGTGTTTTGTATTAGAACATGGAGGATTTTTTTTCAGTAGGTAACCTTGTAACCAAAGTTAAGCTAAATTACACTCATTTGACTAGTAGTCTTTTATCTTATAATAAAAGGGCTCATTAGCTTTTTTTTAATTAATTCAGGAAGTAACTGCTCCTCGTGATTGTCATGTGAAGGGAATTCATGCTGCGTTCCAAGTCTAATGTGGTGTGACTTTTCTGTTTCAAAGCCATCTGGCTTCTTTTTCTGTCTGGACTCAGGTTGTTCAAACAAACCTCGGCTCATCTATAATTAATAATTGTCCACGTTTGCTTTTATCAATGAATTCACAGGCCTGTGCCTAATAATTGCATTCGGCATCTATCCTGCAGTATCAGTAATTGCTTTATTGGTGGGTATATTACCGTAATCAAAATTGTTCTGAGTTTCTTTCTAATTAAAAATCTTATATTCATGTAATAATGTCTGTATAATACTGCATTAGTTAGAGAACTCAGGACGTTGTGGGTTAGTGGGCAGTATACTTGGAAGACCTCGTCAATCCCACCAGCATATCTTCCATTGAGGAAACGGAGCCTGGTGACTTTGAGTTGGTGCTGAGTTCACGCAGACGGTTAAAAAGTTCTTCAGTGGCAAGGACCCGGGTGATGAGATTCACCTGGAGTTCTTTAATTCTCTGGATGTTGTGAGGTTGTCTTGGTCTGATCCAGGTTGGTCCAGGTTGACCGGGGTAGTGGTCCTCCTGTTCAAAAAGGGGGACTGCAGAGTGTGTTCCAACTACAGGGGGATCACACTCTGGAGCCTCTCTTGTAAGATCTACTCAGGGGTTCTGTCGGATATTTAAATCTTGATTTCCAGTTCCTGTTGCCAAGAAGAACCTTCACAGCATGGTGCTTTTACAACCATGCTTCACAGTGGGAATGGTATGTTTATGATGATGTGCAGTGTTTGTCATTCAGTTCATCTCCATTCCACTCGGTGTGAGTTTACTAGCATTGGTTGGCTGGACCTCTGTTGAATTAGGTCAGTCGCTTTAAAGGGGTTGAATATTTTAGTAGTCTTTTATGTTACATATTCTTATTTAATTATTTAGTCTTTGTCTCCTTGCTTAGATTGTTGCCCCTGCGATCTTATCACCATGGTACAGTGCGACAGGAGTTTCTATTAAGATTTTATCCTATCGACCTTACAAAGTGCAAAAAGTTCAAGTCCTATTTTATTTTCAAAGTTTCACTGTGTGTGCTAACCTTGAGGCCTGTTTTGGGAAAAGAGTATTTAAATTTATCCATAAAGCTGCTGTATTAGCATTAAAGTTACTTGGTAATAATGTAATTTCACCTAAAGCGAGCCTCTTCTCTGTGAAAGTTAATTATTTTTTCATGAGTGGATGTGATGTTATATTGTGTGTGCATATGTGAGGCTGAGAGAAATAACAAACACCCTATTGAAGTAGGTGAAGGATAAGAAGACCTTATAATTTGACATTTCCCCTCTCAGGCTGTGCACAGTGTCACCTCCACTATACTGGGTTCCAGCAAAATAACCTTGTTTCCTTTACCAGAAAAGTGATAAGCTTGCTAGAGTTTATGTGTGTGTGTGTTGTTTTGTATTTGATACATTGTAAAGCCCATTTTCCTTTGCTACATTGTAGAGACCAAATGCTACTTATGGGGCCCAAAACTCCAAAAAGAAGAAATGCTGTTTTTGAGTAATGGTTAGGTTTAGGATGAATTCATGATCTGAGTTTCGGTTATATGTCATTATCATGTTGTGTTCTGATAAGGGATGGGAATCTTTAGGAACTTTATTATCAAGCATAATTAAAAAGTCAAGAATGTGATCTTCAATCTTTTATCTCTTTGCTACCTCCAGGCTGCTAAAATGACAGATTATTAATATTTCAGTGTAGATGTTGAAAGTTCAAGGGTATAAATTAAAAGAACTTGCTCCCTTCGATTTAACCCTTCTATTGCTGACAATGTTCCATGCTGCTCCTCTGTAGCTCTCAGTTCTGCTACAGTCTTCTTTTCTCAGCTAATACTGCTGTTAGAATCCAGCAAAACTTCCACCCTCAAAATATTTGAATAAGAAGCATAACAAATAGATGTCTTGTATTTGTTTTTAGCTTCACTTGGACATGTCTCAAAAGGCAGTCACTCTGATCAAGGAGACAGTTCACAGAGCAGCAGGCAGGTCGTTTTCAAAGGCCTTAAAAGTCCAAAATAAAAAAAAATAAAAAAGCCAAACTTCACCAGCATCGTCACAGGACCATGTAGACTGATGGCCAAAGCTTGAAAACCATTTGGAGAAGGATTCCTATATCAGGTGATACTGATACTGGGTCAACTCAGTCCAACCTCAACTCCTTTTTGTTTCATGCTTGGTCAAAATGTCCCTAAATGGGACTTTGAAACATTTATTTAAACCCCTTTCCAAATACTTAGCTTCTTTTTTGTACTTTAAAATCAGGATGCAATGTTTGCTTTTATATCTGGAAGTGATCAGCGTAGGAAAGTGGCATTAACAAGTTCTCTTTCACAATTAGCAGCATTCTGCTTCACAGCCTCATGACGGCAGATTGAAGCTGACAGATTGTGTTGATGTAAGTAATTACACAGTAGATCAAATAAGACCATAAAAGACCCATTAATCACTCTACTGTAAACTTCCACGCACAGTCATGCAGAGCACAAGTGCTTACCCACAGAAACACACATTAGAGATGCACTGGATGGATAAGTAATATCTGTTTCTTGTTGCAAAATCTTCCTTTTTTAAGACAAATGTCTGGTCACACATTATTTAAGTTTTGTTTTTTAACTTTAACAGATTTTTTTTTTCTTAATTTTTTTAAAGGCCAAGCGATTTGAATGGAAATCCTCTCTGCTGCAGGTTCCACATTGATTTTGGTCTTCATGAACTATGTGACATTTACAGAGAGAAGTGAAAAGCTATTTGTCTTTGCCATACATACATTGGCTATAGCACTCTGTTGTGGTGGCTTCATACAATCTCAGTTCAGAAGAGCTTTCTGCTGAAAAAAAAAAAAAATTGTACAGCTGAAGATTGCTTCCCCTGCCTCTCTGTTTACTATTTAATTCAATAAATGTATCACTAAAAATCACCCACTCTGCTAACATTCTACTGTTAATGACAGTTTGGTGTTTGAATGGTATTGACATATTTTTGATCCATGTTGTGTTCATATCTTCTTTTTTTTTCTTCAAATTCTCCACAAAGGACTTAGGCAGAATTTGAATCAGTCATTTCCTTTTCACTTTCTCCCAGCGTGAACATGACGGTGAAGATTGAGATAGAGGTTGAAGTGCAGGCAAGCTGTAGAAGCACTTGCCTTTTCTTCTCCTTTTCATTTTTGTACAGCCTGTCAGAGTGAATGGAGCAGCTTGGACTCTGTGCCTGAACTCACTAAGCATTTTTGTCCAGAGTAATTTAGGTTCTCGGTGTTGGTGTGGATCCATGTGATGGCTCCACAGACTGTTCTTGTAAAGGAAACATTTCCCCAATCTTTGGGCATTTCCATTGTTAAGATGATCTTTTGTAGTTTTAAGAAAAAATCCTGGCTATGTAATGGGAAGGCAGCTATTTTTACACAGCTCGTTTTCAATAGAATTCCAATTCAAATACAGAATTCGATTAGAACTTTGGATGCCAAGAAATTTCAGTGTTTGTAGAGAAACTATGTCTGAAGCTTCTTTTTAAATGCAGTTTGATGATGTAGCATGTCTAAAATGTTAAACTATTCATGTCTTTAGTTGTCATAAAATAGTTGGTCTCACAATCTATAACAAATGAACATCAATGAGTTTTTGACCTTTATCATGAGTGATTTTTATTGCGAAAAAAACCCTGAATATTTCTTTTTATAAGTCTCAAAATTTGGATTTAATTTGGATTTTTTGCAAAGACGTCTACACTTAAGCTGAGGATTATATTGAAAATTGACAGGGGTTATTATTAAATGTTAAATTGATTTGTATAGCACATTTAAAGAGAATAGTTGACCAAAATCCTTCACAGTGTACACCAACTATCTCAATATAGCACACAGAATGAGACAGAAAAAATAAAACTCAGATGTAAAATGTAGAAAAAAAAGTTAATCAGAATCATCAGTAGAACTTACAACTCACAGTGTTAACAAACCAGTGAAGACATGTGTGTTTTAGTAGAAATTTGAATACAGGAAACAAAAAAGCCTGTTTACTGTTGGAGGGCAGATTATTCCAAAGTTCATGAGCAACATCTGAAAAAGCCTCCTGAGCTTCAGCCTGGTCCCTGGGACAACCAAAAGCAGCTGATCAGTGTAATCAGGAATTAAAATGATTAATGTCATTATATGTTTTTGATTATTTTTTTAAAGTAAAATAACACCAAGATAAAAACAAAAAAGAAGTTGCTACCCCTAATTGTACTCTGTAGGCTACTTGTAAAAGGGAGAGATTATGAAGTGAGAATAAACGTCAAGGAATTAAGAAATATGATTAAAGTTTTCAATTTATCAGTAGAAGTGCAAGAAACATTCTGAGAGTGAGAATGGGGGTGGGGAGGAGGAATTTAAGATATTTTTGAAACTGTCTTAATCTGTGCACTTTCTGCAGCATACTGCTTAAAAATAGCCTTTTACTGTGCAGACATGTGTGTTTATTGGTTTACCTTATGAGAAACTCTTGGCATAAATGACTCTTGTTTGGACCTAAGGACTGCAGACACTGGAAGTTTGTTGTTTCTGTGGCAGATTGTTGGATATCTTTGAGATTTCAGGCATTGAATTCAGAATTGGACTCAGACAAAGAGGATTTTACTTAAAGAAAGTTACTGAATGGCAAGTTGCACATTTCCAAGGCATAAGGAAGAACAAAATTGTTGCATGGGATTTATAAATAAGATTCATAGAGCATAGCATCCAAAGCAGACAAAAACTCTATATTGCAACTGAATACAGAAAGGTCATCACTCCTCTAGGGAGGTTTACCTAATCAGGGAAATCTCCCTAGACTCCTAAGATTCTTTCTTACCTACTGTTCCTGCACTTCACTATTGTATTTAACTTTCATTTGGAAAAAACAAAAAACAAAAAACACTAAAACTGAAAGATATCGCAACCAAAACCAAAAATAACATAGACTATGATGTCTCAAAATTACCCTTAAAAATATTGATAATCATCAGAATAGAAATGATCAATTTCATTTTTAATTTATCACGTGATCAATTGATTCATTGCTTAGTTGCTACTAACTAGCAACTCAGGCTTGGTGTGCAATTTTATAGGAAAGGCACCTTTAAAATGGATACCATTTCTATCAAAACAAATGTTGAGGTCTTAAAAACATCCATATTTTGGAGATCCTGGAATACTAATAAGTTGTTAGATCCACAGCCAGAAAAGGGCATTTGAAAGTACATTAAAGGTCAAATATGAGGTAATTGTGTACTCTGCACTATGTGCTTGATTGAATTTGATAGTGCTCTCATGAAATTGATGTTTTGGCAATGTTATAATTTTCTTCTCCAGACTAATCAGAAGTGTTCTTTGATGGGATACTGAGCTGCAGTGCATTTACCCCTGATGTGCTCATCCATGTGAGAGTAATTTATAATTTGTTTTGGGTAAAACCATCTGCTGTGTAACCCCTAGTCAGACCCACGCAATTTTGGAACGTAGAGATAAAGAAGCGCGACAAATGGATGACCCAATAATTGTGGATGTCCAAATGAGTAAAATTTTCTCCAAAGGTTGAATATAAAATATGAAAGTGATTTTTTGCACTCCACCATAAAAACTTAATAACCAACAAGAATAACAAATAAGGTTTAGCACAATTAAAAGTTTTTAGGGTTTTTTAAGTTGCCCCATGATTTTTCTTTTTTTTTTTTTTTTTTTTCTCTATTTCAGAATGATGTTTTACCACAAATGATTTTTTTGGGAAAAAATTTTTTTTGGTCACTTAATGTTACCTCAACATGAGGTTGGATTTGTCCTTTTGTCTCATCGTGTTGACCATGAATCTTCCAGAACTGACAGGCCCAGCAGATGGGACACACACCAAGTGGTCAACTGATTAAAGATCCTGGGTAGAGAGAGAGAGAGACAAAGATGCAAAGACATTGGGGTTGGGGTTTGTGGGTGCAGTAAGTTAAGACTGGATGAGATGGCTGGACCTGAAAATGTGTGTGTTGAGAGATAGGACGCTTATACACAATGACATGCTAAACAATGGTAGTGACAAGCAATCAATTCTTCAAAGTGATGTTGCTTGTAATTTGTTGTCACTTAAAATAAAATTTAATTTTTAAAATAAAATTGGCACAACACTCGCTTGCAACCCATTGTTTCATGCAGACGTAGAGTCGGCTGCAACTCCATCATCTTGTCTTGAAAGAAGGAGGTTTAGGTTTTCCAGACTTGGGTACAGCTGCTGTTTACATTTTCTCCCTCTTCCTGCATGGGTTTTTTTCCAACAGTTCAAAGAGATATTTACATTATTTTTAATTGGAGATTTTTACTTGCCCATAAGCTCAGTATGATTGACTGTGAGTCGGTGTGCTCGTAATTGGCTTTCTCCCCACTGACCCAGATCAGTGTTTCGCTGAAATATGACTAACAGTAAAAATTGTCTGGGACCCCAGCTGCAGAGCCTTCTCTGCCACCTCTCCTGGAGCATTTCTTTACTTCCTGAGTCTTTGAAATTCTCATGAAGCTTTTAATGTACCTGCAATATGAGACAACAAGGCTTCCCTCATGACCTGCAGGCTCATCCTGGTATTGAATATGCAAATGCCTCTGCTCTCTTTTACTACAAAGGTACCTATAATGAGCTTGAACCTTTCATTAATTGTTCTCATCCACTGCTGTTAGAACCTGCTCTAACTAGTATGTAGTGGATAATGATGTGCGCCCCGCCAGAGTCCTGATTCATTTAATCCTCACCTACTACCCCATGTGTCTGTGTGTTACCTCTGATGTGTCTCGAGTCACAAGACATTTTGTCACAGAGAACCCACATACTATTTAGCAAGACACAGTTTCCTCTATAATCATTAGTGAAATTACTTGTTTAACCCACTTGTTGCTGACTTATTTATGCTGTTAGTTATTTTTGCCGTCCACAGGCGTATAAAGATAGCTCTTTTTTTTTTTCAGGTAACCTTGCCAATACCAGTTGGACACCTCTCTGTCTTCAGAACTGCCTTAATTATTTGTGGCATCATTTTTAAAAAGAAAACATTTGCTAGTGATTGGTGGTTTCTGCAGATTTGTTTGCTGAACATCAATGATGCAAACTTAATCCTTGAAGATGATTCAAGGACAGTGTGAGATGATTCAAAATGTAGAGTATAAATAGGTAGGGTTAAAGGGACGTTTTTTCTGTACGCCAAATTCTGACCCCACCACCTGAATGTTGCAACAGAAATTGAGAATCATCAGACAAAATGGCATTTTCCAATCTAGTATCGTCCAATATTAGTGAGCCTGTGTTAATTGCAGCAGCACTCCCTGTTTTTGGCTAACAGGAGTGGTGTTCTTATGCTGAATGTCATCTATATTGTGTTTGACTTGTTACTTATGGTATTCTGCAAACTTCGGTGGTAACAAGCCTCAGTTTTCAACCTTCCCTTTCTTCTCAAAGCTTCAATATCAACAAAGCATTTTAGTTCATACAACTGCCGAACTTCTTTTTTTTCCCTTTTTTTAGACCGTTCCCTATCTATCTCTTGTGTGTGAAAATCCTTGCAGTAGATGAACAGTTAATAAAAATACTCAGATCGAAGCGTCTGGCACCAACAACAGATCCATATTCAAGACCTTTGCCAGTCAGAACTTCAGCAAGTCATCTTCAGTTTTTCTAGATGGGTAGATTTATTCAGTTTGTGCTATAACATTGACCCAGTCACTGTTTTAATGAACAATATCTCAGGAGTACCGAACTAACTGACAGGTAATCTCAACCAATAGAAAGGCATGACACACTGCATAGCCTGGTTGGCTTTTATATTCACTGTGTCAGATTCTGACACAGTGAGATACTTTGTAGTATCTAGTATTTGGTTTGTATTTAAATAAATTAAATAGTAGTTAGTACTCCAGAGTAATCTACTTTTAATCTCTTAAATTTGGATTTAGGTGGGAGTCATTCCCTAACTTTGTTTATGTTCTAACTGCCTCTTTACTTTGCAATGTTTAAGACAAAAAAAAAGAAATATATATATATATATATATATATATATATATATATATATATATATATATATATATATATATATATATATATGAGTCTTAGTAAAAACCTTTCTCTGATCTATTGATTACTATTTTTGAGTGAGCTATGAAGGTTATCAGTATTTTTCTTGTGCTTTCCTGTCTCTGCTTGTCTACATTCAAGTTTCTAACAATAAATGCAGAATAAGATGCCTGGTGAAAGTGCTCAGATGAAATTGATCTGGGTCCAGATCCAGATCACAACCCGCTCTTTGGAGACCTCTGCTTCAAACGGAGAAGCTCTTTGGCATAGTAGACTTGTTTTTATTTAGTTGAGGATTATGTTCCCCCTTTTTGTCCCAGATTGTGTTGATCTTTAAATTTTGCATGTACATGCAATTTATCACTTTTATTTCACGTACAGTTAGTTGATGTGTGGTCGTTGGTAGATTTCAAATAAGAATTACATTTGAACGAATAAAGAGTGAGGATTTAAAACTGGATGCCCTAGGCGAGGATCTCCAACTGAGGGAATCAAAGATGAAAAGGTTTTTTTTTTGTTTTTTTTTTAATCTTATGCATGTGCGTTGTGCTTACAGATCTGGTATTACAAGTATTTCTTTTGAGAGCAAGTGGTCTAAAGATGTTTTCTTCCTTCATTTATTTTAATGTGAACTCGGCTAACTGTAAATTGTAAAACGGAGAAATAAGTTATTTCTCAGAAGTTCTGATTAAATATTTCCATCACTGCTGTGAGAGGAAGCTTTGATTTTAGTTTTCAGCCTCAAGTATATGATTGCAGATTTGTGAAAGAAACTAGCATATCTTGCTGTCGGGGTGTGATGAATAGTCTGCGTGGAAATGGCATCATCAGTGTCGTGGCCACACAGAGGAACTGAGGAATAGCTGCAGTAAACACCGTGGACTGTCTCTGCTACTTTCCTCATCTCCCCTCTTCAGATTTGTGAGCTGCATACTGATCTCCAGTTTTAACCTAGAGGACATCATGTCCCAGTCCCTTCCTGGTAAGAGTTGTGACACTTTGATGATCTGGAGAGGACTGACTCCCGAGCTCTCAGCTGCCATAGTCTTTTCATCATTCACTGTTTTTTTTGTCCTCTGAAGGTCCGTCTCAAGTCTTTCTGCTTCCTGTCTGTGCTCCCGGTGTCTGCATTGCAGCGTACTTTTCAGCTCTCTATCAACGAAGACGTGTTTGTATTGGTACCGGGCATCTCTCTGCTCAGCTCAATGGAAAGTAGGAATCATACGGTGTTTGAATGAGCATGCTTTGCATTGTTTTCAGATATCAGGAAAGCATTTTTCTTGATATGCTTATTCAGTGGGAGGTGAGTACAGAGGCTAAACTATCACAAAACAGAAAGTGTTCCCCCCCACCTTTCTGTTTTCCACAGTGGGGCAGAAAACAATGCATTTAAAATAAGTTTTTACTTTTACCAGACTATTTTTTAAACTTAGGGCTTAGGACTTAGGGTTTATATTGATTTCACTATCGCTTAATTGACAATCTATAATGTAGGACTATTAAACATCTTTATGCATCACCATACAAGCCAAGATCATATCAGAAAGAGTTGATTTCATTTGCTTCATTTTATGTTACCAATTCACAACAAATTATCAGCCAGGTTCAACCTCTATCACATGGAAATTAGTTCAAAAATCAGTTTATTCCAATACGAAGGAACAATGACAATGACTCAATCCAATTCAGTCAAATTCAAGAATGGTCACCTAAAGACTAATGCGATCAGTCCATCGATCGGCTGTGCCCCCTGGTCACACAGGGACGTGAGAGGGCTGGTTCCACTCTCCTGCTGTCAGAGGGTAAAAGGTGGAGTATACCTTGGAAAGGCTGCTAGTCTGTCACAATGCAACATAGAAACTCACAGGATTGCCACAGTACAGCAGTTTTACTGTCATCATACGCTATAGTACAATTCAGTCAAGTATTAATTCCCACAACATATCTGTGGATACCACAAATGTTCCTACCACCGTTTGGCTTAGTTTTTACTTAATACACCAAGGTATGAAGCATGCAATCTGCTCATTTGAAGTATCCCAGTTTTAATACTTGCTTAGGACAACTTTATTAGTTTTGACTACCAGGAAGGAAAAACAGGCATTTATCCTGTAACCACAAAAAGAGGCCTGTGCTCATAACAGCCTAAAAAAGACTTTAATACTGCAGTAACCAACCTATTACCATTTGGAGAGGCTCTTTTATAAAGTTTACATTGTTGAAAATTTTTGGTTACATCATTTGAATTTAGTACCATCTATTCATATAGGTTTTGTAGAAATTGTATTGTAGTTTTCTTTGTTTTACTGTTTTATATTGATTGTATTTATTGAAAGATTATGCATAGTAATTTCTGCATTGTTTTGTACACCTTTGTTTTTGGCAAGACAATTTGTCCAAGGAAATAAATGAATGATAACCATTTGGCTGCTTCAAGTTCATTCACATTAACATTGATGTTAATTAATGTCCATTGTCTCAGCCAAATAAATTAATACATTTCAAATATAATGCCATGAGTAGTTGAAATCAGTTGTCGCATAAGAAAACTTATGAGTTCTCTAAAAAAAAGTTACCATTTATAAATGCCCAAAACTGGTGCAAATATTATAAAATTAGTGCTTTGCTTTCTTTCCCCACTTAAGACAGAGGACCAGAGGAATGACCACCAGAATAGTAAATAAGCCTGCGGTTTGGTGCCACTCCACAGATTGTTAATAGAAGACAGAAACCACAGAGGCTTTAGGTGCTTTTCCTCTTTTTAAGATTCACTGTGGCAGTCGGTGGGAAAGCCACATGTGTGTAGCAACGTAAAAAGTGTGATTAATTACTCGAGTGCAACAAAGGCAAAGTGGTCTCAAGCTACGCTTTTTTTTAAAGTGCCATTTAAAAGCAAGCATACTGGAATTAATCAGCTTTGATCCCCATTTTAGTAGCTATTTGCCAGGTTAAAATGCAAGGCTGGGTTCTGGTCACCTTACTCCTGTGTTGACAGACGGCTACATGAGACAGAATTTGCCATGAGACAGAGGAACTATGGGTAGGTGTAAAGACACTGAATAAAAGCTTTGGCTCTCGCCCAGAGAGCGAGAAGGCTGTGTTACAAAGCTAGACCTGTCAGTTTGGCTTGTCAGAAGTCTAGTGATGATCTCCACTGGTTTTCACATAAAGGGAGCTGTCTTTAGTGCTGAAACCAAGGCGCTCAGATTGTCCAACAGACAGGAGCAGAGGGAATCTATGTAACTGGCTCTTTATCACTGCAGTAATCCAGAACCTCATAGCCTCCAGGTGCCAGAAATCTGTCTTTGCCCTGCTACTTTATAGTTGTACAATTTTGCAGGCTTTGTATATTAAGGGTTTTAGACGTCATCGCAATGATAGTCATTTGAATATTTAGGTTTTGTGAAGCATAATTTAAAATGAAGCAAAAAAAACAAGACTTCTATATTCTGCTTTCTTGAAGATATTCCTTTTAAATTAGTCAACCTTTTTTGTGCTTAACTGGTAAAATTCCCTCCCTTCCCCCTTACGGATTTGTTCTGTCTTTACTTTTAGAGTAAGATTGTCAATCCGATGATCATGACACAAAAAATAGTAAATACAAAATTTTTTCTTCTAGCAATTTAATTTAGAGGTGTGTATTTTTTTAAATACTCAGATTATCTGATATTAATATAAATGCCTATAATGTATTAAAAACAAAAAAAGGAAATTTGAGGGGTAGATATTTGTTTTCCATGTCACTGTATAAATGGAACCTTCACAACAAATATTTGCTGCTGTAGAATCCTGATGGATTTTAAATACTGGCTTAGCTTTTATAATTGTCATATTTTCTTTTACCACTTTGCTAATAAAGCGGATATTTGATGAAACTTTTGAACAGTGAGTATCACTATTACAGACTTTACCTTGACTTGAAACCAGCAGCTCAGCCCAGGAAGTCTTTGGGACAAAAAGAGAAGTTCCTCCACAGGTTACACCTTCATTCTGAACAGTGAGCTGTCTGTTACCAAATGAGTTAGAAGAGGAAGCCTGGTTAAGGGAGGTTTGGGATTCTCTGATCAGACTGCTGCCCTTTTGACTGAGTCCTGAATAAGGGGTTGAAAATGATGAATGGATGAATTCACTGAGTGTGACTTTGTGAGACAAAGTGGGTTTATCACTCCTGACATATTTCTATTTATTCCATCCTTCTCGAGACGGGAGTAGGAGTTCTTCTACAAATACAGCCAAACCATTTTAGCGCAAATGGGAAGCACTTAGAAAAATGGGACTTTTAGTGCTTTTTGGGATTTGACACATTTTCTTTACTACTTTAATTTACTGGCAAAGAAGATAAGAAGAGCACATTCCTACTGTCCTTTGGATGCAAGTGGGGAAGGAGCTTTACACATTCAAGATATTTTTCTGATTTATGTTTTTTTATATATATATATATTGCTCAGTAGATCACAGCCTTTTCTTAAGGACTTCTAGTTCAATGTACTTTTTAGGCTTAAGAGCACTTTAGTCATTAGGGACATTAGGGATTGACTAAAGGGTTTGACATCATTTGAGCACCTGCCCGTTTTGACACATTACAGCATTACAGACATCAACTATATCATATATAACTGTGTTTTTATGTGGCTGACTCCCTTCAATCCTGCAAGGATCAAGGATGGATGGTTTAGATGGAATTAGAAGTCCAAATAAATAAACTTCCATCTTTTTGAAATTCAATGTCAGTGTAAAAGCATGTGGTGTGTGAAAACCTCGGGTTTGTTGACACGGGTGGATAAACTGCGTTGCGATGATGAAGGAACACAACAGGTCAGCAATTTTGGAGGCTATTGTCGCAGACTTAGGCTTTGACACAATGTCTTGAACATCATACAGAGAATTGTTCAACAAATGCTTTGTATGCCATTGATACACTAAATCCTGTTTCATAACCTGATACAGGACTTAGTAATCAAGATGCTGAAGTTCTCAGAAAATTAGAGGACTCTTACTTTGTTATGATGGAAGACATGGAAATGAATGAGGAAACTGTGAGCTATATTGCAAAATTCCACAGTAATATCAGGCAAAAAAATATTCACCCTGGAAAAGCCCAGTAAAAATCCAGATCGAAATCTGATTGAGTCTGTTCCAAGATCTGAACACAGATGGTTTTTGATGCTCTTCCTCCAGTGCGACTGAACTACTTTGAGCCTAAACATGAGCAAAAACAATAAGGTTATAAGTTTGAGAAAATAGGAGAAGCATACCGTTAAAGACTCACAGCTGCATTTGGAGCAGAAAATAAATCTGCAGAGTATTGACTAATTGGGGCAAATACACATCACACATTTTATTACAAAAGAAAATAGGAAAAATAGAAAATGTTAAATTTTTCTTCTTAAATTTTATATTGTATCATCCTATTTAAAAATAAAATCAAAGAACTCCAGTAAGAAGCGTGATTAATGACATGAGAAGCTCTCTAAAGTGTAAATAGGTAAATGAGAGAGAATTATAAAATGGCTTTATAAAACAAAGTATGCTTAAGATATCACACTGCAATTCTCAACCAATTCACGTTTTCAGCCTGGAGAGAGAGATTAAAAGAGATTTTTTTTCTCTACCCATTCATAAATCTCCCAGGGCACATCTGTATTTTTATAGCCTGAGGTCAAAATTAAATTTTGTTTTGAATTTGTTCAACTGATACTGAAGTTTGAGTTCTGCACAGTTTATTGGCTTTTTTGTACATTTCAGATGGGGGTTTATGATGGAATGTTCTTTCAATAAAAGAAGACATTTTTATATCGCGGTACAGAGAAGTTTACAGAACATCTAAGCGGCAGCCAGTTTGATGCATGCTGAATCCAGATCACTGATGCGATCATATAACAGGATCCGTGGATCTCTGCCAGCTGCATCTTGGACTTAAATTATTTAAGTTGTTTGTCTCACCTTTAAACAGTATGAAGTTTTATGTATAGCAACAACAGGCATGCTGCTCAACAGTCACATCAGGAGTTGTTAGCAGTGGTTCAGCAAATCATAAAGCTGATCATTTTGTTCACAGTATACAATATCTAGTTTTTTTCAGTGGTTGATCATTTTCTTTATAATTAACTTCTTTAAAGATACCAAAAGAAGATAAATATCATCCCATGTGCCAGATACTGACACGTTGTTCTCTCAATCCCAGTCTCTGGTCTATTTGTAAAGTCTGGATTTTTATTTATTTTTTTTTTTCTGTCTTTGGTACTCCCTTCTTTTCAGCAGCAGGTTTCCACTCTTTAATGCACCAAGGCTCAGCAGTTCCCACTCTGAGGAGACGGTAAACTCTATAAGACTCCTGTTGTTGTGCTGTCAGCTTTAGTAGTAATGAAATCTACTCAGTGAATGCATCGGCCCATGCTACACTGCACCAGCTTTCGCTGTGAAACAATGTGTCTATCTTCTCCATTCTGATCTTAGACCTCAAAACAGAACGGTTAAAATATAAAGCAGGAGTGGGGAACTTACATCCTCCATGCTCTATGCAGTCCTAAATACTTTCTCCTCTCGCCTGTTACACAATTTAGAACCATTAAGAAACCTATTTAAAAGCTCAGGAGGTGAAGTTATTGATGAACAATAGTGTTTCTTTGATGAAATTGTCAACATTGCACACAAGTCCATACCGGGATTGAAATCAGTTAAACCAATGAGTAGTCAAAGGTTGGTGCCAGATGTGCTTGATATACAGCTGTTGATCATGGTGACTGTGGGAAAGAGAGTGAATCGATGCAGAGTGCGTCATTTTTCAGCAAAATGGCCGGGCCGTTTGCTTGAGAAGTGGCCCGGCCAACTTGAGAAGTTGCTTTTGGTGGCTCCTCCTCCTCCTCCTCTTCCTCCTCCTCCTCCTCCTACTTCTTCTTCTTCATTCATATGAAAAAAAAAATGTTTTAATCTACACAACAAACAGTAACTGGATTTTTTTTTTTTCTGTGCCATTCTCTACAAATCTAAGCGCGGAAGGTGGATGAAAAATCTCATAGATCAGCATTTTCTGAGAAACACAAACAAGCAGGGCATCTTCAAAGTCACCTAAATTCACTTTCTTCCCCATCCTGATTCTCAGTTTAAACTTTAGTGAGTCATCTTCACTTTATCTAGATGCATAAATGCATTAAGTTGCTGCCATGTGATTGACTGAGTCATTGTTTGAAAGGCGTTCCTAATGAAGTGATCTTTGGGTTTAGATATTTAGAAATAGGTAGATATGTAACTGGGAAAATACTTTCATAGACTTTTCTTCTGACTTTGCCACTGTTTATTTTATTATTTTTTTTAAATATTGATCAAAGAACTTGCACAGGGAAGTAAGAGTTTGGATTAGATTAAATCAATGGTCATGAATGCAAATTTTAAAATGAGATTCAAAGTTCAACATTCAGCTAATTGAAACATTTTTAATGACAGAGACAATTTAAACAAAACAATGTTGCTTTAATTTGTTTTCCTGTGTTCTGCACACTTTTATGTCCTGGAGTAAAAATCAAAATGGGTGTTTTCCTTAATGAAATTAGCTTTTCTTTGTTTCTAACAGAACACATAAGATAAATTATTTCCTAGTGAAATTAGGACAGCAGTGGAGTGGTTAGAACTGCTGCATTGAGGTAAAATTGTTTCTGGGTTCCAGTGTCAGTTTAATCTTTGAAACTTATTTCCAGTTTGTCTCTGGGTGTTTTTTTTTTTTCTTTTTCTTTCCTGGCTTATTTAACTTCCTACGACTATTCAAAGACTGATCTTGTTTGATTTTTTTGTATTACATTCACTCAGTAAACATGAGCAGTTCATGTAACAACTAAAATAAATCATGAATGAAAAGGAGCAGCAAGAATTATACACTTATATCTCCCCACTATGATGCTCGCGGGATTAACAGCTTCTTCTATATTAGCAATAAAACTTTACCCGCCTCTCTGTTGGTCCTGTGATAATCTGGTGCCGTGTCCTTCATATTTCAGCTGGGATCATCCCCTCTCCCTTGCGACCCTGTTTAGGGCATCAAGCATAGCAAATTCATGGGTCGACAAAGGCTTGCATGCTGTAGTTAGGGAAAGAGCAGAAAAACAACATGGCTCTGTTAACAGAATACATACTGATGAGCTCCTTGTTTGACAAGACTGATTGGAAAGACACCTTTCATTTTTAGCTTCCGGAAGCCTTGCTAACCTAATTTGTATGCTGAAGGTGTCTAATGTCTGTGTGAAACATAAACAGTGTCATCTTTAAATGTTTGCTAGTATTATCACAGACAATACACCTCTCCTGATGTCTCACTTTCAGTCTGCTCACATGCTGAAAGTTATTAATTCGGATCACATTTCTCCCACACCTCCCAGTTGTTGCTGGTAGTTTTATGCTAATCTCTGAGGATATGCAGTCAAACAGTGAACCCTTCTCCTCAGTTTCTGGGAATCAGTTCTGCTTTTATACAAGTGGTTTCAACATTTAATGTACACAGGGAGACTGTAATTGTTGGAGGATGACATTTAGAGTATGGTTTCCTGGCAACTTTAAATGCTTGTCCTTTAAGTTTGATTTAACCAATTATATATTTTCATCTTTTTATGCATATTCTCTGCATTCCACTACCTGAGCTCTGAGAACTTCTGTTGCCAGAAATTCACAGTGTCGTGTCGCCATATAAGGCAACGCTCCTGGGTAGTCAGTGCACCCTCCCCACACCTCTCCCGCATTTTATCATTCAAGTCAATCCATGGAGTGTGCCAAAAGGGATTGCAATGTATGTGGTCTGTATTCTCTGTTTATGTCTTCCTACTAATTAAGAGCTGCTCATCTGTTTCAAAGTGTGGGTAAAGACAGACTTCTCATTGGAAACCTTAGTTTAAAAGTAGCAGCCTTCTATGACATCATTTGCATGAAAGCGTAAAGTTACCATCAAGAACATTAACATGATTGGTTCCCAATACAGGGATACATACTTTGAGAGAAATAATTGTCTTTGGAATTCATTGTAGAGATTCAAAGTCATTCTAATACTTGACCTGTGAATCCCCAATCAGATCTGAAAAAGGAGAAAGTCGCAAATAATTATCTCATTCGTGTTGGTGGATCCATCTGTACCTTAGTTGTTCTCGAAGGTTTTTATTCCTAATACAAAACACATGAGTAATCAGTCACTGTCAGTATTTTAAGAATATTTTTCCTGTAAATGGCAAAACACAGTTTTTCAAATCAGTGAATCATGGTGGATAGTCTGTAGCTTTGTGGGTCTTTAGCAAAGCTCAGCATCAATATAAAGGCCATTCATCAAATTCACTGAAACCACAGCAATAAACTGATTTGAACCTTCCCCTGATGTGTTTTCTTCTTGAAAAGAAAAGACATTTATCTTATTTTCTCTCCCTTTGCTGTTAAACTTAATCATTGGATCATTTAAGTATTTTCTACATCTTTTGTGTTGTTTTTGTGGAACTCAGTCTTTGGCTGCTGAATGATCTCTTTGTTTTAAAATATTTTCTGCTTACCTATTTTTTATTTATTTATTTATTTATTTTTGCAATGAGTGTTTTGTTTCTGTAGCAAAAAGATGCAGAAACAAATTCTGGAACTTTTCTGTTCTTGTCCTTCATCCTCTCCTGGTGAATTTGCAAGTAAAGCCCTATGGTCTTTCTTTGTTGTATGCACTTATTTCTGTTAGAGATTCCTGCTTGAACAGTGCCTTGCACTTAAATTCAATAATTTGTAGAGCCAACCTTTGAAGCAATTACAGATGGAAGTTTCTTTGGATAAGTCTATAACCTCGCCACAGGGATTTTTACCCATTACTTAGGGCAAAGCACTCCAGTGGTAGTTGGATGGTTTTTGCTGGTGAACAGCATTTTTCAAGTCCAACCACAAATTTTCAATTGGATTGAGGTTTGGGCTTTGATTTGCCATTCAGATACACTTACACTCAGGTATTGCTTCAGCAGTATGCTGTGGGTCATTGTCCTGTTGGAGAGCTTCAAATCACTGAAGCAGGTTTTGCTCAATGATATCCGTAACTCAGCACCATCCCTCTCCCCCTCTACTTGGACCAGTTTCCCAGTCCCTGCTGCAGAAAAACATCTCCATAGCATGATGCTGCCACTGCCATGTTTCACTGTGATGATGGTTTTCTTGGGTGAGATGCATTGGTTTGGGACAGACATATACCACTAAATCTTGCCCAAAATCAAAAAGTTAAAAGTCAATGTTGGTCTCATTGACCAACCAAAGCACCTTCCTCCATATTTGGGGAATGTTTCACATTCCTTTGGCAAACTCCAAATGAGCCTTCCTTGTTATTTTTTTTCATAAAGCCCAGCTCTATTAAATCTACAGCTTATTGCGGTTGTTAGGACAGATATTTTGGTCTGCTTGAGAACTCCTGCAGGGTTAGCTTTGGCCTGTGCTTTGCATCTCTGATTAACTTTGCTGTCAGAGAGTTTTGGTGCGCAGTCTTCTCTAGCCGGGTTTGTAGTGGTACCATGTTATTTCTATTTGCTCCAGTGTATCATCAATTTTTTTTTTTCTAACCAAATGCTGATTTGCAGTTTTGAACAACTTTGTCTGGAGGTCCCCTCAGTCTTCATGGTGGTATTTGGAAGCTCATAGAGTCTGCAACACCACCACTAACCAGAGAAGTTGTGTACATGATGACAGATCTGGCTGGTGGACGTAATTTCACTAAGCATGTGAGTTCAAACGGTATTAACTTGCATCAGATGTTTTTTAGAAGCTTCATAGCAAGGAGGCTCTTTATATATAGTATATACACATTCCAATTTTCAGTTTTTTATTGAAATGTTTTTTTTGTTTTGTTTTGTTTTACTTCGCCAGCTTAAGATATATTGTCCCGATGCATTATATACAATTAAGATGTTTAAGAAATAGATTGTAATGTAACAAAACACAGAAAATGGCACTGTATTTTAGTCTCTAGCATCAAACTGTAATATCATGTTGGTCTTTAAAAGGTCTCTGAACCAGTTGCTAGGCATTCATTATGTAAGACTCTATATGGCCGTGTTGTAGAATTAGCTGTAATTGACTTTTACCCTCATAAGTGCAGCACATTTTCTGCTTCTTTTTAGCAGATCACATGAATCAGACACTTTGAGTTTAAATAGACATCTTCCCAAAGAGTTTTCCTCCTATTGAGATTTGTTTTTTCCTTTTTCTAATGTTTATACAACATATTCAGAATTGTAAATAGAATATAACATATTCATTCTCATTAAATTTAGATGCCACTGTAGCCCTCGTCTTGAAAACAAAAGTCCAGTTTATGGGGCTGGTCGCCATGCCAACGGCAGGACTTCAGCCCTGGCTTAATCAGAAGCGGTTGATTGTTGGGGGATTTTTGACTGCTCTTAATTCACTATCCCATGGCAATAACACATAATTGTGCTCTTTCTTGGGGGGAATAAACAAACTTAATTGAGACTTAATAACCTTGCTCTAGTAAAATGGTATTGACTGAGATGAATAATGGGCTCTGACAAAATTTAAATATGTTTCAGTGAAGGATTCTTTTTACCTTAGCTACCCATGAAGATGGATATCTGCTTTCTTAAAACCCAAAGTGCAAACTTGATCTTTAAGAGAGAGAGAGAGTTTCATACCTCAAAGCCTTTGTTCATCTGAAAAATATGAAAATCACATTTAAGGCTGTATTCTGGTGTATAAGTGCTCTGATGGAACATTATGCCACTTTGGTGCCATGGAGATAGAAAGAAGCTTGTCTATTAAGAAGCTATAAAAGTTTTGTTTCTGACACTTAGAGGGAGCCGTTAAGTAAATTGTCTTTTTAGCATAAGCAAAACTTTTTGTAGCATTTTAATAGTGTGAAGCTTTTCAGAGGTTTTCTTTAGCCTTTTTGTAAATACTGGGAAATGTTTTATCATGTTTTAACATCAGTGGTTTCTGAAAAAGTCAATAACAAAACACTTGCTTATTCTAGCAGCCATTGCACAGTGCATACAGTGGTAAAACTGTGACAGGCTGCGCTTGGTTGAGGTTACTAGGGTAAGGAGGTGGTGCCCACTGATGGTGACTTAATAATGGGGAGATTTTTGTGGTGGCTAGTTTTCCAGACACCAAAAAATATTATTTCCAGTAAATGGATGTTTTGTTTTTTTAATCATTTGTATTGTTTCTAGAAGTAGAGGCCCATGTGAAAATACAAGAATATGCAAAATGAATTTTGCATAATAAGTCCTGTTTAAGAGCATCTTTCCCTGAAACTATGGGGCCAATCATTAGTTAGTTTTCCTCCTGTCCTGAAAGAAAAGAAAATGGCTCCACATCATAATTCTCCTTTGTCCACTGTTGCACTTGACACAATGGAGTAGGAAAAGAGCTGTTGTCCTGACAACTGCCAGACCCAGAGTCTGATAAAAACCCAGAGGTGGATAAGAACACCTCTCCACTGCTATAGAATCCAGCAGCGGCATGCTTTATACCACTGATGCTTGGTGTTGCACTTGGTGATGTAAGATTTGGCAAAGCACGTTCCCAAATCTACCTCTGTCATGGCAGCCTGAATGAACTGCTTGCATGCATCTGTAGGGTATACAGTTTTCCTTTTAAATGGCTTACTGTACCTGTTTGGTATCTTTCTCAGACTTCATTTTTAGACTCCTCGCTGGTACTGAAAATAACATGCTAAATCGTGTTGGGGTTTGTACACCCCTTTAACATGTAAGTATGATGCATTCACTGATCTGAAGAAGATTAAATTATTGCGTTTGCGAAAAGCTGGTCACAGCCAGGTCAGGGTAGAGGAAAATGTCATCTATGAATTTTTCAGCTTATGCCCAGTCATGAATTACATGCATCTTTTCTTAACAATTCATAGAGCAGTTGTAACAAATTTGAGGAAACTTTTTATAAATTCATTATCCAGTTCAAATATGCCTTTTTTTTATTCTTGACTTGACTTTACAACTTAATACAGCATTGTTTATCACTTGTGACTCCATGTTTTCCCGATCATATTCAAAAAACCATGCAGAAAGGCTGCCTAGCAACTTACTAGTATCACCTCTGATTTTAAAACGCAGTAGGACTCTGACTGAAACCCTTCAGATCAAGACTGACATTTTATGACATTTTCTTAGCAAAAAAAAAAAAAAATCAACTAAAGCACCAAAAAAAATGAAAAAAATGAAACATTGATTACAAATTAAATGTGCTTGTAACAGTAAAATGAATCCCGCAGTATTTCGTGCAGCAGAGCACCTTTGGTTTAATGAACAATGAACACAAACACAAGAAAAATAAAACCCTATTAGAATACCTCTAAAGCTTGATTCATGCCTCGATGTTCAATCAATGCAGAGAGTACACTATGAGGCAAGCTTTTCTTTGTATGCTGCATACTTTCACCTCCAATTAGACCACCACAATGCTGCTTTACAGAAAGCCTTCTGTAGCATTGAGTCACTATGTGCTTCAAACAATGCAATTTAAAAGCCGATGTAAATGGATCCAACTCAAGGCCTGCACATGCGGAGCTACAAATGTTCCACAGAAGCTTTTTTTTTTTCTGAAAATGTTGTGAAGATGCTCGAAGGCGTAGTTATTAATCAATACGGAGTTCCACTGATTGTAGAGATAATTGGAAATATGAAATGATAGAGATGCAGAATGCACATATGTAATTTAATTAATTGCTCAAAATAGTTTATTTTCTCACACTAACATACTTTTAGAAGAAAACTGTAATTTTAACAAAGCAAACCCAGTGGTGAAATCAGTGGTGGTGTGCTGTAGCCTCAATGTCAAAGAGACTCAAATGCACACATGGCCACTTTTAAGGTGGATAAAAGATCCTGAGCGTATTTTGGTGACAAGACATTCAACAATTTATTATCTAAGAAAAGTATTTAGAGCCTGTGTAAGAACTTTAGAAATGGGGTGATGTGCTCCATTTTCCTAGATTTTGTAACATCTGAAGCAGGAGAGTTCTGGATCAGCTGCAGCTGTCAGATTCACCTTTTTTGGAAGATCTGTGGAGACTGTTGCAGTAATCAATTCGACTAAAGACAAACACATGAACGAGTTTCTGAAGGTGGCGTTGGCACATTAGTGCTTTGATTCTGGAAATGTTCTTTAGGCGAGAGAAGGCCGACTTTATAATTGTCTTTATACTTCTCTGAAGATTCAGCTCAAGTTCATCACTACACCCAGATTTGAGGTCTGACCAGCAAAAGCTGATGCTGTGTGCTGGCTCTTGATCATTCCTCTTTTGGTCCAAAAGTAATAATTTTAGTTTTGTTTCTATTCAGCTGAAGAAAGTTATAAATCCATGCATTGATTTGCTCCATACATCTGGTAAATCCCTGAATGGGTTTGTATCCACCTGGTGACATTGTAATGTAGAGCTGTGTATCATCTGGAAAATAAATGATGCTCCCACATTGGCTGCTTTGCAAATGGAAACCAATGGTGTGTCAAGAATTGCATGTATTTTAGCTTTCTTTTGCAGATTTTAGAAAAGATAAATCTGTTTATTTAAAGTATTTGTCATTAAAATTTTTGATGCTGCAATTATCTGCATACACGGCATCAGAAGTAGATTGAGCTTCATGGCAAACAGTCCTACTAAATGACATTGAGAAATTGAAAGATGACTTGTAATAACAGCAGCTGCAGATTTAGGAGCAGAAGAGACGATGAACGAAACTAAGTGCTTGACTATCTCCACTCTATGGCATCAACATCAAGATCTCATGACAAAGTTGAGGCGAAGCACAGCTTTTCCTGCAGTGGACTAGTCTCCTCTGAGTATTTCTCTCTGCTCTTTGCTTTCACCTTACTATTACCTGTCAGTCACAGTAATGTGCAGTGGGTGCAGTGGTTCCAGGGCCATTTGCTGCCTCTTTGCTTTGATGCCCACCAGCGAGTTGTTTTCGGTATGCTTTCATGTACACAGTGCACTTCTTTAGAGAGCTAATTTCATGCTTTTTGGTCTTGAAGAAGAGCACTATTGATTGTTGTTTTCTACTTTCTTTAAAGTGATTTTCATTTGTAATTTAAATTGGTGGTGGTGGTCGTGGTGGTGGGGAAGCAATAATGTGTCTATTTCCCGCCTTTTCATTAAAAACCAGACAGTTTTATTGTCATGGATGCTTAAATTCTCATTATAATCAGTGTGTAGGAAGATAAACCTCACTTGCATCTGTTGAGAGCTATTTACCATCAGAGCAGTGATCTGAAACATGCAAGGCAGAAGTATGCTATTAGTTAATTGTATTCCGTTAGGAAGATCCAGGTCAAGATGGCTTATAGCTGGATCAAACAAAAATATATCTTAAGTTCATTACAATTCAAGTTGCATTCATGCCGAGCATTACATAAGCGTGACGGAATATAAATCAAAAACCTGCTTGTGGCTTCTATAATAAAAATGCTTTCTACTGGGACATTTTCTGTTTCTCTCTCTTGTAGTTGGTGGGGGGAGAGTTTGACCTGGAGACAAACTTCATTATTCAGGACGCTGAGAGCATCGGCTGCATGGTGGAGCTGCTGGAACACTGCGATGTCACCTGCCAGGCTGAGATCTGGAGCATGTTCACTGCCATTCTTCGAAAAAGTGTTCGAAATCTGCAGACGAGCACTGAAGTGGGGCTCATCCAACAGGTGCTGCTCAAAATGAGCTCAGTGGATGACATGATTGCAGGTATGATGATGATATGAGTAGACATATAATTTGAGCTGTGCTGTTTTAAATGTAAATTTTGAGCTGATTGTCATTTTAATGCCTGGTTACTATACGAGTTAAGCTCTCTTCACTCAGTCATTTGCAAATCGATCTTTTTTTTTTCAAAATGGAAATAATGTGGCCGCATAGAATTTGATGGAAAATCTGATTTCCATCTACATTGTTGTTCATTGTTCAGGAATGAGGAAGATTTGGTCTGATGTTTTCCTGAAATTACAATAAAGCAAATATGTAAAAGAATACAGCAGTGTAACCTTTAGAGGCTGAGAAATTGAAGCAGTGAAATAAAGGTGAACTAGGAAAATGTGTTACTGGAGGAACTTTTTTGGTTCAATTTACATAATTTATTTTTAATCAGTATCTTAATCACTTACTTCATTTTAGACATCAATTAGGGATCAGAGTGGTTCTTGGAGGACAGGTCTTCAGCACTGCGTTAAAACGAGTGAGAGCATTGAATACCACTGACAGGATGCCACTTAAATTTAGATCCTTATTTGAGAAACTGTCCTCGTCTTGTTGAACTGAGGAAATACAAGACTTCTAGGCTGCAAGTCCAAATCCTAACAAAGCTGACTTATTTATTCACAGCTCTGCCAGCATCCTCAGAACATTCATAGGAAAATCTGATTTGGCTAAATTAAACAGTAACAAGTTCCGCTGCCCGTCTTTTGCAGCTGCCACTGATCTGTTCATGTTAAAACAGTCATCTTCAATTACTTTTCTGAGGAATTAGTCTCAGATACACAATTTGGTGTGCGTCTCCTTATCGGCAAAGATTCACCTTATTTGTACTCTGGGATTGCTAAAAGAGGAAGACATACAACATTTCAGTTGTGATGAAAATAACTGTTCTTTTTAGCCTGAATGAGAGCACATTTTCAGCAAGGATGATGGCAAAATACGGTTTAGATTTTCAAAAGACATGCTAATGCTGTCAGAATTACCAATTTCAAATTACTCTCTCATTCGGTGCTTCGTTCATGTAGGAGTTTCAGCTTGTTGTCAAAATAAAAACAAGCCTGTGAGAGCTGCTACTTTATGACATCTGGTCCCTTGATGGGTATGAATGATCAAGGTGGCTGTTGATTTTTAAGAAAACTATAACAATTGGACACATGCAAACATGACAAGTCAGTCAGGATAGGGCTGTGTTAGCGTTTGCACAAATAATGTATTCATTCACAAACTTCATGACAGGCAGATAAGGTTTGCTTTTCTTGACAATGCAAAAATAAAGCTTGGATTTATGGAGTAAGTTTTCATGATCTTGGAAAAACTAAAATTTTACTCGCATGAAAGGCTTTTTATGTGTCTTTTTATTGACCCTGCCTGGCTCCTGCCCTCAGTGCACTCAGTCATTTACCTCCAGATCCCTTTGCAATGAATCTCAGAATTGAGTTGTTTCCAGTGGTCATCTTTGAGATGTTTCTACTGGCTAAATCGAGTCCACCTGTTTTAAATTTAGTTGATTGGACTCAATTTGAAAGGACACACACACACACCTGTCTATATACAATTGACAGTTCAGGTCAGAGGTCATTCACCAAGCATGAAATCAAAGGAATTGTCTGACGACCTGAGAGACTGTCTTGAGGTAGAAATATTTCTGCTGCTTCAAATGTCCCAGTGAGGTCAGTGGCCTCCATCATTGGTAAATAAATAACGTTTGGAAGCATCTAGACTCTTCCTAGACCAGGCCAGCCGTCCAAATGGATCAGCGGGGGAGAAGGGCTTTAGTGACCAAGATCTCTCTGGTTTGAATTCCAGGCGTCATGTTTGGAAGAAACCAGACACGGCTCATCACCAGGTCAATACCATCCCTGAGGTGAAACATGGCATCATGGTGATGTGATGTCATGCAGCAGCAGGAACTGGCAGACTAGTCAGGATAAAGGGAAAGATGAACGCTGCTATGTGCAGGATAAAAAGCTGCTCCAGACCACTCCTGACCTCAGGATGGGGCGACAGTTCAGCAGAAAAATGACCCAAAGTCCATGGCCAAGATCTCACTGGAGCGGGTTCAGAACCACTCTGTAAATGTCCTGGAGTGACCAAGCCAAGAGTCCAGACTTGAATCTTATTGAACATCTCTGGAGAGATCTGAACATGACGCTGCACAGACGTCTCCCAACCAACTTTATGGAGCTGGAGAAGTACTGCAAAAGTATACATGCTAAACTTGCGGCATCATATTCAAAAAGGCTTGATGCAGTAGTTGCTGCCAAATGTGGAGCAGCAGGTGATTTATTGGTTTTATTTTTATAATAAATTTGCAAAAATTCTCCCCCCCCCAAATTGTCCACCTCGTCATAATAGGGTATTTGTGAGTAGAAGAGACTAATTTAATACAAATGGGAATAAGACTGTAACGTATCAAAAAATGTGGAAAGAGGGAAGAGCTGTGAATTCTTTCTTGATCCTCTGTGAAATGAATGGAAATTGCTTCTTTTGTGTTAGCTGAAATGTGTTTAAGATCTGAAATAAAACTAGACTTCCTCTGCTATGTTACTTTAACTTTTAATTAGGGAGTTTATCACATTGATACAGGCACTGTGTGTGATTTTTGCTGATAGGTTTTGTGTTTTATGTAATTTAATTTCACCAACAAAGTCCAACAGCAAATTAAAGAGGAGCCATGTCTCAGGATAAGCAGCATCAGCACGTCCCCTTGAGGATCTCCTCTCCAACGGGGATTAGTTGTATCTTTAAAATTCAACTGCATTTTTGACTATTTTTCCTTTTGTTTGTGTGTCTGCTTGCATTGTCTTTTGCAAGACTTACTGGTGGATATGCTGGGTGTATTGGCCAGCTACAGCATCACAGTGAAGGAACTGAAGTTGCTCTTCAGCATGCTCCGAGGAGAAGGTGGCCTTTGGGTAAGTGACACGACAACTGAAGGGCTTGATGAATCTGTCTTGTTTTGTCGGGGTCAGTTAAATTTCCTGTCGCCTGGTATAATCTGTTACAATAAAAGTTGTAATTCTCTCTTTTGACACGCGTACAGCCAAAGCACGCAATCAAAATGCTGTCGGTGTTAAATCAGATGCCGCAGAGACATGGCCCGGACATCTTCTTCAACTTTCCTGGCCGCAGCGCAGCAGTAAGCATCATCGTTATATAACTTCATTGCATGTTGTCTTTTGAAAAATGTTTCTTAAAAGTATTTTAGCAACGTAGGGTGTGGAGAAATATTGTGCCTCAATGATAAGAAGCTAAATATGGCAGCAGTGGAACTATCAGTTAAACTGTGAGAACGTTGACTTGTAGCTATTTTATTTCTTTTGCTTTTTGCGTTTCTGTTTGACCTAAAAAAATAAATAGATTAAAACTCCTGAAAACACTCCTGAAAATCTTAAAGATTAGCGGCAATGTTATTTAGTCAAGCTTCAGTGCTGCAGTTATTTTAACAGACTAAAACTTGGTTGCAGTATTCATCCATATAATTTCCCTCTGGGATTAATGTTTTGCAATTGAATTTGAATTGCATTAAACATCTGAATGATTTGATTAAATTATCTCTATAGTTCTGGTGAAGTCAGTCTGTATTTTTCAAATTAAGAAGTTATTTCCTGAAACAAAAATTATTACTTGAACAATGTGTTTTTACCATTATACCATTTTTTTTTTTTTTTACACCTGGATTTGACATTTGACAGTTCGTTTTATTGTAAAGCGCCTCAGTACTTTTGTATTTTCTCCTGCAGAGGCTTATTTATATTTACCCAAGTCATTCTAGAGTGCTACTGTTGCAAAATATATATTCTGAATAGCTTGGTATGGAGGAACACCAAAGGACTTTAAATAGCTTTCCTGGCTACTTCATGACGTTTTTTATCATGTTTCTTCTAGGCAATTGCTTTACCTCCCATTGCTAAGTGGCCTTATCAGAGCGGGTTTACATTCAACACTTGGTTCAGAATGGATCCTTTGAATAATATCAATGTAGACAAGGACAAACCATATCTCTACTGGTAAGAGCACACCAACACACACTTGTGCTTTTTTATTTCACCTTAATAGTTTTGCTGTTGCAGAGGCTTATGAAGCGAACAGCAGCTTTATTGACAAAGCCTTATTATGTCTGATGCTTTGTGACTAACACTGATTGTCTAACCAGTTTATGACTGAATATCGTATCCAAGGTTAAAATAGTTTTCGACGTTATTTGTCACACGCACATGTACAACGTCTTTATAATGTCTTTAGGAAAACGGCCTTGTTTTTCCCCAGATAATGCCACAAATTCTGATGTGTAAATGTATTACTGCAGCTGGATTACTGAGGGCTTAAAGACACTGCGGAGGTAATCATTTAGATGTGAATAATTGCCACAAAGCGCTCGCATACCGGCGTCTGCTGAAGATTTAGGTCATTATTGTAAAAATCAATGATCCAAAATCGCTGCACTGTCTGACTCTTTCTCTTTGTTTGTAGAAGAGCCTTTCATTAAAGTCAAAGAGTGTAATTTATGATGGCGAGTAAAAGAATCAGAGTGGACAGAAAAGGTGGAAAGATTCAACTCCCTGACAGGGAAGACTGATTAGGCAGAGATAATAGTCACTTCGGTCCTTATCACCTCTTGGCTGTCGTCGGCGTTTGGGGATCTAAGTGTTTTACCGAAATAAACTCTTCGTCTTAGTAGATCTCAGTTTCTCTGATGTGGCAAATCAAAAAGGGAAGAAGACATGGAGCATTGCACCAGCAAAGGTTTTCATATGTGCCTCCTATTCTACACTGACGGTCACAAAAGAGTTAGATCTGCCAAGCTAATCCTGTTTATGCATTGCTCTGAGTGCCTCGCAGCTCAGCAGCAGGCTTGTAAATAACCAAAAAAAATAATTGCATCTTTAGAGGCGGACCGAGCTTCTCCAACAGAGTTTCCGAGCTCTGTGATAGAAAGGTGCGGAGATCCATATGTCTTTATGTACGAAACACAGCTGTGGTTGCATCCCTTTGAGGATGGGTCTCTTTGTTTCTTGATCGTTACAATGAGTGTTTGAGTCGAGTGTAACAGCTGTAGGCCTTAAGACTGTAAAAGTAAATTTAGCACGTGGTAGCAGAATAAAAGATGTGCAAAAGGAATCTGTTTGCATCTGCACAGAGTGGCCTGTGCACTGTTTGTTTTTATATGCAGTTTGCACTTCCAGTCAAATAATCTGGTGATGTTTGATTGAAAAGATGAGGCAAAATATTACTACAACCATAATTATCATCACATAATTCAGATGCATGCAAGATTTACCTCCTGGAAGTGACACGCTGTCACATTTAAAAATAATTCAAATATGATTTTAGCAGAAAACCTCAAAAAGCCCTCAGAAATTCTTATAAATTCTTCCCTTTAAAAACGGTTCTAATACCATATTTCAGTTATTGTTTGCTGTGTGCTTGATTTCAAATAGACAACAGTCTAAGTCTCAAAACGTAACTGTGCACTATAATGTACATTTTGCCAAAAAAGAACACAGTGAATGACAAAAGGTGTAACTTACATAATTTTGTCTAAGCTTCCTCTTAGATTTCAGATGGTTTAAATTGGCTTAAAATTCTTTTTGAGCATAAAATAAGTTTTGAAATGTTTTCTTGCAGCTTTCGGACCAGCAAAGGCATTGGCTATTCTGCACATTTTGTCGGGAATTGTTTGATTGTCACATCGCTGAAGTCTAAAGGGAAAGGCTTCCAGCACTGTGTGAAGTTTGACTTCCAGCCCAGGAAGGTACGTTTGTTTCGATGCTTATTTGAGTAGTAACTTTGAAATTAATACGTTCTTCATTGCAGTAGCATAGTTTCACAGTGAAAAATTTAAAAAAGAATCCAACCTTTAATTTGGGCGCATTTATTCTTTAGAGAATAATAAACACTGTTTTCAACTAAAAAGCGGTACCAGAGTTATTGAAATTTAAGCCTTTCAACCCATGTAACAATAGCATTTTTTTAATTTATGCTTTATTTCTTTAATCCGTTTCTGGAATCTTCTCATTTCTTTGGGGAAAGAATTTGGGGACTTTAATTAAAATTTTAAATAGGTAAAAAAGAAAGAAAAACCTCCCCAGCATTTTAAGCATATTTTTGTTGGTTGTTTTAACCCAGCAGTTTTTGCTACATTTATTATCACTTATCCTAAATCTATCTTTTTTTTTTTTTTTTTTTTTAATTACTACCGGTTTAATTGTCCCCTGAATTGTTTAAAACTCAGGAGTCTTACACGTGCAAATGTGGATTAGAGAATCAAACCTAATTTATTGTGGTGTGTTTCGGTGGTGTAGCTCTCCCTGTGGAGCAGAAAAACTCACCTGACACATGTGAAACAATTAGAGGCTTCACATAACACTCGAGGAAAGCCATTTGTCTCATTCCAGGAGTCACAGTGTAGGTATTGTATTGTTGAAGCTGTTCAGAGATAAAGTGCATTAATTAACTTTTTAATTGATTTTTGGGTTCAGACATTAGTGAATAAGTGCGTTTCTAAATGATGTCCAGACAGCCTTCACTTTTCTGCTCAGCCATGAATCTTCTTTAACACAATTTTACCTCTATGGGTAGACGGCTCCTTTCTTCAGTCGAGCCAATAAATAATTGACTCTGGTTCACAAAAGAGTTGCATGGTTTTGCCATCTATTCACTTCTAATGCAGTAAGTAAGTACAATTTAGGTTTCCTTAGGAAGTAGTCCAAAGAAAGTCTTTTAGAGTGAAGATGCAAACAGTCCCTAAGTATTAAAATACATTTTTTCAAAACCAATATCTACTGAATTTCATTTTTATTCACACCTAAATTGTGAAGTTCATATATTTATTTTATCTTTATTGTTTTTTTCAGAACAAATGCATATTCTTCACATTCTGAGCATCCAGATTATTTATGTTTTTCTGTTTTTCTTTTTTTTTTCTTTTTTATTAGAGCTGCGTGGTATGTGGGGAAGAAGGCAACACATTGTTGCACATTGCAATTACAATTTTCAAAATTGAAATGTGTGATTAATCCACATTGTTCTCACTTTTCCTCTTGCTTTTCCTTCAGCACAAATTTCTCGCCACTTAAAATTCATCTGAAATCTTCAGCATGTTTGTGTCGTGATGTCAGTGAAAGTCCATTCAACTGGCCATTTGCATTCAGAGCATTAACAAACATCCAAGCAGTCTTTTGTAATTGTAATATTCTACATGGTGACATGTCCCCGATGACAGCAATTTAAAATACTGTAGAGCTCTATACAAAGCTAAAAATAATGGCTTAAGCCTAAAGAAGTCAGAGTCACCTGGTAGTTTCTTTCCTAAAGATGGAGTCTAAGCACCCTTCTCCACTGTATTATTTCAATTGTGCAAAGGAAAAATGAGAACGGTTGATGTGGTTTTTGAAAATGAACACCTCTGGAGCTCATATCCTTTCTATCTGACTCACTCTTCACCTCCAGTGGTATATGATCAGCATAGTTCACATCTACAGCCGCTGGAGGAACAGTGAAATCCGATGCTACGTAAACGGACAGCTCGTTTCTTATGGCGACATGGCGTGGCACGTCAACACAAATGATGTAAGTGCTCCTTACTTGTAGCACATTTTAACGCATGGTTGACAGGGACATACACATTGACGCTTTGCGTTTCCAGTCATTCTCATTATGAAAGGCTAATTTTCAGTCCCTTAGCAAGATGACATGGTCTACTTTCCATCCAGTTATTATGCAATTAGGCAGATTTTCATGTTGAAGATAGATTTTTAAACATGAAGGCCCAAAGAACCTACAGTTACACAAGACTGGTTTAAAATTGTATTGCTTTTTTGCAAAAGAAGGAATGAAGTGGTTTTTTTTCTTAATGTGCGTTTTAGACTATCTGTATGCTTTCACACTTTTCAGTTCAGGAAATATTCTGCTCCGCTTATTGCAGATCTCTGTTGTTTTGCGGTGAAGATATTTTTCATTTGAGTGGAAAAAATCAATGAGTCATAATTATTCTGTGCAGCACGATATTTTTAATGTGCTGGTAACAGAGAATAAAGCTATTTAAACCAAGAAATGGAGGGCTAAATTCAGGATTTTCCTTTCTAATTGTTTTATACTTTCCTAGACATTTTACTGTTTATGCCATAAGGATTTGTATAGTCCACAAATCTGAAGTTGACTTCTGAATATCCTGATTCATGAAGAGCTTTTTGACATCTGGACTAATTTGGATCACCTCTTTTTCTACATGTTTTGCACTTCTACTTTTTAAATGCAGTCTTTGTACTTGTTTCTAAGTATCATTTGTGTTATCAGTGGTTTCATTTTGATGGAATGTTGTAAGCTTTGCTGCTTACACATTTTAAGAAGAAACTAAGGAAATTGGCTATTGTATGGACATAAATCCTAATTGTAAAATAGTCCAGATATTTTGCACTTTGCTGTGATCATTAATGTGGCTGCTGTTTTCTTTTTTTTCCCCCTGTGATTCTGTCTGTTCTGAAGGTGCATTTTTCTAATTTACAGACTAAATTGCTACATTTTTTCTCTTTATGTAATAATCCATTTGAAAATGTTCCTAACTGCCCTTTCCTTTACATTCCCCTCTTTCAGAGCTATGATAAGTGCTTCCTCGGGTCTTCAGAAACAGCCGATGCAAACAGAGTGTTCTGTGGGCAGCTAGGAGCTGTCTACGTATTCAGTGAAGCTCTCAATCCGGCACAGATTTTTGCAATTCATCAGCTTGGACCAGGCTATAAGGTATGTGCTTGTGGGTGACTAAATTAGATTACATATAAGCAGTCTGAATCATCCATCCATTTGTGTAATCAATGAGAAGCGCTGCCCTGTAGTTCCTTGCCTTATGTCCTGCTTTTCCTGCCAGGTAAACGGCTGCATAAATTACCTATTCCTTGGGAATAATAGCGCGGCACGCTGGGGGAAAGCTGCAGGAACTCGGTAAAGCGACTCAGTCCTGAGCCAACTTATATCAGCTGCAGCAATGCTGCCTAAAAAGCATCAAATCATGAATGTGAATAGAGAAACTTTGACTTGCCGCAAAAGGAGCTGCAAATATTTTTTTTTACACCGTGACAGTTTTAGCTCGTTTAATATGAGGTGTAATTCAACGTTGTTTTATTTGTTTTTAAATGTCTGCCAAGATTGTTCAGTTTACTTCTTCTCTTTACACTCTCATTTTTACCCCTGATATTTGGGGAATTGAGCTTCTTTAAACTCAATACTTGCACCCTGTTATAAAAAGTCAATAAAAGGCACTGCAAAACCGCCTCCAAACACATAATGTCTCACACAGTTTATATCAGAGGGGATTGTTTTGACGCTGAAATGTCTGTCTTGTTACTAAAGCAAAAATAGACTCTTTAGCAAAAACAATGTTCTTTACTTCATCATAGCTTTAAAAATGGATTATAGGTATGTAGGCCTTCCTTTCATTAATGGGATCGTCCCTTTTTTCCTAGTCTATTTAAAACTGCTTCCTGAATGAAGAAACCTGCACTACATTTTCCTTTTGTATTGTAATGTTAATGTTAAAATGTTACATTTATTTGTTAAATCAATACAACGTTTGCACAGATGACTTAAATGTGAATCCTTTGATGGAACAAGTCAGGAGGTTCCTCAAAATGTTGTCTATTAAGAGTTGAGTTGGTGAAATCTAGTTTCAGAGATATATAGTTTTTTTTTAATTTATTTATTTCTTTATTTTTAAATATGACTTTCAGCCAAATAATGTAAAACCAAGCAGTGTTTGAACTACGCACTATTACTTGGGAGAAAATGAGGCAATTGTTCAAAATTCTGAAGTGATGACCGGGGTCCATAAAGAAAATTACCTGTAAGTGATGGAGCTCTGATAAGTAATGGAGAATATAATAAATCTAGCCTAGTGGGTTGCTATAATTAGGAAGTTGTCCAGCTGTCAGGAATCCTTCCTGTTTTAATTAAGAGCTGCAGGGATATGCGTTAATGCAGGAGATTACAGCACGCATTTATTGCTGTACATCCACAGTTTGGCTCAGTCTTTGGAAAGAAACCTCTACACTGATGTGGGAGTATTTTCTTTTTTTTAATCTCTGCTTACCTCATCTGTGTTTGATCTTTGACATGCTTTCTCTTGCTTGTACAGTGCTTTGAATGCAACTGTAACTTCTCGAGCTTTTCTGAACATATAGATTATTGCTTCAGCGGATCAACATTTTCTTGCATTCTATGATTTGTGGCCATGAAGCTCAAAAAAGCTGTCTGCAAAATAATCTACAAGTTCTCTTTAAAACTCCGCTTGCTAGATTTGATTTTGACCTGGAAGACTTCTGTGCATTTCATTATGAGCATATTTACCGCTGTGTTTTTGCATTTGTTCCAAGGATGTAGAACATCCTTAGAAATGTACTGACAATTTAAAGAGAAAATGTTGAGAATATGTGTACTAAAATTGACAGAAGTGTGCTTAAAAATATTCTTTACGATATGTTGCTGCAGTTTTCTTAGAATGTATTTTTATACCCCAAAGAGTTTGACGCTGCTGATCTACATGGTACGATAAAAATAAATATCAACACTTTAAAAGACATCTTTACTTTTAAGTTCTCAATCCGTCATAAGTTTCCACTGGCAGATTTACTGCACACTAAGTATTAATCACTGATTGGACTCGTCAAAGCAATTAAGCCATGACTTTGCATGTTTTCAAATGATGCACTTGGTTATTTCTATCCTTACCCTCTATCTCTGTTGCCATACGTGGGCTACAATAGGCAGATTAGCCCTCTGAATTTGTGCCAGCGCTGCTCTGCAGAATGCACCACAAAGTGCCGTAGAAGAGACCGACTTGCACAGCCCTGTTTCTCCTTTCAGGAAAATGAAATGCAACGTCAATGTAGGCTGCGGATCAGAAGGTGTAATCTATAACCCTAGTGCAGATACAGAACAGCCATGACACCAAAAGTTAAAAACAAAGAATAATCTATACAGAAAAAAAAAAAAGAAATCTTTAAATGAATCTGATTGACCAGGTTTATTATCCTTTGCAGGAGTTCCTGTTCTGGAAGCTGAATCTTGCTTATTTTTGCTTTAGTTTCTATGTTTACAGTTCAATTTGCTTTACTGTTAAGTGATTATGATTCTGATCTGATGTGTCTCTAATGGTTCTGTGGGAGGCTGAATCTACTTACATCTAAAGAGCCTAAAACACTTTACATCTACAAGTATTGACCTAGTTTTTTGCTGGTATGGGAGTAATTGTATTGTCTTATTCCTAATTAGGGAGTTCATTAAGCCACCTACACTGGGACTGGTAATGTCTTTTTGAATATACATTGCAGTAGTGAAAGCATATATTTTTTAACAGTTCTTGTTACACTCAGACCACAGAAAACACTCGAGGTTCTGAACCTTTTCAGTGCTCGCCCTTGCTCAGGGATGGCCTTTTGCTCTTAGAGCAAAAGGGAGAACTGTGCCCTAATTCTTTTATATGACTGGCTGGTCTGTGTGATGATGCTGTCATGGCACAAGGTTTTATAGTCAAAACCCATGCGATCTTTATTTTCACACTGCGGCAGTGCCCGCACAGAAGTGGAAGCGCTGGAGCTTGTTATTTTTGGTCACTTGGGCTCCATGAGTAAAAAACTACCCAAGGATGTTAGAGACTACATGATGAGATGCATAATAACTGCTGTGTGGACTTGATCATAGCAAATGAGGAGAATATGTATATGTATGGTTGTTGTTTTTTTTAGAAACAAAGTAAGAAGCAGTGTAGCAGAAGTTGTAGTTCATCCTTACTGTTTCTGATGTTCTTTACTGGAGAAATATGTGCAGGGATGTAGTGCTGGGTGATGGCACCCATTGCTACGTTCATGCAAGTAGATGTTTCACATTAATACACATTAAATGAGCAAGAACTTTGTTTGAAATGGTACAAATAGCAAATGAATAATTTAAAATTATTTTGCTAGTAACTTAGTTAGCTTTTCTTCCCAAGACTAATTAACTTGACACTGAGCACACCTGCAGTATCAAACGGTTATTTGCATTTCTCTCGATTCATGTTTCATTAAATCATACGAATGCATAGAACTGTCCAACCATTGTTGAATAGCAGATTCATTTAGGACGCATAAAATGCAAAGAATTTAGTTCGTCTCTGAACATGCCCATCAGAATCTCCCGCTGGTTTTCAGATTTGACTCTCGGGCATGCTTAAATTGGGTTTTCAGGTCCACGCTCCGACTTCAGAGGTAATAACTAGTCACCGCAATTGTTCTTGGTTACTTCTCTCTTATACAGGGTGCTCCCAAAATACGCATAGGTGTTTCTTCTTATTAGCTCGACATGACAGGTCATTAGTTTTTGTGTTTTATTTGTATAGTTCATGCCAAATCAAAGTACCACCGGTGGTTAGAATCCTGGGAACATGGACCCCTATTGAAGTACTAACAGTCTCAGCCAGCAGCCCTCTTTATGTTCTTACTTCAGCTAAAAATGACAGATTTTGATGCATTTTAGGCAGGTGCGCGATGCTCTGAGAAGCTTTTTATTTTTTTTTTTACAAATCTTCTGGGACCATATGGTTGTTTCCTCGCCGCAGAGCTCTATCTCTCTCTTATCACCACATGCTTGCTGCCCATAATTCTGAGAAAGATGGAAAACATTTCTCGCATTCATTAATAATTCAGCTCTACTGATTAGAGGAATCGATTTAAGTATTAAGCATGGTCCATTCTCACAGCTTTGACAGATTATTTTAGCTCATCTGTCAACAAATAATTGATTGAGTAAATTACGACTACTCTGTCATTGATAAGCAATTTGTTATGTTAACTATATTAAATCTCTTATTGAACCATTAACTAGCTGGACTCGTGCTTTCAGGAGGCAATCAAAGTGTCTTGAGACAGCAGAAGGTAATATGGCAAAAAGGGAAATCCCCCACTTGCACTGTAGAGATAATTAAAAGTGGCATCATAAATTAACCGGAAGTTTGATGGGGCAAAAACTATTTTTTTCTCTAAAAAGGACAAATGACTTGATTTAACTTTTGTAGTTATTCCCTCTAATTGTCAGGTTGTGAAATGACAGTAATTCAGGACTTAATTGCACACGGCCAGGTTTTATTTGATTGTGTTTTCAATCATATCTGATAACCCTTAATTTACTTCTTTTGCACAAGCGTATTTAAGCCCTAAATGACCCATTCAGTCCTAGCAGGAGAGTGAAAATGCCCACGTTCAGTTGGTAGCCATTTCAGAGTGAGCACACGAGAACTCACATTGACAGTTCAAGAAAAAGGCTTGGCATAAATGGTCTAGTTAAATTAAAACAAGTAAGCAATCATTTAAGATTTCAAAGGAACCTTAATGCATTTGGTCAGGCTGTGTTCCTCCTCATCATTGCTCTCTGTTGAAGAAGCTGCAGAAAACCAAGTGATGTTGATCCAGGGAGAAAAAAAGGGAACGAGAGCAACATAAAATATTTAGCAACATAAAAGAGCAAAACGTACTTTGTTTTTGTAAAATACATGTTAATCTTATTGGTGTGATGTGTTTTTAGAAGATATACAGGTGAGATTACATTTTTTTTTTTTTTGGCAGAAGATAGTGACATTAAGGGGAAGTCATGAAATGTTGCACCTTACACAACTTCTTTACGCTACTTTGCTGCTTTCCAGTTAATTGTGCCAAGAATGGTTTGCATCACTGAAATGGTAAATTGTGTTGCACTTTGTGGCTGATTACACTAATAAAGATTGATAAAAATTAAAAAAGACAGTTCTAATCAGTGTAGAAATTGCATTTTCAAAATGTTGCCTTTTTCGCGCAGCTTTGATCAGCTCTTTCTCAAATAATTTTTTTCCCATCAAGTCATAATTAAGATACCACCACAGAGAAAGTGATAAGGGGCTTTGTGCAGAAAATAACTTTGCATTTTGTCCCGTGTTTCCTTTTATCTCCTAATTCCCTGATTTGCTCTAGTTTTTTTTTTTTTTTTCTTTTGCAGAGTACGTTTAAGTTCAAGTCGGAGAGTGATATCCACTTAGCAGAGCATCACAAGCAGGTGTTGTACGACGGTAAATTGGCAGGCTCCATCGCCTTCACCTACAACGCCAAGGCCACCGACGCACAGCTCTGCCTGGAGTCCTCCCCTCGTGAAAACGCCTCTATCTTTGTGCACTCACCGCACGCCCTTATGCTTCAGGTCAAATGCATTACTCTTAATCTGTACACACCACCTGAGGCGATGATGAATTCATTTATGTTTTTTTTTTCTTTCTTTTTTATTCAGTCAACATGAATATTGTTTTTATTTTTTTAAATTCTGACTTTGTCTATTCGCAGATATTGTACCAAACATGGTATTTGTTTCTGTTTTGCTTTTATCCGCACAGGATGTGAAAGCCACAGTTACACACTCCATCCACAGTGCCATCCACTCTGTTGGTGGTATCCAGGTGCTCTTTCCACTTTTTGCTCAGTTGGACTTTCATCAGTCGAAGGACAGCCAGGTGGAAACCACAGTCTGGTAGGTTAATATGTTGTGTTACCATGCAGAGCACAACCTCGTTTGATGCAGTAGATGGTAAACACTTGACACTATGGCAGGTGACAAAGCTCTCTGGTTGGATCTGTTGATGGCAGGTTTCCCTCCAGCGTTCTTTTAGGAATAGTTTGTGCAGCTGTCTGAGTCTGAACAGCTCGTTTCTGGGTCTTTACAAGGGAAAAGAGTTGCAATAATTTATTTGCATCTAAATTATTAAATTGATTAAAGTAGGACTAGGAGTATCTCATGCATGTCGATTTGTAAGAAGAATATTTAAAAATGTCCCTCCAAAATAGCATTAAGTAGCTGTTGGACTTATTGCAATATACCCCATTTAAGCTTAAAATTCTGACCAGTAAGGGCTTCTTGACTGGTTTGCAACTGGATTGCAAAAACTGGTAACCAGTATACGAATATGATCGTCCATATACTGTTATACTTTTATATATAAAAGTAACCTTTCCTACATCTAACCAGTAAGTTGTTGTGCTTAGACGTATGAAAAAGGGAAGTCGCATAATGCAAAGCACACAGCAAATATTGCTCTCAGTACCTATAAACCGAGGCAATTGAGCAAGTAATCTGTTAAAGAAGTTTTATTAGTCTGAATCCTGTAATAGTGTTTATAAAGCTGTAGTCCATTTTTCATTATTATCTCTACTCTCATTCCTCTTATCCTGAGCTTGTCTTCCCAAAGCTTTGCGGTTTGTGTGCTGCTTGGATTCTTAGCTCTGCTTTAATACTGCAATAGTTTAATGACATGGATGGATGCAGGAGTGGCCACATAGGAGCACAAATCCCTGATCCCCAAAGCTCTCTGCCTCCAAAGACTCCACTCCTCTCTGCTCTCCGTCCCTCTTCTCCTCTCGCCAGCGTGCACTCCTCTTTGGTTCACAGTGTGCACCCCTACCAAACACGGCACTTTGTCGTTGCTTTAAGACTTAGTCCCTCTAAAGCCTGCTGGGCATTGGAGTTCAAAGCTTTTTCAGCAATTAACTTCCTATTTGGCCTGAGGGTTTGCTGTTCCCAACAGCATGCACAGATAGTGATTTTTTTAAAATATCCTTTTAATAATAATTTTCTCTGATACTTCCCGTTGCCAACCTGAATGCAAAGCAGGAGTGAAAAGACATCAGTCAGCCGTGTTCTACCACACTGGAAGAAGGCTGGTTACTTGTTAATTACCTGGAAGCACAACGTTGATTGTCACACATTTCTATTTTTGCTTTGCTTTGTTTGCAATAGCGAAGGTGAATTACTGGAGAAAAGGGAACTTCAAACTGACTATGCACCAACATATGAGATTGCACATCAGACTGGATGAGCATGCATTCTGTGTGCACACTATATGGGCGAGTCTGTGCAGCAGTGATTGTGGCCTTGTTTTTGTTGAGCTGGAGTGGAAACCATTGGAGGATGTGCGGGAAAGCCGATTAAGAAGTGTCACCGAGCACCACTGTCTTTCAGCCAAAAGGCTTCAGCAGAAAAGCTGTACAACAAAGAAACATTTTCTTCACTGCAATGCCTTGGTCCTTTGAACCCCCCACTCCCGTATGAACACACACACACACAATCTGTTAGAGTTCACCTCAAAGACCACCCCTTGCTCCCTAGAGGACTCGTACAAAACCCCAACTTTCTTTTCTGAATTTGAGAGGGATAAAAAGGCTGGGCTTGATTCCCCAGCTGATTGCTGACCTCCTCTGAAAATGACCTTGTTGTTTTCCCTTGGCTGCACTGTCTTCCCGTGCTGCAAGAGTTAATTTATTATCCTTTTGCTATTTTTATCACTGCAACAATGCAAATGGAACTACCACAACAATCTAATTTTCTGTATGACTATTAGATTTAATTCCTGCTAAGAAGTCTTGTGAAAGCTGATGAGTTTTAACCTTTTCTCTCTTTTTTTTTTTTTGCAGTGCCACTCTCCTAGCCTTTTTGGTTGAGCTGCTGAAGAGTTCTGTGGCCATGCAGGAGCAGATGCTGGGAGGAAAAGGCTTTTTAGTGATTGGGTACCTGCTGGAGAAGGTATGGAGCCAATCTCATCAAAGTTTCACCGACAAACCCATTAAGGGTCTATATCATTAAATTAAAATGTTAATGAAAAGTTAATTTATCTCAGCCATTCAATTGATTAAATGTGGAACTCGTATAATGTGCAGGCTTTAACAAATAGAGAAATGTCGAGGCTTGAATTACTTTTAATTTTGGCTATTGAGATTTACAACTGATTAAAATTCAAAATGATCTTCCTCATGAAATCCGAATATTAGACCAATTAGATTTTTAGACAAGCCACACAATAATGCGTCAGACTGCTGATTTGACAGTTGTCTCTTAAACAGCATTTGAGTGTCACAAGGAAAATAAAACAAAAAAAACTGTCTGTTTAAGGTGCCACATCCAAACATAGCACTGGAAAGTTAAGTGGAAGGAAAAAGTGTGGTAGAAAAGTGTGCAGAAAGAGCCACTATCTTGATTGCAACTATTGTAAAGCAATTGTTGCAATCTTGATCCAATTCTTGATTTCTAACCAAGCATTAGCAAGAGATCCACATTTTGATGGTCTTCATCTTAAATGTATTGATGCAGCAAGTCATCCAAAAGAAGCCATGACCAAGTAACAAGTGCTTCCATTCCTCGGACTTCTTCTCTACTACGAAGTCCACATTTATTAAAAATATTTTGTAATGTCAGAACTTCTGAGGAACTCATTTTCAGCTAGCAGTTACGAAGCAAGTCACGAAGTAAAAAGGAAATAAACTTTAAAGATGTATCTTATATCTGTGTAACAGCAAAAGGTTTGAATACTTATGGACACAATTTAAAATTATTACTCTTTTTATTAAAAACATTATAGATTCTTATGTAGATTAAAAAGAAAACTTGATTTAAACAGTTAAAGAATAAGCCAAAATGGACAAATATTGGAAAACATGAAGTGCAGGTTTATAATAATACAGGTTTCACTTTTTGAGTTGTATTACTGTAACTTTTACATTACATTCCTTGTTTATTGAGGTCCTCTATTTCTCCTGAATTCATATCAAGTTCCAATTTAAAAAGTCTCACATCAGCTTTAAAAATCTCTTTTTGCACATTTGCTTTTATTAAAGTGTTTGAACGATATGCGATTTCATGTAGGCCAACAGTCTGCGAGTTTCCTGCTGAGCACCCTATTTGCTATCTCTCATTGTCCAGGTACGCTGTGTCTTGTCTGCGTCTTGTTCCATCAAGGTGTCTTGTCTGTACTCTCAAAGCCCTGTCAGTAGTCTAATCTTCCATTGCCTGTGGCAAAGTCCTGTACGTTTCTTTGAACCGAACAGAGGAACATGTCCCCCACTTTCTGCATCAGTCTTTATTTACCCATTTTGTGATTCAGATCTAGCAGCCAGCATCCCCAGAGTGCTGTCTCTTTCAGAGCACTGAGATATGACTCCACTTTGTCACTCAGTGACTCGCCTGCCTGCTGGCTTCAGATGCTGTAAACTAACAGCCAGGCATAGTCGGCACCTGAGAGCTGCCGTTTTTTCTCCCTTCCCTCCTGCTGCCAGGTTTCACACTTTCACATATCACACCATCTGTTCATGATCTGTTTATGCCACAACTTCCCTCCTCCTTTGGCCTTCATTTTTCTTTCTTCCCTCCTTTCACAAAGTCCCCACCTGGAATGACAATAAGCACCAGGCGTGAGTTGTAATGGCACTTGTCACATGCAGAATTGCTTGTAAAAGTGTCCATTATATCCTTATTTTTTGTTTTATTATATAATAATGAGATAAACTAGCTGAGTAGATCAATTTCTCACCAGTGTTATAATGACGAATTGATACTGCAGTATTTAAGACTTGAGACCAGACATATATATATATATATATATAGACCAAGAAACCTCCATTGGTTACCCCGAAAGCATTTATAAATTTTGTGTTCTACCAGGTATGAGTTTGTCTGAGAGTCTCACAGTATGATACACTTGAGTCCAAGAAGAAAAATAGTTTGTCATTCTTTTAGGTGAATTTGTCTTTCTCGTAAGAAAGGGAAAAACTTTCTTACAGCCAGGTGATTAGCAGTGTGCAGCAACAGGTGAGGGGGCCAGACACTGCTTTGCTTTGCTCCACACAGCTGGAGAAAACTCTGGTCACTCTGACATTTTCTCTGCCATCTCTTCAAAACAACTTTAATTTGTGAAAATGGTACGATGGAAAATTTAAGGAGTTCTGAAACTGGCTCTTTTACAAACCTTGACGTGCCTTTTCTTCCAGTAAATGGGCTAACTGGTACCAGTGCATTAAAGAGAAAATTCAGCATGTGCAAGTTTAGAAATTATATTGCATATTATGAGCTTAATTTGTTTCCAGGTCAACTATAATAGTCTTATAGGTCAGATTTGTTAAAATGTTTATTTACAACTAAATAGATTTTCAAAATGCAGTGACCATATTAAAAAGCCATCTTGTATGTGTTTTTTTTTTTATTGTGATTTTGCGGCTCTGTGTTTTCAGTCTTCTCGTGCACACATCAGCAGGGCTGTTTTAGAGCAGTTCCTCTCCTTTGCAAAGTATCTCGACGGTCTGCCACATGGAGCGCCGCTGCTGAAGCAGCTGTGCGATCACATCCTGTTTAATGCAGCCATTTGGATCTACACCCCAGCCAAGGTGAGCCACCGCAAACGGCAAGATGAGCAACCAGAGATTCAAACTCGACTGTTTGTCACCGCTGCCTTTGTAAGACTGTGAAGACAAATTTGTGTTGATCAAATGTTCTTTTTGTGGAAGCAGGATGACAAGTAGACATTTTCTTTGTGACAATCTTGGGGAGCTTTCAAAGGCAGCAGATAATGTGTAAAACTGGTGAAATACATGCAAATGAGAACAAATATTTAAATGAAGGAACCAAAGAACAAGTAAAATCTAACCGTAACTTGTTCTCAGTATCTAAATAAAAGCTATTAAACCAAGTCCACAACAAACACAACAAAAAGTGTTACGGCAATTCGCAGCATGAGGAAGAATGCTTCCTCCCCGCACCCCAATTACAAGTTGTGTACATTTCTCTCAAAATGGTGGCGTGTCCTAAATTGTACACTTTAAACTGTTTTGCTCCCGTGCGATACATTTTTAAATTGCATACAACATTGAAATGTTGCCGTTATGCTCCAATTTCACTGGTCTCAAATACATTTTTTAAACGTTTTGGAGTTTTTCCAGTCCTACATTTAAATAATTACCCATAAAATGAAATCAGACGTACTAAAGAAGTACAGTGTCTGTGTGTGGCAAATGTGTGTGTGTGTGTGTTTTTTTTTTTTCATTGGTAGGCAGCACACAAATATATAAATAGAAGTATGAAAGAAATACCAAACTGCCCAGAGGCATGCCAGTGACACTTCAAAATGGAGTGATCAGAAAGGATGGATGAAAAATGAGAAACGGCTTGGTAATGAAAGGAGTTGGAGCACTTTGAGCGTCTCTGAGGCCAGCTGCTCGGGTGCACTCTCCTAGGTGGCCAAAGTGGTAAAATTCATCTACCTGTCCCTTTCTGCTACCAACTTATAGCATGCTGCAAGCTGTGTGACTTGCATTAAAGCAGGAGACTTCTGGCATTACCTTGTGAATAAATTGTATTTTATGGCTGCATTTCTTTCTGTTTATGTAAAGGTGAATTTCCACTGCAAGAATCCTTTAGAAACTAGAATGATTTTTTTGGGGGGTAGTTGTTTTTTTTTTCCTCTCCTTATTTCCAGTGTAAGAACCAGGGTCAAATCAGACAAAAGGTGGGTTGAAATCTGCTCTGAAAATGGCCAAGATAAAGAGAAAGAGCTTTTTGGATGGACCCTGGACTGAAGGTGAAGCTTTGTAAATGGATAATTTTTTTCCTGGCTAAAACTCCACTGCATTTTGTTTCTGTTATTTCCCAGTTTATTATTTTTCAGGAAATCATCGTTTTGTATTAACTAAGATAGCTATTTTAATCCCAGCCATTCAGCCTGAACATTGAATGGAGTAGAATATCACCAACCCACAGCTGGAAACACAGTGTATCAGAAGCAAAGTAACAGGCAAATGGGAAGCAGACAGTTACAACTCCAAATTTGTAATAATAAAAAAAAAAATAAATAAACGATAGCATTTATTCCACAGTCAAATGTACAAAGGCTAAACAGCCATGAAATTAATCTACAGATGGCTCTGCCGGCACAAGTCCATAAAATCTCAACTCCTTGTCGTTCTTGGCTGTAATGAGGCTGACTATAGGAAGGATGTGGAAACTTTTGGAGATACCATCCGGGGGAGTTGATGGAGAAGTTTATTGTAACATTTATTACAAAGAAGCTTTGTTGCAACAAAAGAATAATCACAAGTGTCCTTCCTTTTTGTAAGGGCGCCTTTCTAAAGTTTGTGTTTTAAAATGTCACACAGCATATAAAATAGCTAAAGCTTGCATACTCTACCACTCATAAGGGAATTTAGGGACTACCCTAGATATGGTGTTTCTTTAGAGTATCTTTCCTATAGCTAAAATCATTTGAAATCATACCAGTAATGGTCCTAAACTCCAGTGTTGTCCATTTTTTCTGGTGCAAGGAAAATCTGGTTTTCAGAGTTGCATAACTGCATTTCATTGCAATAGACAGCAATAAATAACAGAAAAGTGCTCTAAATCATCGGTTGTCAAAGAAAAAGTTGGGTACATAAAAACCAAGACTGCAAAAGCACCCGCCGACATTGATGACAAAAAAATTGACTGACTGTTCTCATCAAAGACGGGAATTGAAACGTACTTTTCCACTTCCATTTAAAAATCCATGTTTTAGATTCACCATGCACTTCGACTTCAGGTTTATCTCTTTGCTCTGCTTCCAGTTTGTTTTTTTTTGCCACCTGTTAATTTCCACTCCTCGTCTAGTCGATTAAGCTGTTATGTGCCTTTAATGATTATTTCACTGTGCTGTTGGTAATATGAATACATATATTTGTTTTTCTCATTCCAGGTTCAGCTTTCATTATACACATATCTTTCTGCTGAGTTCATTGGCACAGCTACCATCTACAACACAATCCGTCGAGTTGGTACAGTCCTTCAGCTCATGCATATGCTGAAATACTACTACTGGGCCTCCAATCCCGCAGACAGCAGTGGCATCGCTCCAAAGGGATTAGGTGAGCATATTTAATTTTAATTCATCTGGATGTTGAGTTACTTTTTTTTTGTGCAATAACCATAATTTGATTTTACATGGGTTGTTGTAGGCTTCTCATCTACCTCAGGAGGAATCCAAACCAAACTTAGAATTTTAGAAAGGAAAACACTGGGAGTGAACCAAAAACCAGTCTTGTGTGCGGTCCCAAGGCTGTTATCAAAGCGACAACAGAAATTGAAGCAGCTCCACCACTTTTTAAATGACTCATCACCACACAGAAAGGTTTATCTGTCAGCTGTTGGGACTGTGGCCGAGAGATGGCAGTTTAGGCAGACACGCTATATCATCTATTGTGATCCCAGTAAGGTGCTTGCTGTGGGTGTTGAGTCTATGAAACGTGGCCCAGTCTACTGACTGGCACACTAAGTCTGTGAAACAGCACATCACCAAGCGAGCTGTAAAGGAAAAGAAAGTGTCCTTGAACTGTCATTTCCTTTTTGGTATCCATTATTCTTTTCAAAAACTACCCACTTTCTAATATAGGGGCTTTTTTATATTGGTTTCGAGACCCCACTTTATGCTGCACCAAGGCCCAATAAAATTTACGTGCTGAAGGTTGGAGCTTGACAGCATTGATGTAATACTCCTCACACAATCAAAGGTCAGTTAATCCAAAAGAGATTTTTTTTTTCTATGCCTCTGCTTGAATTGTTCCTACAGGTAATTTTCATTTGTATTAATACTGCAGGTAGATAAATTAATCCCAGAGTGTAAGAACTGGAAGAATATTGCAGATTCTTTTATGAAGTTCATTCTTCTTCTGATTTGTTAGAATGGGATCGTAATGAATTGCCTTCCGATAGTTGTAATTATCCCTATGCTTGGTTTATCAGGGTTATTTTGACTTATGGATTCCACTGGGCCTTCATCTTTACTTCTCATCTCTCCAGTCAGGTGTTTAACCTACTGTCTTGTTTTCAGTGTGGGAATGCATCAACCAGGCTTTTGTTTTCTGATACAGATTTCAGTTTTCCTGGAGGTCTGACCTGTTGTTTTTCAATTTTGACAGGTTGAGATTTTTTATTTATTTATTTATTTATTTTTTATTTTTTTTTTTTTTCAAAATTGAAGTACTATAACACACCCAAAAAATGCTATGCAGGTTTGTTGATATAGGCAGTAGTTTTAAGTCAAAACAACACAAAGGAATCACAAGACAATTAGCATTTATGTATCAGTGTATCCTTCTAATCTTCATCCAATTTAAATACAACAAAAATTGTCATGTTGGAAAAAAAAACATGGTGATTGTTGTGGTTTTTCAGAATTTGTGTCTGAAATGAGAGCTAATCAAGGGACATTATTCAGTTCCACTCTTTAGCTCATTTACTTGTGCATCACTGATGATAGTGCACCACTGTCACTTAAGCTATATGATATGCAAGAATGGTTTGTAAAGTATGCTTTATAGAAAAACTGGATGCGTTATTCAGAAGATTGTATTTTATCATCAGTGTGTGTATTAAGAACATGTGCGTAAATCACAGTCAAATCAGACTATTTTACCAAATCAACTCTGGTAAAATAGGAGGAAATATGCTTTTTTAAGAAAAGAAATTGCTTGTCTTTTCCATTATTATATTGCAGTTTTCTTGCTTTTACCATTATTACATATTATGAGCAGAAAGCGGTCATTTGTGCAAAGCCTAGAGATAGAGCAAGACCTCCGGATTGTCTTGAGCCATGAGTAATGGCCCAGGGTTTATTATATTGGTATAAATGATTGAATACATCAGTGAGGGTATTTTCTCAGCAATGCGCATGCATTAAAATAAAACTAAGAACAAGGTGGGAAGGTGTAAAAGTTTGTGTAAGAAAGTATATCACTATTGAATTAAAAGTTGACAACACTTATTTGTTTGATTTTCCTTTTAATTGCAAAGACATATAAAAATTTGCCCATCCCAAATTGTGTTACCCATTTGTTAATCACAAATATCCATTAAGCTCCCTTTTCTCTTCTCCAAATAAAGACCTTTGAATAGAAGACAAATTACACCTTTGATTTTAAAGAAAGGCGAAAGGAACTACAGCCGGGGATGCATCTTAAAATGGATCACATTCATGGTGTACATTAGTCTCAGGCTCCCCAGTTTCATTTGTCTTTGCTTGCCTGGGCAGCTCACATTTTCTCTCTGTCCTTCTGAACAGAGGAATGGCCAAACAAACACAAAAGTAAAAAAAAAAAAAAAAAAAAAGAGAGAACCACATAGATAATGAAGTGTTGAGTTTTGGGACTCAGAGAGAACATTTAAAACAGATCTCACTTGCTACATGTTCTTTATCTCAAGGCAAATCCTCTTTTTAGTTTCTTGTGTTTTTTGCAGGCCTTAATAGAGAGTGCTCTCATATTAAAGCCATGTATCATTCGGTTATAGTACAGAATCTGTCCCAGCTATCAGGCAGATGCTCAGTTTCTCTCAGACTAAGACTTGAATCCACAGCCAACATATTAGCTTTTTCCTCTCTTATCTATTCAGTCTCTGTGCTGGCTTCATTTTTACCAAATGGTGTGTAATGAGGTGGGCAGCAAAGCTTCTTGGCCAGTCAGCACATCCAGTTCAAGCTTGTTTTGTCTCTCATTTAAAGGACAGATCATTAACAGAGATAATGGACTTTAGACATTTTGGGTTCTTAAATCATGGTGGAGCCTCCTTCACTGTGCAGAACTTAAAAAACACCACCATTGGAAAGATTAACTATTTCTCCTCAGAAAATAAAACCTTTCATTGTGTCATGTTCTGTGGTCCATTACAAAGTCCAAATGGGCAAGTTTGTGTGGTGAAAGGAGAACAAAACCACTCTGTTCACTTCCTTCTCTGCCATTGCCAAAACTAATGACAGACTATAATTCTACAACAGCGTAGAAAAATTACACCATTATTCACAACTTCTCCTTCTGTTCACTGATTGGCCAGGTTGAAGTTCTACCAGGAGAATCCAAGTCAATAGGAGAATGCCCAGATTGTGCTGTGAAGTGTGATTAGAATCAAGCAGAATTGCACAGGAAGGAAATAGCCAGGCTAGTGATCAAACCTTTACAGGGGTTGTTAGGCCCTATTTTCCAAATGGCTGACTTTTAGGACACAGAGACACTCGAACGTCAATGTTTGAACCTAGAATTTGCTCATGAGAACTCCATAACGTCTCTTAGTTACATGCAAGATATGTTTTAAAAATGGTGTTTTCAACAACAAAGCACGACAGTCCACTGCTGACAAGAGTTGTATAGTACTTATGCCTTAGGACTCACCTGAATTATTAGTGACTGTTAATGAGGCAAAAGAAAAAAAAACAAAAAACTAAAGCTTCTATTTGATGCATCTTTCTTTGTCCACCATCACTATGGTTCACTAAGGAACCAGAATGTTCACAAACGTTAGACTGCAGTGAAAATGGTGGGTGTTTAGTCTCTGAATTATCTGTGCTCTTTGATTTTATTTTCTGTTTTGTTTTGTCACTTCATATGCTAATGTTTAAAAGTTGAATGCCAGAATGTAAAATTCCTCTCATAAATGGCCTGGATGTGAGCAGATTTAAAATGTCACTGGAGTTTTTTCTGTATATTATCACAATATGACTAAAAAGCTCATACCCACAACTGTCAAGAAAACGCATGTACCATTATTACACTCCAGCCGAATACCTGCTAACGCTGCTTCAAATGTAAAAACAAGGGTTTCTGTTATCAGGGACACAGGGAGTTAATCTGTAATAAATCCTTTTTATGTGGAAAGGTTTGTACAACTATAACAGACGCATGTTATTGTCTTGACTTTATTATCATTCATAAGCTGCAATAAAATTCCAGCAATAATCACATGGACATAAATTGTTTTTCAATAAACTCATTCTTCCTGTGCCTTTGGGACGCAGGAATTAAAGCAGTCTGTGAATGAGAAACAAGGGCCATGCAGGGTTGGTGAGCATAATTGGTTGTGAATAACTTAGATGTGGTGGCTGTGGTAATAATGTTCTTATCATCCCTTTTATGTTCGGCTCTATCCCTTTGGTGGAGTTTCCTCTCTACTGCTATTAATCAGTGTCAGGATGCAGAGGCACTTACCTTCCTCCACCTTCCTCAGGGAGCCTCATCATTGATTACATTGACTGGCTGAAGTAGCAGGATGGTCAGGTGTCTGCTGCCATTATATCGGTTCCCATTTCAAATAAACATGTGTTCAGCCAAGGCAGAGGTTGGAGTTTATCAGTGCAGGGAAGGAGAGTGCGGAGCATTGGGCAAAGTGACCAATTTTCTCTGAACTTCCTCTTGTTATTGTATTTAACCCAGCTGGTGCTATATAATAGCGCCGTAGTGGCAGAGGATTTTCTCTGTCCCAGTGCTTTGCTTTTTGCACGGGATAAACAACAAATGGGTTAACACGACTGAAACTTTGACAAACCTTTAGTGTAGCAGCAGGAGTTCTGCTAGCGCAACAAGGTCAGCACATTCTATATATTGTGATTTCTGCTGTGTCCTAATGAATACTCTTGGGTATTATTGATCTGGCTGTAGCTGCAGCTTATTAACTCTGTGTACATAAAAACAGGCTGGGCCAAAAACCAGGGAATTTTGCATAAAATCTGATTTAAAAAAAAAAAAAGATTCCTGTGCCAACCAGATCTCTGACATGGCGATAAATAAATGTATCCTGAGATTCCTCCTAATTTTTACAAGATGTATACTCCTGGTAGCAAAATTTATCAGCTATTGTTAATTTTGGTGGATATATTATAAAGAGATGAGAAATAAATTACGATATGAGGTCATCGTCAGAATGCCAAAGTGATTTGAAGTTGTCAGATGAATCCAGTGCTGTTATAATGTGTTGTTGTTCGGTTTGATGGCCATGTGTGCATAAGGTGACCTTAGACTGGCAGCCTGGACCCCATGCTGCGGCCAAGGTTACTTGGGAGACTGTCTGAGTTTAGACGCAGCAGGAAATGATGGATACATTTGGAAGGAATATTCCAGATGACCTTTCCTTTCCAGCTTGTTGTATTCATTGCAAATCTACAAATTCCTCTATCAAAAAAGAAAAATGAAAAAAAAACAAAAAAAACTACTATGTTGCTGTTGAAATCGGTTAAAACTTCAGCTTATACACCCAAGGTTTTAGAGCATTCATAGTGTGTCAATTCTCTCACATGCTCAAAGACAACTCCGAAAGAAGACTTAAAAATTGACAGCAGAAGAAAGATGATATCTGCTTTTCTTTCTTATCCTTGCTTCATTCTTTTTATTTTTTTATTTTCTGAAACCACAGATGGGCCGAGGCCAACCCAGAAAGAGGTAATCTCTCTGCGGGCGTTCATGCTTCTCTTCCTCAAACAACTCATTCTGAAGGTATATCCCACCTGTCTTCATACATCAGATTCCCTACACGACTGCACTGAGAAAATCTAGAGATTTTGCCTTTATCCTTTGAAATGGTCTACTCTTGTGCTCCTTATGAAGTTAGCTGTGCTGAGAAGCGGATCTTTTTATGTATATCTTAAAGTTGAAAAGTAAAAATACAATATATGTCTGGATTCCAGTACGACGTGAGGTTCTTGCTCTTTGTACTGTTTTCGCATATATTGACTCCAGCAGGATTATTTTTTTTTTGTCCCAAAAGATTTATGTAATTTAAAAATAAGGCTAAACCAGTAACTTCATTTGTTTTTAAAGCTATATTTGAATCAACCCCATACAGCCACAGTTTTCAATAAACTACATCTTAAGGTGTTTCCGCCCATATCTCTTTAAGTGGAATTCTACTGTTGGCATGCTGATTTTTATGTGATTGCAGTTAATTGTGTGCAGACAGAACTTACAAGAAAAGTTGCTTTTTCTAAAATTTAATGAGTAGTGTAAAAAACAAAAAAAAAACAACTGCCTCCATTACACAGCTGCCTGTGCACAACGGAGTCCAGCTAGCAGGATAGGATAGGTCACATGACAGACAGACAGCCCTCGAAGCTACATTATCTCTCTCATTGTGAATGTCATAGTAAAGTCACTCTCAACCAAATTGTATGCACAAGCTATACAGTGCAGTCTTATGAGCCAATCCAAAGGCAACGGTCCAGAATTGTTAAAAACTGGACCCTTTAAAAGTGTCTGCTGGCGTTTGGGCCGGCATAATTACTAGCATCCAAACACATTGCTCCAGCATAAACAATCTGTTTGGATATTTGTTCCACTACAATACATTTCAAAAACATTTCATTCTCCGTTTCACTGGAGAATAAAAAAACAGCTGGAAAACCCAGTCAGATCTTAGTGAGAATTCATGACATGGAAATTTTCTTTATAAAAAAAGCCCCCAAAAAAACGCCTGAACAAAGAAAATAATCAGCACCTGATTATTAGTGTACATGTCTTTTATGCTTTCTGAATGATTCAATGCGTTATTATTTTGTTTTCTTTTAGGATCGAGGTGTGAAGGAGGATGAATTGCAGAGCATCCTCAACTATTTGCTAACAATGCAGGAGGTACACGTCTCTTTCTATCCTCCAAGGGAATTCACTCAGCGATTTTATGCTACTCTCCTGCCCTTCGCTGCATTGTCACAAATCCTCCTCAAAGTTTTTCTTCCATCAGCAGTTTGTTTTAACTAGCAACTCAATTTTTGTCTGCAATGCACAAGTCCAACTATTCTCCATTAGCTGATGTGGGGTAAGGAGTCTGCAACTACTTGTTGTAATACTGCAATTCCCTTATTTTTCTGGACCTCTACAGATTAGGGGCTTTTTTAATCCCAAGGACCTCTAATGATAAGGGGATTAAGAAAGCATTTGGCTGCCCAGAACATGAAAACTGCAACCTACCTCTGGAGCTAAAGCCATGAGGTAGAGATCTTTCCCGAGTAACAGATGGTGAAGTGCAAGCAAGATATTTTTGGAGTTTGGTTCATTATCTGACTGGTGACAATTAGGATTCTATCTTCCAACTGAACTGGAAGCATCTGAGGAAGCTTAAGAAATTTACTTAGCTGCTTATGTTGCTTTCTGCAGCTCTGCATTTATACTGGGATATTTTGTGGGCAAATTCACAATTGCAGGAGAGATGGACGATGCATTTACATAGAAAAAATAAACTCTTAAACTGCATTTCCACTCTTTGACTCCTGTTTCTGTCTCTTCTGTGTTTCTATAATGGTGTGCCTACAGGATGAAAACCTGCATGATGTGTTGCAGTTGGTGGTAGCTCTCATGTCTGAGCATCCAGCTTCCATGATCCCTGCTTTTGACCAGAGAAATGGAATACGGTAAGAAGCATGCAGAACATACGATTACGGCACAAATGGTGATTTCCTGACAAAAATCAACATACCTCACTGCACAACATTAGTGTCTGTTTGGTAAATGAATAAAAAAAAATCAGCAGGATATTAAAGTACATAAAACAATAGGATAGCAATATTAAATGATCATATTTGCCTCATGTCAGCTGTGAAGTTGCAGATACATACGTTAAAATGACATTGGTTTCTTCAAAAGAAAAGATTACTGATTTTATCCAGACCTCCACATGTGCAAATTTGTTCCAAAAGAAAGAGGCTGTCAGCCAGCCGGTGAAGTGCCTCTTCATCAATGGGACTACAGTTAATTCTCTCAAGACCATGCTTCTTGGCTAATTTGCATCATGTGTCTATTCCAGGGTAGTCTACAAGCTCTTGGCCTCTAAGAGTGAAAATATTCGTGTGCAATCCCTCAAAGTACTTGGATATTTTCTGAAGCACTTGGGACACAAGTAAGTAACCAATTCCATTTGCTATGATTCAGATCAGCAATGGGATATTTTGTTTCTCTTACGATAAATAATTGAAGTGAATTGAAACTGGTGTACGGTAGTGTTTATAACCTTGCTTTCATCAAAATGTAAGCAGGGGTAGATTAGAAAGTTGTGTATCATAAAGTTTGACCTTAAAATTTTACTTGGCGGGAAGAAATCCAGTGACAATCTGACTTGATGCCAGTTTTGCGAATTGGGGTGCTCCACTTTTCTGAATAGCTTCAGATTCTACAAAATAGTGGCTAACGAGGAGGAGGAGCAGCAATGATCTTTCATTCAGGCTTATTGATTCCTCCCAGGCCAGTTATTTATTACCTCAAGATTGAATATCTAATCTTGAGCTTTACTTATCTAATTTTTTTTGCCACAATGAGTTTTTCTTGCTTTAGTTTTGTATTGCAACATTTAGATCAGATCTCAAAACTTGATTTTTATTTAATTGCTTATTCCACAACTGAGATCAAATTTTGTAGATAAAATAGATTTTCATCTGATAATAACCTCAGCAACATTTAAAGAATATCTACATGTTTACGGTTTCCTTTTTGCAGAACATGGCAGCAGTGGGTAGCTACCTAATTTCTACAAGTTGTTTTATTGATAGTTTCACAAGCTCAGTGATTGTAGCACTGAACAATATAAAGAAGATGGAAAAAAAATTGTCCTACCTAATTTTGAAAAAAAAAAAAAAAGTCTGATTCTTGCACTGAACGACTGCAACATTCAGCCGACATGTTTGCAAAAAGGAGCAAGTCAAAGAGTCAAGCTAAAATCTGTGAGGTTTGCTTAGGTAACCTTATTTCAACCGGCATTATAAACTAAACTTGGAATTTACTGTACTATGACTTGGATGCACATAATTAATTTTGAAAGTGCATAAGTGGATTCTTCTAGAATGCTTTGAGTATTTATTTGTGGACATGAGTTGAACCTGTTTGTCTCCTGAAGTGAAGTCTTTGCACCATGCCTTTACTCATTAATTAGCATGATCGGAAGAGGCCTAAGATGCAGTTAAGAAGAAGAAGAAAAAAACAAACTAAAATGTTAGAACATCATGTCAAGACAGATAATAAGAAACTCTTTTGGATGGACAGCTTACAGTTTTAAATGCAGGTTGCAGGGTGAGCAGAGAGGATAAATGGTGATGCTGTGCTCACAGCAGTGGAGTGCCAGGGAGTGGTGATGCTGAATGGGAAATAAGGTTAGGCATAAGGCCAAGTTATGCTACTGCAGGCAGAAATAAAACCTTGTAAATCTCAGCTCTTTCCCACAGTATTTTATTTCCAGGTTGCTTTTGCAGACAAATGTGTAAATCATATTGTTTGGGTAGCAGTGATCAGTGTTTGTTCTTGGTTTCAAAACGTACCGTTTGTATCTGTATACCACTTAGTTTTGGAAGCCATGTAAAGAGCAAAAGTTACGCAGTTTTAAATTTTGGTCAAATTTGTCTTTTGTTCTCTCTCCTCTGCAAATACAGACATTGGAATTAATATAAACCATTTTTTGTTTTACATTAAATTTTGGAACAAAGTCTTCAGTGGTTTTAACTAAATTACCTTCATTCAGTTCAGTGGAAATATATTCTGTCAAAAATCTAGACATTGTCTCTACAGTCTCATGAAAGCAAAGCTTCTCTGTTTCTCTTCATTCTTTTAACATTCGTGCTTTACAGTTCAGTAGGCAATACATCATCAGTCTGCTCTCATTTCAAATGTCCATATTTATGCAGCTGAAAGAAAAGGTGCTCTTTTTCTAAGTGCCCAATTTCCAAGCTTTACAACGTGAAAGGGAAAAAAAAAAGTCGAACAAAGAAGCTCTGGCTGACAGCATTTCTTATTCAGTTTGTCACTGTTGAACCTATTCACCTGTAGTATGCCTCGGTATCTTGAGCCACTCCTGGTGACAGGCTAACTTCTTTATCCTATACACACCTCCGACAAAATTCACCCAATTTATGACAGCAGGCGGTTTTCCTGACACTTGTCTCTAGAGCCTGGCTCCCTGTGGATGAGCATAGGGAGGCAAGCTGATGGCACTCACTGATTTGAGTGGCTTAGGAAGTTCCAAACACACCACTTCACCGTTCTGCGTGTGTGTATGTGTGTATTAACAGAAGGAAGGTGGAAATCATGCACACACACAGCCTTTTTACTCTTCTGGGCGAGAGGCTTATGCTGCACACCAACACTGTGTCTGTTACAACTTACAACACCCTTTATGAGGTAACTGCATTGTTTGTTTTTCCCATAAATGCTCAATTATTATGAACTGTGTGAGTGTGATGGAAATCTTTTCACTGCTCCTCATCCCAGATTTTGACAGAGCAGGTGTGCACACAGGTAGTTCACAAACCTCATCCTGAGCCTGACTCCACTGTCAAGATTCAGAATCCAAGTAAGCCTGCTTGATGTCAAGTTGCTCTGCCTTCCACAGTAATTGATTGCTGGAATTAACAAAGTGTGTACTTTTTATTTTATTTTTTGTAAATGTATTTCTTTTCAGTGATTCTCAAGGTCGTAGCAAATTTACTGAAGAGCTCCGCCCCCGGCACAGAACTGATGGAGGTTCGGCGGCTCTTCCTTTCAGATATGATCAAACTCTTCAGCAGCAGTCGAGACAACAGACGGCAAGTAGACTTAGACCACATTTTTTCTCACTTGCTTTATTAAATATCTGACAGATCAATGAATGAATCCAGGAGAAAAGGCAGAGAATCCACGAAACCTATATATAATTACCCTGTAAGAGAAGAAAGTATCCGTAGTCATGACATGTGCAAGGCATATTTTCCGTTTTTGGTACTAGTTATTTAATTGGTTGTCAAACTTTTATGTAATTTATCTCATAAATATATTCAACGTTTCTAACTACTGAGGTGTCAACAAAAGCTTTATATGTAGCGATATGTAATATGCCATTAAAAAGGGAATAGATTCAAAGGAATAGACTGAAACAAAATCCAAATGAACAAATTTCATTATGAAGCCTATTTTGTTCATTTAAAATGCCAAATGATGTTCAGTTACTGAAGGAAATGAAGAATCACACTTCAACCTCACAAAACCTTGTACTAGGATGTTGAAGGCATGGAGTTTATAGGGCTAAGTTAAACTATTTAACTTAAATAGACTAATATCAGGTTAAGGCAAGAAGATTCTAACATGCAGAAGCTGACAAGTTTGTTGGCATGTCAAATGGCAGAAGACTCTTTAATAAAGTATTACCTAATATTTACTACTTGTCAATGTTTTATCCAGTTTACATGAAGCCAATTTGTTTTCACTGTTGGAATTTTGCAGGTGTCTGTTGCAGTGCTCTGTATGGCAAGACTGGATGTTTTCTCTCGGCTACATTAACCCCAAAAACTCAGAAGAACAGAAAATGACTGAGATGATGTACAACATATTCCGTATTCTGCTTTATCATGCCATCAAGTATGAATGGGGAGGATGGCGTGTGTGGGTGGACACTCTCTCTATAGCCCACTCTAAGGTGAGTGCAGCACAAAAGAGAGAAACACTGACCTCTGATGCTGAGGCAGACCTTTTAAGTAATCTGCCAACCATTTAAATAATATTCAGAGGATTACAGTATATCCTATATGTATTTCGTTAAATTTTCTCCACAGGTGACGTATGAGGCGCACAAAGAATATTTAGCAAAGATGTATGAAGAGTACCAACGTCAGGAGGAGGAGAACATAAAGAAAGGGAAGAAGGGTTTGGTCAGCACCATCTGTGGTCTCTCTGCTCAGACCTCAAACATCAAAGATGTGATTGAGATCGGAGAAATTGATGATCATTCCCAGACCCCCGACAGCGAGGCAGACTATGAGAGTGCCGATTCGCGCAACCTGCTGACTGAAGGGAAGGGGCCTGAGGGAGACTTCGGGGGACCTGAGAATACAATAGATGGGGTCAGAGTAGCAGTTCATGACCTTCTTGTGGACATCAAAGCTGAAAAGGTGGAAGCTACAGAGGTGAAGATGGATGACACAGAGCTGTCTTCTGAGACAGTGGGAGTATCTGAGAACGGGCCTCTGGTTGAGGTGGAGTCTCTGTTGGATAATGTTTACTGTGCCGCTGTGCGGAAGCTCGACAATAATGTCAGCAGTATGTTGATGCCAAAGGGCAGCATGAATGACCAGAATGCTGCCCCTCTCATTACACTGGATGATGAGAAGGACGACATCCCTCAAAATAACAATTTCCTGTTTGGCAAGGTGACGGGCAGCATTGAGGACAATCTCCTACCGGATCTCAGCCTAGCTGAGCCTCTGGTCCTGCCGAGTTCAGAGCTTCCCGATCACACTGGATCCAGGGATGAAATTGGCCTTCTGGCTCACATGACAGGCAGCTCCTTACCCAGCATCTTGGTAAAGGAGGAGTTTGAACTCAAAAAAGTGCTGAAAAACATGAACTCAGAAACTGAAGGCTTTTCCAAAATCCCACAGACCTCCGACAGTGCAACAGAATTTGAAGGGGAATTGCTGGCTGATAAGACGAATGGTGGAGTAGAGACAAGGAGCAACGCCTCTGAGACTGCAAGGTCAGATGATGGCAAAGAGAAGGAGATGAAAAAGATTCAGACAACAGCCACAACACAGGTTAGTCTTGTCCTGTATTTAAGTCACACAAAAACATTTAATATACAGATTTTTTCAAAAATGATAGAAGCTGAACATTACCAACCATTGCAAATAATGTACTAATAGGGGCAGAATCCCACACCCCCTTCTCCCACAAAAAAAACAGACCCAACAGTAATGATGCTGATTCATTCTAATTCAATACTTAATTGAAAGGGGATATTTAAAATGATAGCTGTGTGGAGTTTGAGGTCATTCATGCTATGAACAAAAACAAATGTTTCCCAAATCCATAGTGATGGTCTATATAGTTTTGAAAATACGAGTAAAATGGGTCATTCAAGATGTTAAAGAACATTGCAATTTGATTAAAATTGATTGGTTAATTGATTTTGTTATACTACGCTAACAAAGCCTGCAGTTGGAAGGATTACTTTAAGGACTTTCCAGAAGTTATGCAGCTTACCTCTTAGAACTTTGATCTTGTTCCTGCCACCTCAAGTAAAACTACAGATTTATCTGCTCTTCTGCATTATGTATAGGTAGTACTGTCATCTCCTACCGTGTAAAGAAACACTGTCTTATAATTCACAAATGCACAGGACGAGATCCACACTTGTATTTTTGATGGAAACACAAATATCTTGATTTACAAGCTGCTTCTGGTCTATGAGTTGCGCTGCATTTGTGTGTGATGATTTTTTAGACTCCCCTGATGTCTCAATCCACAAATGTTGGTTTTTAATAAATGTTTTATCTGATTGGATGATCAGCAACCAATCAGACAGCTTCCTTGTTTCAGCCAATCACATGAACGGACCCCAGTTGGGGTACCTTATGTTTCAGCCAATCACATTAACCCATTCCAACAGCGCTGTAGTCATGTCGAAGCACAGCCAGTTTAGACCTCAGCCTGGCTTCTGGCAGCGACAGAGGAGTGGTAAGTGGAATATACATATTTAGCCATTTATCCTCATGTTATGATTATTAATGTTAAGCAATTTAATTGTGCAACTATGAACACTAGCTAGCGATCTTAGTGAGAAAGCTGTGCTACCGAGCTATAATAGCGCCAGGCTAACGTCTTTCTATATAGTTGAATGTATTCAATATAATAATAGCCTTATAAATTGTTATAAAGTCCTGGTCCTTAAATAATAAATTATAGCAAGGTAATAATTCACCAAAGTTACGCTTTTCAGAAACAAGAAGTGATTTTTTTTTTCTTTTTACTTACACAAGGCTGAACAATCTGCCAAAATATGCTACACACCGCGCTCTCTCCCTCCTTCCCTTTTAAATGTAATATAAAAAGTTTTGATTGGTAGTTCAGGGGTGTGTACATCCCTGAATATAATAATAATAAAAAAAATCAACCGATAGCAAGTGATTAAAAGGAAATATTTATTTGTCTCCCTCAGGAATCACCGAGGCATAAAATCAGATCGTGAGAACGACTCCTGCATTCTGTAAAATAATGTGATCCACCAAGACTTTGTCCTCCATAGACAGACCATGTCCATTTTAAAGGATTCCCAGACCTTTCGGGCTTTTATTGTATGCGCTCATGAGTGTGGAAGCTCAGGGAAACATTTACCTCAGCTTTACATTTAAGGGAAAAAAACAAACAAACAAACAAACAAAAAACATCTGAGTGTCGTCTCTGAGCTGGACTCGCGGCCAGCTGAACAACCGCTGCGGCAGGCGGGATTTCCCAGTTGGAGCGACGTGAGATGCGGAAATCCCTTCGTTTACAGCCTAGCCGACTTCTGATTGGAGAAATGTTATTTACATTTACCAGTAAAATCTTTAGCTGAGGAGGCGAATGTAATCTCAGTGTAGGGTAAAAATAGATTATGACGGGAATTTATTGATGCAGCATATTGAAATGACAGCCATCAGTGTTCCTCTGATCCAGACATCTAGTCTTTGTCCCGCCCCCACAGCCAATGAACCAATCAAATGCTAACTTCAAACCGGCCCGATATGGCCGGCCTAATTGGAAGCGCAGCTCTCGGGGTTCCACAGAGCCGGTGTTCTATCAGATAGCCATACGCTGTCAGGATAGCATACATGCAGTTAGTACGCATGCCCGCGCATGCGCATTAAGAAGTCCGACCGTCAGTTGAGTTGTCTCAGCATACACAATAAATTATGACGAAAATAAGTCATTAAATTGTTTATAATATAATATGATAATTAGATAAATATACATGCGTTGTCGTGGTTTCAAAGTGTATTTAAAGCAGGTCTGGCTGCCGCTGCAGTCAACTACAACACACGCCCGTGTAAAACTCATTAACCTACTTAACCGCTAAGTCAGGATGCCATACAGCTGTTAATAACAAAGTGTATGATGATCTACGTCATGATTCAATGTTGCTGATTAAATAAAATCATATGGTAATGACAGCGTATACATGTCTGAGCTAAGCGTATGATTATCTGACAAGGTATGCTGATCTGACAGAACACCGGGCTGGAAGTGCCGCACAGCTGGTCGACCCGGGTCCAGCTGTGCAGTGCACAAGGGGCTTAACACTACAAGAATTGTGCAGTTGGTGAATTTTGCAGAAAAGTGATTTTTTTTTTGTCTTTGGTGGTAAATATACAGTATTATAAAACAGACATTTGACACAAAAGTAAAAATATGATTTATCCACCTTATTCCTAGCCCCCATGAGGCTTTGCGTGATTTATGGGCGCGACTTCTGCCGCAAACCGGAACCGCCATTTGTTTACATGTTAGCAACTCGCTAACCTACGGAGCCCCAGGGGACATGGGGAATTTTTTTTCTTTTGCGTTCCCTCGCAAAAGGTTTTGCGTTCCCTCGCAAAACTTTTGCGTTCCCTCGCAAAAGGTTTTGCGTTCCCTCGCAAAACTTTTGCGTTCCCTCGCAATAATCTACTGATCAGTTCATGCGGCATAATTGATACTATAAGCCTTTTTTACGGTGGAAGCCGTACTTTCTGCTTTAATACAAGCTTATAAGGTTTTTCCATGGACTATTGAGTTATTATCGCGGGGTAATAAGTCATCTGATTGTGTCTCTATTGTGTTCGTGTCTGAATGGTTTAAAGGGCTGCTTTCTGTGCCGTTCCATCTGAGCCTTAACAGACATAAACATGCAGTAAATAAATCGATTTTCAATCAGTTTTTTGCACCAAAGCGTTAATAATAATAAACACGTTTTATTATTATAATACACAGCAAACTAATGGTGGTAGAGGGCCGCACTGGATTAACTCGGGGAATCTCATCTGTCCGTGTATCAATCAACTCCTAACCTCTTCTTTGTTCTGTCACAATTATCGATTTTTTAAATTTTTATTATGCTCCAAACTTTGCGAGGACTGACCACCCGATCACCCGCAGCCTCATACACACAGAGCCAGCAGCGTCACCTTCCCATTCATACTTCATGACAGTCACTCCCACGTCGACACGCCCACCACCAGGTGTCAAAGCCGCTGCTCCTGTCATATCAGTAATTACTTATTTCATTCATATTGCTCTTATAGAGCCTCAGTGAAAACGTGTTTATTATTATTAACGCTTTGGTGCAAAAAACTGATTGAAAATCGATTTATTTACTGCATGTTTATGTCTGTTAAGGCTCAGATGGAACGGCACAGAAAGCAGCATTCAGACACGAACACAATAGAGACACAATCAGATGACTGATTACCCGCGATAATAACTCAATAGTCCATGGAAAAACCTTATAAGCAGAAAGTACGGCTTCCACCGTAAAAAAGTCTTACAGTATCAATTATGCCGCATGAACTGATCAATAGATTATTGCGAGGGAACGCAAAACCTTTTGCGAGGGAACGCAAAAGTTTTGCGAGGGAACGCAAAAGAAAAAAAATTCCCCATGTCCCCTGGGGGGCTCCGTACTAACCAGTTTTCGTCAGATCTTTTAGGCTATAAAATATGTGGGAGCACCAGCTATCAAAGCTTAAACGTAACAAATCAATATAGGTTTACTGCAACGTACAGCTATTGCGGGGAGGGATGGCAACTTGAAGAAATGGCCGCATTTCTTCAAGTAGCTACCCGCACCAGCATATGTATCTACTTCACTGAGTTGCTTCGGCTGCGGATGCGGATTTTCTTCCATTGGCTTTTGTCCACACAATGAAATGAGCACACATAAAGCATTTTGGGTTCTCTCTTCAAGTCTAGAATTTTTAGCCAAATTCTTTTTTGCTTTATCTGTCTGTAGGCAATGAAAACTACCGCTTTTGTTTTGGGAGCATGTTGAAAACACACTTGCAGCCACAAACTAAACGTGGTGTGTTTATTAGAATACAACCACGAACAGCACAACAGTTACCCGAGCTCCACAAGGGCATCTTACGACGCTTTCCAGTGGTAAGTTGCTCTCTATAACAGGTTAATGTGTGATTCGGTTCGGTTCTTGTGATGGACTACATAATTCCAGATATTTTATTTTGTCTTATAAATAAATTTTGCTGGCCCAATCATAATGACAAAGACTTGTATCATGAACTTTATTTTTTTCAATTCAAACGTAAAATAAATTTCACATCACACCAAGCTAATATTATGTACCTGCAGCTCAGATCTCTGACCAGCTTCTCTGCTTTTACTGTCAGTTCTTCAGAGAAAAGAGCTGCTAGCATCACTGCTAATTCACGGTCTTTCCGTTATAAAACTTAACGATCGTGTTCCTGTCGCTCCCCATGATTAAACTCACAATTACAATAATCTGTACTGAGAAGCTCTCTGATAGCAGATGGTGTGTCTGTAAACAAGTTTTACTAAATATTGTATTATGACCGAAAAGAGAGAGGTAACTTCTATCATGAATATAGGCTAGCAAAAAAACCTACAAATTAAAATGAAATACTGCTACTTCCGGTGGGTGTCGGAAGTAATACCCATAATCGTTTCCCCAGTAAGCCTCCCAGGAATAAGGTAGATACTTTGTGGCAGTTAGTTACCAGAAAAACAAAAAAAACACTCATCTCTTAACACCAAATTAATAAGAATTTACAGTTGGTAAATTTTGCAAAAGTAAAAATCAGATGTTTATTTCGTAGTACTTAGTTACCAGAAAACACATGTTTATTTGTTGTTAATCTGTATAGGTTAAGCAACAAGTATTATTGTTCAAAATACATGAGATTTCTTTTGCTCTTTTGAAATGCTCTTATACTACTTAACAAGAATGGGCTCTTTGCACCTAAGGCGTTGACGTCACATCTCCAGGAGCTAATGCGGCTCACTTTTTTCCGCTTTCAGTTACCATGACTGGTAGAAAAGACTAAGTCGTATTTCAGATGCAAAAAAACAATACTATTAACATTGTTGTCTTCCTAATATAATGGGCTTTTAAGTTTTCGTTAATTTCCAAGCGATTCTGAATTAAGAAGATGGCTTGTAAATATCTGTCGCTACCAGCTAACGCCGCACAGCAAAGTTTGCAGCCTTCACTTCACTCCGGATCAGCCTAAAACTACCAGGGATACGGATGGTAAATAAAGGAGCCTCCCTGAGTTATTTCCATGGAATCACTTCTATATTCAGCCTGAAAGAGTTTATGGGAACGAGAGAGCAGACCAGAGCCAGACAGCCGAGCAACTGATCCGCCTGTACATACTGCTGTAAACACCGTCCTATCTGAGCTCTTCACAAGAAACATGCAAAGGTAATAAAACGAAATAACACGGAGACATGAAGCAACACGGTCATATTTTTCTAAAAGCAGCAACTTTGAACCTGAACAGCTGAACCAGATCTCTGACACCAGAGCTGCGCTACTGTTAAGCTATGAGGCTTGTTGAGCTCGGAAGTAAAAAGCCCGAACCGGAACCTCCCCGTTAGTCTGTGACACTAACGACAATAAACACACATAATATACTTGAAAATAAGATAAATACATTGTCCGTTAGAATGTTTAGATACTTAAATAGCACATTTTACAAGAACAATGTCCGAGAATATTGCCTACTAGCATAAGCTAACGTTAATGTTAGCCACAAAGTTTAAGTAAAACTCACCTTCGTGTCAGTGAATGTATAACGAGGCGAACATCTTAAAACCTTTCTCCAGCTGACTGGTTGGGGCTTCGGATCAATGTACAAACCTTGGCCAAGCCCTGCAAGCACCTGATGTAAATGATATTTGTATTGGATCGGAAACAATCGAGCCGCTTTACCCCGAACGCGGAAGCTGAGGTGCAAAGAGCCCATTGTGCAGTTAGTGAATTTTTCAGAAAAGTCCCCCCCCCACCCACTTCAGCGTTACTCATGTTGCCTAGCAACTTTGAAACAGAGAGTGGCCAAGAAAAAAAAAACAACAAACTTTGGGGCCTGTTCATATGATTGGTTGAAAAAAGGAAGCTATCTGATTGGTTGTTGATCATCCAATCAGATGGACCATTTATTTAAAAAAATTAATTTGTGGATTGAGACATCAGGGGAGTCTCAAAATTCACTCACAAATGCAGCACAAGTCACGGGCCAGAAGCAGCTTGTAAATCAAGATATATTTGTGTTTGCATCAAAAATACAAGTTTGAATCTTGTTCTGTGTATTTGTGGATATCTTCCTGTGCATTTCTGGATCTCATTCTGTACATTTGCGAATCTTGATCTGTGCATTTGTGAATTATGAGACTGTTTTAGGCCACAGGGCAAATGGGGCAACATTTATTAGACTGATGAAAGCAAGTCCTATTTGTGTATAGGTATTTTCTGAGATGAAGAACGGTGACTCTGGCATCAAACTAATAAGATGTTTCTCATGTGGTTGTGTTCAGTTGAGATTATAGATTAATTTTTAACACATTAAACTACTTGAAAAGAATGTTTTAAAAGACGGACAATACCAAAAACCAACAAGAGAGCCGCATGATCAGACAAACAAGTCTAAAGTGATGAAGTTGTTTTCCCAATCCCTAGATCTTAATTCATTAGACAACCTGTGTTGTACAACTTCAAACAAGTCTTCATTTTTCTAAGGAATAAAAAAACAAGAAATGCAGAAAAATTGTAGGATGTAGTCCAATTGTACTGGGCTGGAATGTCTGTCCACAAGTGTCAAAGGTTTGATGAGTTTATACAACACAGATGTGAAGCAGTTCTTAGAAAAAGTCATATTAGAACCAGTTTAGTGATTCACAGAAAAGCTAAATCTTAAGGCATTTCTTAGTTTAGAAAGTAATTGCGAAATAAAGAAAATGTAGACATAGCTAATATCTCCTTTACCTTACTTTTTGTAGATTTGCAACAAATGATCAAATTAGACAGTCCACTTCTTAAACATAGGGAAACAAAAAATAACATAGCAGCCCTGGCGTCAAAGAGGAAGGTGAAAAAGAGGTTGTTACTGTTTGGCCCCAAGTGCACTGTTCTGTATCAACAGAGCCACAGAGATCATTTTCTCGCTGCACTGTGGATGTAATGGGGACAGGAAGGCCTGGTGCACATAAGGCATCATCCCTTTGAGACTCAGGAATCTGGGTTGCTGGAATAGTTAACTGAGGCAATATAAGGGAGGAAGAGACAACACGTTATTCTACAACAGTTGCTCAGGGTTTGCTCTTTTTTTCCCCCTCTTCTTTTAGAGGTTAGGCTCTTTCTCTAGATTGGGTCACTGACAGTGGGTGAGCAACACGCAGCTTTCACTTTTAAGGCCATTTTCCTCTCTCCGGTTACATAATTGCTTATGTTGAATTCATTGTTTCTGATTCTAAAACAGGTTTTATGCTGCATCTTGCTGACTCATTCATCTTATGTTAGACGTCTCATTGAGCATATAATACACTTTTTTTGCACCAGCGAGCAGAAAGAGGTTACATAACTAAATACTTTAAACCGTCAGTTTTTGTTTTTCATGGTGAATGATCTGACAATTGCTCTTTATTTTACGATCGAGGTCATGATCAGAGCTATTGGATTAGCATCTATCCTCCACATTCTACAAGCATCACACTGCATGTGCTTTCCAGGCTGTATTTGTTTTGGTGATAAATTGCTCTCCCATCAGAGTGTGCATGGACGCCCAGTCTCTCAGCTGGAAAAGGACATTCGGGCGGACCTTGGCTTTAGGGCCGTCCCCATAACAGAGGAACAGCGACATCAGTTCAGCCCTGGTCCCCGCACTACAATGTTCCGCATTCCAGAGTTCAAATGGTCACCCATGCACCAGAGACTGCTCACTGACCTGCTATTTGCTCTGGAGAGTGATGTCCATGCCTGGAGAAGGTGTGTTAAGTGTATTATGTGAACTGAAGTAATTGTAGAGGGAGTTTAAACATGATCAAAGGGAGGGGAGTTTTTCTGCGTAGCGATTGCTGATCGGATAAGAATGGTTCAGAATAAATACTGTATATTCAACCCCCTCTCCCCCCCAAAAAAAACCTGTCATGACGATAACCTTGTCCCCATGTCTCTCTGCAGCCACTGCACCAAATCTGTCATGGACTTTGTTAACAGCAATGAAAACATCATTTTTGTCCACAACACCATCCATCTCATCTCCCAAATGGTAGATAACATAATCATCGCCTGTGGAGGGATTTTGCCCCTTCTTTCTGCGGCCACCTCTCCCTCCGTAAGTGCATCTGTACCGCACTCTAGGGAAAGGATATATTGCCATCTAGTGGATCTTAAGTGCAACTGCTTTGCTCTATATGTGTCTTGCATTTACAGCGATAACATATGAATGTGCATGCAGTGGTACTTTTTCAATCCAAAATGTGTTTTTTATTCAGATTACACGTAGTGACATATGTAAAATGTTTGGGACTTTGAATTTAAAAGTGTAATGCAAATTTTATTTTCAGCTTAAAAATGACTTTTCCACCACTGAGCAACAGCCCAGACTTTTTCTCGTAAGCAAGCCTCTTCATTGGTTATTAGTTGTCTCTGGTTCAGGAGTAGTTTAATCATATCCTGATGTCTCTCTGTGCTGTGGCTTTTAAAGAGCTGACATTAGTTCAAGTCCTTGACTCTGGAATCTGCCCCAAACTTATAAATCAACTTGTTTTCCAATTTACTCAAAGCTGCCCTTATCACTGTTGCTGGCACATCTTTTTCAACCAATCTTTTTTCCTTCTGCTATACTTTCCATTAATATGTCTGGATATAACACTTGGGGGAGCGGTCAACTTTTTTAGCAATGAATTTCTGTGGCTTACCCTCCTTGTGAAGGGTGAACAACTGTCAAGTCAGCTTCTCCATTATGGGATATGCCACTACACATTTTTTTTTTTTTTTATTAAAAATGTCTCTTTCTGAAATTTTCTGAAAAACTAAATTTTGGGTTTTTGAGAATGATCAAAATTCATAAAACAAAAACAAAACATTTCTCATATATTACTATATTACTCTTTGTGTAATTAGTCTATGCAATAAATAAGTTTCACTTTTCGAATTACTGAATTTAAAGTTTTGATAATCTTTTGAAATTCACCAGTATGTCCACAGATAGTTGTTCTGTGATCATCTTGTGATTATCCTGATTTTGAGTTCGTTGTAAATACTCTTGTTCACTTCGATAACTTTTACCTTTCAACAACCTTGTCATTTTTGTTTGACTTGTATCCCCATTTCATAAATAGCAAAGAGACGTTTTATGGCTAAATGGATTTTAATAATATTTCTTTCTTTATCTTTTTTGGCACTCAACTAGACTGTCAAGGTCAGTACTGATGCCATTTAAAATACTTTCTTTTAATGTTGGACCCTATTGATATTTTCTTTTAGAAAAAAAACCTCTTAAATTCCCTCTGGTTTGTCTTGTTTTCCTTATTTGCCATGACATGCATTGACGAGCCACTCTATTTCAGTACTAAATATTTCCATACTTACAGCCTTGCTTTTGTGAAAGACTACTGGCTCAATTGAAAACTTGTCAACTAAATGTTTTACACTTAATTCTCTTGTTTAATCACTCAAGACTGAGTTGGAGAACATTGAGGCGACGCAGGGCATGTCCTCAGAGACGGCCATCACTTTCTTGTCTCGTCTCATGGTTATGGTGGACGTTCTGGTGTTTTCGAGCTCCTTGAACTTCAGCGAGATCGAGGCTGAGAAGAACATGTCCTCTGGTGGTTTGATGCGCCAGTGCCTCCGACTGGGTAGGTTCTGTTTCCTGCTGACTGAATGTCAGTGCGAAGGAGGGGATGGAAAATTACAGTATCATTAATTCATGCATGTACAACAGAAATTGAATTGAGTTGGAAGATACAATAGTGTTCGCTTCACATAATATTAATTCCTCTAATCCCTTTAAATCCCCTGTTTGATCAGCAGAGCTAATTAATTTAAGGATCCTTTGGTAATTGTGTAGTAAATTGTGGAATGCAGAGGGTTTCTTTGCAGTTTTTATTTTTAAATTCCCAGAGAGCAGGGAGACTGATCTGCAGTGCAGTCGTGTTCTCTTCGCAAATGCCTTTTGTGTTTCTGTTAGATGGGGGAATCTGAGGTTTCCTCTGCCTTTCTGTATATCTGTTTTTCAGTGAATGTAATCAAGCAATAGTGAATTGTACTCAAACAAAAACAAATAATTGCTACATTCGAAATTAAGTCATTCTAGAGTCAGCTGTTCTTTCTTGTCTGTATAAAGTCTCATCTTTATCCTCGTGTTTGTGCCTTTGGGTTTGTGTGTTTGTAAGTTCGCATTTGGTTGATTGTTGCCGTCCCCAACTTGCAGTTTAGGGGACGGCAAATAGCCTTCAGACTTCAGTGTCCTTTTTCCAAACATACAATTTCTCATCACTGCTTTAGTGTGAAATCAGTCTGGCTGCTGATTTTCCTCCTGCTCCCCTGGCCGTCAGCCTGGAACAAATAGTCATCAGAGATAACTGATTAGGTTTAAAGACGTCATGCATGTTATCAACATTTAATTTTCATTTGATTCTGAAATGGGACCCTGCTTGTGTGCTTGGTGTGTCCTTTGTGTACAGTCTGCTGTATGGCTGTAAGGAACTGTCTGGAGTTTAGACAGAGGCACAACAACAGGACTCAGGAAATCTTACAGAATGCTGTGACCTGCAAGGTATGATATAATGAAGCATTTCACATATTGCAAATCTAAATTCTGTTACTTCAGCTAGTTAAATATTTCATGATCATTTTCAAAATTTGCCATGAGGTTTTTGTTTTGGTTTTAGTTCCTGTACATCCGCCTTTTTATGCTTCCAAAAAAAACTTCTTTTTTTTTCCAAATAATTTCAAAGCGAGTGATGATGAATTTCTCTTTTAGACATCTGGGGAGGCTGGCCCTACTAACCTGTCTCCAATCAAAGATCCTGATCGGCTGCTGCAGGATGTGGACATCAACAGACTGCGAGCTGTTGTGTTTCGTGATGTGGTGAGCCTGATCAAACTATCACAATGCTGTTCAAAGTCAGTCCTCAGGAGCCAACGTCCTGCGTGTTTTAGTTCAACCCACCTAAATCAGATAAATGGGTTATTAGCAGGCCCTTGAAAAGGTCTGCTAATATGTGTAAGGAACCACATCTTAAACATAGATGACACTGGCCCTTGAGGATTGAAGTTGGACACCTTTGGTTTGACCCTTTCCAGAAGACACACAAATGTTTGTCACAATTTAGAGAGATATCAATCAGTTTTGTGACACATTATCAGTTTCTGTTTTTTGCAAGTGTTTGACCTGATGAAGCTTTCAGTTTAGCATAAGCTAATTTCTTTGTAGGAGCTGTTGGAATCCTGATAATATGTTTTTCTAGTCTTATTGCCATGAAAGGTAATTAATTATGTAGACAATATGAGGCAAACATCTGCTGCTGGCCAGAAACAAAAAAAAAGAAAAAAGAAACAAAACAAAAAAAAACTATAAAAAGTTGCTAAATTTGTTGCTGCTCGCTTCTTCTAAAGAAAAGTGTGTTCTGAAGACTTGCCTTTTGTGACAAAGTTTATGACTAAGCAACATTGTAACAGCTTTTTCTCACTCGTTCATGGCTGAAATTAACCACAGTCGCTTCTTGGTGTGGACAAACTAGCTTTTATTAAATAGCTTACGCCTTTTACGCTTTCCCTGACTTCACTTACTGACACCATAAACCAGTGGTCCCCAACCTTTGTCCTCAGGGCCCACTGTCCTGCATGTTGTAGGTGTTTCCCTGCCGCTACACATGAATGGCTGATTAACAGGCTTCTGCAGCAATTGAAGGCATGCCAAGGAGGTATTGCAATCATTTGAATCAACTGTGCTTTAGTGGGGAAACGGCTGAAACATGCAGTAGAGAGAGCCCTGAGGACCTGGGTTGGGGACCTGTTAAGGTTAATGAAGCACAATATTGTCTGGTTTCTGTCACTAACTGATTTCTTGGTAAATACTTTCCCATTTCCCATTTTGGAGTTTTAAGTGCAATAAGTCTTACTTACTGGAAAACAATAGGCATATTTTGTTAGTATGTTGAATAACTATTCTGCTAAGATGGATGTTTTTAGTTAAACCTATTTTTGGAAAGTTGCGGCATTGTATTTTTATGTACTTCTGTGTTTGTAAGAAAATCCAGCCATCTGAATAGAAAGCTAGATAACTATTACGATGTCTTCCCACAGGATGACAGTAAACAAGCCCAGTTCCTGGCTTTGGCTGTGGTGTACTTCATCTCTGTCCTCATGGTTTCCAAGTACCGCGACATCCTTGAGCCTCAGTGTGAGCCTGGGAAGATGAGCTGTCAGTTAGGCCGCAGCGTTCGCCAGGAGATCAACTCACCGACCAGCAAAGGTGCCACGCCCCTTTCTGTTGTTGCGTCCGTTCTTCTGGCCATCTAATCTTAGTTTGAAGTGACTGTGCCTGATTAACAAAATGCTAAGTATCCAGAGTGTTTTCTCTTGTTCTGTTGCCAGCTTGTAGGAGCTGAATGCTCATTCACTATAACAACAGGGATACCCCTGCCTGTGTTCCACCAGCTCAATATGATTTATTCATGAGTTCTGCTAATTGCACTGCACACAATTCAGTGTGGAAGCAAATAGACTTGTGCTGAAGTCTGAAGTTAGAAACTTGAATAGGCATCAACATCCACTCTGAAATAAAAGGTAGAAAGTGCCTGGCGTCATAAATCATACATTAAGTCACATGAAAGGAAATCATTGGCTGCCCTCAAAGGTTTAACACAATGTCTGCAGCAGTGGAAATTGGTTTTGTGAAATGTGCGAGTGAACATACCTTATCAACTTTCATTGAGATAAAAGGTGAAGTGAATAAAAGAAAATAGAAGTAGGGGAGAGCGGCCAAAGGGAATATGTAAGTGTAATTTAAAGAGCTGAGACCACGCAAAGAAGATAAGCAGTGAGAAGTTAAGAGATGAAAAAGCTGTGGGTTTTTGGGGCAGTGGAGCCAGGCTTGCTATTTTCAGCCCCATCTGTCAGTGCCCATTAGGCAAGCAATCCACCAGAGGAGAATGGGATCATAGAGGTTGCTGGGAGGAGAAAGGCACACTGCCGCCTTCATAAATTTCACCAGAAAATAGGGGAATTTTCCAGACGGCATGTGGCAGACGATTGTCTGATGGACCAGGAAGCTCGTCGACTTGCAGGCTAAATCAGGCCCTGCTGACCGCGTTAGGGGGCCATGTGATGAATATTAATATATTTGCCCTTGCATGTTAGCAACCACTGGGTCGGGATAAACTACAATCAAAACGACAAGGAGCTTCTGGAACTCTTTAAAAATAATTGGAGAACTAGATAAACTTTCTTAGCTTCACCTTATGTGTTCTTTTTGTCGCAATATGTATTAAAATGTTATGTATTATGCTAATAATAATAGTAATAAACAAATGTGGATATATAGAAAAAAAATCAATCATGTTTTATTAACACAGAAGGAGAAAAAAAAGTCAAGTTAATCTCACTGGAAAATCAGAGCCTCTGGAAAGAGATCTTAGAGGCTCCCTCGGCATGTGGCGTACTCTACATATGCGATATGTGCTCTTTGGCTTTGAATGTAAAGCTGTCTCTCGCATGCCTTCTTTCTGTTAATAATTTAGATGGTGCTGAATTCATCTTTCTCCATTTTATTAAACAAACACGGTGCCTTGCAAAAAGTATGAGTGCCGGTTGATCTTTTCCACATTGCAACCGCAGACTACAATGTGTTTCATTAGGAGTTTAGAATACAGACCAACACAAAGTTATTATGTGGTTATGAATTCGATTATGAAGATATGAAAGCTGTGATATGCATTTGTATTAAAACCACTACCATACACTGCAGTAACAGTATGTTTCAACTCACTATGCTAATCTAAACACTGACATTTGAGTCCTTTCCAAAGTAGCTCAAGCTCAGTGATATTGAATGGAGGGCATCTGTAGAATACTGATAAACAATATGGACCAAAATCTTTATAACAATGTTTTGTGGCATTTATTACAATACTCATCAGAGTGACAATAAAAAGTATTTGCTACAGTATTTTTAGCAATACTGTTTGCCATTGTATTCACACCTATAAACACAAATACAAGTTCAAAAATGGTCAAATTATCTTTATCAAATGGGCTGCTTTGGTACATCAGTTACATATAGTAATGCATTTTACGGCTAAAAAGCATTTCATCATATTTTTTGAATGTTTCTATATTTAGGGAGCGTCTCATAGAAGCAAAGGCAGTAAAATTTATAAGTGGAACTGGGTTTTGGCCACATGTGGAGGTTTGCAGTTGTCATTAGTTAAATTTTACTATTATCCTGATAAGTCCTAATTATTAAGACATTGCTTTTTATCTTTTTTTTTTTTTTTCCACAGAAACAGAAAAAAGCACAAAAATCATTCATCAACACGGTAGACATTAATTCTCAGATTTTGCCACAGATTCAAATTTGAATGTAAATCTTGATTTCATCTGGACCCTTCTAACGCTATAAAGCTGTTTTAATTTAAACCAGTCCTGGTAAAGATCTGCTCGTTTTACTGATTGGTTGACATCTAATGCAGATGGTTGCATTTAAGGAATCGGGTTAAAGGGCGCAAATACACAACACAATGCACGTCAACCCTGTATTATTTATTTTAGAAATAAAATGAATTTCAGAAAATCAAACCTAAAAAGAAAACATTTGAAATTTGTTGTTGTAATGCTTTGACATCTGTAAAAAAAAAAAAAAAAAAAAAAAAAAAAAAAAGTTCAACGGGCAGCAATACTTTTGCAATACACTTCTTGTTACCATTAGGTAACAAGAAGTGTATTGCATCAATGACACATTTTTTGGCTGTTATTTATTTTATGTATGCATGTCAGTGCCTGAAGCTCCCTAATTTGTGTCTCTCTTCTACAGAAACTCCACTGTCATTCACAAGCAGTAAGGAGATATTTTTGCCATCTGAAGACCTTCACATAGAAACCTCTTTACCCCACACAGACTCTGGGATTGGGGACGAGCAGGTAGCCAGCATCCTTAACGGGTCTGGCCTGGATCACAAAGTGGGAGGAGTTAGTGCTGTGAACGAGCTCATTTCCACACTTTCCTCTGAGGTGAAGAAGTCCCAGGAGATCCTGTCTGAACCTTCTAATGTCGAGGTGCTCAAATCGTCCTCCTCCGTCATCAGCGTTAGTCAGTCCAAGAAGGGCATCAATGTCAAGGAGATTTTGAAGAGCTTGGTTGCCGCCCCGTTAGAGGGCGTGGAGGCTGGACTTGAGCCAGTGTCCTTCCCAGACACTGCTGCAAAGGCCCAGGCTGTGCTGCCGGTGCAGTTTCAGTCCTTTGACAGGTGAGATGTTGAGTCGGTTACTAATATGTAACTACCTGAAAATAACTGCCATGGATCATTATTGCAAATGTATCTTTTTTTTTTTATTGATTTCAGAGTAAGTCGGTCACAACATGTTTTTTTTAGAGTAGGCATTAAGCATTATGTATATTCTCCCACTCATCACTCCTGTTTTGGAACTCTGATCTAATACTTTGGATTTTATATTTAAATTCAAGCATTGTTTTCCACCCACACATTTGCACCAGTTATTAGCTACTTCCAAAATTAAAAAAATGTATATATATTTGGGTGAAAATTGTCATGTTTACGTAACGGTTTTACTTGGTGAATGCTTAGAATTCACTTTTTTAAAAAGGCTTCTAGCTGCCTTTATTCATTAGTAACTGGACAGGAGAAAGGACAGAGAGAAAAGGGGAAAACATGCATTGAGAATTGTAACCACTGCTCAACCATGTGGTGCCCCAAATTTGATCACGTTTTTGAGATGTAAACTGATCTTTTGACTAAGATAGAAGAAAAATGATAGAATTTGGTGTTTTAATGTTTAAAACAATGCCGTCTAACTCTGGCCTTCACCAGTCAGGACCCTGCATCATGTTTTAGATGTGCCCCTGCTCCAGCACTGCTGTATCAAACAACTGAATCACCTCTTCAGCAATATCATCAAGTTCTATAGAGGCCTGTTGATGAAGTATTTCTGAGTAAGTTTTTTGATCCGGGGGGGAGAACTACAAAAAAACACGCAGGACTAATTGGAAACCACTGGTTTGAAGTATAAGCATCATGCTTTCCATTAGCTAGTGACAACCTGGGAAACATGAAAATCAAAAAGAGATTTGTGGTTGTTGATGAACCTGGATGCATGTGGTCTCTCAAGTAACCGTAAAATTGTTATCTTAATCCATCAGGATTATCTCAGGTATGCAGGATGGCAGTAATGGTTTCCAAGATGACTGGAGCACATTATTTATTTCAAGCCCACTTGTTTTGTGCTCTTTCTCTTCACCAGGAATTTTTTTGTGTTTGAAATGGTCTCTCAAGCACTGTCGTGGTGTTTTAGTTTATTTACATTCCTGGATTAGATTGAACCGCACAGTAATCTGTCTGGATCCGACTGTTTACAAACCTGCTGCTGGAGGGATTTCAAGCTTGAGCTCCCCCTGATCCCAGATTCCTTCTGGCTGTTTTTTTTTTTTTTTAGCTGCTTTTGCACAAATGTTCTATTTCTGCCACTGATTTCACATTGTTTATGACAAATTCAGCAAATGCACACCCTTGAAGGGTGAGCAAAACACGTTCTGAAATGAGAGCAACAATGGACACTTCTTTGTCCCTAATGTATTCTGTTGTTGAGCTTGGGCTAGGTGATCCTGATGAATGGAGGGGGAAACATGGAGGAGTATGTGGAGAAAGGACAGCTGACAGGACAGGGGTCTCCTGGGTGTTGATGACAGATTGAACAGAAGCGGCCACAGAGCACGCCACGGCCGGCCATCGTCCTCACAGCTCACATCCGTAATGGAAGCTGACAGCCTCAAATTAGTCACCGCAGCAAAGTGTATTATTTTTGAAATGCTTTCACACAAAACCTCCTGACCACATTTACAACTTTGTCTAATGCTTTTCATGTCCCCCCTCCCTCCTGCTTCTATTTGCTGTGTCTAATTGTGTGCCACCTGCCAGTGAAATGAGCTGCCAACCATGGAAAGGTCTTTCATTTGTCTGTCAGGGAAAAAGTAGATTGAGAGTGACAATATCAAAAAAGGAGGAAAAAAATGCCTTAAAGTGGAGTGCATGGGCGCCATCTGTCATATAGAGGACAGGTTTAAACAGCACAGCAACCAGACTTCCACTTGACCTGCAAGAAATACAGTAAAGACAAACCTCAGTAATACTCCGCTTCCTTCCTTTTGTCTCCCAACCTTCCAGATTAGATATACTTTTGGTCCTTTAATAACGCATGAGAAGATATATATATATATATATATATATATATATATATATATATATATATATATATATATATATATATATATATATATATATATATATATATATATTTTATTTTTTTTGTGTGTGTGTGTGTGTGTGTGTGTGTGCAAGTGAAATGTAGTGCCTTGAATTCATGCCCTTTGTACATGTTCTCATTTCAAATTGAATTAGTTGTTTTTATGTGGCAGACCAACACAAAGTAGTGCGTTATTGAAGTAGAAGAAAATAAATGTTTTTTTGTTTCTGAAGAAAGGTATCCCCACAGCATGATGATACCTCTTCTTTGCACCTCTGTGGGGATGATGACATTTATTTTTTGTTTATAACAGTCCAAAAGTCAATTCTGGCCTCATCTCAGAGAATTTTCTTCCACATCTTTGGCATGGCCCGTATGTCACTTCTGGCAGACTTAAACTGGACCTCTTAGGGCTTTTCTTTCTTTCTTTGTTCCTTTCTTTCTTTTTCTCAAAAATGTCTTTTTTTTTCTCGCCCCTGCTCCATAGCCACCAGATTCGTGGAGTAGAACAGATTCTCCCTCCTCTGTATTTTCTCCTGAATTACCAGAAGCCTTTTGGCTTCTTCTCTCATTAATGTTTTGCAGCCTGTCAGTTTAGTTGCATGACTGGTAGATTTGCAGTAATGCCTGAAATTGTTTTTTTTTTTGTTTTTTTTGGATGCAGCTAGTTCTCGATAATGTTCAAAGCTTGGGATGGATAATCTAATCTTGCTTAAAACTTCTCCACAACTTTATCACTGACCTGTTGGGTGTGTTTCTTAAACTTCATAAAACTATTTGACTTTTGTCACTTCTGGTTTTGTATTCCTGTCCAATATTGTTTGGTTCATTCTTTATCTGGCTATGATTTCCCTTTGTGCAACTCTCCACAATCAGTCGGTGCTCGTCCTACCGTGACGAAATGTGAAATAGTTCGCTAGTTGTGAATATTTTTGTAAGCGCAGTGCTTTACATTTTCTCAATGTTTCTTAATAAAGAAATTTAGATTAGAATCTTATCTGGAATTTATAAAGGAAATATTTCTTTGGTTACACTTTCAGTTGCCATGGACTTCATTAATATTCATCCTGAGATTAATCCTTGCTTTATTCTCTGCAACTCAATTAAGACAATCCTATTAATAAAATATGTACTAGATAATCTATACATGATTCATGAGCACTAGACGTATGAATTATTCATGAGAAGAGGTCTATGTTTTAGCAACATCCTGCTGATCTAATCCAACATCTCAGCCAGGCAGAAAGAAAGGCTTGCTTCTCCCATGATTTTGGGAAGCAATAATAAATTCACACACGGTTTCTACAATTAATAACATGCTGGTGTTGGTCTGAAATCTGTCAATTTAGCAGAGTATAACTGTAGATAGCTGTCCTAAATAAATAACACTTGTAATCAGTGTTCTTCAGAGCACAGCCTTATCCCTGATGGTATCAATATTTTAGTAAGCTCCCAAGCACTTCTTGAATATTTCTTCTTTATTATTCAGTGGATTTTGATCCAAGTTTCAAATAATTTGCTTTACTGCTGTTGTCTGTATAAGATGCATACTTGGCTGTCCACTGGGCAGCCAAATATGTTCACTGTATATGCAGTTTTTGTAGTTCAAATACAAAAAAAAAAAAAAAACTTTGAAAAATAAAATATCAATGTTTTAACAAGCTTGAGCAAAATGTGCAGTGTAGTAGAGGAGAATATGGGCAAGTGGTAATAAACCACCCATAAATGGTTTGCTTCTAGCTCAGCGTGCTTCTTGCTCGTGATCTGGGAGATGGAGTGTGGATATAAAACAGCCACAAAAGACGACAAAAGTGCGTGTTGTTTTGCAGACCGAGGATATCTGGGGATTTGCTTCAGATGACAACAGGCTTAGCTTGTGACAGTGCAAAGGCCTGGCCTTTGTCACCCAGAGTAACTGCAGGATATTGAACGAGACATTATCTGGCACCTTCACAAACTCAAAGGCCAACTGCAGACCCGATAAGGACAAGCTTCTCCTCACTGTCAGGGAGCTGCAGCAGACCCAAAGTCACTCTACCCTTTTTTTTTTAAGTCCTTGGCAAGAAAAAGACAGCATGCGAACAGTACTTTGAGTTACTGGGCTGCCTGTTTTCTTTTGAAAGGTCATGTGCAAGTTTTATTTTGATCTTCCACATGCTTTCTGTCACATTTTTTTTGTAAATGACCTGTCCTTTTCCATTTTTAGCAGTGTGAGATGTATAGTGTAGTTCTATATAGAGAACGGAAACCATAATTAATGTCCTTAGTTTTTTTGTGTATTAAATTAAAAAACAAAACTCACAAGTTGCATCTGTGTAGATAATTGAGGTAAAGATAATTTAATTTCTTACGGCCTTAACCGTGGGAACTAAAAATAAACTAATTTAATTTACAAGCAAGATGAATTATTTTTATTTTTAGAGCAAAGGTTTATGTGCACGGTAAAATACAGCACCTCTGTGAAGCAACTCATTTGGTAAATACCTTCTTTATTTATAGCAGCCTTCACACTTATTGGTACATCTAGGAAATGTGTGTAAAAGCCTGGAAATAAATTATATTTTAATTCAGAAGCATACACCATTCAATCTCACCATTTTTTTTTCATTTTTGAAAATACGCACAAAAAAGATGTTTGGTATTTTAAGGGACAACAGTGAGAGCAAATTCAAATTCATAGTGAGTATTTGCTGAGATTGATCACAAAACCACAAACCTCTTTTTAGAGAGCTTTTAGTTGGGGACGTTTCAAGTTTAACATGTTAAAGATCAAAACTCATCTTCATTACTTTTTGTTTTGTTTTTCCATTTTATTTATTTTCCTTGGGTCGGGGTGAATCCATAGTCTTGGGATTATTATTTTTTTTAGTTTTAGTTTTTTGTTACTGTTTTCAGTGAAACAAAATATATTTAATTCTAAATCTAACAACATACAATAAAACTTCAAAAAATACGTACGTGCATTTAGGTTTTCCCTTTTGTTTTTAAAAGAAAAAAAAAAGCCTCCTATCCAAAGTCCTGTTAGTAATATTCTCACAGTTGCTCTTTTGGAGTCTCTCGAATGTTTTTCTTTTTTTTTTTTTTTTTTTACTGTCACAGAGGGACGCCGGTAGCAAAAAGCAGATGTAGAGGAAAGGGAGTAGCTCAAAAGCAGATCCTTACATTTATTTACTTATGTCTCTTGTGTATAAGCAAGTGTATTTTTTTAAATGCTACAGGTTAAAAGATGCGGTTACAAGTCAGGGTGTTTACTTTTCACATGCCCTGCCTAATGAGTGGGCATGCTTAGGCTGTCTGACTCGAAAAGCAGCAAGACATGAAAAACAAAACAACTTTCTTCTGTTTCTTACGTCACCTAAACATAATTATTTATTCCTGTTTCACATAAAATATTGCCTTTTTTGGAACAAAAGTTAAGAAATTTAAGTCATTTTTAAAGGTTACAGGTCCTATGTCCTAAGTTGTTTACTAATTAGGTTTTTATTTTATTTGTATGAAAAGGGCACTGTTCATACAAAACACCTCACAGTAAATAAAAACCTAAAAAAAAAAAAGAAAAAAACTGAACTAAACACGATAAAGTACAGAAGTGTATAGAAAGTAGAGCTGAAATTAGTTTGAATGACAGGAAATGCAATTAGAAACATAAAAAATTTTAGCATTAAAAATAAAACCACAATTAAATAAAACAAAAGTTTTCTGTAAAAATATTGAATCATTCTTTGGCCATTTTTTTGTTTATTAATTTAGTTAAGTAGTTTTTTTCCCCCCTGTTAAACATGTTAGTTTCACAAAACGTTCAGCACATCAGCTTAGCCCTTTTTTCATCCAGTGTGTGGCATAAGTTAAACCCCGTGAATATTTCAGTCGTGTTTTAGAGTTTGAGTTTTGCCTCTTTCTCTCCTGTATTATATTAGGTGTTTTAGGTTTTCAATCATCGGATTGAAAACCTAAAACAAATTTCATTCTACGTGAAGTATTTATTTAACGTCCGCACTCCTTTGTTCTTGTTTTGTGTGAACTGCACACATTCCTTGTGTTCCCTGTAGGAGTGTGGTGGTTCCCGTGAAGAAAACCTCCCCTGGCAGCTTTGCGGTCAACACACTGGGCTCCAGCAGCACCAGCACCTCCCCTGGGCTTTCGAGCTGCAGCACCCCCAACATCTTTGCCGCTGCCTCTGCGACCCCTAAAAGCATGATCAACACCACCGGTGGGCATAACAAAAGGGACTTGAAGTACATGTACAAAATTGAATAAATCTACATTCCATATTTGATAGTTAATTTTAGATGATTGTCACTTTAGGTGTGCTTTTCATCCTGGTTACCCCCTGTTTTTTATTTTATTTTATTTATTTATTTATTTATGTTTTTATTCTCTTTAGGCCACAACAAGAATAGAAACAAAACTGGCCATTTTGATCTCTTGACCCTGTCTTTGCTTTCTCAAACCACTAGATGGCTCTCTTTGCTTTCGGTTCCCAATCATCCTCCACTGTCCACAACCAACTTCTTCAAAAATACCGTTCTTCACACATTACTGTACCCCCTCATGTTTGTAATATGCTGTAAACTGAAGCCTTTCTAAAAAGTGAGAATGAATCTACACGCATATATTTCAAATTTAAAATGTGCCTGATTTCATTACCTGCCTCTCTTGCTGTCATGCTGATTCTCCTGGCCCTCTTCTCTGGTGACCGGGTTTCACCTTAGGGCTTATGTTGTCTGCTAGTCTCAAAGAATCCTTTTAACACCCAAAACATTCGGAGCTTCCCCACAAGTTCAGTGTTCTAATTTTAGAAATCAAGCGTCCCTCTCCTTTTTGAGCCCCTGGCTCAGGAATGTGAGAAATGTATCCAAATAAAAATGCGCTTTGCTTTTAGCTAAAACCCCATTTACACCCAGACCTCGTGATCTGCTTTTGCCTGTTTGTTGCCTGTTAGTCAGAAAAGTTTAAAGGTGACCATCTGCTTTGGTATGAATGTGATGCTTCACATTTGAATAGGTGTCCTGATAATTGCTGCTTTCATAAAAAGGTAATTTAGGAGAGGAAATAGTTTTAGTAAATATATTATTTTTACAAATTGAATCTTTGACACATTTTGACTTGACTACAGACAAGATGGGAAACTGATGATTTTAACTGAGCTGAAGTCTACAGGGTGCCAAACTTTGATTTTATTAGAGCTACACATATGTATATAGGTTTTGTGTTTCGTGTTTTACAGTATTAGGATATTAAAATGTGGTTTTAACACTTAAAATTAAAAAAGTTTACATTTAAAACATCCATCCGTTCGTCCATGTCCGCTTAACTTTGCAGATGGGACATCTGAAACCAGACATCTAAAACCTATTACGTTTATTTACATTGAATATAGCTAGGAATACTTCTGCTCTTCATAAATGTTGAATACTTTTTTGTTCCCCTGCAGGCGCTGCTGAGGCGGCCTCTGCCTCTGCATCGTCCTCCGCCAGTTTTGTCAACGGCGCGACGAGTAAAAATCTTCCCGCCGTGCAAACCGTGGCCCCCATGCCTGAAGACACCGTCGAAAATATGAGGTACAACTCGTCTTCTTGACCTTTTTACCATCCTGTGTTGCTAACTCAGTTGGTGTCACCGACGGACTACAAAGCTGAATGTGTGTAATGAATTTTTTATATGTTTTTATTTATCCTAATTGTGTGATTATATGTATTTAGAAATCCCCACTCATGTTTATCAAGCCTGACATGTGCATAGCTTTGCACATATATCTGGTTAGGACCTTGTCCCTCCTCCACACATTCATACATACAAAACAAGATCTTTCTCCACAGTTCGTCTTTGTCCAAGTGTTGTGCCGGAGGAATAAAAATTTGGTTTCCATGGCTGCAGTAACTAACATCACTTAGGCAGACTCTGAAATCGATCATATTATTTTCCTGCTGCAGATTGAGAGAGTAAAGTGCCTATGCTAAAATAAATAAAAAAAATTAATTTCTTATATGTATATATACAGTTTTTCTAAGATAATCTTTATTTGTTGATGAAACATTTTATCTTACAAGGGCTGCATCTTCTCTTTCCGTCTTTATCTTTTGTGAAATAGACCATAATCCACTACCTAAAGGACTGACACCTTCTGAGCCCAAACCCTTTAGCTCTCTGACAGGATTACAGGCAGCCTACGGAGAAGCAGGCCCATCTGTGCGAGTCACCTAAACCTTCGGCTTGCATCCTCCGTTTTATGCCGATGTGTTGTGCCTGTGCTGTGTTTTCTCAGCTGGGGCTGTGGGGCAGATTACACTACACATCCATCCAAATCCTACACCAAGCCTTGCTGTCTCTCTTCGTCTATCTGCTTTTTGCTCGTCTTAGGAAAAGAAAACAAGCTACAGCTCTCCTCAGGTTGCCTTTTTTTTTTTTTTATATCTTTGCGTGTACACATAAGAGCACAGAGAAAAGCTGAGGCTCGACTCGCATCTCCTCCTGTATTCAGTCTGAGTTGAACAGCTACATGACTCCAGAGCGCCGATTTTCTGAAGGTGTTCAGATAACGTCAGGCAGACTCATGCGGTGACTACTGTACGGCTCTTCTTCTCCAGTCCTGAATTACTGTGATCTCCCTTGTAGCCCTGGCCACATGTCTCTCTAAAAAAAAAAAAAAAAATCAGCTAGCTGCTTAAATGTATTCATACAACTTGTTATTGACATTTCTGTTGATAGCAACCACACTTGTCCACACTTGTGATATTTGCCTCCTCCTCAACCCTGGAAAGCTGACTAACTGCTGGCAGTATTGTGCTCATTGTCTTTCTGACTATAGCTTGATATGATGTTACATTATGTTCATTTTATTTCAGTTTAACTGTACTTTTTTTTAATACATATTTTGGTGATCATTTTACAGCATTACTACAAAATTAGAGAGAGCATTGGAGAAGGTGGCTCCCTTGTTGAGAGAGATCTTTGTGGACTTTGCACCCTTCCTGTCACGGACTCTGTTGGGCAGCCATGGACAGGAGTTACTAATCGAAGGTATGGTTGTTGTATTTTAAATGCTGTCTGCTTTCATGTCTCTGTTGTACAGCCTCCTGTTGTACAGTATTAATTTGACTGGCTGCTCCATCGATGTGTGCACCCTCAGCAGAAACCTTGGACAAGAAAGTCAGTTTTTGCACACAAGCAGGAGTTCCTAATATTTTCATCTCCTACGAATGTTTGGTTTTCTTTGTTGGTTTTCTCCCTGGATGCAGTAGTTTTAAACAAACTCGTTAATTTTTACAACCACACAAATAAATCCAGAAGTTTTTTTTTTTTTTTTTCTGTTTTGGCTTTTGTAGCATTTTCTAATAACTTGCTGCAAGAAAATTGGGGTTAGCAGTCAGGTATTGTTATATTTTCAATGGCCAAAATAAAAATAAAATAAATAAAACGTAGGTATAAACTTATTGTTGACACTAAAAAACAAAAAAAAAGAATGTTTTTTTTTAAAGAAAAATAAGATATTACTTTTATTTACCACAAAAATACTTTTTATGTAAAATTATACGTTTTTGAAAAGCTATGTATCATAATAGTTTAGCAGTGCTTACTGTTCATAATAATGCACCTTTTGAACAAAGACTGGGAGTTGATGTTAGCTGGATAACAAGCTGCACTATCTGCTTGAGTAACCAGAATTACCAGAATTTGTATGTATGAGCTTCCTTTCAGCCAGCTGACCAGTATGCAGCAACAGGTTGGGGAAGCCTGTGGTGCTGTGTTGCTCTGTGCTACATCCAACCATTGAAAACTTATGTCATTTATTTTCTGGCAACTCAGTAAATAAACTTTAAACATTATGAATGAAAATATTTAGCTTTTTGTGTGCGTAATGCTTGCGGATTTGAAGGTATCCCAACAATTTTTGATCGTCCCTAACCTTCAGTTTCAGTTGTTCACTGCAAAATTACACCGAAAAAAACACATCTACGCCATTTCACGGCAGCTTTAGCTTGAAATCATGTCGGAACTTTTTGTGCCTAACCTCATGAACTCGTGTGAGAGAGCGTTTACACACTGCTCCCCAGGCTTTGGCTTGCATTCACAAGATCACGATGGCACTTCAGTCGGCATGCACATGTGCGACGCTCTGTCTGCAAAATGTTTGCCTGGGTGTGCACAGTGCAAATTATATTTGTGGACTTTTTTTTTTTTTTTTGCCTTTTAACTTACAAGCCAAAATAATTTTTGATTCTATCTCATTTTCAAGCTGCTTTCTCGTAGAAGTAAACTTAAACCACTGCAGTAGATGCAGTGGAGTGAAGCCCACTGAAACAATGCGCTCCCTTGACGTTTTTAGAATTCCTTTGACAAAGCACATGTGTTTATCTAGATCATAAATTAAAATAAATGGAATTTCTATGATTTTCTTTCTTTTAAAATCTATTTTCTTTTTCATTTCAGTTTGTTGTTGACTCCGAAAATCGAAAAGTAATCCCCTTTACCGAACCAAACCTCGTTTCAAACATTGCACCAACCAGACGTTTTACTCTCGCGCAACATGGTTGCACCGCAAACATGTTGAGAAGATGTCTTGGATTGACGTTTGGCTGAGGCTTCTTGCTCAATGTCAAGAGGGAGGAAAGAAAACTCAGGTAGCAAAGCCTTGACAAGTGTGAATATGTCTGTTACCCTTTCACTCACAGTCTGTCAGCAGACTGACCAAGCTGACAAACCAAGGCTGATCTCGGGCTGCAGACTGTAACCCCACAAACAAGGTCGTAGATAGACAGCTGGGTCCTCTGCGCTCTTCACCAGACATGTTTAACCCTGTCTGAGTCTCTGAAAAGCACTTTCTGTTCTGGATTAAAACAACTTTATCTGAAATAAGAAGCACACACTTACACTTGGACGCTTATGGAACGCTTAGCTGTGTTTTGAGCCACCTCTGAGTGAATTCGCCGCGGTCTGTTTGTGCTCACGCTGATTTTGTACTTTCTGTTTCTCTCTCTACTTTTCTTCCTGGACCTTCCCAGGCACACAGTTGAAATACTGTGCTGCAGTGCAAAGGCGCTCCATTTACCAGTAATTACCGCCCATCCATCACTCTTTTGATTGCCTTGGGTCAAGCCCTCCTGTGCCCCCTGTGCCCCGTTCCCTCACCCTGTTCCTTCACCCCCTTTTCAGATGCGTGGTCACTGCAGCAATTATGTTGAGTGCACTAAGAGCTTCACACTTGGAGTTGGTGGGTAAGGGCTGTGCACGAACACTGCTGCTGTTGTGATGCCTGCCGCCTGCTTCTCGCTGTCCCTTGAGTGGCCCAGCCTGCCGCCACATCACCCCACAATGCCACATTCACCCGTGCCTCAACCCTGCGCTGTTTACAGGAAAGGACTGGCAGGGAGTGTTTAAATAGAATGCATTTAGTTTGTCTACCAGCACAAGGCCAGGGTCAGTCGGCCACCTGACTCCCTTGTCAGGCCGGACTGACTTATGGCTCGCATGTCACTGCTATAACAAGGGGTCAAACGTGGCACTCCATGTACAAGAGAAGGGTCACTTCCTCTTAGAGTACTTACAATATGTTCCTTTGGGTAGTTTCCGCTGTTAAACGGAACAAGAAAAAGACACCTCTAAATGATCAATCCGTTTTTATTTTGCTATTTTTTTGTATTCTGTATTCATTTTAACTCCATATGAATTTAGCACCTTCAACTGCAAAAAAAAATCAAAAGGAGTTTTCAAAGATGTAAAGTGTCATTGCAGTGCTAGTCCCTCTTTTTTCCCTCTACTTTATTTTCCATTTAGCCGACTCAGATTAGCCCTTTTGCATATTTAAATTTACATGTAGTTTAAACTTTAATGTATTTTTTTAGGGGGGTAGATTATTTTTTTTATCAGATTTTTTTTCTCCTTGCACTGATTCAACTTAAGCACAATGAAGTCCAAACAATTCCTAAATATTTTGCAATTGCAAAACTGAAGCTAAGAATGGAGTGCCTTGCAAATGTATTCATACACCTTGATTTTATATTTCACAATTTGCCGTGTTACAACAACAATGTATTTGGGTAATGGGTGAAATACTAACAGAAAACATTGCATAATTGTGACATGGAAAGAAAGAAATGCAACTTGTTAGTGTGGTAAGTATGTGTTTAGCCCAACTGAACTAAGTTCTTTTTAGGACCGCTTTTAACTGTAATTGCAGCTGCAGGTAATTTTGGGTTATTTCTACCATTTTTCCTCATCTAGAGACCCAAAATATGCTCTTGTATGTTAACCAGGACTCAATCAGATTGAAGGAGAGGGTGTGTAACAGCAATTCTCAAGACGTGACACAGATTCTCAATTGTATCCACCTCTGAACTTTGACTGGACCATTCCAGCACATGAACATACTTTGATCAAAATCCTTCCATTGTAGTTCTTGCAGAGTTTTAGAGAGTTTTGTTGTTCTGGAACATGAATTTCCATCCCAGTCTCAGGTTTATGCAGAGTGAGTTACATAAAGAAGAAGAAGAAAAAAAAAAAAAGCTATGTGTCACACATACAATTTAGCATGTAGCCCAAAAATGCCAAAAGATTTTAGTCTCAACCTTATTTTCTGTTTGCTGCCTTCTCTGCATTACTGGTGCAAAATTGCAAACAGGACTTTTTATGGCTTTCTTTCAGTAACGGCTTTCTTCTTTCAGTTGTCGTGTCGACAGATTCGCCCACTTGAGATGTGGGTCTCCTCAGCTCCTTTAGAGCCGCCACAGGCTTCTTGGCGTGTTTTCTGGTTAATGCTCTCTCTGCCCAGTCTGTCGGTTTACGTGGGTGGCCATATCCTGGTAGGTTTGCAGTTGTGCCATACGCTTTCCATTTTTGGATGATGGACGGAACCTAATATTATGTTACATAATGTAACCCTGGTTTAAACTTGTTCACAACCTTTTCTCTGACCAGTCTGATGTTTTGCTTGCTTCATGGTGCTTTTTCCTCCATAGCGTTCTTGCGTAAACATCTGAGGCTTTCACAGTTGCATTTACTCAGAAAATATATTATTAATACAGTGGCTTCTTATGGTTATTGGTGACAATGGATTTTTATTTAGGGGCATGGCAGTGAAGGGGAATGAAAGCAAATGCAATTTTTTTTTGCAATAGGTGTTTTAAAGCCATCCATCACTTTCCTTCCACTTGAAAACTCTGTTCTACTTTTTACAGAAAATTGGTAACAGACTCTAAAGCTTTGGCTGTAACAAACTGTGAAAATGTTCAAGGGATATGGACACTTTTGCAAGGCTTTGTAGTCTCTTTTATCACCCCAACCCCATCTTTTGAACCAAATCACGGGTACGATATTGAGTTTTAGTCCGCCTCATCTTTAATTAGTCCTTGAGAGTTACTTTCACTGCTGATTGCACCTCTCATGATTCTCTCCAGGTGCAGCAGAAAGGCGCAGAATATAAAACCAGTTGCAGGCACCGTTTCTACAAATGAGCTTTTCACACCTGTCCATGTTTCATTAGAGTTGTCTGCTTCGGTGGCTCACCGTCTGCAGGACGGAGGCTGGGGGAAGAAGCCGTGAATGTCTGCTGTGAGCGTGCGGAATGTGTAAATGTAGATGTGGTCGTGTGAAGAATGCTTATCTGTTGCAGATGTTGCTTAAATAGTTTAATAGCAAATTGGAAACACAGCTAAGAGTTTGGAGCCAGATCCGGTGGCGGATCCAGGTGAAATTTTAATGTCTGTGCTGCATTGTTTATCTTTGCGACACCATCTTCTGCCTTAACTAATACAGCAAATATTGATCCTCAAAGATTCTCTGTTTGAAACACGTCTACCTACACTCCTGGTTCACATCTATTCTTTTCATCTGCTGTCTTGATAGGTCTCGTATGTATGAAGTCAAGCACCTCAGTAGTGGAGCTCGTCATGCTTCTTTGTTCTCAGGTAAAAAAATATATATATATATATTCCCCCCATCATCCCTTGAAAGCCTTTCTTTTTTTTTTCCTCTCTTTTTTTTTTTTTCCTTGGAGAACAAGTTGTCTTATTTATCTTGGAGCTTAAGCTTTCATGTGCATATCATTTTAGTTCGCTTTCTCCAAGCAAACTGCCCAAGCCAATCAGAGACATACAGCTTTCTGACAACCCAATGACTTTCTCGCTACACCCGGGAGCACTAATCCCAAACCTTCCTTTAAGAAAATGAGCCCCACCTCATGTCCCTGCAAGTGACTGATCACCTCTGAGCTGACCCTCTGAATCCCTTGTTAAGCCCATGTTTTAGAGAAGGTCAGAGCCCTGATGTAGCAGTTACAACAGGAGATATTTAACATACCTTTTGTCAGCCCATCAGTCTTGCATCAGGAGCCCATAAGGAAGCCATTACTTGGTGCCTCTCTGTGGATCCAGACTGCAGGGCCTGAGACTGGAGGAGGTAGATCGCCACTGTGCTCGCTCCCTGGCATCCAAAATCCAAAGTGCCGTGCAGCAGGGAGCTCAACCTATGTTATATGGAGGTCATTATTCAGGAGCCTTCCTGAAAAAAAAAAAAAAAAGCAAAAGTGCATAGATGGGGCAGCCAGAACTGAAATATTGTTGCTCTTGTGATAGTTTTTGAAGGGCTACTTTTTGTGATGCTTCTTGGTCTGTGAAGTATCTATGGTGAGCTGTCTTTCCAGCTCTAGGATTTATTGCAGATGAAAGCGTCAGCATGCCGTTAAGGGCCTGAGTCCATCCCCCCTTTTAAACAGATAGCATTACTGAGGCTCCAGAGGTTCCTGCCATTAGGGGCTCTGGGGATGAAACCCAGGCTGAGATATTGATCAGACCATGAGACCTTGAAACTGGACTATATAGCTGGGTGTCTACAGCCTTTCAACTAGGGATGAGGTATTACCTCCTAACTCTCCTCTGTTCATAATCAATCTACTTATCTTAGCAGCTAATATGATTGAAAAATAATAATGCTGTAATGGCTATTTTTTTCTGCTTCTTTAGGCTGTGGCTCAGGGGAAAGCTAGCTGGTTAAACGCACTGCTTTTTCTACATTTTGAAGGGTGATTTGGCAAGACATTGACTCCAGTTTATCAGCTTGTGATTGTGTGTGTGTCGAGTAATCTTTACTCAGTCTCAAGCAAGAAAATTAGCACAAAAAGTGAAACAGAAGAGGGTTTGGCATGTGGAGAAACAGTAAATACAGATGTGGTAATGATGCAGGGATACTAGAGGTAGACATAAAAATTAAGAAGCACAGAAAATCCTATTAAGTGGTATAGCTAATATCACAAAGAGGAACACAATATATAGTCAAAAAGGTTAACTCAAAAAAGGCATAGAACCAAACAAGAGTAGGAAATAAAATGACTTAAATTTGTTACTAAACCAACCTAATGCAACAAAAAATAAAATTAGGTTAAATGAGGAAGAAATATTCAGATATTCTTCACGAAGGTTTTTTTTCCACAGGTTAGGGGAGCAATCAGAATATTCTTACTTTGGGTTAAAAACATTTTCCAGAAGACCTGCATGGATGACCTACACAAAAAAAGGCAATCAGATGAATATAAGACCATAAAAGGCTATGAAAATCATTGAAACCACCAGATAACCCTTTTCTCATATTTAACCACCTGATGTGTAAGAAACTAAACAGACTTGAACAAATATTTACTTGATTGCAGCTTTTGATGGAGTAAAAAAATCTTTTACTGCCAAACATTTAACAGTTGCACAAAATTTCATAATGATTTTAACACTTTTCATGGTCAGATGGCATGTATTGACTCAAAAGGCTCCCAATTAATATCTTTGGGAGCATCTCAGGTGATTTTTTTAAACAGCGCAGCAGGTTTCTCTGATGCAGTCTGAGTGTTGGCTGACACCTCCTCGACATGCCAGCTTTGACACATTCCTTACATATTTCAGCTTTAATGTTTTAGGACAGCCAGGAGGGCATTTAGCTGACCTTTAGTCCTTCTCTGTTTTGTGGACTGTCAGATTTATGAATAAATTAGTGCTAATGATCTGCCTTTTCTTATTTATGCATACTAATCATGGCAATCATGGCGTGGCTGGCCTCGTCTGTAGACACGGTGTGTCTCTCCTCAGCCTGGGCAGCTGAATGAAAAGGTCAAGCAGCTCTGTTTTTTGTAACAGCTTAAACATATATGGGGGTTTGGGGGGGGGGGCGTTCTAGAGTGGAGCCACAGAGATTTACTGATGGAAGGCCCCCAGATGTGGAGACTATAACAGAGCAAAGCTGAGCAGATAAAAGCAAAGGCTCCCACATACTGACAGGTTGGATTGAAACACCACAAATACTTAAAGCCCTGCTGAATTTCAGGAAGATGAAAGTGGGAGGAGAGTGATTCTTCTAAAGACCTAAAAGCTGTTTACTGGGATGGGAGTTTAGGGATTTTAGGCGATTTTGTTTTTTTCTCAAAGCTTAGACCAAAGAATGGAAAAATATATCCTAATAATGCCAGAATACGAATGTTCTTTATTGCTGGCAATTTTTTTTTTTTTTTTTTTTTTACTATTAGTATATTTTCTGATTTAAATATTCTTTGTAGAGTAAGTTTAATTAGAGGCGCCACATTCTGGTCAGGCTCTGCAAGGGCCGCATCTTTTTTTTTTTTTTAAGGGGGAGCATGTCAGCCCTAATTCACTTCAAATGGGCACCAGAGGACTTTTTTTTTAAATATCTGCAATCAAAGACAGCCTCTATTGCAAGTTTTTCTCTCTTGTAAAAGAGAGAGAGAGAAAAAAAGTAGAAAGTCTCTGAAGTGCTATCTCAGCTGTCAACATGCATTCCTTAGACAAGATAGCAAATTTGACTCGCTCGCGCCTTACCTCCACTGACCTGCCGCCACTTTCCTGGCATCTCCCCGAATGTCACATCTGCCTCGATTTCCGTATTTATTTTTGTCACGTGAGCGTGGCGAGAGGGAAACCTTGGACGACTGGGCATACATGATCCCTGTCTAAATCAACAACAGCCCGCTTCTAGGCAGATACTGTATGTGAAGGAAGGAGGTCATGGAGAACATTTGGAGCCCAGATGCTCAGCAGTTTGTCAGCACCATATCGCTGACTTAAAGCGTCATGGGGTCAGACTGTGTAGTCTTGCATGAACCAGAATGTGTCAGTCACGACAACTGTTCACAAAAGCATTTGCCCATACATAATAATGTCAGTGTCAGTTATTCTGATGTACACAAGGAAGGCTGCTAACCGTGTACAGACAGAGTAAAGAGTTTGTCACTGTTTTGCATCTGTTGTATTTTAGATCTGCGAATAATTGCCCAACTTACAGTTCTGCTGGTTTGTTCTCCTGCCACACTTAAATAGTTTAGAAGTGCACGCCAGTATTCATTTTAGACATAGATCAGTAGAAAAAGTAGTTTTCAAGTGATTTCATTCACTAAGGGCAAAAGCGTGACGCTGTAATCACTTGTTTTTAAATCATGAATCACCTTTTTCTAAACTACATTCTTTGGAAATCTGAATTCAATTTCATCTCATTACATCCCGTAATTACTGCCAGACCTGTGGAATCAGGAAGTAGCGTAAATATAACTAGTCCAACAGCATGAATTAGGCTAAACGATCCCAAAAGGCAGCACCTCAAGCCCTGATGTAAAGGAATTTAGGAACAGATGAGAAACTAATTCAGCAACATCTGTCAGTCTGGAAAGAGCTACCGAGCCATTTTTGGGACTTCAGTGAAACACAGTAAGAGTTGCTTTTCACTAAGGACTGGAGAACCTTTCCTGAAATTTCTGTCCTGGCAAAACTACCTCAAGAGCGCATTGACTACGAGTCTAGTAAGTCATAATAGAACCCAGAATAACATCTGAAGAATCTACAAGCCTAAAATAGGAGAAAACGGCAAAACTCTTTTACTCATGATCTCATCATCGCCCACACATTACTGCAGTAATGCAAAGGAGATTTTTGATCTCTACCACAAAGTGCTGAAGGACAGTCAGCCATCAGTGTAAGACTTTAAGCTCAAACACACATGAGTTGTGTGACAGGACAACACACCAGCAAGTTTACCTCCCAATGGCTCAAAAAAAAAAAACAAAATAAAAGTTAGTTAGAAGTGGTCTAGTCAAACTCTGGACTTAATAAGATTGAGGTCCTGTTGCATGATCCTAAACAGACCGTTTCTATTAATTGCCACCTTTTCAAAAAGCAGGAATTAAGTCATGGTTTTAAAAAAGGTGGACAGAACCCTTCAAACAGGACCAAGTTTGTGGTTACCGGTAATTCTTATATTTTCTCAATATATGAAATTGTTTGAAAATTGCATTTTCTACCAACTCTTGTTATACTAATATAACATATAGGTATTTTGATGATCTTAAATATTTAAGCATGACAAAATAGCAAAGCACAAAAAATTGCTGGGGGGAAAAAAAAAATATTTATTGTACAGTGTTTATGGCGATTAAATTACTCTGTGTGACTGCAGAGCATGAATAGAGCTTCTTATCTTCAGATACTCTTGAATTACGTATTTGCTCAAAACCTTTGGGAAAACCCAAAGATTTTCTTTTTATTTTCCGCCTGCCCCCCCCCCCTCCCCCGCCCCTCCCTATACGTGAATCGCGGCCTTCTCTGTTTTCTCTTTCATTTGCACCTCAGAAAAGGTTACAGGAAAGCTGAGTTTCCCACAGTGAAAGGCACACTCTCAAACTGCTTTTTAATCATTTCCAGAGCCTGTTGTGAGACGGCAAGCGCTGGCACTCCAGCCGGGCCGCGGCTCGGATCCGTTCCAGGAGCACACTTCAGGGCTCACTGAGCCTGCTCAGTAATCTGTCACTGTAAGGGACGGAGGAAATGGCTGTATTTAAGCGAGAGGATACAATTTCATCCCACAATTACATCTCTCCTGTGTTTACAGATCTTTTCACAGAGGAAGAAAACGTTGCCTCACATGTGGTGCAGAATTTCAGCTTTTTATAGAAATCACTTTTTTTTTTTTTTCCTCGAAGGATATATCAACTAGATGCTTTCTTTACCCGCTTGAATTTCAAGCTATGGGATGTAATCTAAATTACACTTGAAATATGCATTTAAAAAAAAAAAAAAGATTTAGTTACATAGTGGATCAAAATAGTACCTCATCATCTACTTTAACATTATAGGATTTGACTTTATAGTAGACTTTTACTTTATTGTAATTATGCAATTATGCTGGTTTGAATGACTATCTCTGTTTGTTTCAGGAGTGGCAGAACTCCATTCAGAAGAATGCTGGCCTCGCTTTCATCGAGCTAATAAACGAAGGAAGGTAACTCAACCATTCATTTCAAAATCACACAGCCCAGCAGCGGTTTTACGTTGACATTTATTATCAAAATGTACGTTTTATCATTTTCTTCTTGGCAGGCATAAAGAGGTTGTTAAGCTAAGTGGAGCAGAGTAGCTTAACCCTAAATCTCCGATCTCTTAGTGAGGACTAAAGGCAAATAAGCTGTTTTACTTGAATTACGAATAACAACACTGCAGAGCATCTCTTGCGCTGTCTACCTCTATCTGTTCGTTTCTTCTTCCTCCTCTTTTTCCGCGTTTGGGTGTGGCCAGACTCAGAGTTTTTCTGAGCAGATCAGGGGCAGCTCAGCCTCCTTGTCCATCTGTTGACCCATCTGGCCCGTCCTCCTGCATGCCCAGGCTCCAGGCTCGGTCCGAGCAGGTTTCTCTCTGTCCCCTGCTGGCCCTAGAACAAAGAAGTTCAGTTGGTGGGGCCACACGGCGCTGTCCAGGGTGCTGCTGACAGACGCATAATTTTCCAGTCTTACACTAGACTGTGTCCACCTAACCTGCTTAACTAGACGGATCTGCAGGAACCGGCTGGTAAATCTGTTTGCTTTACAAGGCGTGGCTGACACCGATGATGTTCCTGCTGTATGTACAAAGACACATTACGCAAGTAGATGAGATTTTTTCCTTTTTTTCTTTTTCATAACGCAGCTGCCCATGTCAAACACTGAAAAGACGCCTTCAGTAGGTGGGTTAGATGGTTATTTTATAATCCTTTTTCTTTTTTTAAATATGTCAATTTGAAAAAGTGAGATCTGGAACTTTTTCAGCAGTTTTTATTTTTTTTTGTGAGAGGTTTTATAGTAACAGAAAAATATCAGTAATCAATGGAAAATTAATCCATGCATGTCATCTTTCTGCAGCTATTTTATAAGATGCATGGATCTGAAATGCACTTCAGCCAGTTACAAATCAATACAAACATTAACAATAAAAACCACCTTTGCCTTTTCAAAGCTACAAACAAACATAGAAACAACGTTAGTTGTGAAATCTTCACTTTCAGCTTTTTTTCAGGGGTTTTTTTTGTGTCTTCTGCTTTTTTATTGTTCTGTTTGTGCGTGTAGCAAAAATACCTGGTAGATAACTGATATCTATTTTCCATCTCCAACTGGAACTTGTCAACTCACTTTCTCATCTATTCTTGGTTTCGAAACAAAGCTTCACGTTGTCAGCTTCTCTCTTTGAACTGTGAACTCCTGTCTGTTAATGAGTGCTTGTCAACAGCTAAAGAGGCGAGAGCAGCTGATGACTGTAGTCTCCAGATTAATGACTCTCTTTGGGGACAGAAGGCAATAGTAAAATCTGTGTGAGGCTCTGGAGAAGAACAAGATCTGTTTTAATTAAAACAAAACTTGCCTAATGGTGTGTGAAATGGGTTGTAATCTTCCAACATATCCGCAGTGAATTTATTTGTTGAAGTAGGTTTTTTTTTTGTTTTTTTGTTTTTTTTAGATGGTACAATTTAAATGTTAAAAGCTGTTACCCAATAAAGTCTAGATTAGCTTTCTCAGCTATGCAGGCACCGGGCGGGCTCTTTGAATGTTGTTTGTTTTTTTTCTTTTGAAAGATGAAACTGTGCAGAACAGGGTTCAGTGGTGACGTTTGTTGTTAATGGTACAGAAGGCTCAATCACTGACTTTCACTGTTGCAGTACAACACAGACAAATCAGCCCAATTGTTGACACTGTTTGTCGGCTATATTCACACCCCTTCATTGTCCTTTTACATTACAACAATCTACAGATTAGTTTGAAAGTCACTTTTGGTCTCGTCTGACCAAAGAACCTTCTAATGCTCTCTTTGCTCTGGTGGATAGTCGTAGATTGGTATATTTCAGCTTTGACTTGAAATGTGCGTTTCATGGTCTTGGTGGATGCAGTTTATTTACTAATGTTCTCTAACAAACTACTGATGCCTTTACAGAACAGCTGTAATAACAGCGAGTTTGAATTTCACACGAGAGTGTTCCGTTTGACTGTATTTCTCACATTTCCTCTCATAAATTGCATTTGTAAAAAGTCTGTTGCTGTGCAATGTTAAAGGTTGCTGTGCCATGCCATGAAGGACCACATTGTTCGCGTTGCCAACGAGGCTGAATTCATCCTGAACAGACAGCGAGCTGAGGACGTCCACAAACATGCAGAGTTTGAGGTATCGGCTTTTATTCCACCTCAAATTAAATGCCAACATCATCAGTGGTTTTCATGTAATTGTACCAAAACACTACTTTTATTATTAATGGTTCTTTTCTAAGCTACAGCTACTACAAATTATTAGATTTTTTTGTTGCCTGCTGTGAAAATACAATTTTATTTTGAGCACTTTCTGATGAGCACTTAACAAATTCCATTACCGCAAAACAGCTATTCAACTCTACAATCTCAGTAATAGTGTTCTTTTTAGGATTCACTCTTCACTGTTAGAATTTTCATAGCGTTAGCCAAGCGATACCCAAGCAATAATATTTTATTACTGGTGACCAGCAAACTCCAGGGATTACAATTAAGAGTGCATTCAACCCGTTTTCCTCCAATTACATTTGAAATGTAAGCTTCGATTAAACACAATATGACAAAAGTGTCTAAGCTGGGTAGTAACATGTTACAAAAAATGGAATTTATTTACAGAGCCTTGTAAAAATGTTCATACCCTTTAAATTTTTTCCACACTTTGCCACGTTACATCCACAAATTTTGATGTATTTATTGGAATTTTATGGGATAAAATTAAAGAAAAAAGAAAAGTGATTTTCACAGAGTTTTTTTTTTTTTTTTTTGCAAATAAACATCCAAAATTTCTCATGGATTTGTCTTTAGTCTTGTCTTGCTGTAAGGTGAACCTCCTCTGCCCCTAATTTTTGTTCAAGATTGTCCTAAATTTAGCCTCCTCATTAAACTGACCAGCTTTCCAGGCCCTGCTAAAGAAAAGCATCCCCGCAGTATGATACTGCCACCGTCATTTTTTTACATTGGGGATGGTTTGTTCAGGAAATAAAACTTAAAATATATCCAAAGGCAATTGGCTGGACTGGATTATACTTTTAGAGAATCTGAGTAAACACAACTGAATAAAATGTTTTTTTTTTGTTTTTTTCTGTTTTTGTTTTTTTTTCTCTACTTTATTGGTATAAAATCATCAAAATCATGCACTGTTCTCTTTTCCCTCTTCACAATTTGAACCACTTAGAATTTTTAAAAATCACATAAACGTCCCAACAAAAAGCATTAGAGTACTAAAGTGACAAGAGCTGAGAAAGTTGTGAATGTAAGTGTGAATACTTTACAAGACATCAGAATGTAAGTATTTTTTTTTTTTTTGCATCTCTACAAACCTCAACTCAAACACTTCGTTCACCTCTGTTAACAGCGTGTACATGTGAGCGATGACATGTTTCTTATCTTAGAAAAGCAGCCAGCCACAAGCAGCTTTTTGATATACAGTTCTTGAGGATCCTTGACCCGCTAGATAAACTGGAAGAGACGACTAGATATGTGGTGTCAAGGGAACGGGGGCGGTGGTGGTTGGGGGGGGGGAGAAGTGTACCTGGCCCTATCCGTCCTGTCTGCCAACTCCAGACAGCTTACACTTTTCATCTGGGGCTGACATTACTTTATTACCCACTCTCCATGATTGAAGATTCAGGTTACAGATAAGACATTTTTACAATTAAGCTGGTGTCAAGGAGAAGCGTCATATGCTTTAAAGTGATAAATAATGTTTGATATTTGTCACAGAGTCACGTGGTAATGCAGGGTGACAGGCAGCGATTGAGTTATTTGCTTTATGAGGAATATGTTGAAGTATAGTGTCTGACAGAATTCAAATTTAAAGCAGGAAATTCAATTAACTCCCAGCTTCTGTTAGCAAATTAGATTGTGAATATTAGCAAGAGTCCCCTCAGGGTGGAAAAGTAAGACAATCTTATTTCAGAAGCAAAGACAAGAGCTGTTGTAGTTTACTTTCAACCACCTGGAACCCTTCTACTGCCCCTAAATCAGGAAAATTATTTTACGCTAATATACCAGTTTATTTTAGATATATTTTTATTTTATTTAAGTAAAATTTTAATAGCATTCTTGCCTTAGAAAATGGCTTTATTTCTTTATTTTGCACGATTCCTGTACAGCAAGACATTTAACTTTTTATATTATCAATGTAGCTATTTAAATGGCGATGTACCATTTTTTGCGGGACTATTAACATTTTTTTCTTTAATAGCAGCGTCCACAGCTACCTAGCAGGGAACCTCATCTGTCTGCAGTTTGGGAATGAACTACCTCCATGGGCTGTCTTTGATTTATAACACTCCTCCAAGGGAGCAGAAATACATCTCTCAACTGTCCGCTAATATCTTTATGCACTCAAGTGTGGTGAATGAAGCCATAACATTGCTCATCGTGACAAATGCTCTATTAGGAGAAATATATTATTCTGACTTTATTCAAATGGAACCTTTTTGAATGGTGTTAGTTCAATGTCAGGCATGGCTTTTTGGGGAAAGGACACCGTGCAAACAAGGTTAACGCTGTTCTTTTGTTCTTTATGTGCATCAGTCCAGCTGTGCACAGTATGCTGCAGACAGGAAAGAAGAGGAGAAGATGTGTGACCACCTGATAAGTGCTGCTAAGCATAGAGATCATGTCACAGCCAATCAACTGAAGCAGAAGATTGTCAACATCCTCACCAACAAGCATGGGGCCTGGGGTGTACCATGCCAGAGGTACTTTTTGTTTTTTTACCTGCGGGTCATGTTAAGTCTTAAACATCTGCCATTTCTGTGCGATGTTAGGTCTGATCTTCAGGAGCATCAGAAGTTACCTGCTTACAGTGATCTTCAGTCGATTGATGGGAGCACCGGTTAATATAACTTTCCCAGGATTCGATGGGGTTACCAGTTGGGTCAGCAAACGCAATTACAGTGTGGAGAGGCCTAATCCCCAGGGGACAGTTGATTGGCTAGTTGTCCTACATACATGGGTGGAAGCAATTTGGATGGGGGCGTGGGGTTTCTCTCTTTGTGCCATTGTCCAGGTTTCCGTTGACATTTTGCAAAACAAAGCACATCACCTGATGGAAGCAGCTGGACGTCCCCTTACGGACCCTGATAAAATAACAAGTGGCTCTTCTGCTCTGAAACTTACCTCTCTGGTTTTCCTACATCAAATTCAGTGGTGAAAAAACCCAGTTATAATCGAAACTTTAAGCTTGATCTTATCCACTTAGCCAAAGACTGTATAATTAATCCTGTTGAAATGGTCAGATATATTAGGGTTGCACTGATCAGAAGATTTTGGCTATTTGGCTGATTCTAGTTTATCTGCAAAAAACTTTAAAATATAACAGATGAACAGCACTGAAAAACTGGTGAACATTGTAAGCGGTTATTAATTTTCACATCAGCAACACAACGTCACACTGTGTGTGTCAGAGAAATTCAAAGAGCAAAAATGAAATGATCTTATTTTAGACACTTTTTAGCATCTTCTATTATCACTGTCTCACTCTTTTAAATAATAATTCTACACCGTTGAATGTTGTTGTCAGTGTAATCTGTTTCCTGTGTTCACTGACAGATTTCTCTGTTCTGACCTTTCAGTCACACAGATAAAGCTAAAATCTGTCCAGTGTTGATTACAAGCTGACTTTTTGTTTCATTTTCTGACAAGTTTCCAGGCAATAGCTGAGATATTTTATCTGGTTAACGTTGAAGCTCAGCTCACAGTTGTGTGATTGAGATTTTCAGATATACATACATGCTTATGTGTTTCTGTTCTTTGTGCTAGCACCAGAACAACAGTAGCAAAAATGAAAGGAATGGCACTTTAACACTTTGCTGAAACAGTAATTTTGATTTTATTATTCAGTTTGAAGATGCATTGCAGACACCCTGTATTATTTTTTCTATCCTAAATCAAGTTTGTCAAATCCAGGAAGCTTTACAGTGTCATTTTGTCTTGGATGTCGTAGGTAATGCTATATACTGGCTTTGTTTATGCCATTTTTTTCTGCTAGCTTTTGAGTATTTAGGAGAGCGTTCAAATATTACAAATTATTTAAAAATTGTGCCAAAGGAATAATGTAGGCAAAATTACATTTATTGTTATGCTAATAATTTGAGTGTAAAATTTTTGCAGTGTCTAAGTGCAAATTATTATTTTTTTCTAAATCTGACTAAACCTTAGCAACCCATAAAAATGTGCTGGGTTGAATTTGGGGCTCTTGTTCAAATATTTATGGAGCCCCACCCGGAGGCACAGCATTTGCATTGAAACAAAAGGTTATTGAGTGTGGGTGCATTGTAAATGATACAACAAAACTTCCAACAAATTCAAATTTAATGGTAACCTGCTGGTGAAGAAAAATGATGCAATATGCTCACAAGCTCAAGGCAGTGTTGCAGTTCAGCAGCTTATTCTTATTCACTGCTACATTAACTTTCCCATTTATGCTGCCCTTGTAAAATATAAAGCCCCCAGGCTCTGTGAATGGCTGACTGTGTGTGTGTGTGCGTGCGTGTGCATGTGTGTGTGTGTGTGTGTGTAGAGCCTTTACTTGGTTATGTTTTCATCCTCATACACAGAAACTGTTTTACCTTTTTATTGCTAAATCCTGTCTGGAGATATGCCAAAGAATATTTATCATTAGCACAGAATATCACAAATTAAATTATTCTTAGGACGGCAACTGAATGGAACTTGTGACTTGTTTATGTTGCTTATCCACCAGTGTGTCTTTGCAGCTGATCTCATTAGGTGGATAAGAATTAGATTAATCTGTTTCGTCTTTTTCTACAGACATTTGCAGGTTGCCTCTCTGTGCGCCACTTTATTTTGTGCCGTTCTTATTGCTCCAAACACCATTAGGAAAGTGTGCTGCAGCATAAACGACAACAGGCAGCTACGAGGTAATAATCTGTACAAGCCTTGAAAACAGCTGCTACAGTCATGCGATTAGACTGAAGAAAAGGCAGATCAGACCCTACGGTGGCCTGTTTGATCATACTATATGCTTGCCTGATGATGAATGTTCCCTTGTATAGAGCCAGCATAGAAAAATCAATACTCCTCAAATTGAAACAGTATAGGGTTGTATTGATCCACTGTGCTAAATCAAAATGAGGAGACTTTGATACATCTCTCCAAGACAGCTCTCTGCTCAGTAATGACACACTATCAATTTTAGCTTTACACTGATAAATCAAGTTGAAAATTGGATGTCAGAATTTTTCCCAGCAAGAGAGTGATTTCCTCTGCCCCCTGGTACCCTCTGCTGTTGACCTTTGAACCCTTGCAGCAGATTATAAAGTTCAGACTTATCCGAAGTGAAAGTAGATGTCAAGGCAAGACTGATGAATACACTGACGGCTAATGTCCGCCACTTTTTCAGCAGAGGACATTAAAGTCGCATTATTATAAATCCTGTCCCTGTAAAAATAAAAGAGGGTCGATTGAATTGCAACTTTATTTGATGGAGCACATATTTTCTGGCATTCTCAAGTACTTTTCCAGCACACTAGATAAATTTTAAACAAACCCGAAACAAGCAAACCTCTTCCGTCCCACCTGAGAATCCCTGACAGCTGACAGAGGAGCCTCTGCTACCCTCCATGGCAGCCCTTAACCCTACCTGACTAGTCTATTGATTGTCAACATTTCTTCTGTATAATTACTTTTTTGTAGCAAAGGAGAAAGGAAAATGGCAGCACATATTGATCTGTGGCAAGGCAGTGAAACAGCCGTTTCCCTTGACTAACAGCGAGTTTCATCTCTTGCACGTGATGAATGGTAACAATCTGCCCGTGGATAATAACTTTGTGATGGAATGAACCTCTTTACTCACTATGTGCCCAGAGTATTTGGTCTTGCCTGAAAGGGTTATCAATTCTAATAGAACTGAAGTGTCCTACTGCGTGGGGGGTGGGGACCTTTAGAGGGCTTTAAAGCCTCTGAGGGCTTTAGGTCTGATGTCCCTTTTGGGGCAGAAAACAAAGGTCACGGTCTCCGGTTGAGTCTAACAAGATAAACAAACTTTAACTTGGTGATAAAAATGATAGCAGTAACAACATCTAGGCAAGCGGGATGTATAATGTTTTCTCACATCCGGATCTGGGCCCATGGTGGGCATTGATTCTTAAACAAACAAAGCAAAAGAATGCTCATTTGAAAGCAAATTGAAGCAAAATCATTTTTGATGTAGTTTTTCCAACTCTAAATCAAAAATTAATTTGCTTTGATTTGCTTTCAAATGAGGGTTTTTTTATTTTATTTTTTTTTGCTTTGTCTAGGAAAAGAAAATAACAGAAATCATGTTGGTATCTTAAAGTATTTTGCAAACACCTTTAAACTTCATCCAAATTATGTCCTAGGTTTGAGCAAAATGTTTCAAAGGAACACACCACAAAACACATAAATGCAAGAAATCTAATGATGTATCCATCTTAAATAAAAAGTATACTATCGGTATTGGTATTGGTAATACAGACCCTGTATTTACTTAGTATTGGCTCAATATCAAAATGCGCAGATTTACACATTTATATGTATTATATTTGCAGAGTCTGGTATGGGTATAGCAAAGTTAAATATAATGTTCAACTGTTTCTGTTTGAGCCACTACTTCACCCATCACTTCTTAAAAAATATGCAACGTCTTTAAAAACACCCTGCAATTACAAATGTTTGCTCTTTGTTAACTTGAACCTTATCTTAAACATGATGGTCCTTTTGTTCTGGCTTCCCAATATATTCATTTTCTTTACCCTTGGGCCACACTTAACCTTGTACACTGTGCTAATTATATCTGGAAAGGGGCCCATTCACATAATCATCAATTTCATTGGGTGTTGAAATTGGGCATTGCTCGAATGTGCCACATCTTCTGTAAAAGATTGGTGCTGGAAAGCTGGTGATCCTGGGGAGTTTTCTAACATTACAGTGTGGTTCCTCATCCCTCGCCGAACCTCGCGTGTCTGTCTTCATTAAACCTGATGACCTCGAGTTAATCTTGTTGCGGCTGTGGTGTTTCCTTTTGTCTTTTTTTTTTTCCCCTAGAGCAAATTCTTCACTCTATCTCTTAATCTGCAAAAGAAGAGTCAAGAAACAAAAACAGAAACATTTGGATCTTGGTGTTCTTTTGTTTGAAGTGGTGTTGAGAGATGTAAATATATGAAATAGCAAAATTAAAGGGATGAAAGTCTCATGTATCATTTGCAGCCGTCTGCGATAATAAAATCATGATGGTGACCATACAGCCACTGATGATTTGGAACCCCAAAGACACATGAAATGTATTGTTTTTTTTTTTTTCTTTTATTTTATATATATATATTTTACTTTATAAGTCGCTTTGAAAGATATGAGTTCATCACCATATGGTTGCCAGTGACCACTTTTGATGAATTGCATTTTTGTTGCCTTTTTTATCACAGCAGTATAGAGAAATGTTGTATAAGAATGCATAAAATAATGCACGGTTCTATCAAACAGTTATTTTTCGCTTCTGTCTGGTTTCCATGTTTATTATATCAAGGAATCGGTTCTAAGAATAGTTACTTCGCAGAGACTGGTGGTTCTTCTAAACTGTCGAGAGAGAAATTTGTCAGTAAATATGTATATGCATTAGCCGATTTATTTGTCAAACCGTATTTAAGAAATGTTTTAAGAGTCAGTGGAACTTGTACCTTCTACAGATTCCCCTGAAGTTCACTACCTCACAATGAGAGACTGTTAGGACAGCTTAAAATGAAAGAAAAGCCCATTTGTCCTCAGAATGTCACTAAAAACGGATGTGTTCTAAGTAGTGTGGCCGTGCGACAGAAACCAGTTGCTTCGTCTTTGAATAGAATTGTCACTGATTACTGGTATTTATTATAATTACCCCCGACTCATGTCACCAGTGCAGGATTTTAAAAAGAGTATAATGGTGTTTTATTGAATCAGTATGTGCCTGACCTTCCCCCTTACCGCTCCGCATAAATCTCTTCAGAGAATAAATTGGATGAAAAAGGAAATCTTGAACCATGAAAATATGATCCGTCTTTAGTCCAACCCTGTCTGTTTGTGAGTCATTATGGTTAAGTGACTTAAAAGACATGCGGTTGACTATAAGCACTTACAATAAATAAATAACAAATACTGGTGCAACGATTAATCTAGAAATGTTGTGTTTGTGTCCTTTTTAGACACTAACTGATCAAGTTACTGATTTGTATTTATTTTAGTATCCAGTTACTCACTCATCTTTGTTGTTACACCTGAGCAAAGGATTACTAAAAAGCATATTAACAAAGTTAAGATTCATTTAACCACTGCAATTACTGTAGATTTCACTTATTATTTCTGACAACGAGTCACTTCATTTTAATAGCTTAAACACTTAAGAAAATTTGTGAATTTCAACATAGTTTTAAACCTTCATAGCTAAATGAATTACACTATAGCTAATCCATTTTACATTGTCTGAATCTCAAGACACAACAGGTACATCTTCGTAGTCTAACTGATCTACACAATATCTGTACACTCAGTTTAGTTTATAACCGTTTAATGGAATCTCTTCAAACTATTTAAGCCTGAATCTTCTTAAATATACCCATTTCAATCCATTTCAAATACACTTGCTTACTAAAATTGCTGTTTCAAAGCTACTCTTATTTGCACCCAGTTGGGCTGTATGGATGCAGAGGATAAGGTCTTTCATACAGACACTTCTGTTTGGTGCTTCTTGGCAGTGGAACCATGACTAATAAGCACCTTCACTGTTTTTGTCATGAAGTCATTTGGTTCTCTTTGTTTAAAAAGAAACAAAAGTGAACTTTGTTGGTGATTTGGAAACATGTTGAGTGTTTTAATTTTTACAAGATGACATATCTTTTTTCCCATCCCCCAAAGCTAAGACGTCATTAACTGGGAATGACTCCACCATTAAGAAGCTGAACTGGCTTGAAAGCATAACTTTAGTGTTAGCAAAATTGCCAACATAGCATAAGATGGATACATTTTTGCCCCAATACATAATCTTTCTTAATACAGCTTCTAACCTTTATTAGTCTGACATCCATTTACTGTTTGCTTCATTAAGTACACTTGTTTAATTGCTAATAATAAAAATAGGAATGCACACAATTAAATGGCTGCATCTCAATACATGTAGACTTCTAGACGTGGTGAAAAAAATCACCAACCCAAAATGCACTGTTAGGATCAATTGGAATGTATGTGTGACTGAATTGAAATTGTGAATTGGTACTACATAGATAAACTAAATTGAATTAAATAGGTTCTGCAGCACTTAAGCTATAACACCTCATGTGGAATCAATATGAGCCTTAAGAGTTATTTTTTTTCTGAGGGGGGGGGGGCGGGTTTCAACCAATATTATACAGTTGACAATAAAGTGTATTAGTCGTTTTGACCATACTGCTATCACAGTATTAAAATTATGTTTATTTTTTTCTATTGTAAATAAAACCCTGCTGGATGAGTGTTAGATCTGGCACTTCACACACCTCAGCAAGGCCTGCTGGAGGAAAAATGTGCTTTAAATATCCATTTAAAAGGGGATAGATAAAAGACAATAGTTCCCTTACACATTTATCCTGCTACACTTAGCAAGTCTGAAAACCTTCATAAATAATGGTGCTCTTTTTCCTGTAGGTTATCAGTGTTGGAAAATTAGCTTTTAAAATGCGGTTTGAAATCCATTTGGCTGATTGATGGGTGATGGGGCTAATAAATTTTGCCAGTTTCTAGCGGGTCGGCTCAAAGCCATTCTTTATGGTTGTCATGAGGCCAGACACATTCGATGTGTGAAATAAGGATGTCAAACCAACTCTGATGAAAGGATTTCATTGGGTGGACAATTTGCTACAGAAAGAAAACAGACTATTATCTTTGCATTAATAATTATGAACTGGAGTTTTATATTTAACAGACTCTTTATTACCTAAATTGTACATTAATCTTTATTGTATTGTGTGGATCTTAGCATTGGTGATCTGCTGCCAGAGTAAAAACAGTTAGCAGAATTTAAATACTGCTACTAGGGGCATATGATCACCCAGGTTTACATTGCCATTAGTCTAACCAAGTAGAAAGCAGTCTTCAAAATATGTCATCATGTTCTAATCCACTGACTCTGCATGGTTGGTTAAAGGGTGTAGCTTAATTCTGCTTTTTTTTATTTTTACTCAAAAGGTTGAGGGAGATATTATGGAAAATCAACTTTTTGGAGCATCATGTAATGTAATATCCTTATCAAGCACATACCCAGAGTGTTGCTTTGACTCAATTATGCATGTTTGAGAATTGCTTGAATCTCCCATGGCAGCCATTTGGGGGTGCCTTAGCACATGCTCATACAATGCACTGCTTATTTACCCAAAGCTCTAACTTGGAGCTTCAGTTCTCCACCAAGCTTCTGGCCTACAGAGAAGATTTCTGTCACATTTTTCCAGTATCTTGTTCTACTGGCCATCCATATCTCACGATTACAGCGGAGCACCAGTATTCATGGGATACTACAGCCACCCACGAACATCTGAAATCCGCAAACATTTGAGACCATATCTAAAAAATTCTATAACTGCATATTTTAATAGTTCAGACACCAAATGCACACAGTGGAAATTGTCTTAGCACTACCATAGAAGCAAACATCCACAGTGTTCCTTATGCTGCTGGTGGGAGTACAGCCGATCACCAAATGCAAGCCAATAGCCTGTCAAGTTGCATTTGGCCTACATGTCTCAGCTTCCTGAGTTGGATTTTCTTTTGACTATTTCAGATATGCTCTACAGAATAATCAGTGAAAGGCAGATTTTCCTAAACAAAAAAAATCAGCAAATATTGAACAACAAATAGGCTGGGGTCCACTGTATAAGTACAAGTCAGAAATTAGATGGCTGTGTTTTGGCAAAAATTTTGCTCCACAAAACAGACCAGATTACCTCCACTGTTGCAAACAAAGCACAGTTTTCCCAGCTTTATCCTATCATCCCTATGATATTTGTAGTCCTCGACACAGAGGAACCAATCCACTTTTCTCCAGTTGACATTCATTTAGATGAACTGACTTGTGTTTTACCTATCAGCAACATGAATTACTTCTTCTGAATAGGCCACCCAAGTGACACAAGTGCTGAGAGGCTGTGATGGTGAAGCAGTGGTCTAGGAATTGCAAAGCCGCCCTGTGTTCCTGTCTGAATGTGTGAATGTTTTGTTCAGATATATAAATTGGACTTTCATTGTAAAACACCTTCATGTGGTCAGCATAACTACAAAACAAATTCAGTCCAGACCATTGATCATACAGTTCATTTAACATATATTACCAATTGAAACAGCTTGAAAGCCATGGATTTAGAATGTCACTGGTCTTACTCGTTGTTTCAAAAAGTCTACTTGAAGCTATAGAATATATTTAAGTCCTGTTTTTTATTGAAACGTTTGCATGTTTTTTTTTGTTGTACTCCTGTGTTTCGGCACTCTGACTTAAACTGTAATGAGCAACCTCAAGCAAACTACTTGAAAGCATTTTATAATGGTTAATACTGTAATAAGGAAATCTTCAAAGAAGGGATTTATCCCCCACTGGCATCTGCTCTCTCTACTTCCACAATAATCACCCAGTTGCCTACCGTGGATTTACATTTTTTACACTGTGTAATCTTGCATTTACAATATCATTTACGTGGGTGTCTCCTTTCCACCCACTGACATCTGTCTTCTTCTCAGTTAAGCTTTGAGGGAGATTGGCAGGGGACAAGCTCAAGGCATTCAGTGTTACTTTGCATATACCGGCTCATGATACTTTGTGAATGCAACATCCGCAGTTGCTTGGACACACTCACCGCTCATACCCGCTTTTGATTGATATTTAACTGAAACTGAGCCCTTGTTGCTGTCAGGACTCGGCTAATTCTCCTGAGTCTTTTGATTTCTTACACTGGTGAATATTATATTCATGGAACAAGGAGGGTCTATTTTGTGATGTGATCCCCTCTAACACTTTAATCTGTTTAGACTGATCCAGAACTGTGTGGCTGAGAAAGGGGGCGAAAATCGAACAAAATACAAGGCTGCCTGCCAAGGCCTTACAGCAACTGACGCACACTGACAAATCACCTCCTGAATTTAAAAACATATTTTACCTGATTAGAGGGTGTTTTTGAGCTTCGGGTTTCCTAATCGTTAGCTCCAACAAGATGTGCTTTATTTTGATGAGTAAAACAAATATATTGTCCGTTTTATTCCAACTGCTACAGTGTTGGAATGTGCAGTTTTTAATGCGATTGACCAAATGAATCAAGATAGTGCCCAATCTCTTCACATATAAGCAAAAAGAGAGATGAAAACTGCAGCTGTATTTTCTGTGAAGTGCACAGGCTTAAAAATGGCATCAGCTAGTACACATTTGGAAAGCTGTGTACTTAAAACCCTAATGCTTGTCCCCTTGCTTAATGGTTTGCATTAGCTGCAAGCCATAAAATTATCCATAGGTCCTCACTTATGTTGGAATAATCATTTACAAAGATGGCTACCACATGCTGGAACTGTTTTCTTTTTTTTTTTCTTCTTTATGGCTTTAATTCGCTGTTATTAATAATGAATAAAAAATGCAGTTTTCAATTGGGTTGCTCCAGGGCCCTGGGAATCATTTCAATGAATATTTCAGCACATTATTTTAATCATGGCTCTACATATGCAGTGGGGGGAGGGTTTGTTTTATAGGCTCATGCTTCAACCGCCCCAAGACCCTGATCATTAAACTCCACGCTGTCTGCATTGAGGTTCCTACCTTTGATTTACAAGACTTGTTAAAAAACATTGTAAAAAAAGAAGGCAAGCTGTGCCATTTATACTTGTAATTTGAAGCCGTATTTGTAAATGGGGGTGCCTAAGATTTATGTATGTCGGGTTTGCTGGTGCTCCCCGCTGTTATGCTATTGGCTTTTGCAGAGGTAGCATTACTTAGGCCTCTAGAGAGCTTGGCAGCATTCACCCTAATAAAGCCCACCATATCTGGTTTGATTTTTCTCCCCCAGATGTTTTTTTTAAATGTGGCTGCTGTAATCAGGCCATCATTGAGGAGTGTGCTCTCTGTCTAATCTGCCCATCTTTTTGTCTCTTTCGTAGTCAGCTGCATGACTTCTGGCGTCTCGACTACTGGGAAGACGACCTACGGCGGAGGAGGAGGTTTGTCCGAAACCCATTTGGCTCCACCCACTTGAATGTAGCATGCAAGTCCTCACAAGAGTATGGTAGGTGCTTCTTTTATTTGTGGAAAATATAAAACAAACTGCGTACATTTTTTTTGGTCATGGAGTTTAACATTCCTAGTTGTAGTGGTTGCAAAGTATAACTAACAAATATGACACAAAAAATCTGTCTTCTGTTACCATTTTCTCCTTGACTGTAACTTTTCATTGTTTAGTTTTGCCTACCGCCTCGAGTCACGTCTGCGTAAAACTTTACACCCCAGGCTTTCACAATAAAGCTGCCTTGTCAAAATGAAATTCTCCAGTCCTTCTGCCTGTAACTGAACAGCAGGGTGAATGTTTAATGGGTTTAAGTTTAATGGGTTGATCGCAAAATTATTAGAAGCACCAACCGCAGTGGCTACAGTTACCTTTAATTATTCCCCTTGTGGGATTTTGGATCTTAATAGTGTCCTCTCTTTATTTCTATGTTGAGCTACTTAAGACAACAGTTGCTTCAGTCTGTGTGTCTTATGGTTACCTTAGACTTTTCCATCAATGCTCTAGATGAACACCTGGCAGCTGTTGAAGAAGCAGGTGGTCATAACATACATGCAGTCCTTACATCTTCTGCTCCTGATGTTGATTTGTTGTTCATTTTTGTAATGTTTTTTGGATTTTCTGAGTTACCAGGATTCTCTGCCATTGTAGAGAAACCTTAAAGAATAGTCGTAGGAAGCTATTCTTAGCCGTTTGGATTTGCACTGGGAAAAATAAAAGGAATTTCCAAATTTAGTCATTCAGCAGAGATGTGAGGTGTAAAATGTAATGCATCAAGATAATAAGCCTGTAAATACACAAACACATTTTTTAGAGATAAATTTGAGTTTGTGAATTTCTGTCCACGAAATGAATATGTTCTCAATTGCTTTGCATCAGAATGTGTCTGTGATCATTTATATTCAAAATGGTTCTGAGTCCGTCCACGTCACCACGTTTTCTCTTCAGTTCATTGTAATGCAACCATTAAAAGTATTAGGTATGTGTTGCCTGTTTATTTTGTAACCTTGTGAAGTTCAGTTGCCCGCTGAACTTCTTCATATGTGGCATAGATCTCCAATGTTAATTCTTTTAATTCCATTACTTATATTTTTCTGCTTCTATCAAAGTAACTGACTAAAGACTTGTTGAGATCCTGCTAGCATCCTCTAGTTTTAATGAGCGGAATAATGTGTAAACTTGTCAGCTGAAAGAGATTGCCTGCACTCTGATGCTCACTATCAAAGCTGAGTTGCTTTTTCAAGCTTATTTTAACTGACTTTGATGGGGCTGTGTAGCAAAGGCTTTTATTAGGAGTTAAAATAAAAATGTTGTTTTTTTTTTGTTTTTTTTTTCCATCTTTGTGAGAGCTTAAGCAGATTTTCGGGGAGCCGGGACAATTTGCAGTTACAATTTTTGTTTTTTACTGCCATGATATTGACAATAGCTGTCCTAGCAGATCATCCTGCTGTGAAATCTCAAGTGTTTATTATTCAACAAATATGGCATCCTCATTTTTAACTGTGATATGATATGTCCAGGATAACCAGATGGAGGCCCAGAGGTAATAAAATTTCAAATGTGCAAAGCTGATGAGAGAGAATATCTGTAAGAAAAAGAGAACAGACAAAATGTTTACTCATTGTTTCTCAAGGACATGTATTGGACCAGTATCTTTTTTTCAGTTTACATATCTTAACATATTGATTAATAATCTTTAAGTTCAGTCTTATATTAAACACTTCAAAATTCTTGTTTTCCAAAGTTTATGCTATTTTAGTTTCAAATTAACAGAGTTTAGAGACCATTTTGCCGTAACTTTTACATTATAAATACAAAAGGTCAAAATGAATCTACTGCATATAATCCTAAAGGTAAAGCTGTTCAAAAACCTGAAATATTTTTGACTGAGAATGAACTGGACTGTGAATATATAGTATGGAAATACAAATATGTTTTAGCCTTTATTTTCTTTCTCTAGTTATTCAGATCTGGAAAATATTTAATCAAGTTAAAATTAGGGGGGGAAGTGGGGAGAACTGGGGGACATAGCAGCTTTCAAAGAAACCAAAGAACAGACCCAACAGACTAAAGATTGTAATAGTCTGGTATTTGACAGAAGCCTCTGTTTATCCCAGTGTCTTAGCCAGCAAAGTAAACATTACAGTTGTAAATTAAGCTCTATGCAGCTGCAGTGGAAGGAGGTGTTTGAAAAGACAAGTGCAAGATTTTTTTATTACTACTTTGTTTTCTGAAAGAAATAAAGTGTTTGTGTTTCCCAATAATTTAGAAGCTGGATTAATTCATTCTTGTGAACTCGCTTAATCAGCTGAGGCATATATTTTGACTTTAAAAATGGAATTAGTATTTTTTAAACTGAAGTGGTATTGTTTTTTTTTTTTGTTTTTTTTTTATACCACGTGTTGGATTTGTGTGTATGAGATGACCTTAGAATCATCAAAGTAATACAGAATGTTTTTCCTATGGGTGATACTTTGCTGATATCTTTCAAGCAACTTTAATGGCAATGGGAAAACTAGTTTTGTTTCGTAAGAGTTGGAATGTTTTCTTTTGGGTTTCTTTGTCCATTGTATGTCTGTGCTTTAAAGGATGTAGACTCTGATGGTTGAACTCTACCTTAAACTCTGCCTCATTGTCTATTAGTAGTGCTGACAGCTTAGCTAGCACATTCGGTCTCTGGCCTTTGCCTGTAATAACCTGCCTTGGTCCAGCCAGCCTCTGCCCAGAATCAGACTATATTGTTAGGTGATTGGAATTGGGCAAGCATGAAATGGAAGTCACGTTAATATTGATCCAAATGTTTAACGGGGTGTTTTACCTCCTGGTGTCCTTGATGTCTCATTTCAGGTGAGCGGCGTCTCTTGAAGCTGATTGCACCAGGCGGAGATCTTTATAGCCTTTTACTTCAGCAGGCATAGCCTCATGATGTGATATTAACCTTTACCAACATCATAATTAAAGGCATTATACTGTGGCAAATGACATCGCAGTATTTTCCGACATACATATCCAGATATTTAAATGTGGGTTTTAAGTAAATGCGGTGAGAAACAAAAGTAATGAGCATGCCAGCATTTTCTGAATCTATTTATTGAGGGTTTGATGAAGAAATCCACTCATAAAAATCAATTAAAATTATTTAATCCATAAAATAAATTGTGTGGAATGACTCAAGACTGAGAGAAAAAAATGAAACCTACCTGCTAAAAGGTATAGAAAGCCAAAAACGCTGATCTGCTTATGTATCCCTAATTAATAGCCTATGAAAATTTTTTTTTAAATTATTTCCAGTGTATTTGACAAGAAACATTTTACAAATGCTCTTAAGGTTTTTGGCTCAATTTTTATTTTTTCTTTCAAACCATGTTGATGGAATTAGCAGCAGATTCATTTCTAAACTACTGAATGTTCCAGCCGGCACCAATAATCCGGAAGTGTGAAGCACATATTTTCAGAATTGCATGATTTATGACACAACAGGAACTTGAAAAGTAGTAGTAGAGCCAAACATTACTTGCAGAGAGCTCTAGAAGAGACTTAGAATTTTTATGAGAACAAAAAGTAATACACTCAACCACAAGGCCTTTGTGTACATTCATCCCACAAGATTTCATTGTTGAAAAAACAAAAACGATTAACGCTCATTTAATGTTTGTTGCAGAACATTTGAAATAAAAAAGAGCAAATAAATCCAACTGGTCTGGTGAGATGAGACTGAAATCCTTCACCCTGTAGATGTAATTTCACAGAAGTGTCACTGCACATCACCGAAAAACATCACCACCAACGGTGAATTTTTGGGGGCAGGAACATTTTTCAGCATATCGGACTGGCAGACTTCATATAACTGAATAAAACATTAATAGAGAAGAGAAATTTACTGAAATGTTCTTGGCAAGAATCTAAAGTACATAGAAGAGGCTCCCTGAAGCATCAGAATTTGACGACCGTTTGCGTGGAGCAGTGGCTCGACATGACTCTTGAGCAGTTCATGAAACTCATTTCCCCTTACAGGAGTAGACAACTTGAACCTTTCATTGGAAATAGAGGCTTTTCTACTAAGTATTTCACAAATTACAGTCTTTTCAGTGCTTATTCCCTGTGCTCTTCCACTTTATTACACAATTTTATGGGCTAGCTTGTTTTGATTCCTCTGTATGTGTGAATTATTGGGGTTGTTGCTAACATATAACATATGGGGTTAATTTTGTGTCAGCAGCCCTATTGGAAATGTATTCGCTGAGAAAGACATTAACATGCTTAATACTTCGCTATGAACAGCACATATTTAAGTAAAGATGCAGGATTATCACTTTTTGCCTTTGCAGTTGTTTTTTTTTGCAGAAATGGAGACTGTTGCGTGACAACGAAGTTGACACGCAAAGCACTTAACCACAATATTGGATAAAGATCACTCCTAGAGGAAGAGTCTGTACTGTGTAAACCACTCTACATCAAAAGTTGCCTTGCTTACTTTTACAGCCTCGAAAAATTTACGAATGTCTTGTGTCACAGGAAGTATGAAACTGTCATTTTCCCCCTCATTTATTTTTCCTCAGTGCAGATTAAATAAAGGTTAAGAGACAGAGGGAAGAACTGCATCGCCTTCGTGATCCCATGAAAAGGACTTTTTCTCTTCTTGTGGAATGTGGAGACAGCGGAGGGGGGAGTCCAGAGTGTAGTGCTGGATCAGAAACAGAGTCTGGAAAAAAAGTAGCTAAGCCATTCTATGAACCTCACTTTATATACATTTAAAAATATGTGTAGAGAGTTGTTATTTTTCAAAACTCAGCTTTTGGCCTGGAGCATTCGCAAACTCAAAAATCTTTGGAGGGGGAGGGACGGGGGGTCTTTCTGTGTTTATTAAACAGGAGAAACTTCAACATATAATGAATTTAACAAACTGATGTCAATTTATTTCTGTGGTATAGCACTTAGTATTTTTAACAGAGCTTATGTGTTATGTAATCTTCATATAGAAGCAGCTTGTAAACGCACCTTTGGCCACAATTGCTTAAGTTCTGAACCGAACCTGTTGGCCAGGCTTTTTATGTGCTTCACATTTATATCTATTCTCCAGCTGGTATGCTGCTTTTTTTGGAAACAATGCCAAGTATCTCTTTCCCACTGATGCATATGTACTCTGTACATTTTATACCTTTAAGATATTGCTAAAACTTTGAGACAATGTTCTAAATGGTTGTGAAGATAAGAGGCAAATTATCTATGTTGACAGGAGCAAATCTTGATACCATTTTATTTTGTAAAGTTTCTTTAAAAGATTAATTGACCTGTGGGTCAGTGTTATTTTTATTTTTTATTTTATTTTATTTTTTTTGTTATTTTAATTTTGTGTTGATTCTCGAGAGACCAATTCATCTTTTGTTTGTTTCTGTCAATATAAAATTAAATTTGGTTTATTTTAATTTTTCTTCTTTTTTTTGTTTGTTGTAACTTGTAAATTATCATTTGAAATGATGGTGGATCTGAACTGCAGTCAGTCCAGTTTTATAGCTGAAAGCCCATAATGAAGACATGCAGATTTAATGACAAAAACATAGTTTATTTTTCTCTTCAACGATTTGCCTGAACAACATATTGTCTTGAAGTATTTTTCACAGATGCTTAAATGACTAACAATCTTCCTCAGCATTTTATTTCTCCCATCTTCAGCCTTTCTGGGCTCTTTTGTCTTGAACTACTTGGTTGTAGCTCGTCATCAATTTGTCTGGTTACTTTCTCTTACTTATTCAAGGATTTAACTGGGATTGAACTTATCAGAGATTTCTAAAAGGAAAAAAAAACAAAAGTTTCTACTGTCTCAAACTTTTTTGAGAGCAGAGACTCCCCAGGTACCCTGTAAGGAACTGTAAGGACCTTGCTGAACCCCAGCTATGAGTGCTACAAGACCGCCTCCTTTGGTGACAGCCGGCAGATCTTCATCAGCCTTCAATGAGGGCATGAAAGCTCTGCAGTGCACTTTACGGAGTGTAATTAGTGCACTCTGAGGCAGTTTCAGCTCAGTGATTGAACAAGAGGACCCATGAGACTGGCTTATAGGTGACTTCTCTTGGCACTGTTACTAAAGAGCTCGAAAGCAAACAAGAAATAAAACTGCTGTCACACGAGAAAGCCAGCGACCAACTTTTGCTTTGTTTTTTTTTGTTTTTTTGTCCTGTTTGACAGATGTCTTGGCACTATTATTATAATACGTCTTGTATTAGTTTTCTGCAAAGCCTTAAATCCTCCACTGTTTATCACTTTCTGCTGTGTAAGTGATAACACTTACCAAAAACACTTTTAGCACAATAGTTTTTCTAAACCTGTTCATAGGTTTTACTCTTGACACTTTATTTGTTGTTTTATTTGTAATCACGCTTTCTCTATGAACGGAAGTCCGTTCCGGTAGTTGGATGGTAATGTTGACACACAAACACATGCCTCACTTAATGTTGATTTTACATGCTGAAATCACCACGGTTTATTTGGTCGTCTAAAGCCCTTCCAGAACTACCAGTCAGAGCCTCCGTGCGTCTGTTGAGTTCTCCTTCATTTACTTGAGGCATAATGATGGTTTACAGAAATCCAGTTTTAGGTTTCACTCTTCCTGCTTTGATTTCTGACCACTGGCAGGCTTTTTCCATGTAACATTGCACAGAATTCATTTCCGAAACACTCCAACTTCTTCCCCTCGTCTGATGAAAGAACACCAGATATGAGACAGAGCAGGAAGCAAGGCTTTTTTTAACCCCCCCCCCCTCAGTAACAGTGTTGACAACAGTCAAATGTGACCTCTTCAAGACAAGGTACATGTTCCTTAAGGGAGGGAAAGGCGAATTAAGAACTGTGGTGAAAGGAAACATGTCAGACATATGTCAGCCACCTCCCTTACCTTGATATGAGTTCTTCCCCTTGCACACAAGTTTCTCCACTGGTTATTTCCAACACTGGACGGTGGGGGCATCACAGAAGTGTTTCGAGCCGCCGTATGACAGGCACATGTTCAAGCTGGCCACATTTAAGATGATCAATGCACTGTGAGGCTTTTGTTTTTGCACTGCGTAAGAACACATCCTTTTCGATTTCCACTTTATACCATCGCCATATGATGACGTCCTGCTATAAACAGGCTCCTAATTGAGCTGTCTGCTCAGTCCCACTCTTGTCAAGTCTCCAAAAGCAGCTAATATTATCTCTAATCTACACCGAGCGTGATATGTATCCCCCCGACTCAGCTTTTGGTCTTTTAAGATAAAGAGTGTCTTTTATTGTTGACCTAAAAATAAAAGCTGGCACACTTCTCAAGTTAAACCACTCAAAATATATTCGGTGCAGAATCCCACGAAGAGCCTGTGCAGTCTTTTCATATGCAGATAGATTGGTGTGTAAATAAAATCAGGGTCATTGTGTTTAGTTGCTTTAGTTTTCTCTATTTTGTGTGATAAGATTAAATAGAGTCTACTATATTGTTATATTGTCTTTTCATTTTTTTTCTCCTAATTTCAGAATACATATACTTTGCAACTGACATAAATGGTGGTAGTCTGGTGGAACATCTTCTAGGGTACTGATATTGAGAGACATTTCTTTTATACAAATAACATCATTCCAACAAAAATATGTAGTTGAATTGGGTGTATGCAGTGATGCTTGGCTATAAAACACAATTTAATTCTCAGCTGCAGATATAAAAGTTTAAGGATAGCAAGTTTTACTAATTTTTTTTTGTTTGCTTTGTTTTACCAAATACTTGTATTTGAATCCGTGATGTTTAAAACGAGTGTTTCCATTTTGTTTTTGACTTTTGTTTTGCAGTAACTTAATTGGTTAGTTCAAATTGATAGCAGTGCCCAAATCTAAATAGTATATAGATGATCTGGTTCTGTATCCTCTCACTGTTTGGGAGTTCAGTTTCAGAAAGGAAAGAAAATGTTTGGAAAATATATTTAGATAGAGATTTTCCACATCTGTCTCTACTTAGCTCTTATGTTGACAAGTAAAATCAGCTAAACGATGATTGGTTGGTACTAGTCTGTTTTCCCACATAAAAAGCAGACACTTCTACTTCACAACTTTTACTTATTCTATCTACCTAGAATATAAAAAGATTCAGGTGATTATACATTAGTTGCTCTTTCATATTCATAAAAATATAATGTATATAAGTCCAATCTTCTAACCCAACCGTATTAGTACTTCAGAGATGGCAGATTACATTTCGAGATGTCTCATTTGTTTGTTTTTTTTTGTTTTGTTTTTTTTACAGCCTTAAAGGAAGAAAAGGTTGTGAAGTCCAAGATAGTTTTCCGGAGCCCAACTTTGGCCAGTCAGAACCCAGAGACGGAACTGGTCCTGGATGGAGAAGACGATAACGTCAGCCTGCTCCATGAGAAGGAGATGGACAACGTTGGCGGTACATCAGCATTTCAAATACCCCAGACATTACTGCACCTCTTTTTTGTCTACTTTTTTTTTTTTTAAATCACTTTGCATTCATTGATTGCATTGTTTTAACTATGCATGTTCATTGTTGTCCACAGTGAAACATCATCACAGAAGACTGTCATCAAACCATCGTGTTTTCTTATATGTCCAGGTGCATCGCAATAAATTAAAAATATTACTGAAATTATTATTTCTTTCTGTAAGTCACTAAGTGAAATGCAATATTTGCATAGATCAGACTGATGTTTTCAAGCCGTCATGATGGTAAAGTCAGTTTTAAAGCAAATGAAACTACATTTGGTTTATTAGGTTAAGATTTTATCTGATGAACAACAAACACATTTAATACAATAATTTGGTTTAATGAAAAGTGTGTTAAATACTTGCTTGAAATGTCTTAAAAGAGTATTTTAGTCCCACAATTGAGCCTGATTAGAATATTCTAGTTTACTGAGATGCACCTTCATGTGCAGCGTTTGAAGTTTAAGTTTACCACCAGACCATTTTGCTGACTTTTGACATATGCTTTACACCTCATTGGGTCTTTCATGCTTAAGACCTTTTTTTTTTCTTGCAAAGATCAAGCTTAGCAAACATGAATCAGTATCTAAATGATAATAAACCAACAGTCGTCTGTTTCTGTTTGGACTTTTTCAGAGGAGAAAGTCATGAAGTGGGTCTGAAAAGAGGGTTGTTTATGCTTATCTAAACATCAGCCTGAACCTAATGTTATTACCGCTGTAATGGCGGACACGATTGAAAAATGACTTATATTTAATTATGAAGTTACAATATACTGCTAAACTCATTTTATGCTTACTTAAATAATAAGAAGTTATTTATATGTAACAAATTCTTTTCAATAGCTATTATTTATGTATGTATATTAGAGCTCCAGTTCATGGCGACATGTTGTGAAGACATGGTTAAAGCTGAAAGCTTCATTTTGTCAAAGCTTGATTTTTATTTTTACTCATTTTTTTACCAGCTGTAATGTAAGGTATCCTCCAGTAAAACAAGCCTCTAATCTTCAGAACTACGATCCTTCTCAGTTTATTCTTAATCTAACCTAAATTAGCTATGAATGTTTGTGTTACACAGTCAGTCACTTATGTAACTTGTGCAATTTTCTACTTGCTGTTTGTTTCCTTCAACAGTTCTGTAAGTTAAGCATACACATGCTTTGACTTTAAGCCAGGTAATCATGAAAGTTTGCTTTTAGTTTTAAAGTCACTGAAATTATTTAGATGCTTCCTTATTCATAATTATATTAAAGATGTTGTACATGCAGTATCTGCATAGAAGTTCCACAACAGAATGAAAGCACAAAGACTACTCCATTCACATGAAAACTATGTGCTCCTATACTTTTGTTTGCTTACAAAAGTAAGCAAACAAAAGTATTGCTTTTGTTTGGAAAATAAGAGCAAAGAATCTCATTTTCCTAAGATTAAGATAAATAGTTCTTTGTAGTTTTACATTCCTCTGCTAGACTGTCGCTGGATATTTCTAATTTAATTAGTTTCTCTTTTGTAGAACTTTGAATTGTAGATGTGCATATTTCGCAAATGCAATTCACAAACAAATGTTATACTTATGTGCATTCCAGGTTTACATTGTTTGCTGGGAAGTAAGGAGTAAACGTTGATCATTAAAAATATGTTTCACAGCCCTGTGGTGCTAATATTTTGATGTGTGAATGTAAACCGAAGCAGGGCGCTTCTGAGCAGCGAAATCCCTTTAAGATCTCACAGATGAGACTAACCCCTCCTCTCTGACCCAGGGCCAGCAGGCAGCCAAACGCTTCATGTCTGTCAGATGAGCCCTTCATCGGCCAATCTAAAGCACATAGCAGAGACTAGCACACGATGAGTAGCTTTCCTCCGGGGAAAGCTACATGTGACCTTGCAAACGCAGCATTGTTGAGTTCGGTAGTTGTAATATGTTTATAACATGCGTACTAAGCTAATATTATTAGCTGGGATTTCTTTTCTATGCTAAGTGCGTGTTAAGTTCTTGTTTTTGTCAATAGGGGGGGCTTCTGTGTGCCGCAACAGTGAGATTATGCTTTGCAGATGAACGATCTGAGTTTGTCCTGCATATATAATCCCAGGCATGAACAGTCTTAATGAGAGATCTGGGACTAGATCCTTGTCAACAACAGTCCTCCTCCTGCCAGGCGCTGGGTCAGTGCCTGCTGCTGCTGCTGCTGCTGCCAAAGGGGCGGCGCTTGCACTCATGAGCTCAGGCAGTTGTGGTTACTCAACCTATGATTAGCTTTTCTCCCCCACAAACATTGAAAACGCTGCCTGTGCTCAAGCTGGCATTAAATGAATTTCTTTTGTTTGCACATATTTATCCAGAACTGAGTAAAACAGACGTGTGTGTCTGTGTGTGTGAGAGAGAGAGAGAAAGCGAGTATCCGGCCAGACCATTCCTCACGTTAAGGAGTAGTCTGTTGTTATGAGTCTTCTGCTAGCATACCGGAAGCTTGTTAGTACACCACCAAGTGTGGCTTAGCTGCCACAACCGTTTTGTTTTGCTTTAATTTTGCCTTTTTTTGTATCTGGTTTAAGACCCCATTCGAAATAAAGATCACTCGAGTGGTGACATGTTTATAAAAGAGTAAAGTAAATCCACATTTCTTAAAAGAGCAAATCTGAATGCCAGAAAAGTGCAACATTTTTTATTTTTATTTATTTTTTTATTTGGAAAGTGTGTTTCTGCAAACCGTCTAAAATCTGTGCGAGTAGCCCACCTTCTTTTTACACAAACATTAGTCAAACACGGCATTATCTTCCGTAAATGGTAGCTAAGATTAAACTCTTCCTCTAAACACTTCTCCCAAATGTCCACCTCATTGGTATTAGACATTTTCCGAGTTTGTTTGAGGCATGTTTTATTTTTCACTTAATAAAAAAAAAGCCCCAACAGTTTGCCATTACGGCCTTTACCCCGCACAGATCCTTCACCCCATGTAACTTGCCCTTAATTTTATTATTCTTATGTAAACATTTAATGTTATAGCCTAATTATGAGGATCCCTGAGGGGATTACTTCATAATCCTCTTCTGCCGATGAGCAATAGATACTTAATGCTTCAGGCTGCAGTGTGTTTCTCTTGGTGTAGCTCTTTTGGGACAGATTACAATGCCTTGCCCAGAAGTGTTATTTCTTCTTTTCATTATACTTTGGGGACTTGGATGACATTAAAGACCTCAACTTTTATTGCTGCTAATACAAGCAAAAAAAAATAAATAAATAAAATAAAATTAGGAAATGCAAAGAAATAAGTGGGGGGAGGCAGGGGGAGGTATGTTTCACTTAAGTCTGACAATGATTCTTAATCTCCTGTAAATAATGCTGCAAATGCAGCTAAAAGAGCTTGAGGTTATTGGTTACCTATGTGAAGCTTGTAAGCACTGTGTAAAATTTGCTCTGATAGCATCAGCAGATAGGATCAACGTTAATGGAGCCGAGCAATTCTGAGAAGGAAAAAAAAGTAATAATTATATATATATATATATATATATATATATATATATATATATATATATATATATATATATATATATACACACACACGTATCCAGGGGAGGATGGTTTTACTGTGCAGCCTGCAAGAGCGATGAAGGGACGCTCTGGGAGCTCCGACCGAAATCCACTTGTATTTCTGTAACACTATCTCCCATAATTGGCTGAGGAACGCAGATTAAGATTGACGAGACATTAAAGTGGCTCTTTGGAGTTTAAGGGATCGATAAATATCCCGATTTTCGAGGGCTTTCGCTTGAGAGCAGACAAATCACTGTAACGGGGCTCTACAGCGACACTGATCTGACAACATGAAGGAGGAAGAGAGGGGGGACTGAAATAAGAAAATGCGATCACTATCAGCCCACCGTGTTCAGACTCCGGCCTAATGGGTGATCATTTGCTCCTGAAATCATTCTGTAGGACTTTGCTTGGTGCTGTTTTGCTTTACCTTACTGAGACAAATTCAAAGAATCGCCGTCATACTTAATGGCCTTCATTTTATCACTTCAGAAACACACTATCGTGAAGAATTAGAAAGTAGACTTTTCTACTCGGTGGCAACACTTTTCCCGATTAGCATTTTATTTTTAATCAGTTCTTAAAAGCAGATTTTAACAAAAAGCAATTACGTTTTTGGTTTTAAACGACGCCGAATTGCACATTTTCCGCACCGCTATTGAGCAAATCTTCGTAGGGACAAAAATAAACCATTGACGCTATGAGACTATATATATATATATATATATATATATATATATATATATATATATATATATATATATATATATATATATATATATATATATATATATATATTCTCTCATTTTTATTTAAACTTTTATTTTATAAATATAAATCCAATCAGAATGCTAACAAAAAGCGCCATCACAATTATTAAAGATGATCTACAGGTCGATAACGGGACTGAATCCGCCGTCTTGTGGAAATAAGGCTCCTTCATAATCTAAATAGAAACATCATCCCGGTAATGTCCCCATGTGTCCGTCCTATTTCACCCTCCCCAGGTCCGGTGGTCCTGAGCAGCTCGGCCCAGCTTGTCGCCCCTGTCCTGGTCGCCCGCGGAACTCTGTCCATCACCACCTCTGAGATCTACTTTGAGGTGGACGAGGATGACCCTGCCTTCAAACGGGTCGACCCGGAGGTAAGTAACCTGCATGGAGCGGACGGAATGCTTTCTGTTGTTCTTCCTGTAAAGGAAACAAAAATCCTGCTGCACTCGATTATTTATTCGCCGTTTTGACGATATTTTGTTTTGCAGAGAGAAATCCGAGTTTGTGTGTGTGTGTGTGTGTGTGTGTGTGTGTGTGTGTGTGTGTGTGTGTGTGTGTGTGTGTTATTATTATTATTATTATTGTTATTTGTACTTTTTGGGTTTGCGTGCGCTTTTAATTTTTATAATTACTAGGTTACTCCTCAGATAACTTCTCAAGCGCATATTTTAAGCCAGCTATGGTTTATTATTTAAAGGGGTTTGCATTTTAAAGAAAACATACACGGGTTTACAGATATTAATTTTTTTATGTATTGTAATTTTTTTCCATACTATTCATATTTATTTTTAATAAATGTTTAAATATGAATCGCTCTGCATTATGCCTTTGCATCAGGCCTTCTAGGCTACCGTTCAGTTGGTATTTTTTTAAAAAAGTGGGGGACACAAGTATATGAAACAGCTCGTTTTATTATCTCTTTAAATTAGATCAAAGACAGAAATAATAATAATAATAAAACAGATCACAGATGTTATAATCCAGTGTATTTCAAGTGCATTTTTTTTTCGAATTAAACTGTAATATATATATATATTTATATATATATATATATATAATATATATATATACCATATATAGGCTATCATTTTCTTTTTTCTTTTTTTTTAAATCACGTTGGCCTATAAGAATGATGAAGGAAAAACAACTCGAGTACTTTTAAATAATCATTCAAGTAACGCGATGGAATGTTTTAGATGTAACAAATGTCGCACGCTTACCATCAAAATGTAAACTCTTTAAAAATAATAATAGAAAATGTCCATTGAAACAGGTGAGTCAGACTACCACTGATGCAAGAATAAATTAAAAACGTTTCTAGCAGATAAAGAAAAAGTTCAGATTTAAACAGGTGGATCCTATTTACTTGTCACAGAACAACATTCACAATCTCAGATCACTTGATTCACAATCTATGAATGTATTTACAGTATAATAAAATGTACAGATGTGTGTTTTTTATTCATAGTTTGCTATGGGGTTGTATTCTAAAGCATTTGGGAAAATGTTGGATTTTATCAGCCGTGTGGTACGGAAAAGGAATTATTATAATAATAATAATAAAAAAAAATCTCCTGTGGCCTTCCGGATTAACAAAAGTGTTATTACACTTCTGAAAAGTGTAATAACACCTCCAAAGATGAACAGGAATAATTACAATTGATACTGTTAGAAAAGAAAGACCGTAGTGAAAAAAGCTAGGCCAAAAATATTTTAACAGAGGACAGTCACATTTCACAACAACTGTTTGGCAAATTTTCTCTGTCCTTTTATGAGCTCTTTAGACCTCTGACACATTTTTAAAAGGAAGTAAATCAACATATATATATATTTATTTATTTATTTTCTTTTGTGTTACCTCAGAGTTTCTCCAAGCTTTTGGGGTTGGTCAGTATTTCTCTTGCCAGTCGCCAAGTCTGTTTGGCTGCGTTCTCTAGAGCTGAGTGCGGTTTTCCTTGAAACAGGTCTAAATTAGGCAGAAAATAATGCGGGCACCTCCTGCACTGCAAACACGAAATAAGCTGCAATAGTATCCCGTTCAGGCGGTCGCCCAGGCAGTTTTCGTCCCAGTCCGACTCCCGGGGATGTTTCTCACACTCGTAGGAAACCAAAGTTTTCATGTGGTAGTTGTTCAGAGGCTGTCCCGGCAGCTCCAGGTGACGGTCTCGCAACGCCTTGAGGACCGACAAGCATTTCTTCCTGCACCCGCCCAGGAGGAGCCGGTTCTCGGCCTCGGCGAACTGCAACACCCAGGCGTCGCTCTCTGCCGAGCTCTGCTTGCCGTTCAGCGAGTAGCATTCTTTGGATAACAGATTGAAACCCTCCGCCTTAACTTCTGCAACTCGGTTGGGTCCCGGCCAGGGTATGTGCGGCAGAGGCCAGTGCGCAGCGCTTCGCGGCCAGATGCCAGTGCACTTGAAAGCAGGCGTTATTTGCACAACGTATCTGTCTCTTATGCGCAGCTTTACCTCGCTCGTGTCAGCGACCATTTTCACAACATCTCTATAGCTGCATTTATCCACAGCCTGGGCCACCAGCGTCTGAAATCTCGACCGGATCTTGCGCGCAGAGAGGTAGCCGGAGGCGGTGATGAACTCGACCCACAGAGACATGCTTCTCTTGCGGCCGTCGCTGAGCTTGAGGACGGCGCAGCCCGGCAGAGAGCCGTCATCTACGAAGTTGAATACTCCCATCTGATTCAGATAGAGGACGACCTCAAACTCGGTGGGAGAGATGACCTCCAGTCCCTCGAAGCGGTTATCCATCTCGCTGAGGGAGCTGATGAAGCGCGGCTCCTGCACCTCCACCTCCTTCAGCACATCCGACACCACCTTGCAGACCTCGCGGATGGTCTTGGAGATGGCCGCCTTCCGAGATTGACATTTCTCGTTGTAGTATTTGTTGAGGTGATACACTAACTTTGCCTGCGCGGCTATCATATTAGGGCAGAGATCCGGGTTATACACCGGAGTCTCGCAGTAAGCCGAGGGATCCAACGCGGCTGTTTGTACGGGAGCCAATTTTAGAGAAGAAGGAAAGCAATCTAAAAAGAAAAAAAAAAGTCAGTTTATTAAATGGCGATGTGCTCAGAGCACATGCGTTTTAATCATAACAGTCACAGCTGTTGTGCCGTAAACTGCATTGAAGTGCTCAAAACAAGTTCTCAAAATGATCCGAATGACGTGATTTAAAGTCCATTTGCACTTCGGTCAATAGCGGGAAAATGTCTCTTTTTGCTCTGACCGCCGTGCCAGTTTGGAGTCCGCGTAATTGCGCTGAGTGCAGTGTGCCCTCTCGACGCAGATGGCTGGCGTTGCTGTGTTTTACAACAAGGAGACACACACACGCACACTCTTTATTATGAGGGAGGAGTTGAGATCAGGATGTCCAATCGCTTTCCAAAGCGTCACAGCAGTTTATGGGAAACAAATTCATCCCCGACTGTTAGCCTATATACGAATGAACAAACAGTACAGTTACTGATTTTAAAGCGAGGGACGGCGGAACACCTACACGTTTGGATTTATCGATATTAATATTATATTATTCATTTATTGTACTAGTTCGACATTAATCCGTTTTTTTTTCAAACCTCTGTATTAAAAAATAACGAACAGTGGATGTGCTTAGGTTGTTTAATACCGCTAACAAAATTATTAATGCAATTTTAAAAAAAAACAAAAAAAAAACAAAACAACTTTCCAGCCGTGTACGAATTTACATTATTCCACTGAAGGATTTGTAACTAAATATAATAAGGGAGATTATTCTAAAGTATGTGGCCTTAAAAATACGTTTTTAAAAAATTAAGTATTCACTATAAGGTTTATTCCCTCTTAAATGTTTTAAACACTAAAGGTAAAAGTGTTTTTGTAGTTTATATTTATTTCTAATTCATGATTTAGTAATTTATCGAACACCCTCGGGATGAACGGGATTTTATAACTTGGGCTATGAGCCGCTAAATTTCTAACTATCTTTGGTGATTTATTTATTTATTTATTTCGCTTTTTTTTAAATGTTTTTAAAACACTTACGTTTTGTTTAAAAGAGCGTATTCATGAGACTGATTTCTTTTTTGTGTTGTTCAACGAGAAGCAGTGTTTCTGTATTAACATGCAACTGTATTTTGCACAGTTACAATTTTATTTGCTAAAAGGAAATTTGCAATTTAAATATTTTTGTTAAAATGATCTGATTTTAGTAGAATGAGAAAAAAACAATTTAAAATAATTTATCAGCAAACTATTTGAAATCTTTATTTTATTGTGAAAATTTCATTGCAATATATATATATATATATATATATATATATATATATATATATATATATATATATATATATATATATATATATATATATACTGCCTAATTTATTATTAGGCAGTTTCGAAACAATGAAGCAAGTTTAGCAGTAATTCTAGCATTTAACAGTTGCATGGCTGAATATTTTAATAAGTACCCAGTGATTCGCCATGAGGACGCCATGCATCTCCACTTACACTAAATTGAAGAGATGCCTTCCATGGCTCTCATCAGTGCACTGACACACCATCTCACAGTGTACTGTTCATGCTTTGAAGAGGACTTCAAAAAGATGATGCTGCTGCATAGATCAGATAAGGAACACAAAGGCATTTACACCCATCTCTGCCCTCGTCAGAGCTGCACACAAGCAGACATTATGAGGGCAATCCGCTGCTGCTCAGCCTCTGCTCTCACCACACGGATGCGGCTGAGGAGAGGCGTGGTGTGTGAGGAAGGACCTTGATAGATAGGTGACTCCCATTATCATCACAGCCTGTCATGAGCACATTGCTGGTAGCTGTTTGGCAAGTGCAGTTGTAATTTTACACTGTTACCGGGCAGAAATTACAGATTTGCGGTATGAAATCTAATTGTGTGATATGCCAGAGGTTATAGCTTTTTTTTTTTTTTCTTTGTAACGTGATAATGCATTTTATTTCTTCAACTGTATCACATTTAGGACAAATTAAATTTCACAGTCATACATTTCGACTCCTACTGACATATATGGGCAACATTTATTTAGGATACAGAGGGAAAGTTTCCGTGCAGTGAGAGGTAGCTAAAATCCAGTTCCCCTCTCTGGCTTTAATAGTCTTTTCCTCTGTCTGTAGCTCAGCAGGTACTTGGCTTTTATTGAAACCAGACTGGTCTCACTTCCCAGACTATCATGCTCTAAGTCAGATACCTCAGAGTCAAGTTGCACCTCTTGAATTTATACCTCTGCCTTTGACCATCCCTATGCGTGATAGAAGTGTGGTGTGGGGTGGGTGGGGGGGTTTCATTGAGATTATCGCCTCTTAATCTGAACCATGTGGCTGCATGGTTCCCACTGCAACTCAACCTGCTCCACAGTCCCATGACTCGAGTTGTCAAGTCTGGCCCTGGACATTCATGTCTTCTTACTCATACCATTGCAACGCTGCAGTCTTGGTTGGTCTGTGTCCCGTCCTGCCAGGCGTTTGGGGGCTCTCCAGTTTGATAAATGGGATTGCGATATTAGTGCACTTCTGTTTCTGAACCAGCAAAATGCACGCACGATTGTGTAAATCAATACAATGACTTCTACTTCCCGGCCATGTGACACTGTTTTGAAGGCCTCTTTGTTTTTGGAGCATTCCTCTGCACTTGTTCAGCCTTTCTCTCTGTTCTTCTGTTTTCTTCGAGTAGGACTATGAGCGTGGACGTGGAACAGTTCTGTTGGTTTGACTCAAATACGTTCTGATGATGACTGCTTGGACTTTTAATATTGTATTTTCTACTGCTGAGAAGTAATATCCAATAAGGTCATTGCTAAAGGGTATATATTAACTGGTGAAATTAACCAATATGACTCGCTGCCTCTTGGGATTTATCTATATTAATTAGACAAAATTGTATCAAAATGAATATTTGGAGGACATCATTAATTTGTTTCCTCTGTAACAACACTATCCAACAGCAATGTCAGTAAGGCTCTGCTGTAAAATATTTTAACTAATTCTCTGGATTAAGTCATCTCCTCAGTAATCTTAAAAATATCCATTACAGATGATCTTTAGTAATTTTAATAATCCTATTACAGAAGAACAAATAATGTCCATCCCATGTTTTTCCATTAAACTGCTGTGGTTCTTTCAAGCCACTTAAGACCATCCACCAGAGCTACGAAGTTAATGTGAAGATTAGTCCAAATGGATTAAAAAAAATATATCTAAAATATATTTCTGTATAAATCAAACTTAAAAAGTAGGCAATTTAGAGATGTGACACTTCGGAGACTGAAACCGTGAAAAATAATATGCTCATGGGATTTCTGCCTTTGACACAATTGTCTGTAATTGTGTTTATGAGATTGTCAGAGAGAATTTTATTAATAGAGCTTTATTATTCCATGCAATATGGTACCTCTGTAGGAGGCCAGCTAATTTTTGAGCCTGGAGCCTCAATGGGGGACCCCCTTCAGATTTTGCCCATTCATTTATTTCCTTCTCTGCTGTTTTGTATTTGCAAACTCATTTGTGTAAGTCAGGAGAGCCAGTTTCCTGACGCCACTTAACTGAAAGTTCTCTCAGATCCTCTGGGGTTCACCTCAATAGGGCACTCTTCTGAAACTTGTGTGTGCACTTCTGCAAAATAAATAAATGTTATAATTTTATTTTTTATTAAAGAAATGAACAAAAGAACCGTTTTATTAAATACGTTTAAAACTTAATTGATTGTCTAATTTTCATTTCGACCCTTCACCCCTCCTCTCTGCAATATGGTACGCTTGTCAGCCTGGTGATAGATTACATGCATGCATTTGCATGAATTTAGCATGAGTACAATTTTGTATTGTTTGTCAATGTAACAATCCAGAAAATATTTGGAGCCATCACTTAAAAAGAAAACAAAAAGAAAAAGAAGAACTTGACATTCAAAGCAGCTTTTTCTGCACAAGTTGGAAAAATCCCATTGAGGTTCAGCTTGCTGCCTTTCAGCTTTTCTATTAGCACAACATTTAGCTCTGCATTTTTTTTTCTTGTAATGTTTCTTGTTTTTAGGTTTAAAATGATCTTGTTGGTTTTGTGAGAATTATTCTATTTATTTACTTTCCTTTTTGCAATACTTAATGTTACAGGTTGCGTTCTTTTTCAAGGTTTTCACAGTTCTCATCGCTGAAAGCAATCAAACAATTGCAAAGTGATTAATCTTAATTTCAAAATGTCTACCACGTAAAAGTGGGCGCTGTAATCATCTGCCCACTGACCCCTTGATGCTCATATTCAGACCTCTCTGCAGCACTTATTCCTGATGAATAATTTCAATTCTCAGGTCGATCGAACACGTTTCTTACCTGCATCTGATTTGATCTAACATTGGGAGTTTATTAAGGCGACAAAGTAAATGAAAGTATTTGGAGTTTATTATTAACATTTGCGCAGTCAGTAACAAAATGGTTTTTTGGGGAAAATCTTCAACAAAATAGGTGATGTTGCCTAAATAAGGGATGAAGGGTTCATAATTGCCAGTCCTGGAGATCTGAGGTGTGGGGTGCCAACTGTCAGTGCAGGGCTAATGATGACAAATGTCTCTCTATGCAGATTGCTGCAGCAGTGTGAGAGTGCAGCTGAGACTGGAGGAGCAAAGAAAATGCAAGGGGCTTAACAAGCAAAAGCTTGTGTGCACATTTTTTATTGACCTACATGGAAGCAGCCCTCCACAACTGGAGAGATGACTTTAAAAATAAAACAGCTTGATGCTGTTTAAAGCCACAGTCCCGTCAACAATGCCTGTAAGGTATCTCAGTGGTGTTCAGGTTTGTAAGAAATCACTGCGTCTGTAAATGCCAGTTCAACACATACACACAAGAAAAAAGTGAACCAAAGATATTTTATCACTTTTTAAACCTTTTAGAGGAATTTACTGATGATATATATATATATATATATATATATATATATATATATATATAACGTTTTTTGAAATGTATGCAGGCGCCTCTAGGAAGCAATCATATTTTGGGTAACAGAACCAAACTGTTATTAACTTTAACTTCTTTTTTCTTTTTTTTTTTTCATTAAACTGCTTTGCAACAAAGGCCATAAATCTGATTTCACTTACTGTGACGTAAGGTTCATGCTAATAAAAGAGCAAACCCGGAGTGCTTCATGGCCAGCTTTCCCCAATTTGTTGCATGAATGGCTTTTGAAAGGAGACCCTCTCTGTACAAAGGGAGTCTCGTCTTTGTTTGGTTTTGCCCCATCTGTGTCATCTGGTGGTCTTTGCAACGGGGTGGTGTCTCGGGGTGCTCCCCAACGGCGTTGCCAGTTGTTTTATGGACTCGCTGGAGTGGTGCGGGGAGTTCATAAGTTGGCTGGGCCATTGTGAGCTGAGCCCAGCTGACACGTGTGAATTGACTCCAGCATATTGACAGATCATTTCCATTAATGAATCGCTGGAGTCTGTCTTGTTTCACTCTGTGATTTACGCCCCTGCTCCATCATCGTCTGAGGTTGGGGTTAACTAATAACACCCTGAATGGCTTAACTCTTAATTGCTGGATGAAGGGAGTCGCCCCTTTTCGCCAGCATTGGGAACTTTAAAGGTTAGTCAAGTGCCAACCTTTTTGTTATAAACGATCTTGCTATGGTCGCTAAATTACGAGCTCTCACCAAGATTGTCATGAATTACCTTCTTGTTTTTAGGAAAACATAACTTACCATGTTAACGTAACAACAAAGAAGTCAGACAGCAGTACTCCTCCATAAAGTCCATGCTTACTGTATTTAACATGTAGTTTTCAGCAGGACTTAGTGAGCTTGTTTTCCATTTGATAGTGAGCTGCTTTTGTCTGTAACCACTAGCGTCTCATAAGCTTCGCCCTGGTCTTCCCATGGCGACCATCCAACTTGTTCAAAGGACAGCCATACACAGCTGATTGCGCTGGCCACAGTCTGGCCTGTCTCCCCCACCACTGCTGTCACATGGAAGCCACATTTGCTCGCCACCATTTTATGCTGCTGTCACCCTCCCTTCAAAAGCGGAGGGGGAGAGAGGGGAGGTGAAAAGGAGAGGAGGGAAAGAGGAAGGCTCACCCTGAGCGGATGCTAGACAAAGATGGCAGCAGAGACATTTTGTCTACTTTCATTAGTTCTGCTTGTGGTGAGCTGTGCTGAATATTAGCCCGTTACTAGCAGAGCCACACATTGTGGAGTGCAGACAGAGAATGTGTCACAATCATATCCAGCCCACCTTATTTCCATCATTCTCACCTAAAAAGTGGGACACGCGGGGTTTGGTGCCAATTGCTCATTTAAAAAAAAAAAAAAGTATATATATGGTAATTATCATTCTTCAAACCGTGTTATGTGGTAAGTGTGACAAACTTTATCACATAAATTTACATAAATGTTCCCATTAGGGTCAGATGCTTTAGGATCAGCTCAGATCACAAAAGCAGCTGTAAGTCATTCAGATGGGAAGTTTATAAACGTATCCCATAGCTTTCAGTTAAGTTCAGTAGATTTTTGAGACAATCTCATATTTTAAACCAGTTTAAATTAAAGCTGCCATTTCATATTGCCTATCAACCCTCTGGTATCAGTAAGTTAATATTCTGACCCTGTTTAAAAAACACAAAGCAAAACATTTTTAATATCTATTTATGAATTTATATTTCTTCTGCTGTTTTCTTTATACATCCATTCATTTATTGTTCCAGCTTAATAAATGCATGTAGAGTTGTGGTTATTGGTTGTTCAGTGTAAATCATTTAAAAATAAAAATAATGTTTCATGCTCTGTGTCAGTTCACCCCTTTGCCAATTTCCCAATTATTTCCCAATTTCTAACCACTGGGTTGACATTTGTCCCTTCTTGTTTCAACTCCCGTACATTATGATTAATTAGGAATCCTAATTAAACCAAAGTAACTTCAATAAACTTTTCATAGAATCTATCAACAGTGATTTAAACAAATCTTTTCTTATGACGAACAAATTATATGCTTATATTTTAAACATCTTTACTGAGAGCAAAGCGAAATCGAAGCAAAATTTCCTGCTTGTGTGGACAAACTTGACTGTTTTTGATTCTGAATAAGTAATGTCAAAGGTCGAGATAAATTAGCACTTTCTCCAATTTGCACCTCTAATTTGTCTCACCCTATTTGACATTTATTTTGGTTCTGATTTCATTTGGCTTATTAACTTCTATGAAATATTACATATTATTGCAACAGATCAAACTGTATTAAGCTACTGCTGCTAGATATTAGTTATTAGAGTCATATAGTGACATTTTTTTACAGCAGACCTTGAATAGATTATAGAAAATTACTTTAAATTGTTGGGTATAAAATCTCCCCTGGCGGGCATGAATTGCTTTCTTAAATGTATCATGTCAGACTGCTCAATTTCATACATTAAAAAAAAAACCTAGAAACAAGTTGACTAAATCTGTAAAGGTATGAAATCATGAATAATCAAAACCCAAGTCTCACAATTCACCAGGAAAGCCAGTATATCAAATATTTTTTATTCAATTGTTTTCTGTTGACATTTTAAGCATGTCCACATCTACTTATTTGAAGTTCTGCCACAATACAGATGCTTACTTTGGCTCCATCACTCTAAGTCCAGTGTTTTTGTTTACCTAAATAAAACGCTCACACTGGGAGCCTCAGACTGTTGCTCCGAAGTGTTTGTGTGGAGACGGATCTGAATGTTGCTTTGTCCTGCTGGGCTTTCATCTGTTGGACTCATTATAGTTGTCATTTCACTGGGCTCTATTGGAGAATTTCAGGAGACTGGGTCCCCATGAAAGAGTCATGACGGGCAGAGAAGTGCTGATGCGCAGGTTCCTGCCTCCAGGCTTTCTCCTGCTCATGAACAGCCTGAAGGCATATAAAACAGGCCTCCCAGGCCAGCCGATGAAACATTCAAGAGCGAATGTCATGACTTTCCTGGTGGTTCTCAGTGAACTGGGCCTGAAACTGGCGCTGGGGGGGGGAAAAAAAAAAAAAAGAGAGAGAGAAGTTGTTAAGTTATTATGAAGGGAGATTCTGGAATATTTTCTTAATGATTAAGAAAAATATGCCAAAAAGGTGGATGAAAGTAGCGCAGAAACGGATGAAGTTGTGCCGTTCTACCTTGTTAAATTTCAAATGATTTTATTAGTGTCAGTTCTGTGGTCTTGGCAGGGCTTTGGATGTGTCTGAGCGGGGAGTTCGGCAGCAGGGTGAGAGCATGTCGGCTGTTGACACCATCTAACGAAGGGAGGATTAGGAGTTTACAGAGGCAGTAATATGATAGGTCAAAAAGAGGAGGCACTCCTCCACAGTACTTGGCTCTGTAATGAATGATTGACTGGAAAAGGAGAAGCTGCCACTCGCTGGCTGAGTGCTCATCTTGACGTCTGCCGCACCGCTCCACGGCTCCCCTTGATCACGTTTCGCTGCTCCCTTCTCATCTAAGGCACCAGTCTGCAGGGAAAAGCAGCTTTTCCCTCTTATTTTTTCTCTCTAATTTACACATTTAAGACATTTTTGTTTGCTCATTTCAATTCCTTTTTTGTCAGTGAGCCTCTCTCTATCAGTCCTGCTCACAGCCCTGAAACCAGCCCCCCCCACAACCCACACACACACACACACACGCACACACACACACACACGCACACACACAAACCCTTCCCTTTCCTTTCTGTTTGCCTTGAGGCAATGAACTAATTTCAGGTTCAGTAATTGCGGTGTGTTGTACACCTGTCTGCTATTAATTCTCCCCTGCCTCTTACTCCTTTTTTTAATGAGATATTATTGTAATTATCATCATTATGCTGTTTTTTATAATTAACTTGATGAATGTTGGTGTTATGGAAGTATTTACTCTCTATAATCAGTGTAAATGTGTTGGGAACTTCTGAGGACTAATGCTTTCAGACTTTGGTCTGCACTTGGTGCTTCATTCATTCGTCCTCAGAAACTAGAGCTCCCGCCTAAAGCACAGTTTGCTCTGGATCAGATGAGGAGAAGTGGGAAGCCTGGTCACTGCTGAAAAGGTCCCTGCTTGTAGCCGTTTTAAAACCATTACAGCAGTGAAAGGCTTTACAATGGTTAGCGCCAGGCTTTGTTTCAGCCTGTCACAGGCACCCTGTGAAAATCAAATAGTCCCTTTTCCTTAACTGAAAAGGTGAAAAAGGGTTTGTCCACACTCCCATCTTTGAAAAATTTGGTTGCAGGTTTTTTTTTTTTTTTTTTTTGGTATTCACTGACATGATTTTGAATGTTATTGTTGAGGAGGCAAACTATTGGGAGGGATGTAAAAGAAAATCTTGACTGAATGAATAATGTGTCCCCCCCCTCCCCCTTAGCTTTCAATCCAATTAGAAGTTTAATAAGGGTCATGCATAGGGACTTCACGCTCTATATTGGTTTCTTTAAGAGTGAGACTGGGGAAAATGACATGGTTGAATGTCCTAGAGGTCCAGATGGAAGGGCTGTGCACTTCGATATGTATTGAAGGGTCTTGTGCCACGTTGTGGTGTTTGAAAATGTTTGGGGAAGACAGATGATGGCTTCCTGTAAATCTCAAGGCCAGGGCGCTGGATAACTGGACATTGGCTTCTCAGGTGGTAGCAATTACCTGATCTTTGCCCTCCTGACTCCTTTGTGTTTCCTTTAAGCTGCATTGGTGTTGTCTCGTTAATTTTTTTTATGTATTTTGGTTAAAACATTTTAGAATAGTCTTTATGTTTTTAATCACAATATAAAAATGTATGTGTCTCTGTTTCTTAGTTTGATCAATCAGAACACTCAACAGTGAGCACTGTTTTTATTCTTGACCACTAAAATGAACACTTGTGTAACAGGGAAACTACCATCGAGGCTTGAGTGTGTGTAAACATGCACAAAAGCTATATATTTGAGCTTTAATCCTGCTGTTGGAAGGAAAGTGGGTAGGAGGGTCCAAGAAAAGAACCCATGAAGTCTTTGTGAGTTTGTCCACATGCTGCTCCACTTTCAGCATCTGACAGCCATTTAACTCCACACGACCTGGTTTGCAAGTGCTATCGTTTTGGCGCTCTTGAATCCTGTTAAGAATTGTAATTACAATTTATGTGCCCCCTGCGTTTCTTTGAAGAGGTATTGAGTGAGGAAAACAACTCTGGTAATGAAGGACTTTCACTTGTGTGTCAGCGTATTGCCACTCTAAGATAAAACAATGAGGCATTTCAGTCTTTTAAAAGTATAAGATGTTTACCAGGTGGTTTCCGTGCTTGGAAAGCGGTTTCTTGCAACGCTGATAAAACGATGCATCTTGCAGGACATATTTCTTAGACGGGGTCTCTTTAAAGTATAGAAACGGCATGAATAGTGGTGCGAGTGATGTGAAGCACGTTCAATGACTTTCAAAGAGAAAAAGAAGAAAGGGTGAGCATAATGCCTAATAGGTGCTTTAGTAATTTCTGAGTTTTCATAGCTTAATCCGTTCTGAAAAGCTCAAGAGAAGAAAGGCTGCAAATGGCCCTCAGTATTAATTTGATGTGACTTCTGTACAATAAGGGCTCTGGATCCCAGAGCCCATTTTCAGGCTTACCTTCTTTTATCATCCTTAGCCTTTGGAACTTTTGCCTAAATGTTTCATGAAACTAAGGCAGTAAGCCTCTTTGGTATTCTGTCTTTATAAAGCCTGGTTTAGGACTATTGTTACACTGTGTTCAAGACAAAGGAATGCAACACTGAAGCCACCTCTCCATTCTGGAACATTCAAATTCATTTAGTGCAATTGGGAGAGTTCTTGTGTTAAAACACACATGTACTATGCTTCATTACACATCTTTCATTTTAAGGGGTCTAACCACGCACTCACCTTATGAGAGAAGATGATGTACAAAATCGTGTTTACAAGAAGGAATGAACGACTTTAGCATCAATTTTGGATCCACATTTTTATTTTCACAAAAAAGAGTAAAACTTTCCCACAAACAGTTAATTAAAGAAGGCAGAATAATTCAGCCTATGCTTACCTAATTCTAAGACTCCTGATGTAGAAGAAAAAAAGTGTTTTTTCACATCATTACAACCAGAATAATTTGTAAACAAACTTATTCTGAAGAATATCAGTTCAGTATAGAACTATCAATACTGTTTAATGATTTATTGACAGAGTGTGATTGGAATTAGAATGCAGCTCACACTGAGCCTTCAGTTCGGTGCCAATAAAAAGCACGTTTTAACTTTATGGTCATTACTATTTCTGTCATTTTTGTCATTGTTTTGTTTTTTTTTGTTTTTTTTTTGTACCCCAAGTACCTCTACACAAAAGATGAAAAAGGTGGTGGCACTTTAAATGCTAATATAACCAAATGTTTCCAGCAAGTCCAGGTGAACAATCTTTTAGTCGACCCTATAAACGCAACATGGCAACTCAAGATTTGCTTTTCCTCTTGCTTCAAAATAAAAGCCTCAAACAGAGACACTGTGTGTCGAGATTAAAGCCCTCCCCTTCATCTCTATGGCTCATAATTATTACTTTTCACAACATATAAGAAATATTTCAATTTTTTTAATGTTTTTTGCCTATTTGTTAACACATCATCTTCTTGTGATCTTTCCATATGTTGGGCTTAAAAAAATAATCAGAACCTCTAAAGCTTGACATGTATGAAGCTGCTCTGAAGATTGGAAAAGAAGGCAAAAAATGTTATCACAGCATGTAGTTCTGACAGCTATGAATGCTGCTGTAAAATATATAGATTTTTTTTTTCATCAGGAAAAGCATATTTTCTTTGTATGCTTTTAAATTAACATTGTGGAAACCAACAATGCACATACTCGTTGGGTCAGTGACCCTGGAGAAAACAGCTTGCATTAATATGCTTTAATCCAGTGTAATTAGTCAAATTACAGCACACCAAGCAGCTTGTGTGAAGCTGCTGGATTTGGCAGCCACACAAGAGGGCTTGGAGTCCCACTGCACCACGAGGGAGACCTCAAAAGCACAGTAAATCCTGCTCTTACACCCCTTCACTTCATTTCCCCATTTTCTTCTATCTTTTTTTTTATTATTTTTTTTAGCAGTACTAAAGTGTTTAACCTGTTTTGTATACAAGTGCCATTTCCCCTGGTTGCTATATGTGCTGTTTTTTTAATTATTATTAATGAAAGACGGTAAAAGACTCATAACACTATGAGACAACTCAAATATCACATGCACATCGCTCAGTCTTATGCAAGGTCAGATGTATGACGTCTAGGAATGCAATGGTAAGAACCGCAGACACAGTTAAGGCACTCCCTTAGATGGTAGCATTAGCATTAATAAAATGATTTCAACTATATAATTACATGAGGATAAAGTGCAAATTATTTAGCGCACTCAACAACCGGATTATCATCCAAACCAAACCCTGTTCAGCCTACAGGGGTGAGCCGGTATGACAAAAGGCTCTCATTAGCATAAATTTACAAGCCCTCTTCTTCAGAGAAGCCGATAAGAACCTGTTCCACCTTTCCATTGGCCCTGAATGGCTTGTTGTGCTTTTGGCAGTGACAGATAAGTATGGGTAATTCCACTCTATGCGTGGAAAAAAAAAAAAAATGCTTCAGATTCTGGCTGCATCCCGAAGGTGTCACCCACTATAATCCTCAAACTGTGCCCAATAGAAAGGGCGATGTGTGTTTTCTTGATGATATACTGCGAATGACATACAGAATTATACGAAGGTGGACAAATCTGTAACATGTTATTAGGCAATTCCCTCTGAATAACAAGGATAAAAAGGATAATGGATGAGGGTGTCATTATTACCTTGGTTCCAAAGAGGCGTCCAACCAAAAGGTTGAGAGACAAGATTAATTGAAGACGAGTGAGGCGCTCATTGCTCATCAGGCCTACTCGTCTAACCACTTGCTCTTTCTGGCCCTCTCCTCCTTTCTGCCTCTCCATCCTCATCTCATTCTTTCTCTCCTTCTCTGTCCGTTTGCTCTGAACCCATATTCCGCCCACACATGACAATAAAAAAAAAGAGAGAGAAAAAATGTGGGATTTAAAATGATCAGCTTGGCAGTTTTAGCAGCAGCGAGAGGAAGCTAGTTCTCAGGCCAGGAAGATTTCAGTCATCTTAAGGCTGACAAGTCGCTGAATGTATCCCATTAGGAAAAGCTTTCTGGCAAAAAAAACCCCCAAAACCTCAAGACTAAATGATGGCATTCCTTCGCTAAAACTGCGTGGAGATGGCATCCTCAAGCCGTTTATCTCAGGGATGTACTTAACATGTATTTTTGCCACAATGTTGTCAGTTCTTTTGTTTGATTTTTCAATAGGGTTTGTCCACAAAAATGTGAAATTTTGTTTTAAAAAAGGTTTTGTATTGTAACACACATGCAAAGGGTGTTTGGTTTCACTTGAATTTGGCGCAATTCTGCTCTGAAACGGTTTTAAAATGTACTTTCTGAACGTTTTTGTCAGAAGCAAAAGACAACTGGCACTGCAACAGAAATGACCAAAGTGGCACATGCACTCTATTTGCATTCTTGTTTTTCAGAGAGGGTTACCACTTAGTAATATTTTCTTGTATGACTAAACACATCGTCTTGCAAAAACACTACCCCTTGTGCTGCTTCAGATTTTTACTGTTGTCACATTATTACTGCAACTCTTGATAGACCAACAGATATATGAAATGTGTGAAGTGGAAACGGTATGCTTATGTCTCCGTTATGTTGCAAATAAAATGTGTGAACATACATTTTCAAGTCTTGCTACACATTCTCAACTGGATTTAGGTGGGAACTTTGATTGGACCACTCTAGCAAATGAATATGCTCTAATCTAAAGCATCACTTTGTAGCTCTGGCCGTACATTTGGGTTCGTTGTCCTGATGCAGGGTGACTCTCTGCCTCAGTCCAAGTCTTTTGCTGCCACAGACATGTTTTCTTTCAGGACTGTGCTGCACTTACCTCTATCCATCTTCCTATAATTCTGATTAGCTTCTTTGCCCATTTCAGTATGAATTTGAAAAGTTGAATTCAACTGTGCTTCATGAAATTGTCAAATATTCTTAGATATTGTTTTGTATCCTGACCCAAATCGTCTGCTGTGTTTCTTGGTCACTATGATGTTGTTTCTTTGATAATGTTCTCTAGCAAACCTCTGATACTTTAAAAGAACACCTGTCTTCATACTGAGCTTAAATTACAAGAGTTAATCTATGTTTTATTAATTCACTGAGTTATGTAGACAGTTGGTTGCACTCTGTTTTATTCAACGAGTATCAATACAGACAAACAAAAATTCAGGTCACACTTTTAAGATCTTTATTTATAAAAATGTTGAAGACTATGTATCATTTTTTCTTCCTCTTTGCAGTTATGCATTCCGTTTTGTTAGTCTATAAAGTTTCATCCAATAAAATTGATGTCAGAGATTACAGTGACAAAATATGAAAAGTGTTTGCATTTACACTTTAAAATCAGTTGATTAAACAAACTGTTTTGTAACTTTGTTTTTTGGGTCTTTATTGCTTATGTAGAAATTAAAACAGATACGATGTGCAGTTTGATTGTTCATGTCAATATGCAAAAGTTTTGTGCAAGTTTATAAAATACATTAATTTATAGTGCAAATAAAGTGCATACATATGCTGTTTATAAGCCAAATATAATCTCTAAATAAATGAACACACACAAAGTGCAACTTTGTAGACTTTGTAGTTATTTTATAATTATTTTTTTGCTTCTGCTCACCTCTCGGATTTCTTCTTCTTTTTTTTTTAATCACATGGCTTAATGCCAGACTTCATATCAACAAGAAACCCAAGTTTAAGTCCTGTTTGGATATTTTTTTCTGGCATATTTTAGGACTCTAAAGTCTTACAGCCACAGAATCTATTTTTTTTTTTAAGGTGATTGCATATTAGGACCGCTCCTCCCACCCGTCCTACCATGGCAGCTTTGAGGACAGAGCTGCAGGGTTTGCTAATGTGCGTGAAATACTATCCTTGACATGAATGTTATTGACAAACCTGGCTGGACATTTGGGGCAGTGAACTGTCAGTGTATTTAATGCATATTCATCTCCTTTATCCCACTGGTCTTTCTAGAGCACTCGAGCTGTGTCATCTTGCCACACTCCAGCTACCACCCAAATATATAGTGACACTGATTATGCAAATCTGTATCTTGTTTTCCTCCAATACCTGCATTAGGAGCCTGCTACATTATTGAAGTTGAGATACGGGCCCTTCAGAGAGGAACCAAGTGGAAATCTGGGGAAATCTTTTACATATTTTCATTTCTACACATCACAACAGTTGTCACATTAAGTGAGAATCAGATGAGAAAAAGCTTTGATGTTTAGGCATACATTAAAAATCTTTGCGGGGTGTAAAAGGATTAAAGTGTAAATAAAAGTGCAGATTTGGGCATGTCTTTGGTCACACAGTTGAGATTTTCCTCCGCATGGCTTTGTGAATTTAAACAGTCACATATTACTTTTATTTCACAGTGCGTGGGCACACCTGAGTTGTTTGACAAAACAAGAAAACATCAACGGTGTCCTACTTTTTTTTTTTTTCAAAGGACACAATCCTTAAATTAAAACTAGACCAAACTTTCTTTGCAAAATATTATGTAGTAACTGTTTCATTTTGGTGCCTCTAAGTTTCTCAGAAGGATTAATTTTCTTTTCAGTAACATTTGGAGTTCTTTTCCTCACGCCTTTAAATGAAAGCTTTTGCATGTATGTAGTTGAATAGCTAATCTGAGGATATTGTCATTAATATTTTTACTTATGTTGTCTAATTTTCCTTCTGTAAACAGAGGTACATTCAATGTAATTTGTCTTGGTTTCAAAGGAGTCCCTTGTTCTAAACTTTGCTTTGTACGAAGGATCTAGATCCTTAGCGATTGAGAAATGATTGTTTGCTGGAGGCATCTACTCTGTTGTATTTTTGAACAATTTGATCTGATTTCACCCAGTTGCTAATGTTTCCCGTGATGTGTGTAATACATCAGCTCGATGAAGCTTTCAGAAATTGCGTGGACTTTATAGAACCTCATGGGGAGAGCAGCCATGACATCTTTGTAGCAATAAAATATCTTATTTATTCCTCTGGCTCCGACTTAACCAGCTCAATATATGGAAGCGTGACCAACACAGATTGATTAGCTTCGTTCACGTTTTTCTGCTGCCATTACCAAACTACAGGCAGGCTATAATTCTCAATAAGCGCAGAGACTGACTGTTGGTCATTCACAACTCCTCCTTCTTTCCGCTGATTGGAAACTCGACTGGAGACCCAGACAGACCAGCCAGGATAGTTTAAAATATAAACCTTTTGGGCATAGTGGTGACGCCGAGGTAAAAGCACCCAACTCCCTTATTGACATGACCCTCACAAGTTTGAGTACTAGCCATTTGTCCTTTGTAGCAATTGTTCCCCTTTTATGTCTGTATAAAATAAAGGCCACTAGAATAGAATCAGAAAAGAAATCTTTAGCAACCATATACATAAAAGTGAGGAAATGAAAAAGATTTTGTGGAACATCAAGTTCTTTCGCCTCTTTGCAGAATGTGTTGCTTTCAAAGTGCTCCCATTTTGAATAGTGCGTGTGTATTAGGCTGAAGGGTGTGAAATTCAGTTTTGTGCTGCATGTGGAAGGAATACATCACTGCCCTGATGTCACCACCTTATTGTCTTTCATTTCACACACAACTGACTTTCCTGTCTAACCACTGTCAAATAAAAGTAACGACTAGTTACTAGAGCAAAGAAAACCTAAAAAAGAATCAGATGATCATCTGGGAATAAAACTTCGAGGTTGTGACTGTCCTAGGTGGCTGGATAACTACTTGTCCAAATAAACAGAAATTAGGTTAAGTCATCAGTTTAACTTTTAGCTTCAAATATTTGGTGTGCCCAAAGTAAGTAGATTTTCATCAATGCCAGCAGCTTAGCTCAACCTGAAAGTGATTAATGTTATTTGGCCATTGCTGTCGTCTTTCAAAACCGTTTCATCAGTTCTGTACCAATGGCACACCAGTGTGGTTTAAATTGTGTGTGAGAGATGATTTGACCCTGCAGCAGAACTTTTCAACATGTGGCAGCTTGGCTTAAAAATAAAAGGTACACAACGGTGTGACAGGCGTATTGCAGCATTTAGCTCCATGCTTCTCAAATTATGTTGAGTACTACTGGTGGTACTTGGAAGATATTCAGTGGATTACAATATAAATCTGTGTATTGATTATAAGTTAAATACAAAGCAAATGAACCATTGCAAATTAAGCATAAATGTAAAGCAATATGAACAGTAAGAATAGAGTACAATGAAGGGTGCATGAGTTATTCACATAAAAATAAAACATATTTCAAGTACAAAAAATACACAGCAAAACATAAACACATTCAATGTCATATCACTTGATCATAATAATTTTCTGATTTCTTAAAAACATTGTTCTGACACCTTTAATTGAGTGTTGATGCTTTTTAGATAACATTACATTTGTGATGTTTCTCACCTTGCTCTCTGTGGCTTCAATGCTCTTCCACTTAACTCGGGTTTCTTCCCTGCCCTTTTTGTTACCAGGCTTCATTCTTTCCCTTTCGGATTCCCTGATTGCTCAACCTCCTCACAGATTTGGCCCATATTGCCCTGGGTCAGCCGTTGAATACAGTATACGTGGTGTGTGCTGATCCTCCAAATTGCCATGTGTGAAATCCATCCCACTTGCTCCTGAGGGAGTAGTCATATCATTCAAAATGAAACGGGCCTCCCGTATCCTCCCCTTATTCTTTGACTCCGTCGTTCTTCTATGGCCGCCTGGGACTGTGCAGTTGTGAGGCTTTATAGTGGAAGCCTATTAGACAAATCTGAGAAGAATGCTGCAGAGGTGCTATGGTACCAGGTTGTCAACGTGCCCCACACTCTTATATAAACATATCAGTCATGCTGACTTGGAGGTCTCGCTGAATTGTATTATTGTCCTATTTTGGTATAAATGCACTGAAGGAGGGGTTGCATCTCTCCATATGGAAGAAAATTGCATCAGGTTTTAGGGAGACTGCTTCATTAGATTTATTAATAACATCTGTCATTGTGTCTCAGTCAATGTGGAGGTAAAAGCTATTCGGAAGTCAAATATGATTAGAATCTATTTCCATGCATGAAGTGGCACCCTGCTGCTTATAAGCATATTGCCCTCCATTTGAGCATCTGCACATTATTATATATGAGTTTAAACTTAAGCACCACTGTCACAATATGCTTGCCCTTGTCTCATCTGTCACAATATTCTTCATTTCTCTTCTGGAAAGTTCTGAAATGGAGCCAGTACGTCAAGTCATCGATGTAAGAAAAACAAAATAGCGAAAAGAGAGGACCGAGATGTTAAATTGCTTTAAGGCTGTTACAATGGAGGTGTATCCTCTTGCAGCTGGCGGAGCGGCGCATGCGCTCGTTGTCCTCTAATGAGCTTACATTGAGGGACCCGTGTGGAAACAAAAGGCTGCGCTTGTCGACCACACCAGACTCCCTTCACCCACCCTCTTCCTGCTCCCCCAGCACTGAGCGTGACAGACCAAGAGCAGAGCGCCGGTCCCTTCCTGGTGGTGTGATTAGATTGGGGCCGAAGTCTCCAGCTGGCAGGCCTGTCTGTGACTGGAGGCGGCCGTCCCCAGCGCTTGTCACTGCCTGACACCTCTGACAGGCAGGGGACAGCTTCAGCAGACAGGTTCATTAAATGGCATTTTTTACAGCTGGGCCTCTAAAAAATGAGGGCTGGGCTTTGTCAAATCCCCAAGTCTACAGGGGCCTGTGCGTGTTAGTTTAGACCAAAGCTTTGTTGTTATGACATTTTTTTTTTTTTTTGATCTGGGCAGTTTGCAATAAGCTTTTTTTTCTCTCCTCTTTAGCCTCTCTTCTTTGACAGCTAGCCTTTTGCCCTGTACTTTGTCACAGCATCGAACTTTTCACATTAACAGTATACAAAGAAAATTTAGCAGGAATACTAGTCAGGTTAATGCTTGATCAAGTCGTTTGCCATGTTTTGGCTGTAAAGACATTTAAAGCAGGGTCTAACTGTGCCACTCTATTGTTGTTTTGACATAGAAATATATTGAAGGGTACAGCAGAGCAAAATAAAGTCTAGACCACTGACATCAACATATAATTCAGTCTCCAAACAGCTTGATGCGTCTTGAGTGAGTAAATTGTGGCCTTCTAATGATTGCACATCTGTGTGCTTTGCTGTAAAGCATTGTGTTCAAGAGTGCAGAACATCTGGCTGCAGATGAAACGTGAGGGGGGTGAAGCTGCCTTCCCTACGAAAGTGGCTGCTGGCCCTCAACAAAATGCCTGCAGCTCTGTAGCCATCCCAACATCACCTCCCTCTCTCTGTTTCTCCTCCACTCTGCTTGCTGCCTCCTCGGGGCTCTGCTGTCTCTATGACAACTGTTTGAGTAGGGGGTTGCAGAGGTGTCAAGCAGGGGCATTACTAGTAGAAGAGCACGAGAGATGCTGTGCTGTACATTCAGTATCTCCACCTAATCCAATTTTAATTGAGCTCAAGAGATTTTGGCTGTGGCACGGAGGTCGGGCATGAGCTATTCCATGGAGAAATTAAGGCAGCCCAGCTTGTGCTGCACTCTTCCAGTCTGTCACTATTTTAAATGAGCATTAGCATCAGACCTAACCCAGCGCACCATCTTGGTTGCTTATTTCCTTCCCCTTGCCCACTCCACCTTAGTCACACCACCTCACACACACACACACATACACACGCACACACGCACGCATACGCATGCAGTCACTAACGTGGTGCAGAATTTCACTCGCCTGTTACATCTTTATTCTTCCACACATCCATTGTCTGTGAAGTGCACCAATGTGTGATTATAACCCGGGAAGCCGATGATGCTTCTCCACAGCTCACCCCGTTGTACAGAATTGTTGAGTGAGAAGGAGAGAAGGTGGAAAGATGTGTGTGTGTGTGTGTGTGTGTGTGTGCGTGTGTGTGTGTGTGTGTGTTGGTATATGTGGTTTAGCAGGACATTTCGTCAGAATACACGCAACACTAGCAGGACATTTTGAATTAACGGGACAGGGGCGGTGTCCTGCTAATTTTGACAAAAATCTAAAAGCGTAGAAAGGTTTCTATTGGTCCAATAACCCCAAAAATGCAAAAAAAACGAGATGTCCGTTTAATACACATAAACCAGATTTTGTGTATAATTTGTGTATCGCCACAGTGCCCCCGGTGGCAACTCTGTGTAATAGCAGGACCTTATGAATATTCACACAAGCTCTTGTTCTGATTGGTTGTCTGCCGGAAGGTCCCGCTAATTACTACAGTGTCTTTCTAATTCACGTCGCTGTTTACACACATGAATTGTGTGTAAATTGCCAACTCTTACACTGGGGATGAGTTGGAAATATGATTACTCTGTGCTATAAGACTGAATATTTTATAAAGGTTAGTTGGATGCCTAAACCCAACCTTTTGTCCAACCTTACATTGGACAAAAGGTGTATGTGGCACCTAAAAATATACAGAAATTAATATATATTTTTGATCAAATATTTTTTATTTAAAATATTATGAATAATACGTGTGTGGAATAAGTGTGTGGATTAAAATAAATATAAACCATAAGAGAGCCATTTTTTTCACCAAACTACTGCTAACAGTTTGTTGATTCTGGTCTGCTCTGCATCCTCAGAACCAGAACCAAGCATTTTGAAGCAGAACTTAGCTTCAGTGCACCATAAATCTTGAATAAACTTACAGAAAACTGCAACACAGCTGAATTCCTTTAAATCAAGGCAACACCCCCCCACCCCCACCCCCAAAAAAACAACAATTTACAGTTGTTTCTAAATCTTAATCATTGGTACATGTATCAATATAATTAATGTATATGATTTTAATTTTGATTTTACTTTGAATTTAATTTCTATGTTTTTCTTTTTTTACGGTAAATGTATGTTAATTTTATCACTTTTTAGTCCTTTGATGTAAAGCACTTTGAACTGCCTTGCAGCTGAAATGTGCTATACAAATAAAATTGACTTGACAGCAGTTTTCAGATCTTGCCAAAGATTCTCCACTGAGTTTATGTCTAGACTTTGACTTTGCCATTCTAACACAGAAATATGTTTTTATTTATACCATTCCATTGTAGATCTGGCTTTATGTTTAGGGTAATTGTCCTGCTGGAAGGTGAACCTCTGCCCCAGCCTCAAGTCTTTTGCAGACTCCAGGTTCAGGAGTGTTCAGGTTTTCTTCCAAGATTTCCCTGTATTTGGCTCAATCCATCTTACAATCAACTCTAACAATCTTTCCTGTCCCTGAAGAAAAGAAGCACCCTCAGAGCATGATGCTGCCACCACCATTTTTGTCAGTGGGGAAGGTGTGTTCAGAGTTATGTGCAGTGTTTGTTCTCCACTACAAATAGTGCTCTGCATTTTTCCCAGAAAGTTAAATTTTGGTCTTGTCTTATCGTTTTTGCTGTATCCCAATATGGCTTCTGGCAAACTGCAAATGGGACTTCTTATAGTTTTCTTTATACAATGGCTTTTCTATTGCCACTCTTCCATAAAACCACATTTTTGCAGTGCATGACTAATAGTTATACTATACTGCATTTCAGAAATATCTCTGCATTTCATCCAGAGCCACCATGAACCTCTTGGCTGTATCTCTGATCAGTGCTCTTCTTGTTCAGCCTGTAAGTTTAGGTGGATGGCCTTTTCTTGGTAGGTTCACAGCTGTGTGATTTGCTCTTTCCATTTCCAGATGATTCGTGGAACAGTACTCTGTGAGATGGCCTAAGCCTGCTTTAAGCTTCTCCACAACTTTATCCCTGACCTGTCTGGTGTGTTCCGTGGACTTCATGATGCTGTTTGTTCCCCAATATTCTCTTAGCCAACTTTTGAGGCAGTCATAGAGGAGTTGAATTTTTTTACCATTTGCAGTCATCAGGCAACTTCTGAAGGCAATTGGCTGCATTCAGGGAAAGGGGGCTGAACACTTTTGCACACCGCACTTTTTAGCTTTTATTTGTAAAAACTGTTATGAATCATGTTTAGTTTTGTTTCTACTTCACAAGTATATACCACTTTGTGTTTGTCTTTCCCATAAAATTCTGTGAAAATATATTTCCAGTTGTGACAAAACTGGAAATTCAAGTTCAAGGGCTATGGATACTTTAGAAAGCCACTGTACAAATAGTAAGGCAAGTCCAATGACAGAACCACAACCGCCACAACCAAGTACCCAGTATAGTGTGAAGAAACATCTGAAGGGAATATAACCTTGAACACACCTCGTTAAAATGGGAAATGCCACACAAAGTGGTAGAAAACGAACAAGCTAAGATCCTGTGGGCCTTCCATATACAGGAAGACAAAATGGGAAAAGCAAACCAACTGAACATGGTGATCATTGAGCAGCAGAGCAAAGCAGTTGTTATGATGTAGCTATCCTGAATGAACAGAAGGTACAGAAAAAAACTAGAGAAATACCAAAGGCTAAAAAACCCCATCATCCTCCTAGAACTTGAGTGGTTGACTTATTTTGGGCTGTCTAGTCCACAATACTAAATTTTGCTCTAGATGGGGTCTGGTGTCCACATGTTAGGCCATTATTTTATGACTTGGTGGTGGTGGAAGATTATAACACATTACAGGTTAGACTCAAGATGTTCAGTGTTTCTTTTGTTGTGTAAGTTTACAAAAGTTAGCAACTGCATATATTTACCATGGTGCTAAACATGGTGATTTAAAATGAATAAGTATTTTTCTGAGAAAAATGTTGTCCACATATCATGTAAAACAATAATTCTTTGTTTTTGGAATCATTAGGTCCCAATCAGCCCATAGATGAATTAATAATGCACTCCATGTGAGAGTTTGGGTCTTAGGAGATTACAAAAAATGTGGAAGGTGAAAGCAACAGTAGTGCTTGTGGTCACTGAAACCCTTGGGGTAATGACCCCTAAACTGGAAGACTGGCTCAAACAAATACCTGGAGATAGATCAGACCTCTTGATACAGAGAAGCACACCTTTGGGAACTGCTAATATACTGTGAAGACCAAGGATCAATGAAGTATTTTTGAATTTGAAAGAAGGGATAACCAGTCATGGAGTAATACAGAATTAGAAATATAAAAATAAAAATCGTTTATTTAAAAAATATTTAAAGTGCCAAAAATATCATGATTATTTATGTTACTGTTAAGACAAAAATTTAAAGATTGATATTTTGTCGTTATCTCAATGTCTCTACTCTGCATACATGCAGATTGTCTAGGTAGTCTAAATTGTCTATTGGCAGGTACATCAGCCAATCTTTTTCTGCAGGTGTTGTGTCTGCCATTAGACAACAGTTTTTGTTTTTATGATATAAAGTGTTTTGAACTGCCCTGCTGCTGAAATGTGCTATACAAATAAACATGATTAATTGATTGAACAGAAATGATTAAAGGAAGTGACAACATTGCTGGTGGGAGATACCATCTAACTGTTGCCTCTTAATTAAAGAAAAATGTATGATAAACTATTTAACTTTGAAATATTGAATAAAAGTTACAAAATATTACTCAAAATTTTCTTGTTCCTGAAAAAAATCAGACCTTGTGTGCTTCAGAAACAAAATGGAATAATCCTTTTGTTGTACCCCTCCTCCTCTGTCAACGTGGTACAATCCGTCAAGTCCAGGTGCAAGCCATTAGTATTAATTGAACTTGTTTCATTTGTTTTGCGTGGAGAAAGAGGTAAGACTCATACAGAATCTCTTAAGACATTTAAGTACATATAGTTTTGTAATTTTGCTGAATGTTGTAGGTTACTTGATGCTTGGATACACCAAAGCATTTGATTTGCAGCATTTTAGCTAGTAATTACCAACCATGTTAGTCAGTGTACCAGAGTTTAAAGGGAAGGTGGCTCACTCCAGAATTAGATAAAACTGTATTTGGTCATTTTCTGTATATCAGTGAGTGATATTATTTCACAGGCACAAATGATCCTAGGTAATAATCATTAGTATTAAGATAATGTTTTAATATTTGAAGATTTTGAGAATCTGTCAATAGAAAGTCAATTATGTAGTACTGTGTACTTCAGTACATTTTCACATACAATAACATCAAATCATATTGTGTACAGCAGGGGTGTCAAACTCAAGGTCTTAAGGGCTGGTGTCCAGCAACTTTTAGATGTGTTTCTGATGCCACATGGCTGGATAAAATGGGGTGGTCATCAACTTGATTGCACTGAGAAGCTAATTCAGTCATATACTTAAGGTGTTTTAGACCAGACAAACATCTAAAAGTTGCAGTACCCTGGCCCTCGAGGCCTGGAGTTTGACACCCCTGGTGTACAGTATCATGTTGTATTCTCTGATCTTTGCAGGAGATGTCAACAACAAGGTCTCAGAGAGCAAACATGATTCCAGTTATTGCTCCTTAGGTGAAGATAAAGAAGGATTTGATGTAAAATACCTCAATTCATTTAAAGGTGAGTTGTGACTATATTATGCACAGGATTCCAGAGTTTATTAAATGATCATTTTTTTTCTTTTGTTTTACTTTTTCACTTTTAAACTATTTTTATACTGCACATTATTAGCATAGATCATGATCGATGATCATTATAATCAGAACATCTTTCTTATTCCGAAGGAGACAAGCAACTGCTCAAAATACAATAGAAGCGTATGTATATAAAATTAAAAAAAAAAAATTCCCTTCTCACCCTCTCTTTCATCCTCTGAGCTTGGGTCCTCTAGCAGAGGCCTGGGAGCTTGAGGGTTCTGCGCAGTATCTTGGCTGTGCCTAGAACTGCACATTTCTGGACTGAGATGTCTGATGTTGTTCCTGGGATCTGTTTTAGCCACTGCTCCAGTTTGGGGGTGACTGCCCCGAGGGCCCCGATGACCACTGGCACCACTGTGGTCTTCACCTTCCAGGTCTTTTCCAGTTCCTCTCTGAGGCCCTGGTATTTCTCCAGTTTCTCATGCTCCTTTTTCCTGATGTTGTAGTCACTTGGTATTGCTACATCCACCACAACGGCTTTCCTCTGTTCTTTATCCACCGCTACAATGTCCGGTTGGTTCGCCATTACCATCTTGTCTGTCTGGAACTGGAAGTCCCACAGGATCTTAGCTCGGTCATTCTCCACCACCTTTGGGGGTGTTCCACACTTCGATCTCGGGGCTTCCAGTCTGAACAGATGTTTCTGTACACTATGCCCGCCACTTGGTTATGTCGTTCCATGTACGCTTTCCCTGCCAGCATCTTGCACCCTGCTGTTATGTGCTGGACTGTCTCAGAGGCCTCCTTGCACAACCTACACCTTGGGTCTTGTCTGGTGTGGTAGATCTGAGCCTCTATTGCTCTGGTGTTTAGGGCCTGTTCCTGGGCAGCCAGGATGAGGGCCTCTGTGCTGTCCTTGAGTCCAGCTTTTTCCAGCCATTGGTAGGATTTCCTGATATCAGCCACTTCAGTTATTTGTCGGTGGTAAGGGGCCTGTCCTCCCATGATGGTTCCTCCAGCACCTCGTCCTCTGTTCCCCATTGCCTGAGACATTCGCTGAGCACATCGTCCGTTGAGGCTTTTTCCCTGATGTATTTATGGATCTTGGATGTTTCATCCTGGACAGTGGTTCTCACACTCACTAGTCCTCTGCCTCCTTCCTTACGGCTTGTGTACAGTCTCAGGGTGCTGGATTTGGGGTGGAACCCTCCATGCATGGTTAGTAGCTTCCAAGTCTTAACATCTGTGGCCTTCATCTCTTCCATTGGCCAGCTAATTATTCCGGCAGGGTATCTGATTACTGGTAAGGCACATATATCCATATATATATCCATATATCCATGAAAACATGGATATATATATATATATATATATATATATATATATATATATATATATATATATATATATATATCTCCTTCTCATCGTCCGTGGGTGGTCTCTTTCATCCTCTGAGCTTGGGTCCTCTACCAGAGACCTGGGAGCTTGAGGGTTCTGCGCAGTATCTTGGCTGTGCCTAGAACTGGACATTTCTGGACTGAGCTGTCTGATGTTGTTCCTGGGATCTGTTTTAGCCACTGCTCCAGTTTGGGGGTGACTGCCCCGAGGGCCCCGATGACCACAGGCACCACTGTGGTCTTCACCTTCCAGGTCTTTTCCAGTTCCTCTCTGAGGCCCTGGTATTTCTCCAGTTTCTCATGCTCCTTTTTCCTGATGTTGTAGTCACTTGGTATTGCTACATCCACCACAACAACTTTCCTCTGTTCTTTATCCACCACCACAATGTCCGGTTGGTTCTCCATTACCATCTTGTCTATCTGGTTCTGGAAGTCCCGCAAGATCTTAGCTCGGTCATTCTCCACCACCTTTGGGGGTGTTCCCCACTTCGATCTTGGGGCTTCCAGTCCATATTCTGCACAGATGTTTCTGTACACTATGCTCGCCACTTGGTTATGTCGTTACATGTATGCTTTCCCTGCCAGCATCTTGCACCCTGCTGTTATGTCCTGGACTGTCTCAGGGGCCTCCTTGCACAACCTACACCTTGGGTCTTGTCTGGTGTGGTAGATCTGAGCCTCTATTGCTCTGGTGTTTAGGGCCTGTTCCTGGGCAGCCAGGATGAGGGCCTCTGTGCTGTCCTTGAGTCCAGCTTTTTCCAGCCATTGGTAGGATTTCCTGATATCAGCCACTTCAGTTATTTGTCGGTGGTACATCCCATGTAGGGGCTTGTCCTCCCATGATGGTACCTCTAGCACCTCGTCCTCTGTTCCCCATTGCCTGAGACATTCGCTGAGCACATCGTCTGTTGAGGCTTTGTCCTTGATGTATTTATGGATCTTGGATGTTTCATCCTGGACAGTGGCTCTCACACTTGCTAGTCCTCTGCCTCCTTCCTTACGGCTTGTGTACAGTCTCAGGGTGCTTGATTTGGGGTGGAACCCTCCATGCATGGTTAGTAGCTTCCAAGTCTTAATATCCGTGGCCTTTATCTCTTCCATTGGCCAGCTAATTATTCCAGCAGGGTATCTGATTACTGGTAAGGCATAGGTGTTTATTGCATGGATCTTGTTCTTGCCATTGAGCTGGCTTCTCAGGACTTGCCTTATTCATTGGAGGTATTTGACTGTGGCTCCTTTCCTTGTGACCTCATCGAGGTTGCCATTTGCTTGTGGTATTCCCAGGTACTTGTAACTGTCCTCAACAAATATATGGAGGACTGAGTTTTGAAATTACAAGTACAAAATAATGAGTTGCATTCAGTTGACAAAAAATGTTTAAGTAACCACAGAAAGACATCCAATTAGATCAATTAACTGATTTTGAAAAATGTTAATTTCAATTGCTACTATTTGATATATCTGCATTGTTTAAAGTTTATCCTACTTATTATGTGTACCTACAGGTTGGGGTGTGTTCAAAAAGCAGATTTCCTTATTGAGTACAGAGAAGTCATAAGTAGAAAGGAACAAGAAAACCAACTGAAAGTTTACCATGATACACTCGAGGTTCTTATGTTTGATTTCAACTTCAATGGACAAAAGCTTTGGTATGCGACTGTTTCAAGGTTGTTGTGTTTTTATTTTACATCTAAATACAGTGATGTAAACATTTTCAGCTTCATCAGTAAAAGTAGTTTTAGTTGGTAGAGGAATATCCTTCTGACATGCAAACACCAAATATGCAAAATCCTTTCCCTTGCATGGTATAATTATTCTTATTTTCATACTTAATATTTTAGTGTTGATGTTGCCAGAGAGGATGGATGATTGGGGAGGCTGGTAAATGATCAGATGAACCCAAACAGCAAAATGAAAGTTAAAAGAGTGGATGGAAGACCTCATCTGTTTATTTGCACTCAAATATATTGGTCCAAGGGAAGAAATCACTTATAATTATGGTGATTTTGACTGGCCATGGAGAAGAAAGGTGCTTATAAGTGTGAAAATACTATCAAAAATCATTCAAGTAGCACTGAAGACATATTTGAAGGATATGTCAAGTTGTAGTACAGGGTTTCATTATAGTTGAAAACAAGAAGTGGACAAGCACATACAGTAGGTGGACTTCATTTTTCTATTGAGAAGTATGGACTCATTCAGTGTACATCCCTTCATTTCAGATTTCCAAAGATGAACTGTCAGGTTGGTGATGTGGACGCATGCGGATCCTGTTCAACCAACCCTCCAGAGGTAATTTTGGTCTCCAATGACCAACTTACTCTCTAAAATAAAGTAATTGAAATGATATTAAGTATTGTTCAAACACACATGTGTTGTGTAATATTAGATATGTTAGCTGCATAAAAAGGGAGGACTGCGTTTTGAAATTACAAGTATAGAAGAATGAAAATTACATTTAGAAGCGCACATACACACAGGTCCTGTGTAATACTCAAAATGTAAGGTGCAGGAATAAGGAGGACTGAGTTTTGAAATTACAAGTACAGAAGAATGAAAGTTACATTGAGAAGCACGCATACACACAGGTTCTGTGTAATACTCAAAATGTAAGGTGCAGGAATAGGGAGGACTGTTTTCTATATTGGGAACAAACATTTAGTGAGTGTTCTTTACATTTCAGATTTCCAAAGATGAACTGTGTCAGGCTGGTGACATGGATGCATGTGGATTCTGTTCAACCAACCCTCCTGAGGTAATTTTGGTCTCCAATGACCAACTTATTCTCTAAATTAAAGTAATTGAAATGACATTACGTAGAGTACAAACACATAGGTGTTGTGTAGTACTAGATTTGTTGGTTGCATTAAAAGGGAGGACTGAGTTTTCAAATTACAAGTATAGAAGAATGAAAATTACATTTAGAAGTGCACATTTTGGTCTCCAACGACCAACTTTTTCTCTAAAATAAAGTAATTGAAATGATATGAAGTACTGTTCAAACACACATGTGTTGTATAATCCTACATATGTTGGCTGCATAAAAGTGGAGGACTGGCTTTTGAAATTACAAGTATAGAAGACTGAAAGTTACATTGAGAAGCGCACATACACACAGGTCCTGTGTAATACTCAAAATGTAAGGTGCAGGAATAAGGAGGACTGAGTTTTGAAATTACAAGTACAGAAGAATGAAAGTTACATTGAGAAGCACGCATACACACAGGTTCTGTGTAATACTCAAAATGTAAGGTGCAGGAATAAGGAGGACTGAGTTTTGAAATTACAAGTACAGAAGAATGAAAGTTACATTGAGAAGCACGCATACACACAGGTCCTGTGTAATACTCAAAATGTAAGGTGCAGGAATAGGGAGGACTGAGTTTTGAAATTACAAGTACAGCAGAATGAAAGTTACATTGAAAAGCATGCATACACACAGGTCCTGTGTAATACTCAATATGTAAGCTGCAGGAATAGGGAGGACTGCTTTCTACATTGGGAACAAACTCACATTTAGTGAGTGTTCTTTACATTTCAGATTTCAACCAACCCTCCAGAGGTAATTTTGGTCTCCAACGACCAACTTATTTTCTAAGATAAAGTCTTTGAAATTATATTGAGTACCAGTGGTCCCCAACCTTTTTATCACCGCGGACCGGTCAAGACTTGGCAATTTTTCTGAGGCTCGGGTTCTTTTTTTACCCTTAATTTCCCCTTACAGCAATCTTAGAACGTTGCTCACGATAATTGTAACTGTTCATCCTGCCATCTGTGGCATGATCGCATCCAGTCGTTGGAACATTGGGACTGCTCTGATCTAAAATCAGGCATATTCTAGCAACTTGTAGGGTTTTTACTTGATTGGGAGCTAGAACTCAACCTGTTGAACTTGACAGGTAGCCAATCAGAAAGCGCGGTGACGTAGCTCATGGAGGGGAATCCCAAAGAGCTGAGCAGACATGCACAAATGAGTCCGGTGGACATCGAAGATATGTGGAAATGGCATGAATGTTTATTCAGCATTTCGTACAAAGAATATCCATAGAAATGATGAGGAGTGGAGTTGGAGCAAAATTGCTACCACAGTTGATAAACCCGGTAACTTTTCAGCTATCCATTAAATTAACGTGACATTATTTTGTACTAAAGCCTGCTCACATGGCAAGATTTGCTCCTGTTATGTGGCTGGACACACGAACCTGTTGTACTTTTATCAGCTCTGTGGTCACAGAAGTTTGGAAAATCGTCTGAATCCTAAAATCATGCCGTGTGAACCAGACTTAAGACTTACAAGCTCTATTTCTCTCGTCTCGATAACTGCCATAATGCTCTCAGACTCTGGTCGCTCTGGCAACGTTCACACATCCCTTCAAAATAAGATTTGAATATGCCACAAAAACGAACATTTATTTTCATGAAAATTTTAACTCACAACTATAAATTAATGGGAGTCCTGAGCTTGTTTCTCTGCAATGAGATGATCCCACCTGGGAAACGATGACACCCAATGCAGAGGGTGCTTGGTGTGTAATGGCAAAGCAGTTTGAAGCTTCATTGCCTCATTAGTAAGCCAGTGCATATTATGCAGAGTGGGCTTGGAACATGGGAGTCACCTACAGGTTCAGGATAAATCCACTCTCCTGTCTGTGGTCTTTCTCCGCTTTTCCAAAGAAACTTTCCAAAGACATCGCTTTCTTACTCATTGTGGGCTCAATGTTGCCGCACAAGACGTAACCGAGAGAATCCAGTTAAAGGGTTTTCAAAATAATGGATCCTCCAGACTCAGACAATACGTAACATGTAAATATTTTTCTTGTGCGACCCAGTACCAATTGGTCCACAGACTCGTACTACTCCGCGGTCCTGTGGTTGGGGATGACTGTTAAGTACGGTTCAAACACACAGGTCTTGTGTAATACTTGATATGTAAGCCACATAAAAAGGGAGGACTGAGTTTTGAAATTACATGTACAAAAGAATGAAAGTTACATTTAGAAGCGCTCATACACACAGGTCCTGTGTAATACTCAAAATGTAAGGGGAAGGAATAAGGAGGACTACGTTTTGAAATTACAAGTACAGAAGAATGAAAGTTGCATAAAGAAGCGCTCATACACACAGGTCCTGTGTAATACTCAAAATGTAATGGGCAGGAATAGGGAGGACTGTTTTCTAAATTGGGAACAAACTCATATTCAGTAAGTGTTCTTTACATTTCAGATTTCCAAAGATGAACCGTGTCAGGTTGGTGACGTGAATTCATGCGGATCCTGTTCAACCAACCCTCATGAGGTAATTTTGGTCTCCAACGACCAACTTATTTTCTAAAATAGAGTTTTTGATATGATATTAAGTACTCTTCAAACACACAAGTCTTGTGTAACACTTGATATGTAAGCTGCATAAAAGGGGGGAACTGAGGTTTGAAATTACACATATAAAAGAATGAAAGCTACATTTAGAAGCGCACATACACACAGGTCCTGTGTAATACTCAAAATGTAAGGTGCAGGAATAAGGAGGACTGAGTTTTGAAATTACTAGTACAGAAGAATGAAAGGTACATTGAGAAGCATGCATACAAAAAGGTCTTGTGTAATGCTCATCAGGTATGTTGCAGAAATTTCAAAAACTGAGTTTTGAAATTACAGGTAGAAAAGAATGAAAATTACTTTTAGAAGCGCACATACACACAAGTCCTGTGTAATACTCAAAATGTAAGGTGCAGGAATAGGGAGGACTGAGTATTGAAATTACAAGTAAAGAAGAATGAAAGTCACATTTAGGAGGGCACATACACACAGGTCTTTTGTAATGCTCATCATGTAAGTTGCAGAAATTTGGAAAACTGAGTTTTGACATTACTAGTAGAAAAGATAGAAAATTACACTTAGAAACGCACATACACACAGGTCCTGTGTAATACTCAAAATGTAAGGTGCAGAAATAGGGAGGACTGTTTTCTACATTTTCAACAAACTCACATTTATTGAGTGTTCTTTACATTTCAAATTTCCAAAGATGAACTGTGTCAGGTTGGTGACATGGATGTATGCGGATCCTGTTCAACCAACCCTCCTGAGGTAATTTTGCTCTCCAACAACCAACTTAGATTCTTATATAAAGTCACTAAAATAATATGAAGTACTCTTCAAACACACAGGTCTTGTATAATACTTATCATGTAAGATGTAGAAATGTGGAAGACTGAGTTTTGAAATTAGAGGTAGAAAAGAATGAAAGTTAAATTTAGATGCACACAGACACATGGATCCTGTGTAATACTCAACTTGACAGGTTCATACATTAGGTAGACATTGTTTATTTTAATTTTTTTTTAGAAACAATCATTCAGTATTCATATACTGATATAAATTTGTTATCAAAGAATTACTGATTACACTTTAAAAATTAGGTATCTTCATGTTATTAAAGGTAAGTTTAAACAGTAATGATTTCTTAGTTAATGTCAAGTTGTCATAACAAAGACATTTTGAATAATGTCAACTTTGTATTAAAAGTGTCATAATTTACCGAATGACGCTTTATGACAACAGTCATAAATATTCATGAAGGCTTATTCATGTTCATGACATGTGTTGTCATGTTTATGACAGTGTCATGACAGTCTTATTCACCCCCCTTCAAATAAAGTGTTACCGAAATATTCTTGCTGAAATGCTTTCAATGTATACAAAATATGTTTTTAATCAACAGGTCTGTCCAGAACAAAGTTCAAGTGAGGTGACATCATCAGAAGAGGAGTATGTTCCTGATTCCCTAGATGATTCAGACATCTCATGGGATGACAGATGCACTGCACAGAAATATGGACCAGTTATAGTCCATATTTCCATGTTTGGACTTCTTAATGCACATAAATTGTATGTTTTTTGTATGTGTATGCTGTGGTCCTGATAAATAAAATTGGCCCTGATAATTACTGTTGGTGTCATGGGCGGAGCCAAGCACCTCATTATCTTTTGTCCTTTTAATACAGCATTGCATCAGGTTCTCATATTTTGAGTTCTGATGTGTGTATCTAAATTTTTAAGTGAGATCTATGTTGTGTAGCTCAAACAAGATTTTTGACAACTTACTACGTCTTTCTAGCATAAGTGGAAAGGGGTGTCCGTTTAATGTTGCAAAAAACTGGTTTGAAAAAATTGTCCTGCTAATACATATAAACCCGTATAGGTGTGTGTGTGTGGGAATCATTCTCACCTGTCAGAATATCTGTCTTGATTTGTGTGTCTGTGTGTGGACCGATTTGTCCTCTGGTGCTGCATACACTAATGATTCTTTGTCTGCTCTTTCTTTTTCTACATGTTATGGTTTTTATTGATCCTGTATGTGTCACTAACCCACGGGGCTGTTTTGGTGACCACTTCTTTTTGGTCTAGTGAATGGTGCACACCAGCAGATAAGTGTGAAAGAGAATCTGTTGACAGCTGCAGTTTTTGTTGAAACTTGCCTTAAGTTATGTTATATTGTCTCTTTAAATATTTTTCACAAGTTTAAATGAGAATCGAATGAAATAGAGCTGTTCTTATTATCCCAGTCTGTACTACACTTACATTTAGGTGAATACATCTGGTGAACAGCTTTTAGACCTAGCTATGTGTTGTTGTCAGCAGGCTGAGAAGAAAAAATCTCATAATTTGTTTAATTTCTGTTACTCTATTGGATCCACTTTTGCCTTCTGATCTGCCTTCTTGATTTACGTCAATATGTCAGTAAAAGGTGCTCAATTGGATTAAGATCTAGAAACTGTAAAGGCCATTGGAGTAAGCTATCTCATTGTCATATTCAAGAAACTGGTTTGAGGTGGTCTGAGCATTAAAACATCATGTATTATCCTGTGCAAGTAACAATCAAAATATGGATACTCTGTGGTCAAAAAGGACAATGTTTAGTTTCTATAGTATTTAGATGATGCTAAGTGATGATCAAGTGGCCCAAATGTGCCTGGAAATGATCCCTTGAATTTTATATCACTATCACCGCCTGATGGAGGGCAGATCTCTGTTTTCCTGTTGTTCACACTAAAGTCTGAGCCTTATACTTGAATGTTGCAGCCAGAATTGAGACTGATGAGCTCAAGCAACATTCACCAGTATGTTGTTGTGCAATTTGTTGGGTCAGAGTTGGTGTTCCAGATGCACTGGTTGTAATAGGTGCTTATTTAAGCCACTGTTGATGTTCTGTCATTTTGAACCACTCGTAGTTCAGTTGTCTGGAAAGTAATTGTTTTTAAAACAACACCTTGGTGCAGGAGAATAGTGGAATAAATGAGGCAGGAAAAAAAAGGGGGAGTGTGTGAGCCTTTTTGTTAATTAACTGTACTTGCATACCTACACTGAAAAAACAATGGCTTTGCAAACACTTTTTTGATTTGTGTTTAATACACCATTTAAACGCTGAATTTATAGTGCTGGAAAAATTGTCAACAGTATGACATGTACCTTCTGCACATTTGTTTCAAATAAATAGCTTCTCCTTTCATCTCCCAGGTCTTGGTGTACACAGATGGTTTGCATGGCAAATGGATGTTCAGCGAGATTCGGGCAGTGTTCTCCAGACACTACCTTCTGCAAAACACTGCAATGGAGGTTTTCATGGCTAATAGAAGTAAGGAAAGTAGCAAATAAACCATCCCTCTCCCCCAAAATTATTTAACAGTAATCACATATTTTTATGCCTGCAGCGTCTGTCATGTTCAACTTTCCGGACCAAGCCACAGTAAAAAAGGTTGTCTATTGTCTCCCTCGGGTAGGAGTGGGCACTAGCTATGGACTTCCACAAGCAAGGTAGGATAAGAGAAGTCAAGCAAAATTAAACAAAAACTTGTTGGCGTAATAATTCATATCTGTAATAAGTTGTATTTTGGTACTTTGTGGTATCGAGGTGCATCCATTCAGCCAGGAACAAATGAGTTTATTTGAAGTCCCATTGCTCCAGACACTGAAGTGGATGTTCACTGACCCTGACTGAACTGACCTAATTCTGCAACTGAAAACTCAATGTAGCCATGCCAATGGCCACCGAGGGAAAAAAAAAAAAAAGAAACAGATTCTCTTTAGGCTTTCAGCTTTCATGGCGCTAACAGGCTTTTTAAATTACTGCTCTAAACCAAACGGCCCCACGTTCAGAGGATATAATACAACTGACATCTTTGCAGAATCTGAATTAATATCTTGCTTAGAGACCATGCAACACTGCATTCATTTTTTGTTTGGCATTGTGGGTTCATTGTTCTCAGTTTCATAATTTGTGGAGCTTCGGAGTGTAACTTTTAAAAAGGATATGTTCTTTTAACATATTTGTTCAAACTGTTACCATGTTGTGCCAGTAGGGCATGAGACAGATAATCATTGAATAAATTGCGCTCCTCTGGTTTCTCCCTGTGATTCCACTGCCACCTGCAGAAATGCACCTCTTTCGGCGAGAAACAACCAATCAGAGCCAGGAGGGTTTCAGTGCAGTCAGTCCAGCTTGTATATCTGTCCCACACCTTCCCTCTTGCTCTGTTCTACACTACCACTAGTTCCCCACAACACAACTAGCAGTAAATGCGTATGGTAGTTAACATGGCCACCAATGATTGCAAATAAACAGTTTTCCTGTAACAGTAAGTTGTTTCTCATTAACACAGCAGCTGTGCGTACAGCAGCATGAAACCCTCCTCCTGACTCTGATTGGTTGTTTCTGACCAAGAGAACTGCATTCCTGCACATGGCAGTAGGACTGCAGCGAGAAGGCTAGATTTTTTCAGATTATCTGTTTCATGTAGTACTGTCACAACATGGTGATAGTTTTAAAAAATATGTAAAGAAAAAAGAAAAAAAGGTATTTACTGCTGCTTTAAAACACGGGTCCTCATCTTCAGTCTTTGAGAGCTATTGTCCTGCAACTTCTAGAGGCATCGCTTCTCCAAACACACCTGCATCAAATAGCTGAATTCCCTCAGTTCTCCAATGGAATCTGGTTAACGTCATCACCTCGTGCTGAAGAAAGGATGCATCTTAAAGGCGCAGGACCTAAAGGCCCGGACCTGGGCGCTCATCGTTTAAAGCATTGATTAGGCTTACAGCATTTTGAGGGATATGTGTTCAGAAATATCTGAATTTGTGAAGAACATCATCTCCAATTCTTTTTTTGATTGTTTTTAGACGGATCTCCCTGGCAACCCCTCGGCAGCTTTTCAAATCCTCAAACATGACCCAGCGCTGGCAGAGAAGAGAAATCTCCAACTTTGAGTATCTGATGTTTCTCAACACCATAGCTGGTAAAGTTTTAATGAAAGCACTTACCTGTTTTCCAAGTGAGATTTGTTATTTGAAACTGTAAAGTAGCTGGAAGTACAGAAATAATAAATCTGTTTTTTTTGTTTTTGTTTTTTTTTTTTTACAGCCATCAGTTACATTTATAGGTTCTGATTTGTTTTCTCCCTTGTCCAGGTAAACTTAATGACCTGTGATGGTTTTAGGTTTTAATCTATTATTTGTGTGAATCTTTCCACAGCAAGTCTTTATAGTTAGCTAGCAGGATCAATAAATTTTATGTGTCAGTGGTGTTGGAAGCACTAACACTAAGTGGGCTCAGGTATGTCGTATTTGTTTAAGAATCCATGGTGGCTTTAGGCGAGACTCAACACAGTAAACTTCACTGTTCATGAGTATCTGCCGTTTGAAGCAAAAGCAGGCGCGGTGGATTTTTGCCGGATAATTAGTGCCTGGTTTTGTGAAAGTGTACCCGAGTGTCTGCAGAGTTGAAAGGTTCTGTTGTCGACTCTCTGATCTGAACCACGACTAACAGGGAAGGCAAGAACAACTGCACGCTACTCTGCTCAGAGACGTGTCATCCTCTCTGTCGCTGCATATTCATGCATATTTATATTTAGCTGGCGCTCGAGAGTCGATACATTATTGTCAGCTAATTAGATGTAAGGCAGACACAAAAACATGCCCAAAATTCATTAAAAATCCCTAGTAATGACCTAAGCTGCCAGATATGTCAGAATAGTGTGGAGCGGGAGACAGGCGGGGGGTGAAGTGCTGGGAGGAGGCGCGAACAGGAAGACTTCTTCTAATTAAACACTATTCCACTGTTATTAACATCCTGCCACCCTAACTCAGGACTCAACACCACCAGGTCTCACCACACCAACGCCCGACCCCATCCTCTGTGCTCATCCTGCTGTTTCCTTCCCAGTGTGTGCGATTAACCTTGATAATTATGCTCTCTAGCTTCCCCCAAACCTTTCTAGCTTCTCTGAAGAAACACTCTCAGTGACTAGCCTGTCAGGAACTTAGATGGCTTTGGCACATTTAGAATCTCTCGCGAACTTGCTGCAAAAACACAGCCTCTCTACTGGTTCAATTTTAAAATACTTTGTGCTTATCATTAAAGTCTTTGAACGTTTGAAGGAACATCTTTTTAATGAAGAAATGTTCATCATATCATGTTGCAAATGGTCAAAGGATTAGCTCCAACTTTGAATCATTACATGCTACTATAAATCACGCTTTAATGTTTTGTGAACTAGGATTTTTTTGAATGTACATACATGTATTGATTTTGACGACAAGAGTAGGACAATATAAATGTCATGATATTTGATTTTTTTTTTGTTTGTTTGAGTCCCTTTGAAAGAGCCAGAGAGTCTGGTAATCTTATGGAATTACGTTAGAGGGTAGTTTTCTTTTCTTTTCTTTTCTTTTTTTACACTGGCTGATTTATCTAAATTTCTGCTCAATCTTTTTCCATCGAATACATTCTTATTATTCACACAAAGAAATGGATCTATAAGCCTCTGTTGTTCACATTTAGTTTATGGATAAGAATTGAGTGTCCCGAGGAAACAGGGAAATAATTTCTAAATAGTTGACACTATCTGTGAGAAACATATTTGGCTACATATAGTTAATTTATGAATTATTATAAAAGTTGTTGTATTTTCACACTCAATTGGCTTTTTAAAGAGTTTTTCCCTTAATGTAGTCTTTTGTTTGATGATTAGAAATATGAAAGTCTAACACAAAAGCTCACAGATTAATTTTGTGAGGGGACTAATACTTTTTCATATTACTGAATGTGGTGTGGCTGTCAGTCTCTGGTACTTAAAATTCCTGAATTGCATGTGATCAGCACCAACAATACGTTGTAAACGTTTTTTTTTCTTTAGAGTGCTAAAACAATTTTTGCAAAAGCAGGTTGAATTTATTTGATTTGATGCATCCATTCATAAGAAGAATGTTGAGACATAAATGCTGTTATGCTTGAGGTCACATTACAGTCAGTGACGTTGAGGATCAAATCACATTCATTTGTTATTTTAAACATATAATCAGCTATGCGGTGCTGATTCTAGTAAACGTCTTACTCGCAAAGTTTACATATTTTGGAAGGAAAACATTTACAAGCAGATTATCAATGCAGTAAAAGCAAAAGTTCACAAAAATAGAAAACCTTGGAGATGGCTGCCCTGATTTCATGTTGTTTCAGCCTCTCAGGCTAAAGAAAGTTCTTTTTGCTAATTCAAGTAGCATTTAGCTGGTCACACTACCTGTTGGTAGGCAACTGAGGGGTTCGGTGTTTTGTGGCAGTGGAAAATCTGGAATCAGTCTAAACCTTCCCAATTATCAGATGACTAATCTTCCACACTGAGTCACAGCCACTGTTTTCTAATTCTACTGCCTGTTTCTTTTCTCTTTTTTTAAAATCTAAAATTCATTTCAAAGTAAAGCAGGACTGACAATGCTGAATTTACTCTTAATTTTTCCCATGAGTTCCTGACACATGTTTTCCCTCTGAAAATATTTTCTCCCTTTATTGAACATAAAGGAAGCTGACATCCAGCAAATCAGCCGTTCAACACTGAAATGACATCAAAGATATTTAGCAGCTAGATTCTGTAGCTCTGCAATTACAACTGCTCCACTTGCAGACAGGCTTCATGCGACTTTCACCTTTTATTGACAACTCACACTCAGCAGTTCTTGTCATGGGAAACAAAGAAAACATTCTCACACTTCCACCACCACTTAGAGCCCTTCAACCTTTTCACATTTTGTTACAGTGCAGACAAAATTTCCATAGCATTTTCTTGAAATCCTTTGTGTTTACAGACCATCATAAAGTTTTATAAAGTTATGAAATGGATGAAAACAAACAAACAAACAAAAATATATGGTGTCTTAGTCTTAGGTTGATGAATTGAACAGTGCTGTAAGAGAAATTCTACTTAGGATATTCTTTTATAATCAAATTCTGTGTTACACTTCTTTTCCACATGACCCCTGAACTGTGTGTGTTCCATTGTCTTCATGTTGCTGTTTGTTTGTTTGCTAATCTTTATTAAAGATGATTTTTTATTAGATTAACATTTTTAAAATCATGTTGGCATCCACTTATGTGCTATTTTATGTTTGTCTATCATTTAATATCTCAATCATTTACATTCAAGTTTGTTTGTAACATGACATAATGCAAACATGTTCAAGGGTCATGGATACTTTATAGCAGAGCAGAAGGAAATCTGTGAGCTCTGAGATCAGGGTAACACTGCATACTTATCCACACAAGAGCCACATGTGCCCTACACTCTTGTTTTTCTCCCAGTCTGTCATCACTCACAGATTTTTGTCTGCCAACTGTGCCTAGGGAGGACGTATAATGACCTGAACCAGTACCCGGTCTTCCCCTGGGTTCTCACCAACTATGACTCAGAGGAGCTGGACTTGACCCTTCCAGGGAACTTCAGAGATCTCTCCAAGGTATGAGGACCTCTTGGCCATGCAACTTAAAATCTTTTACATAAAATGCTCATTTATTGGTTGGTGATACGCTTATTTAGATTTAAATTGTAAAAATGTTATGTGTCAGAAGACCACTTCACATTCTAAACTTGGAAGTTGGTGGAAGAGTCCTATAAAAATCTTAACAAAAATGAATATTTGATGTCTACATTTTATAAGCTCTGTTGTGCATGGCGACCTTTTGAACTAACACTAATCACTATGTCTCAGTTATTTTCAGTACACGTACATCATGACTTTATCATACGTTTTCAGATGCTAAAGAAAAATCTACACTGAGACAAAAGAACACTTCTGGAAAAAGATTACAGTTTTGCAACTTTTCTAGCTTGTAAAGAACAACCATTAACATCTAATAAGTGCATAGATGAGACAGTATATGAACTTGAAAGATAAATATACTGCAACAGTACTCATATAAAGTCCACCTTAGCTGTATAATATGGGTCTTATGGTGATGTTGAGTTGACTGAGTCCTGCAGAAACAAAGTATCCCCAAATTATTACACTTTTACCTCAGTGCTTCACAGATGTTATGGTTTATTTTTCCAGACAGCTGCATTTGATGTATGCCAGCCATGACAGTTTTCTCTTGTCCGAATAGTTAAATTTTAGACTTTGCGCAAATTAATTATTCAAAAAGTGCTGCCCTTTGACTTTGGCAGTCATTTCGAATTTCTTCTATTGCAGACCATTTTCTGCACATGGCAAAGTCTGGTGTATATTAAGTATATATTAAATTCCTTCCCAAAGTAAATCACCTCACATAGCTCTTTTGAGGATAAGTTTGGTGTTAACTCTCACTTCAGCAAGCAGGAGGACGGATAAATTGATAGATGGATAGATCGAAGGATGTGTTGCAGTGAACTCTGACAATTACAAAGCGCATAAATCTGCGTAATAACAGGATCCTTACTAATGCTACCCAGCTACAGGAGCTCAGACACAATGTGGCCAATGCCCCGCAGCCCTGATAAATAAATTTCAACATTTTCTGTAACTGAAGGGGAGAAGGCAGCAGATCACTCTACCACGAACCACGGCCCGGTTTACTGGTTTTCTACCCCCCTTCTGTCTCTATATCTCGCTCTTGCACGCTGCTGCTCACTGACCTGAAAACAGTCGCATTCCTGTCTGAGCGCTCTCACTCACGCCAGTGCTGCCTTATCCCCTCTCGTTTCCCTTGAAGCACCACTGTTCTAGCTTGGAGCCAAGTTTTCCGGTCTCACTTCTCTACAGTTTGCATCAATTATTAGGTTTTCAATCAACATTATCATCAACTTCAAAATAAGAGAAGTAATAACTAAAAAGTTGATCAATGTAACAATCTCAATTTCACCAACCCAGAACGTGTTGAGCTACGTGTTGAGAGTTCTTATCTTGCTGTGGTCAACTCAGCAACTTTCGTCTTTACCTGTTGGGTGTCTCAGGTGGACTGAGAACGCCGCCGCGTGCGTGTGTGTGTGTGTGTGTGTGGATGTGTGTTTGAGGGCGGTTGAGCAGAGCTGAGCCACATGCAACCCAACTGCCCTGGGGAGACAGTTATTTATTGTAATGTATTCCAGTGACATCCTCCCATGCTGTTTACAGGCCTGAGCTGCCTTCATTAGCATGAGTTCACAGCCCATGTCTCCTGACAGTTGTCCTTGGAACCCCGGGGCTTATTCCTCCAAAAGATCACTGATACTATTGCAGAGCAGGACAGAGGCCTGCACTCGTGTCCTCTCTTCTTGGTCTGCTCTTTTGTTCCTTTATGGATTAGTAGTAGTGCTACTGTCTCTGGAGACCTGTTCATTGCATAGTTAGAGTGAGTGTCTTCCTCAGATAGATTTCCAGTTCGTGTGCTTTTACTTTAAGAAGGTGATGTCTGTGTTGGCAGTGGTCTGGTACTGCCCTGTTTAATCCACTTAAGTCGAACGAGTTCATTTGCTTAGAAAGTCCAGTTCGTTTGGTAAGGCGTGAATGAACTCTGATGTGGACCAAAATAGCGAACTTTGGTCCGCCTACAAACCGAGGTCACTACAATCTGATGCCACTCAACTTTTGCGAAGAAGGAAGTTGCGCTCAGTGTTTTCTTCAGAAGTTTTCATGTTGTTTCCTTCAGTGGTTCTTGATGCAACTCCACTACAGGCGGGAGTTTGGTTGGTTTGACACAGTGCAGTGTGAAAGCGTACAGCACCAGCTGAAGATGTAACAAATGTAGCATTCCTGCTCCCCAGTTGATCAGGATCTCCCATACCTGTACCACTAAGCCTAGCAGTACTGTTTCAAATGCTTATGTCCAGTTGTCCAGGGGTCTAAAACATCGATACCTGTCTTACATTTGTAGAAGTCCTCAACACACCTGAATGAAATTTCTAAATTGTTATTAGTTTTACTAATGACATAATCATTTGATTCAGGTGTGCTGAAGCAAATAGACGTTGAAAAATTGCTGGAAGCTGACTTTCAAACATGACAGTTTTACAGCACTTATTTCAGCCATCCTGCTTCTTATAGAAGCCCTGAGCTCATATAATTACTGGAGCAGTATTTAATCAGCAGGCAGACAAAAATCTTGGTAAAGATATCCTTATACTAAAAGTCTAAGACGAACACAAAAAAAAAATGTCTGAACAATATTTTCACAACTTTATCAACAGAGGTTAACATTTTGAAAAAAATTTATTAATATCCACCACTCACACAACTTGGTTTTATATAATACACATATTTATTTTATTTTATATAGTATTTTTTTTTTCAGTGAGTGCTGTCTCTTGTCATCTACTTGGATTGCAGTTTTTAAACGTTAAAGTAAACATTCACCCTGTAAGGATTTTGCAGTCAGAACATAAATGCTGAAGAGATCAGCACGTGCATATGTTTTTGCTTTTTGATTTACCACACGGTTGACAACTGAAGCAGCCCATGTCATCTACTGACTCTTTATAACGCAACACGTTTACAATCAAATCTCACGCTAGAGTTGCGCATTGCACACTTTCCCACAGATTACTCATACCTGGAAGGTGCTTCTCACTTGTGATTTATTGATCCCTGGGCGGACACCATTGTTTAAGCTGCTCCAGGTTTGCCTCTCTAAATGGTATCCTCCCAAACCTGTACGCACCCACAATTACCTGCTGGTTGGGCATTCAGTGAGCTGTAAACAGTGATATTGAACATTTCATCGCCGTGCCTCGAGGCCAAACTTCTGCATACTTGTATGTCAGAAATATTTACGCAGTCAAGTGTGTCATTTGATTCTAATGATTATTTCTTGATGGAGTGACAGGTCTATGATAGATGAAGAGAAGTTTCCTCATAGTTGTTAAATGGTGCGATGAAGATTTAATTGCAAAAGAAAGCAGAAAGAAGCAGATGTCGTTTAACTCTGCTTTTTCTCACCCTCACTACAGTTTGAGGTATGCATATAATTTTAAAAAAGAATTTTAAAATATAGTCATATAAATAGCTCAGAAGTTTGCATCCCTGAACCAGTGCACTAAAGTTAAAAATATCAATTTTCACCCAAATTGTATTTTTAAATTTCAGCCACCGGAAGGGAAACTTGGCTGCCCCAAATCGCCCTTTTCTGCACTTTATTCCCCACAACAGATTCTTATTCCTTCTCTCTTTCATTCCAGCCAGGCTGTTTGTGAGCACATCTGCTTTATCTTGATTTGGAGCAACTTTATTACATTAGACTGGAGCTCCATGCTGTGCTGCTTCTGACAACGGAAGCAAAAATGACTGTGACTTGCCCTGACAGAGCACCATAGCAACATACAGTAATGTAATTTGTTTTGAAATATAAAATGCAATATGCTTCTCCTTGGGAGGTGGCTTGGATATAAGCAAACAAAAGGAGACACGTTCTTCACGTTCACTCACCAACAGCCACACTCGTTTCCAGTAGCCTTGGAGAGCAACACCAGCGCTGATCCTAATTGGATGTGAAGCCAGTCAAAGTTTTGATCATACTTTGCTTAGTTCTGTTGATGTGTTTCAGTGGGTCAGGTGTTATACAAGAAATGAACTCCGAAAGAAAAGTAAGTGTGGAACTGTCTGATGCAGTTGTTCTCATTGTCTCATAACTATGATCAGTGCAGGGAAAATGAACAAGGCGCTTTTTTTTTGCTGCAGAGAGCTAACAGAGCCTGTACTGAACTTATCAACAGATGGTGAATATGACAGCATTAAAAGCACTAAAGTGCCACTGACGTGCTTTTGTTATGTTATAAATGTTGGCTTTTATTTGATATGAAATCCCAATCATGCATTCTCCTCCTAAAAGTTATATATAGGTCTCCTCATTTGAGCTTTTTTTTTTGTCATTGATGCAAAGTGTAACTTTAGAGGTATTTATTTGACTATTAAGTAAGAAGTGACATTCATCTGACCAATGAAGCACCCAGACCATGTTGATGGTGTGCAGTATTTGTAATCGCCACAAAGTAGCATTTCAGAAACAACAATTTAGGCTCCTTCTTATGTAAAGCTTCCATGTTTCTGTGGCCCAATGCATTATATGAGCTAGCATAGTGCTGAAATATACATTTTCTTGTAGCTACACTCAGTGAAAGATTACCTTTTTTTACTTGGAAATGTCAAGTCACATAAAATATTTTGATGAAATCATGTTTCTTAAATTATTGTTTTTTATTAAACAGAGGTCACAGTTCACCATTGTGCTTTCTATAAGATAACAATGACAAAACTAGAAAATTCCTGCAGAAATTTTAAGGGGCCTGCCAAAGTGTGCCCGTCGGTTTGGACCCAGCGTTCCGATGCTAAAAATTAGCCTTAATGCTAAATAAAGCTTCAATGTAGTCAATAACCTGTGGAGAGTCAGAAGCATGTGGACTAAGCTGTACTTGTACCATTCAGTATGTTGCATACGGTAAAATTAGCCAAAATGCTAATAATAGCATGAATGGTATCAGTAGAATGTGGGGTATCACTACCATGTTGTCACCCATTGACTCAGTCCAATCAGTATTCTAAACATGGCTAATAAGTAAATAAATTGGCTAAAAGCTTATTTTAGGTAAAATGTTAATGCGTGCAAGGAAGTGCACTAGTGGCTGGCTGTGAAATGCTAATGTTTGTGCTGATGTTAACTGCAAGGCAGTTCACTATTCTGAGAAAAAAAAACATAAAAGAAGAATAATATTTTTGCACCGCCTGTGGCGGTGCACTGACGTGAGGGGAGTATGCAGGCTTTTATTTTGAAACTTTCAGTAAGCTTCATTTGAAATGGCAACACTAATCCCATGTGTAACAGTGGTTTGGTTAAACCAGTTATCTAACACAAAAAAGAGCAATTACATGATGTAAAAATTGTCAAGGCTTTTATTTTGAAAATTTTCAATAAGCTTCATTTGAAATTGCCACACTAATTCTATGTGTAATAGTGATTGGGTTAAATCAGTTATATAATGCTCGCTCAAAGCACAAGTAGTTTATAAAACCAGCCAACTCCTCCTCTATAGTAACAGACAGGTCCGCCATGTTGTAGTTCTGACATGCTGCTCAGGCCTCTGTTTTAACTGAGTCTTGGCCATAGATAGAACTACAGTTATGGCAGTTATGGCTGCTGGTTTGTAGTCCAAACCAGCAGCTCTGCCTTTCTCTGGATTCTGTTGCTATAGCGATGAATCCTCAGCTGACTGCTGTGTGTGTGTGAGACAGAAAGCTGGGGAAGGATTTCTATCTTTGAGACACCCATGAAATGCTAATGAGAAAAAAAAACATAAAAAAAGATTTATATTATTTATATTATATTATATTATTGCACTTTCGTGAGTGTAATTTTCAGAGTTTTATTTTGAAACTTTCAGTAAACTTCATTTCCGTACCACACTAATCCAATGTGTAACAGTGGTTTGGTTAATCTACCTGTATAATGCCCAAAACAGGAAGTAGATCTAACTGCCAGCTTAGCCCTCTTCTGTAATAATTGAGTGTTCCGCCATGTTGTAGTTCTGACCTTCTGCTCTGCCCTCTGTATTAAAGTGTTCCGCCATATTTAGAACTACAGAGTCTTTGTAGTCCAAACCAGCAGCTGTGCCTTCCTCTGTATTCTGTTGCTATAGAGCACATGTGTCAAACTCAAGGCCCGCGGGCCACATGTGGCCCGCCATGTCATTTTATGTGGCCCCCCCAGCGTTTTATAGGTCCATGATTGACTTAAAATAGGTTTTGAGCACGAATTGACGACAAACTACATCTCCCATAATGCATTCTGATTGTTACCAGCCAACATTACGACTTCTCGCCACTAGAGAGCAGCAGAGTCACCTTAAGCTGCTTATTGATTTTACCAGCGAATAAAACTGAGACTTCGACAAGCTAACATCAAAACGTCAAAGAAAAGAAAAATCGATCTACAAGTAAGACTGTGAATGAAGATGTGTGTGAGTTGGTATCAGGGCGGCAGGTGGCGCTAGACTTCTTTTGTTATCCATTATCTTGACCGACAACATAAAAAAAAAAAAAAAAAAAAATTGGCCCTGTACTATTTTTATCCGTGAAATTACAATCATATTAACATCGGATATTTAGCCGCATTTTATGCGGTTTAGTTAATATTCACCGTGAATCCAGATCCCATCACAGATTAAGCAGATAAATGCATCTACATTTTTCTCCGTAGTGACAAAAACCACTGACTGGCCCCAATAACTTATAATAAATTAAATTAAGCGACTTCACTTAAATTAGCATCACTTCACCCGCTGGGGTCTGAACGCACTTCCTCCTGGTTCCCATCTGCAGAAAAATCTACGCTAATTCATCAGTCAGTTGGATCTGTCTGATCCAAACAGATCAACTGAACTCTGAGTGTTTTACCCTGCGGGGTCCGGTGTGCGCTTTAAGGATTTTTTTTTTTTTTTCGCTTCTCCGAAACGGACAGATGTCACATCTGCAGCTCCTCCAGAGTGCCGCTCTCCTGGGTAACGTGAACCCAGAAGGCTCCATTTGTTAAATCCGCTGGATGAGTTTCTCCCAGCGGTTTTTAATTCTTCGCAGTGGCGTAGCGTAACTGCCTCCGCAGTGGTTGAGCAGCGCACTGCGCATGTTACAATCTAATTAACTTTTGCATCGTCATTTATTTCCTCAAGATAAACTGCCGGCTCCTCAAATGGATTAACACAAAGTTGCATTCTCTTTAGTTTTCTCTGGTCTGTAATGGAGACTTGAATTTAACGCACCATTTCAAACAAAGGTTTTGAATGCGCTGCCTAACCAGAAGCTCCAAAGAGTTGTTTAACAAACAATATGAGGTGTTCAATTTATTTTTAACATTGTATTTTCATACATTTTATGCTAGGGGTGCCCAAGTCTAGTTTTCCAGAGCTACCATCTGCAGCTTTAGATGCATTCCTTCTCTAACACACCTGGATCATTTACTCATTATAAGGCTCTACAGAACTGAGTTGCTGCTAATGAGGGAAGTCAACCTTTTGCCTGGGGTGTGTTTTAGCAGGGATGCATCTAAAAGTTGCAGTCTGAAGGACTGCAGCTGGGCACTCCTGATTTGTACCGTCAATGTGGCCCTTTGAGGGTGGCCAATATGCTGAAGTGGCCCTCGGTGAAATTGGGTTTGACACCCCTGCTATAGAGATTAAACCTCTGTAACTGCTGTGTGTGTGTCAGAGACTTTATCTAACTTTATGAGACACCTAGTCAGTTTTAATGAAAAAAGCAGTCCGAACGACTGCTTCCCGTTCAGGATCCGTAAGGCCAATCCAAAAACCGTTTGAAGCATATGAGAGGGCTATTTGTCATCTCATTTAGTACCGCGATTCATATCTGTAGCTCATTCACAGTAATTGCAGTGATGAGAGAAAAATGGTGTGCCCTGAGCTCAGAAATTTTTCAGAAATGTATGTAAAACACTGGGGAGGAGCGTCAGTTAGTCCTGTCCCATCACTTTGCTCTGAGGCACCTGGACCGAAAACCGTCAGCCCTAGGGAAATTTTGAAAACATTTTACCGGAGCAGGCATTCGTATCAATGTCATGACCGACTTTCATACAAATAGAGCAATTTTTGCATGCATGAGAGCGATTTCAAAATTATTTTGGGGTCAAAATTCCACCCTGTTTCTCACTCTAAAAAAGCGTCAGTTGGTGTCAGTTACACTCTGCGTTTCGACAGTTGGGAATTTCGCTCGTTTTTCGCTTTTTACGTCGCCATCGTAACTCCAATCTACAATAAAAATAATAGCTCCAATGCCGGGATTGAGACACACATTTTGATACCACTTTTGTGGGTGGGCACGCAGCGGTACGAGCCCCATTAACGGTAATGGAAGAAAAATATGGAATAGCGCAGTGACGCTTTGGATTTTACTAGGAGTGTTTCGGATGAGTTTTTTAGACGATAAGTGTATTAGTTGGAGTTTGTGAGCGTGTGTGCAGTGTTTGTAGTAGTTTTGTTCGTCTGTGTCAAAATAAGCCATCACTACATGGCTGCAGAGCGAGCTCTGATGCACGGAAGAGGAACAGACAGCCTGTGCCCCTGTATGCCAGTAAAATGGTCCCACAAGGCATCAAATACAGAACACACACCCACACACAACAGGCTTCTAGTGGCTTTGATGTACCAGTGATGTCACCCATGCTCTATGACATCACTGATGACTCCCTTTATGCAAACTCATTTGCTGTATTTGTCAGAAGAACACTTACTTTCAGTGAAGACTTTGACAGCATTGGTCAGAAAAACATTTACCAAAAAGATGGAGAGAACACTAGAAAAGGAAAACCAGGAACTCAAACAAACAGTTGAAAACCTCCGGAGAAAAATCGAGGACTTAAAGTCTCGGGCTTGCAGGCCTAGTCGCCTGCAAGCACAATATGACATACTGGAAAGCCAGAACAACGCTCTCCGTGGGCAGCTGGTGTCCATTTGTCAAGAGCTGGATCAGAAGGAGCGCCAATATCAGGACAATAGAAAAGAAACACAGGCATTAGAACGGGCCCAAGGACGTCTGAGAGAAGAAGTCCAGGATCTAAGGATGGAGCTGAAAACGGCAGAGGAGACGGTACATCATCAGGCTAGAGAGCTAGACGATGTTTGGGCACAGCTGGACAATCTGCGCAGCATACAGCGGAGCAATCGTCAAAAAATCAAGGACGTGACCAAGCAGAATGCAGAGCTGCTGAATGAAAATGCTCTGCTTCAGGAAAGGCTGGCAGAACAGGAGAGCCAGGAGCCAGCATCACTTCTGAGAGTAGGTAAGTGGGCAGGTACAGTTTTATGGACCATGTACCAGTCGGGAACTCTCAGATATTTTCTGCCAGACTGGATATTCTAGTTCCACTGGATTGGTGTATAAAACTGGTGCTGGCTCTAAACTCTTTGCTGGCTCTCGACTCTTTGCTGGCTCTCGACTCTCTGCTGGCTTCTCGACGCTGCTGGCTTCCCGAGTCGCTGCTGGCTCTCCGAGTTGCTGCTGGCTTCACGACTCGCTGCTGGCTTCTCGACTCGCTGCTGGCTTCCCGAGTCGCTGCTGGCTTCACGAGTCGCTGCTGGCTTCACGAGTCGCTGCTGGCTCCCCACTCGCTGGTGGTTCTCACTTTCTGGTGGTTCTCGACTCATTGGTGGTTCTTGACTTTCTGGTGGTTCTCGACTTGCTGGTGGCTCTTGACTCATTGGTGGCTCTTGACTTTCTGGTGGTTCTCGACTTGCTGGTGGCTCTTGACTCATTGGTGGTTCCCGACTCGCCGGTGGCTCCCGACTCGCCGGTGGCTCCCGATTGTCTGGTGGCTCCCATCTGTCTGGTGGCTCTCACTGTCTGGTGGTTCTCGACTGTCTGGTGGTTCTCGACTGTCTGGTGGTTCTCAACTGTCTGTTGGCTCTCGACTGTCTGGTGGCTCTTGACTGTCTGGTGGCTCTTGACTGTCTGGTGGTTCTCGACTTTTTGGTGGTTCTCGACTTTTTGGTGACTCCCGACTGTCTGGTGACTCTCGACTGTCTGGTAACTCTCGACTCGCCTGTGTTTCCCGACTCGCCAGTGGTTCCCGATTTTTTGGTTACTCTTGACTTGGCGCTGGCTAACGCCTTGCTGCTGACTAACGACTCTCTGGTGGCTCTCGACTCGCTGGTGGCTCGGTGGTGGCTCTCGACTCTCTGGTGGCTCCCGACTCACTGGTGACTCTTGAGTCACTGGTGGCTCGCTGGTGGCTCTCAAGTCGCTAGTGGCTCTTGACTCGTTGGTGGCTCTCTTGTGGCCCTCGACTCTCTGGTGGCCCTCGACTGTCTGGTGACTCCCGACTGTCTGGTTGCTCCCGACTGTCTGGTGGCTCCCGACTCGCTGCTGGCTTCCCGACTCGCTGCTGGCTTCCCGACTCGCTGGTGGCTTCACAAGTCGCTGCTGGCTTCACGAGTTGCTGCTGGCTTCTCGACTCGCTGCTGGCTTCTCGACTCGCTGCTGGCTTCCCGACTCGCTGCTGGCTCCTGAGTCGCTGCTGGCTTCACGAGTCGCTGCTGGCTTCACGAGTCGCTGCTGGCTTCTCGACTCGCTGCTGGCTTCTCGACTCGCTGCAGGCTTCCCGAGTCGCTGCTGGCTTCCCGAGTCGCTGCTGGCTTCCCGAGTCTCTGCTGGCTTCCCGAGTCGCTGCTGGCTTCCCGACTCGCTGCTGGCTTCCCGACTCGCTGCTGGCTTCCCGACTCGCTGCTGGCTTCACGAGTCGCTGCTGGCTTCACGTGTCGCTGCTGGCTTCACGTGTCGCTGCTGGCTTCACGAGTCGCTGCTGGCTTCACGAGTCGCTGCTGGCTTCCCGAGTCGCTGCTGGCTTCCCACTCGCTGGTGGTTCTCACTGTCTGGTGGTTCTCGACTTGCTGCTGGCTAACGACTTGCCGCTGGCTCTTGACTCATTGGTGGCTCTTGACTTTCTGGTGGTTCTCGACTTGCTGCTGGCTAATGACTCATTGGTGGCTCTTGACTCACGGGTGGTTCCCGACTCGTGGGTGGTTCCCGACTCGCCGGTGGCTCCCGATTGTCTGGTGGCTCCCAATTGTCTGGTGGCTCCCGACTGTCTGGTGGCTCTCACTGTCTCGTGGTTCTCGACTGTCCGGTAGCTCCCGACTGTGTTGGCTCTCGACTGTCTGTTGGCTCTTGACTTTTTGGTGGTTCTCGACCTTTTGGTGACTCTCGACCTTTTGGTGACTCTCGACCTTTTGGTGACTCTCGACCTTTCGGTGGCTCTCGACCTTTTGGTGACTCTTGACTGTCTGGTGACTCTCGACTGGCCTGTGGTTCCCGACTTGCCGGTGGTTCCCGATTTTTTGGTTACTCTTGACTTGGTGCTGGCTAACGCCTTGCTGCTGGCTAACGCCTTGCTGCTGACTAACGCCTTGCTGCTGACTAACGCCTTGCTGCTGACTAACGACTCTCGACTCGCTGGTGGCTCGGTGGTGGCTCTCGACTCTGGTGGCTCCCGACTGTCTGGTGGCTCCCGACTGTCTGGTGGATCTTGACTTTCTGGTGACTCGACTGTCTGGTGGCTCCTGACTGTCTGGTGGATCTCGACTTTCTGGTGGCTCTCGACTGTCTGGTGGCTCCGAACTTTTTGGTGGTTCTCCACTTTTTGGTGGTTCTCGACTCTGGTGGCTCCCGACTGTCTGGTGGCTCCCGACTGTCTGGTGGATCTCGACTTTCTGGTGGCTCTCGACTGTCTGGTGGCTCCCAACTTTTTGGTGGTTCTCCACTTTTTGGTGGTTCTCGACTTGCTGGTGGCTCTCGACTCTGGTGGCTCTTGACACGCTGGTGGCTCTCCACTCGCGGGTTGCTTTCGACTCGCCAGTGGCTCTCGACTCGCCGGTGGTTCCCGACTCGCCGGTGGTTCCCGACTTGCTGCTGCCTAACAACTCGCTGGTGGCTCTCGAGTCTCTGGTGGCTCGCTGGTGGCTCACTGTTGGCTCCCAACTCACTGGTGACTCTCGAGTCACTGGTGGCTCGTTGGTGGCTTTCGACTTTCTGGTGACTCGACTTTCTAGTGGATCTCTACTTTCTGGTGACTCGACTGTCTGGTGGCTCCCGACTGTCTGGTGGCTCCCAACTTTTTGGTGGTTCTCGACTTTCTGGTGGCTCTCGACTCTGGTGGCTCTCGACACGCTGGTGGCTCCCCACTCGCGGGTGGCTCTCGACTCGCCGGTGGCTCTCGACTCGCCGGTGGCTCCCGACTCACCGGTGGTTCTCGACTTGCGGCTGCCTAACTACTTGCTGAGAGCCACCAGCGAGCCTAACGACTCGCTGGTGGCTCTCGACACTCTGGTGGCTCTTGACTCGCTGGTGGCTCGCTGGTGGCTCTCGACTCTGGTGGCTCTCGACTCTCTGGTGGCTCTTGACTTTCTGGTGACTTGACTTTCTGGTGGCTCGACTTGACTCTCAAAGACTGAAGTTGTAAACCTCTGATCAAGCATATTTGCCATCTGTAGCAATGGAGATAACCAAAAACCTAAATATGCTAGTACATTTAATCAATGACCATTTATCTAGGTCATCCCCAAAACTTTTGAAAGATGAAGTGTGTTACATCTTTAAGGTGTAAAAGTTGATGTTTCTGTATCTGCTTTTCAAGAGACCAACTGTTTACATGGTGGCCCAGAGGTCCAGCTCTTAACTCATGCAAAGCATGTTGGTTTTTAGTAATAGGGCAAATTCACTGCTTGTGAATAAACCCAAGAATCACTAAAAACAAGTTTATGCTCATCGTTTTTAGCCTCATGAATGCCATCACTTGCTAAAACTCTTCAGGCCTCATCAGTCAGGGGTATGCGCTGTTGTTTTCTGTAAATGTCTTTGCTTGCCAAAAACAAGTTTTGATATGACAGATACAAGGGTTTTTGCCTTTGTTTTTTGTTTTTTGTTTGTTGTTTTTGTTAACACAGGTCACGCACAGGTATTGCTTCTTATTACAGCTATGCTAACACAGCAGAACAACTTGGGAACACTGTAAGCATATTTTTGTCTCATTGATTTACAGCCAAACACTGAATTAATAGAAAACACCTTGTCAACTTAATTTTTTTTGGATCTCTTCTGTGTCACTTGGAGCTTCTGGAAAATGTGTGTGGTTTGCTCTGTAAGAACACACACACACAGCAAAATTCAAGGTCACGTTTTGTATATTTTATTTTATAAAAACATATATTCATTCACTGTATGGCACTTTTAGCAGTAGACATCCAGTTAAATATTTAAGACGATAAACATCAGAACAAACTACTTGACTTGACAAGATTAGTACTGATACAAAGTAGTACTAGCAGAGAACGTTTTCACCTTTGTTTTCCTTGTTTCAAATGTATTTCATTGACTTTTTTTTTGCATTGCTCTAAACTACATTAGTCAAACTAGCAGTGGTTTGATGGAGTGTGTGACGTCTCGTGTCTCACACTCCAATCCATCTGGGCCAAGACGTCACATGCAAGGCTATTACCACCCCATAAATCTATGCAGATCTCAATAAACTTCTCCTTCAGTCTTCTCGGTTGTGCTAACACTGATGTGGTTTGCCATTAAACTTAAAGGAAGAATGAAAACGTCTCCATTTAGTTAGGACTTTTTTCTTTCTTTCTTTTTTTTTCTCCTGAGGAATGTGCTGTGTTCCACACAAAGATGTGACTGCAGAGATGCTTTGTCTGAGTTTGACAGAGATTTCCATTTCGATAAAGATTAGCGGCAGTTTTAATAATTCCAGGATATTGCTTTCGTTTTACAATTCGGTCTCAAAATGTTTATAGTTGCAGTTTATTCCATTTCTTCTTAACCTGCTTTAAGGCAGAAAAAACAGTCATTGATTACATTACCAGTCTTCCTCCCCCTTTGTCACTGATTCAGTAGTACTGAGTATATTAATATTGACTGCCTATATGCCTCCAAGGCTTTTATATTGGATGTTGTGATTGAAAGCGCAGGAAAAGCAATTTATTCACCACTAAATGTGGGTTTAATGGGAGTCATTTTGTTGCATTAAGAACTCATGGAGATGAAAGGCCGAGTGGTGGTGTCGCAATAATACTTAGGATATTATAGAGGAGTTGGTTTAATTATTAACCAAACTATCAAAGCTTCTAACAGTGAAGTAAGTGTATTAAGGGTGAATGCATTTAGGAACATATTTTGTTTTTATATCTTCATAATTATGTGCTTGCGGACATTTACACCTGCATGTTCTTTTCCATAAATTGTAGTGTTTTATTAGTGACATCATGGCCGTTCTTAAGTTTGTGAATGCTGATATTCATTCAGATCCCGATCTGCAGTATCTCTCCTTGTGTGTTAAGACCTGCTAACTTCCATCAGGACTGCAAAATAATAGAAAACGTCTCTCAACACAGCAGTAACAGTAAAATTTCTGTAATATTGGCTTGAAAATGTTTTTGGATAAATTTGCTCTGACCTGCATGAATTAAAAACATTTTAGCAGGGAGAGTTTCTGTTCCTTTCTTGATCCTCACTATGCCATCCTCTGCCCTTTTGCTGTTCTACCCTTTAATTTTTGACAGAATTTAGGACAACAGGACCTTTTAAATGACCAGGAAAATAAATGTGGTTTGACATAAAAAGTCCCACAAATTAAAGCTCCATTTGTGCTTTAAGCTTTCCAGCAACCTGAGCTTGTTTTATTTCTGTTCACCACTTTGTATCTGTAGTCCATATTTAAATTTTTTTAGGTATATTTTTACAGTAATTTATACTGTAAAGTTGTTGGTATTTTTTCTGGCTGGTAAATCAAATTTGTGTCATTTTTGTGAAAATGAGGCCAATGCTGCTTTGTATTTTTCACAGCATCTTGTAAAGGTTTTTACCGGTTACATCTAAGAGAAGTTGGTTGCAGCGCGTTGAAGTTGAAGAAAACTTTTACATCGTGACTTGTACTCAAAGTTAGGCCATTTGAAAGCCATGTTTAATTTTCCTTTCACTGCACAATTTCATGCTAATTTGTGTTAATCTATCACACAAAGTCTGAATAAAAATTCATAGAGGTTATTAGTTGTAATGTGACAAAAATGTGAAGATGTTCTGAATTCTTTTGCAAGGCAGTATGCTGTGTGCTTGGATTTACTGACCTAGAAAGGTGACTACTCACCAAATACCCAAGCAAGCATTCCTGTCACTGGTATTTTTTCATTATGGGATTTTCAGAACAGGCTTATTCTCAAAGGAGGCAATGATATGCAAAGCAAAATGCACATATTTTGCAGTTTCACATAAGTTGAGGTTTTTTTTTTCCCCCCCAGAGAAACTTTAGTTAATTTTAACTGTGGTCGAGAATGCAGTGAGAACGCATTACCTACTTCCGCTGACATTTACTAACATGATTTACAGTAAATTGTAAAAGGAACATGACACACAAATAGAGACTTTGTTTTCTGAGCTAAAAAATATTAAGGAATTTTAACTTTTATTATTAAATAATGTTTGAATGAAATTTTTTTTAAAGAAGCAGGAAAGGATTTATCCTTTATTTATGTAACCTGTAAGCTAATTAGAGAATGCACAGATGTACTGTTTCAAATAATCAGTCTTTATCAGCAGATGATTTTTTTTAAGTGTAAGAAAGTCCTTCAGGGTGGAAATATTGGTAAACTTAAATTAAGTAACCAAAACTGCCAGAACTAAGCTTTTCTCTTTCTTTTTTTTCCAGCCTGTTGGCGCATTGAATCCAAAGCGTGCAGCATTTTACTCTGAACGCTTTGAGTCGGGAGAAGAAGACCAGACACCTCCCTATCATTACGACTCCCACTACTCCACTGCTGCCACCACTCTGCATTGGCTCATCAGAATAGTGAGTATGATCATTCCTTTTGCCGCCCTCCATTCCTGTTATTATTCTAATCGGAGAATTAGTCAAGTATGTGAATAGGAGTGAAGTCAAACCAGCGCCTCAGACAGATTTTCGTTTCATTTTGTTTTGTGTGTGCAGTGGTTGATTGTCACTTGTCAGACTTGATGATGCTGTTACTTTGAGGTCTGTCGGCTTCTGCACAGGACGCAGCTCAACATTTCAATTTGATTGGGGCTGAGTTGGACCAATGGCGCTCAGAAAACACATTTCACAGGCCAGTAAACCGGCATATGTGAACTAAATAAAGAGTGGCTGGGTAATGATTTACAGGGGCTGCTGTGACAGGTTTATGTGTTTCAGGCAACCCAGTGAGCGCTGGAGACATGTCCATCAAGGTTACTGAGCACTGTCCTCATTTACTGAGGAAGAGGAGCAGGAGGCACCTCACCTCCAGTATGGTTCCTACAAAATAGGCCTTTATAACCCACAGAGCTTCTTTGGAGCACTTTACACATGGCTTTGGAAAGCTTACAAAACTGGAACAGTTTTATGGAGAAAGTGCGGTTTAGCTATCCAATGGCCATTATTACTACAAAAGAGCTAATGAACTGAGGGAGTTTCCCTGAAATAAGCTGGAAAGGTTCCAGCGGTCTGTTCTCTCAAACAGCCAATAGTCGAGATCAGGCTCTCTGAAATCCAAACTTTATTATTTGCTGCTCTCAGAAAGATCACAATAATTCTTTTTCTTCAGGTTTTAATACAGTGAATTATTTCAGAGCTATTTTCTATTGTTCAGCTGGAATAAATAACAAGAAAAACTAATGTAGATATTCTGAACAAGTGGGCAATTGCCTGTTTTGAAAAATTACGTTTCTTTTTCAGCAAGCATATCATGCCATGGTAGTCAACATGTCAAAAAAAAGTGGGGAAAACTATCATCTTTTTTCCATTTGAGCTTCAATTGAATTGATGTCTCATTTTTGTTCTCTGTAGGAGCCCTTCACCACGTTCTTCCTCGGTGCCAACGATAACAAATTCGACCATCCTGATCGCACGTTTTCTGCCATCACACGCTCTTGGAGAAACTGTCAAAGAGACACGTCGGATGTAAAAGTGAGAAATATAACAGTGCCGGGTGTATGCTTTGCCCTTGCAACTGTAGAACCATCATGTGTTTGTGTTTGTGTATTGACGTGGTTCAGTGGTTTGGCTGTGAGACAAAAGTTCAACCCTGAAAATAACAAAACGATGTAGCAATACTTTGTTTTCTATATCTGCTGTTAGGATGCGTGCAGAATTACACAAAACCTGCTTTCCTTCCTCAGTAAAGCTCTCAAGACTGTAAAAATAAATAACATCCCATTAATTATAAATGTCTTACCTAAACAAAAAGAAATCGCAACCCCGCAGTGTGCACATACTCTATGCATGTTTGATTTATCTCTTGCAAAAAGCAAACTGTTTCAGAGGTAGACTGTTCTTGAACAAAGGCTGAATCTGAAAGGAAAACAAAGCCCTCTCTCTCTCTCTCTACAGATTCTCTGTGCACACACTGAAAAACGCTGAACCCTGCTGATTTGCCTCCATTTTGCCCACTGCATAACACACAGCAGGGATACGCACTGACCTCAAAGTGTCATATATTTCTAGCACACCCTGCGTAGGATAGTGTTGCCTCAGGCAATTAATAAAGCATTAATGACAAAAGCTATTTAAAATGTAGTCTTTTATGTACAGACAGGGCTTTTACTTGCTGGGATCAGGGGGAGAACCAGCAATCCATGTGAGGAAGAGGCATAACACTGCAAGCCGCTGAACGACTTGATAGTCAAACGCCACCCTGTTAACAAACACAGTCTACTTTTGGCCACTTGCACATCTGCATGCATTTGTTTTTACACACGTAAGATGGTTGCCAAACTAATAGAGGCATTGTACTATGAAGGACAGTGCAGTATTCCTAAAAGGGTTTCATAATTTAATAGAAAAGCGGAAATATTACACAAGAGCTACTTAGTGTGGGTTACTCATGGTTTCTAGCATCGGCAAGCTGCAGGAAATGGCACTATGTTAGCTTCTTGTTAGCCTGGTATTCAAGGAAGTTCAGGACCACAGCCTGTCGCAAATAGATAAAACCTGGGAATACCTAGGAGCTCCTCTAAAAAAATGGTTGTATCTACTTATTTCAACAGCTCAAGGTGTTGAATTGGACATGTTAAGTAGCATTGCAGCTATGTACATTAGCTCTCCAAAAAGCATTTAAAAATATATATTTTACATAAGATCTACGACAAAATCCAACAGTAGCTAATTTTTAATTTTTTCACAAATTATTTGCAGTTGCATTCTTAACGAAAAAAAACAAAAAAAAACACCCTCAATATATTTTACAAGCTATGCCAACACATAGTATAAAAAAGAAAACAATTGTTTTAATTTCTTTAAGATAACAATCTGAAAAGTGTGTCATGCGTTTGTATTCACCCCTTTGAGGAAGTTTAAAGCAGGCATAGTGTGTGTGACACAACTGCAAAACCACCAATACATATAGATGTACCTGAACTACCACAAGCTTGGCAAGAAGAGCGTTATTTAAAGATCATCAAGGAGGCCCATTTAAATTCTAAAGCAGCTGCAAAAACACACATTTCAGATAAGAAAATCTGTTACGGAGATAACTTTACAATTATGTGCTACTTTTAAAATAAAATGCATTTTGTAGATTTAATGTGGGAAAAGTTCAATGCTAGTTACAGTATTTTATGCTTATGGATATATATAAAAAGAGCATCACCAATGATACAGCCCGATACAAAATTACCCGTAAAATTGGATACAAATCCACCAAAGTGGGAAAGAAACAAAAGTAGTTGGCTTACAGGGTTAAGGTCAGTCTGGCTCAGACCACTGAGCAGTCCATTGGGCCTCTGATTTAAAGGGAGCTTGTTTTTAGCGGGGTCTCTCTTTCATTAACCCCAGCCTCCTCCTGTAGTAATGATGACAAGGCCAAGGGAGGCTGAGCTCCTGATGGGGATGACCCCTTAAAGGAGCAAGTCAAATGGAAACACCCCTCAAAAAAAGAACCTCTCCTTCCTGAAAACACTGCAATTTATGTAAATTCTCTTCCATACCTTTCATTTATGTCTCCATGAACACGCAGTCAAGTTATGCGTGTTGACAAAGAGAGATATAGACTTTTCTTTAAAGTAGCGGGGACAAATCCACACACACGGAAACACACACACAAACTGCCAGTGTGTTGTCTGAAGGTATCCAGCAGCACTCTCCTGGTGACAGATTTTGACAAACATGTCATTAAGGTGACACAGTGTAAAGCAATGTAGGCTTGAGTGATTGACTTGTTAGCCCATTACAATGCTGTTGCAGAATTAATGGCTACCATGGGAGGGTGGCTTGAAAGCAGAGCTGGCAGTTTTAACAGCTTGGCAGTGAGTTACAGCAGCAAGTTTACAACCAAAAAAAAAAAAAAAAAAGCGGAGGGAAAGTGTGCTTATGTGTATGTGGACGAAAAGAAGGAAACACAGATTATGTTTTTTTTTTGTTTTTTTTTACTTCTTTTCCTGTCATGTGCAGAGGGTGAAATTTGACCAACAGCAGACCAGTAGTCTTATTGGCCTGTACCATGTCATGGCAACTCACTCTCTGAAAACCAAATGATTTATGGGCACCTAAAAGCTCTAAGCAGTAAGTATCCCATAGGCAGGATTAAAGTCTTTATTACCACTGAATCTGACAAATGCTGCTTTTATAAAATAAAGAAAATTAGAGGAGCTAAGGTACTGACTTGATAATCTCAGCCTGAGAGAAAGACAATTATTCTTAAACTTTTCTATGCGACTAATGAGAACAGGGTGAAAGACCTACATTCCTAGAGTGCTTATGTCTGACTGTGCAAAGGCTCTACTCCTTTATCCCTTCTTAGATCAAGAAGGTAAAGGATCAAAATGGAGGATGCATAAGTGCTGTCTCCTTTATTTCTTATATTTTAATTAACCTTTCCTGAACAGTCGGTCTATTTAAACTGCATTCGGTTTTAACCATGCTGCAGTATTAAAATTGTTAATATATGTTTAGTCATGAAATTTTTAATTAAAGACAGTATTCATACTACTTAAACTTGTAATGCATAATTGTGGAGTGGCAGGAAAATAATGTATGTTTTTCAATTTTATTTCATAAATGAGTACTTGGGAAAAAATTGGCATTCATCTATATTTAGTTCCCTTTACTCTGGCATCCATAGATCAAATTCAGTGTTACCATTATCTTCAAAAGTCAGCTAATTGGTGAACTGAGTAGACATATCTGTAGTATAATGTCAGTATAATTATCCTGTGAGTACCAATAACCAAAACCTTTGGCATAAGGGGCAAAATTCAATTCATTGAAATTTGGAAAAATGTTGGAGAGCTTCACAACTAACAAGATATAACTATCCATCTGACAGACCAGCTGGAGGAGCATTAATCTCAGAAACAAGCGACCCTTGGTAAATCTGAAGGAGCTGCAGAAATTCATGGCTCAGATGGGAGAACCTGTCAACAGGACAATTTGATGTTGTGCATTCCTTAAATTTGTCACTAGTGATATAGAGGAAAGAAGAAAGTCATAAGACTTGTTGTTGCGTATTGACTCAAGCTATGTATGGGACTTTGCTAACATATGGAAGAAGATTCTCTGGTTTTGTGAGACCAAGCTTGTCCTTTTTGTGCATACAAAAAAAAAAAACATGTGACAGAAATTCTAGCTAACTATTACAGCTAACTGACCATCCCCATGGCAAAACACAGTGTGGGTAGCATCATGTATTATGACGGCCTTTCTTCAGCTGGCTAGGACTGATAAAAATTTAGATGGAGCCAAATACGGCAATGCTGGAAGAAAACCTGAGAGGTTGCCACACAATTCTAAATGTGGTGGAGTTTTACATTACAAAAGGAAAATGTCCCTAAAATATCCAGAGTTGCAATGTTATGGTTTAGATCAAAATATATTTATGTAATTTTAATGGGGGATCTGTATCAAGAGGTGAAAACCGATGTTCACAGATGGTTCCATCCAATCTGACTAAAGTAGAACTGTTTTGCAGAGAAGAATGAACAAAAGTTTCAGCCTCTGAATTCACAAAGATGTAAGAGACATAACAAAAAAGACATGCGGATGTAATAGCAGCGAAGAGCGGTTCTTCCATGTATAATAACCATTTATCAATTTTCTTCCACTTCATATTTATTCATCGACTTGTGTTGGTTTATCACATAAAATACAAATGAAACCTACAAATGTTTGTGGTCATATTGAGAAAAATGTGCCAAAAAACCCCCAAATGGGGTATGAATTTTCCAAGAAACTGTCAAATATATGGGATTTGCCCTTGTTTAAGTACAACAGAAAATCCTGTTGGGAAGTGTGTTGTCTCAAAGCTCAGGTCAATATTTGCTCTCCCCTTGAGTGTAAATCACACTCGGCTTTACATTAAGAGCTCTTTTACCAAGCTCACTTCCCCTCCACAGCAGGGTCCTGACCCCATCACAAGAACCTAGAGACTAGAGAGAAAAACCCAACTCAGTTCCAGTTTCATTTAACACACCTAACACCTCTGCCTGGAATAACTGGACTAGCGCCACTCGAAGACCCTCCCATGGCCTGCTGTTCAGTTTGTTTGTGTTACCTTTCCCCTTGAATTTTCACTTCATCTCAGTGAAATTGTTTATGTTGTTTTTTTTCTTCCTTTTTCCACCTTTATATCCACAGACATATTTGTTTTCAGGCCTTCAGAATCACCCGTGGTAATATCATATGAACATTTCTCTTCTTTAGGAATTGATTCCCGAGTTCTACTATCTCCCAGAGATGTTTGTTAACAGCAACGGCTACCATTTAGGAATGAGGGAAGATGGAAACATGATCTGTGATGTGGACTTGCCAGCCTGGGCCAAGAAGCCTGAAGACTTTGTTCGGATAAACAGGATGGTAAGCATTATGAGGATTGCCTGTTTAAACTCCATAGGCGTTTACACACAGGAACAAAATGAGGTCTTCACCATATAGAAAAAAATGAACTTGTTAATATGTTAATATTGCACTTAGCAAAATAATTTTTATACTATCTCATTCCTTTCAGTGAAGTACATTTACTCCCTGCGTAGGAAACTATTTACCTTTCTTGGTGAATATTGAATAATTTAAGTGATTTAAAATGATTTTATTTTGGTTTTTGTAACTTTGAACTTATATTTAATTCATTAGTATGTAACTTTATTGGTTTGCTTTAGAATTGGTGTTTATGAGTTGTTACACTATTTACATTGCATTGCTCGAAAAATTTAATATAGCGTCTTTTTCCTGATCCATACTTATCTGTTAGTGTTCAATTTAACAATTTTACAATATATTCTATAATAATTAATACTCAATTGTTACCCTCTAACCTTTACTTATAATGTCTTGTCTAAATTGTGGATTATTAAACTCCTTACTCAGTACTATCTCTCCACCCTGAGTTCCTACAATGTCACTAGAGGAGAGGGCTAAGAGCAATTTTATCTTATAATGCTACCCTTTATGAAGCTGGGCCCCATGACTTGGGAGGGGTCAAAGGTCTTTATGTCTGAGAGTGTGTGTTTAAACACAGCCCACAGCATGGGACTCCCAACTTCCAACAGGTTTCAGGTATACAGCACCAAAACAGCAAATCAGGGTCATTTGTTACCATCAGATAAACTCAGTTTTTCCTTTAGTCTCAAATGACTTGGTGCAGAAACTCAGCAAGTCTGCTTTCTGCATTCACACAAAAGCTACACACAAAGGCCACTTGATAAATAGCTTGATATACACTGCAGAACTAAGGGATTTTGGTCGCAAATGACTCTGTATACAAATATGAACAATCCTACTATTGGGTCAGCAAAGGTGAACAAAATGTCCTATTGTCCTTTTACGGCTTTGTGAAAAAGGCAACTAATATTACAAATAGAAATCTGATTCCCACTGTTTAATATTTAAAGTCTTTTCATAGCATGTAGCGCGCTCATGTTTAACAAGCCAAACAACTGTGACTACTTTGTGCCAAAGGTGGAGCAAGGCAGCAAAAATGTACCTTATATTCCCAGTAAAAGATTTTAATATGCATCTGCTTTCTAATTTAGGCATAACGACCGACTTCCTCTATAAACGCAGGGCAACTTCTGCAACACAGCTGGGCAGAAACAATATACCCTGAGGTTAGGGGCCGCAGTGTTTTTGGACCTGAAGTAGAAGGACGCCATGGGAACACTCTTGACCTTTTCAGCAAGAGTGGCAGAGTTTGGCTGGTCTTATGCAGGTGACCTTTCCCCAAGCTCAACCCGCGCTGCCTGGTTGTGCTCCATCAGGCGCGTACACCAGCGGAGAGGGGGGGGGGAGGGTACGGAGGAACAGGGAAAATGAAAAATAGTTAATGGCATGTCCGCATCACCTAAACAGAAAAGGCGGTTGAATGGAAGAGAAAGGAACGGCTGCAGTGGAAATGTTGTCATGTTGATGGGATAAACATGCCTGACGTTACCTTGGATTTTTAAACTGTTCAAAAGAATCGTAGTGCAGTTCTTCTATTTTTGCTTTCTTTTGTTCTTTTTTCCCCAACGTTTACTTCCTCTTTTATTTCCTCTTCTGTCGGTGAATCTTCTGGACTTGCATCCCTTTATCTCCATCTCTTTTTTTTCTTCCCTCCTTTCTCTGTTTCTTTTTTCTCCCTCCCTTCCTCCTCCTCCTCCCACTTCCCATCTTTGCATGTGCCACTTTCAATTGTCGTGATATGCCCTGTGGCAAACTCTGCCTCTGTGAGCTTGAGCAGGCTTTGTTGGTAATGGCTGTTATTCCTGACGTGAGGGGAGGAGTGTAAATTTCTCTTGCAAAGCTTCACCTCTGCCTGCATGGGAATTATGTTGTAGCACGCTGTGGAACAATGCTCCGACCCCCATTGCATGTTTTCTATAGGTGCTGTAGATTTGTAATGAGCTTTCTTAAAATTATACCCAGCGTCTCTCTCCAGTCCTCCCACAAGAAATCTAGCTTGTTTTTCCACTAAAGCAATTATTCTTCCCTTTTTTTTTCTTTTTTTAAATCTGCAGTTAGTTTTAAAGTGTGTTTGATCTTGGTATTAATAAGGGCATTTCTTTGTCTCCACAAAGAGACTGTGGTAAGTGTAGAGATAAGGGAAGTTTGTCCTTTGTTAGATCGTTAAATTAAGTCAAACGTCTCCATTTAACCTATAATAAAACGGCAGTTATTTTTCTGTGGCCTAATGGTACAGTTGGACTCTGAACTGCAAGTTAAATCCATAACATTTCCCTCTAGGAAATGTGCTTTAAATTGTTTTGTTACTGTCTATTTCTCAGAGACAATAATATATTCATGTCTTTTGGGAAATCATTCCGAAGAAGTTGAATTTCTTCAAATTCTGTTTCTTTGTGTATTTTTTGTTTTGTACAGATGAATGAAAAAACACACTTCTACCCTTGCTGCTTTGTCTGAGCAGCAGCTCCACAGTCTATTTAGATCACAACAATGAGCCGGAATAATAAGAAAAAATAACGCATGAAAAAAGATATGAAAGTTTCTCTCCACGAAGTTAATTATTGATCCTTAGTCTTACTCTTCCACAAAGCCTTTTTTGAGTTCACAGTGATTATCCCCCTTACTGTAGAGTTGCAAAACTGAAGGACCGAAAGCAGCAACAACAGGAGCAAAAGCGGCTCCCACTAAGATTTCTCCACTTGTTTTTGGTATTTCCTTTAAGATGCTTTAAGAGGCTTGTCACAGTTTTCATTTTCATAATTTGCTATTCTGCTCCTTTTCTGTTAAGATTGAGGATGCTGTGTAAAGTTAGCTCAAACGGTGCTTTCCCAAATGATTCCTTTTTTTGTTTTCCTTCGTCCTCTTGGTGCCAGTTTGTTTTGGCCATGGTTGCTAAATCTCACTAAGTCAGTGAGGCACCTAAGATGACGTATTTCATCCCACTGGCTCATTTCCTTATACAGAGTATGCACTGTATGAGTGAAAAGCGGATTTGTGAATATGATGCATTTTGCTGGTTGCAGCTCCTTGCAAAATTCTTCATTCTCCTTTAACTTATTGGATTTTTTTTTTTAAATATAAAACCCTCAAAACACTCAACGTATTTTATTTAACAGACCAACATAACAAACTGAACATGAATGTGAATGAAAGGAAAAGTTCATGTAGTTTTCCATTTTTTTTTTTTTTTTGTTTTACAATGAAACTTGCATTCCTGAGGGGATGGATACTTGATGCAAGCACCTTCTGCTGCATTTCCAGGTGTGTGCCTTTTTGGATGTGTTTGCTCCAAGTTAGCACACACAGACCAGCAGCTTGAAGGCCAGTTTTCTTCTCCAATTAGCACAAATTCACTTAGACTGGATAGAGAGCAACTGAGAGCAAACGTTTTCAAATCTTGCCACAAATTCTCAGTTGACTTAGGCGTGGACATTGAAGTTATCCTTTTAGCACTTTTAACCATTCTGTTTGAACTATGATTATATGTTTAGGGCTGTTGACATTCTTACAAGTAAAGCTCTTCTAAACTCCCTGCCCTGCTGAAAATAAGCAAACCAAAAGCATGACGCTGCCAACGCCGTGTTTAGACTGTAGGTTTGGTACATTCAGGATGAAGTGAAGGGTGCTATCTCTAATAGCATCCACGTTCTTCAGAATTTTACATTAAAAAAAATACTAATTTTTACATCACAATTTTGTGCTATTTTTGTGTTGGGCTATAGCATATGATATCCATAAACTACATTGAAATTTAAAAGAAATAGGAGAAGGCTTAAGTGGTGTGAATGTAACATAACGAATGTCTGCCCCATCAGACAGGCTGCATTACGTTTTCACCCAACCTTTTTGCTTCATAGCATTGTTTGAAATGTCTGTGACTAGGATTTAATGTTCTGCTTGGTCATCATTGTGCAATATCAAATTGTCACCTTACTAAGTCACAAAAAATGATTTTGGCAAAGAAAACAAGAAAAAATAAACATTTTTTGGGGCGGTGATGTTGCAACAAGATAAATTTGCCCAAAAACATTACTTTTGGCAAAAAAAAAAAAAGAAGTTCTCAGACCATTATTTCAGGAATTATCTCCACTCTGTGTTTTAAGTTGAGTTTGCCTTGTGACTTTTGCCTCCAGTGCTTTGTGTTCCTGGGGTGCCTCTCACCTCTAATTGCCCTGTGCTCCTCTGACAGGCCCTGGAAAGCGAGTTTGTGTCATGTCAGCTGCATCAGTGGATTGACCTTATTTTCGGCTACAAGCAGCGAGGGCCAGAAGCAGTGCGTGCCCTCAACGTATTTCACCACCTGACTTATGAGGGCTCCGTCAGCTTGGACAGTATTGCTGACCCTTTGCTCAGAGAGGTAACGCTCGCGGAGACACACACACACACACACATACGTATTCTCACGGTGATGAAGCCACCTACTCTCTTACTCACCATGCATGCAACTTCCTGTGTGTATTTGTCCAGACATGCCTTGCAGTTCCTGGAGCGTTCATACCGTTGCGTCTGTCAGTCAATTAATATGTGATGCAAGTCTAACCCGTAGGATAATCTGTCAGGGTTGCTGATTCTGCATGTTTACTACAAGATTGGAGTCATTTTTGTTGACATGAGATTTTAACTCTGCTGTTCGGTGAAGTCGTTTTCTTTGAATATCATTTCAAGTACATTTTTGACCTTGTTAACGTCATATTTCAACGGTCTATTTTGGAATGTGCCGAACGTCGCTTTTCCTAATCAGGTCAAAATATCTGTCTGAGCTCTCTGATCAGTCACAAGCAGTCACTCAATGAATAGATACATGACATAATCCTCTTATTTTAACAAATTAACTCAGTGACTATTAGGTGGATTGTTCCGTTTGCATAATTGCAAAGGGAAAGGGGACCAAAGACTGCAGCAGCTGGCATGCATTGTGGCACTTTCCAGTGTGAGCTCTCCTCTCCCTGTGATATTCACCATCTGCTGTCTGCAAAACAACTCATTTATATACTGTCACTTTCAGGGGCGCCTTTATTTATCAAGTGACCACTATGCAAATCACCTGCAGAAGATTTGGCTCATCTAATTACCAAACCATATCGTGAAAGGTTTGGTTTGTGTTATTTCAGGAAATAGTTTTGACGATGCCTTGTTTATTTTCCTTCAGACTGGAAGGTTTTTAGCTGTCTTCTGCTGTCACAGTTGTTACTTTGAGGGGTGACAGTACTCTTAGTTAGTCTCACATTAGGAAGTCAGATATTTAGAGTCCCTAATTATGCTCACATAGCTGAAAGTGTGAGATCTGAATTTAATTGTGCCAGAAACTGGATCGTCTAAATTATGTTTTTTTTTTTGTTTGTTTGTTTTTTTGGTTTTTGTTTTTAATATGATGAGCACTAATTAAGACAAACTGTCCAGCAGGTTTTGTAATTCATTATATTTCATATTTTATGTTATCATTTTTATTTTTACTTTTCTTTGTCCTTGAAATTAAAAACCTATGTCAGATATTATATAGAAAAACAATTATTTAAAAGAAAAGAAAAAAAAAATTAATTAGTTAATTAGGTGGCCTTGAGGTGTAATATTGACAACAAAATAAAATTACACAAAAACATGCGTATCAAAAATACGTTTTGATGGGAACAACAAAGATTTATATACACTAATAAAAAATTTTTTTCCAGAAATATTGCTCTATTTCTATATTCTATATTATATGTTAGTTTGAGTTTGCAGTAAGTTTTTGTACGGACCCAGTTCATTTGTGAATCTAATTTAGTGTTTAAATGTCGGTTTATTGAAACACACAATATTTATTACCTTAGAGAGCTTATACATTTGCTGTATACAATCCAAAATACAGTTTTGTAAACATTCCTGCTGTCTTAACAGTATGTGTGCATTAAAGTACGGCCATTATTAACAGAATCTAATGTTGAATGAGACATTCTAACCCATTTCTGAAACTCATTTGTGACAGAATTTATGTTTTTAAAAATAATTTTCAATATGTTGTGTTTGACATTTACAAGTTGATTTTGTTTTGCATTCTAAAGACATCTGATTTCACTTTAATTTGAATCCCGCAGAGACAGAGGATATAGTACAACTAAAGTAGAATAATTTTAAGGAACTATAGGATATTAATATTGCTCAAATTATGCATTTCAGTCAGGGTTTACTAATTACTTCTACTACTCCCCCACCCCTCTCAGGTTATTGTGTTACCTGCTTGGATGAGTCATTGAGGTGGAGGTGGAAGTGTGCCGAGCGTTTGTCTCACTAAGATTTGTTGATATGTGATGATTGACTCCTGGTATTGATTCATCCAGGGCCTGACAGGTGAAACTGCCGACCTGGCATTAGTCACAACAATTAAGGCATTTGAAACGTCAAGAAATTAGAGGTCACGAGAGATAATTTCCTTGTGCGTGTCAGATGAAAATGATGACACTTCCTGACATGCTGCCAGGCCTCTGGTCTGTGGTTGAGGAACAGTGACAGCCCTTCTGGGCATGCTGCCGGAACAGCAATCCTTCGCTGTGATGCCTCTCCTGACACCCTTTTCTTATGGAAAAACATGACAGCAACCCCTTGATTCAGACCCCACTGTGTCACTCACAAGTAAACAGACAAATTATTCATCAGTGGAACTCTATTGCTCCTCCTGCCACTGCCCCTCCTGCCACCTCTGCATCAACAAAGACGCCAAAGTGTGCTGCTGCAAGCCTCTGACAGCCTTTGAGCTTGTTGACATTCTTTAAATTGATTTCACCTTGATATTCTGATGTTGATGAAATACAAACGTTCAAATGGTTTCCATTACTGTCTCTATCGCGTATCATAAAGATTTTAATTCCCATTATATGTGATGAAAGCAGGATTAGACACAGGCACTTACCCGTGGACAAATTGTCTGAGACATATTTGCTCTCACTTAAAGTCATATAGATGTCCATTCCCAAGTAATCACTTGAGAAAAAAAGCTTCAGGGCGACTCTTTGTTTTACTTCAGGATTACATTTGTGACAAGATCGTCTGAAGCAGATTTCTGTCGACATGTAAAGCGTGTCATTACATGGGAAACTAACACTGCTGCTGTGCATTCCTTTATGTGGTTTCTCTGGTAAGTTATTTTTTTCTTGTATAAAACGTTTTTGTTCCCTAAAAGCCAAATTATTGGAAATCATTTGCTGTGTTGCCTTTGACCTCTGTCAAAAGGTCAAAAAGCTTGCTACAAATTTGTAGCTGCCATTTCTGGTCTTCAGTGATTCAAAAGGATCTCACCTTTCTGCTTTAGTCATCACAAGGGAATGTTTGCTTTTGTGTTGCTGCATGTGTGCTCTGGAGAGCGATACTAGTAGATCCATCCGACATCTGCAGGTCAGTCTCGATAAAATAAAAGGTCATTGAAAAAAGATGATTTATCTCAGTAATTCAAGTCAAAAATGTAGCTTAACACATTACTGAGTCCCTCAGTGAGGTTTAGGTCATGCGAGTTTGTTGACCAATACGGACAGCAATACCACGGTCCATAAACCACACAGTGGTTCTGCTGTTATTGTGGGTAGATGTTACATCTTGTTTAAAAATAGCAGTGGGATTTTCTTGGTTGCTTCTGCACCTTTTTTCTGCTTCACTAAACAAGCAATCAGAATTTGTGAACACAGCCAGTTAGTCAAGCTCCTTTTATAGTTAACCTTAACCCATTACATAACATTTCTCAATTAAAAAAACCCCCAAAAAACAAAACATTTATTTTATTGGTCTTATGTACAATTCGCATCATGTTAGAAACAAAACCCTGGCTTTCGAGTTTGGAATTAGCTGTAGACTATGATTATCAAAGGTTTTTTTTAAAGGGTTTGGTTTGTTTGACGCAGCGCAGTGTGGAAGTGAACTTCACCATCTGAAAGTCTAACAGATGTTGCAGTTCTGGTCTCCAATCGAACTGAAGCTACCGGACTGTCGGACATGAAAACACCTTTAGACAGGAGAACATAATGTTATGAGGAATGCAATGTGCTGCTCACCCAAGCAAGGCAGCTTTTGCTTGGAGGGAAAATAATCTAAATGGTTGCAGTGAGCCACTTCTCAGCCAAAGAGCAAAGCCTTTAATGACATGAACTAATGACTTGCCTGTTTCGTTGTGCTACCTCAGACTGGAATACAGACATGTTTTTGTCATCCATCTCTGGGGATCAGTGTCCAAGTGGCTGAGAAATATTGATGCGTTTTGATCAGCTTGTGAAATAACATATCGATGATTTAACCTTCACCCAGGTAAATCCTCACAAAAGAACTCAAATGTAAAGAAAACTAGCCAGAGATTCCTTTGAAAAATAATATGCTTCAAGACTATCATCGTTCAGCAGCCCAGTTTCATCATTATGAGTAATTTGATGTTTTCCACATGACAGCTATCTCAGACTTTATGGTGTATGGATCGAGTTTCTTTATTTGAACAGACACCTTGACCCTGAACCTAACCTTAAATACCCATAATGTCAGTTGCCTCAGTTACTTGGCAGACTTTGTTGTAAAAAACACGCTAACGTCTAATGGTTCCCAAATGTGCAAACCAGCTCACATGAAACTTTCACTGCTGCATCACAGCGCTCGCCAGTGTGGACATTGCCTTTTTTGGAGCCGTGAAAGATCTGAAGTGACCGAGCGGTGTTGGGGGCGACTGTGTGCTTCGCAGGTGGCCTGTCCCAATTCGGCATCACCTCCAAAAGCCCTGCGCCACATCTCTGACTGTGGCATTTGCTACCCAATGGGTCCTTTTTGATAGTGAGTGGTGTGTACAGGGGCAGGGAAATGAGGGCCAGTCACACAGGCAGTCAGGAGGTTCAGACGAAAGGCTGTATGTTTCATTGTGCACAATGGCATTGATGGACATCTACAAGCTCTTCTGATGGTGGAAAAGGCTTCAGTCACATCAATCACCTCCACCTTAGAGTGCCACGCTTTCAGTCAAGCTCAGCAGCTCTTACTGCTTCTGTTTAGTGTAGTTTTTTTCTTGTTGCAAGCAGAGAAGCTCTTTTGTCTTTTTTTTTTTTCCCAACGTTTGTTTTCTAAAAATAGAAGAGCTCAGATTTTTGTGGTGGTGTTCTTTTTTTCACTGTTCGTTATCTGACTTCAGTTGTATTTTCTCCTTGTTGTTCTCATAGTTTCTCCTCCATAAATCATCCTTCATTGAGGTAGTACCTTTACCTAACTCACAAAGGCTATCTTGTGTTTTTGTCTGTGTGGTATGTGTGTGTGTGTGTGTGTGTGAGTATGACTATACACACATGCTTTTGTGCTTTGTTTCAAGTACAATAACATCTAAAAGCACGCTGGCCTGCTGCAGTTCTATCTGGATGTCACTCCAGGTTAATGTTTGTGCAGTTGGGGCCCCTGCTCCTGGAAATGGGGAATGGTTAACTGAAGCATGTTAATAGGAAAAGGCTTGTCTCTTCCACACTAACACTTGGATGACTCTGCAGGCAGAGGGGGAAGGGGGAGCACCCAGGCGGATTGGGAGTGCACCCCTTTCCCTTTACCTCCCCCCTTCCTCAGAGGCACGGCTGAGTTAGGATTTGCTTGCATTGTCAAGTAACGCATTGACCCATCACTTTGATGCATATTGATTGTGACAGCCACTCTCTCACTCTCTCGCTCTCTCCCGCAGGCCACAGAGGCGCAGATCCAGAGCTTTGGACAGACGCCATCTCAGTTGCTTATCGAGCCACATCCTCCACGCAGCTCCGCCATGCACCTGGTGAGAACAGTGAGCATGCTGGGAACCTTCATTGCACCTCTGGATGTGTGTGTGTGTGTGTGTGTGTGTGTGTGTGTGTGTGTGTGCGTGTACGTGTGTGTGTGTGTGTGTGTGTGGGCTTCAGGGATGCTAGGTAGACCTTCGATATTTTGCTCTGTGTTTACAAGCGGTAATAAGTTTGTGAAAGATGATTTCCAACTTGGCATTCTTTTTTCTTTAACAGCAGTTAAATATTTAATTTTTATCTTGTGTTGTCACAGAGCCTCTGTTCAACTAGCAGTTATTAGGACCAGTATTCTGTGGTGTATCTTAACTGGTCATTTTTGAAAGTAGTGAAGTTTAATGAGAACACTGCTCCCTACTGGTCTAAAAGCCCCGTTTTTCCAATTACATTTATGTATGGTGCCTTGCAGAAGCAAACAAACAAACAAAAGACCCTTTAACTTTTTCTCATTTTGTCACGTAACAATCACATATAGTAGTGAACAGCATTTTATTGGTATTTTTTTTAATGCACCAACACTTAGTAAGAGCATTGTCATGAAGAGGGAGGAAAATACATGATGATTTTATAAGTAATTTACAAATAAGACTCAAAAAGTTTTCTCATCCCCTTTTACTATGATACCCCTAAATACAATCCAACAAAACCAATTGCACAGTAAGTAAAACTGGATCGATATCAACGTTTATTTCCTTCTTGCTGCCATTTGTGTATATTTTAGGATTTGCGTATGTTGAGCAGAGAAAAAAATGTTAGCGGTGTCATCGTCATTTTTCGTGATGTTGACAGGCAAAGATATGTATGTAATATTATCAAATATTGGTTATCGGGAATAACAACAATATTAATGTCGGATATCAAATTTTCACGTTGGTGCATCCTTACCTAAAACTTTTTTAAAACTTTGTCATATCTTAAAATTTATGTTCAGATGCTACTCATCTAAGCTGAACATATAGACAGACCACAAATTTTTGATTTTAAAGTGTCTTTTAATTTTGAAAATCATGTATCATCTTCTGTCTTCTTTTCAATTACATAACAATAAAAAGTTGAATTAAAACATTGAAGGTTGTGGCTCAATATCTTATGTGATAGTCACATGACAAGAAATGACATTTGTAGCTACTTTTACTTTTAAATAACATACAATGCCTGCAGAGATGATTATAAAACTATTTTATTAATTTAAGTCTGCTCAATTCATCTGCTTTCCATGTTTAATAAAAGTAGTTCACCCTCAAAATATTATTTTGACAGGTTGTAAATGTATTCTACGTTTGCAGAAGAAATGAGAAAAGTTTAACTATTTAACAATTCAAAACAAAATCAGCTACAAAACCTTAATCCAAATACTTTCTTATTTTTTTTGTTTTATGTGAAACAGGCTGGACATTTCTGATGCATGTTTCTGTATCAACCATCTCCTGTGTCTCCAGCTTTCTTTGCCTCCTCTTGTTGTAATCCTTTGTCTAATTGCCAAATGGGGATGTTGCATGAAGTTCTCCTTTGTGTCTGAACCTTGTCTTTTTTTTTCTTCCACACTAATTCTTCTTGCATTCTTTTCTTACATAATTCCATACCTCTTCTCGTCATCTTTTCTGTGCCCTCCTTTCTTGCTCTCAACCTTCATCGTCCCCAACCATCATGACGCCTCCATTTTTTTCCCTCCCCCCATATTTTTGTCTTTTCTCTCTTCTACTCAATAGTGTTTCCTTCCGCAGAGTCCTCTCATGTTCAAGGACCAGATGCAGCAGGACGTCATCATGGTGTTAAAGTTTCCGTCCAATTCGCCGGTTACGCATGTGGCTGCCAACACCCTGCCCCATCTCACCATACCAGCCGTGGTCACCGTCACCTGCAGCCGCTTATTTGCCGTCAATCGATGGCACAACACCGTTGGTGAGCGAAGTCGATGTCGCGCAGGAGGTGCTAGAAGTTCAAACACAGACATATGCTGGTGGGTGGGGAGGGAGGGATGTGGCACACCACATGTGATACCTACACAGCAGAGGTCCTGTAAAATCACTTCATCACAGTCACACAAGAAACCTTCCCACTGCTCGTAATAGAGTTGTTGCAAGCTGTCTATGAGAGCGACTAGCACCTTCCAGGTAAGCTGACGATGAGTGTTTCCACATGTTTCTTCTCAGACATGTGTGAACAACATTACCCACGGAGCCCCTCCCTACGAACAAGCCTCACCTCAGGGTCAAAGGGTCAAAGCAATGGTTACTAGGAAATTAGGCTGCAACTGCACCACATTCTCCTCACACGTTTCCATCTGTCACTGCAGAAAGTACGTACCACTCAAGACCAAAGAGTACACAGTGTGCGGTTGCCCTTAATGAACACAGCTGCAGCGGCCTGACCATCCTGTTGGAGAGGAAGGAAATGTGGTCTCACTTTTTGAAATAAGAATGATAATAAGGTTTCCGTAATTTCAGACATGTCCCCGAATCAAAGTGGTTTTAAGACGCCTATTCACATGAATGAAATGACATTTGACAGTGGAACTGAAAAGTCTAGTAAGACATAAATAAATTGTTATATCATGGAAAAATATGAGTGAATGGCTGTGTGACTGTGTATGAACGTGAAATTGTAAAACTGTATGCAACGTATGCTTACATGAATCCAGGTCTCCGAGGAGCACCAGGCTATTCTCTGGAACAGGCCCATCATCTCCCTATAGAGATGGATTCTCTGGTTGGTGAGTGAGCTCAAAGGAGAATACACAACTTCAAACTAGAAAAGGACATAAATATTTGTCCTTTACGTCTATTTTAGAAAAAAAAAAAAAAAGGAGCTACACCTCGGGTATGGTACTGTTTTTCTTTTTGTGTCTTCCTCTAAGCCAACAATACTGGCAGCAACAAGCGTCAGATCACAGACCTAGTGGACCAAAGCATCCAAATCACCACACACTGTTTTGTGGTGACAGCTGACAACCGCTACATCCTGGTGTGTGGCTTCTGGGACAAGAGCTTCCGTGTGTACTCCTCTGAGACAGGTAGGTTATAGTGTAAACTCTGCTTCCTACAGGGCTGCGCGCTGATGTGTGGAGGACTGAATGCTATGACAGTAATGATACAGTATTGGTGCAACTGTCTCCTGACACACTTGGACACCAAAGTTGATAGATATGCACCTACGCAACGAATTATTAACTGCGATGAGAACAACGTATTGTCCCTGTAGCTCATTAATTTTATTTTATTTTTTTAATTCAGCTGGGACCTCATGACATGGTTTGAGAATAAAGTGCTCTGTCTCCTTGATGTTTTCATCTCTGAATGTCTCCCAATCCCAGTATAATTTGCATAAAAATTATGCGGTTTTTTTAATCGTGAGCAGCATGATTTTGGTGTTTATAGTTGATTCATTTTTCCCTTAGAAGATATAAACCAAATAATAATAATAAAAACAAACAATAGAAATCATCTTTGCTCTTTTATCTGTTTAGGCAAGCTGACCCAGATCATTTTTGGCCACTGGGATGTGGTGACATGTCTGGCCAGATCAGAGTCGTACATCGGAGGCGATTGCTACATTGTTTCTGGGTCTCAGGATGCTACCCTGCTGCTTTGGTACTGGAGTGGGCGGCACCATATTATTGGTGACAACCCCAATCATGGTGAGTTTTCACTTTTTCTAAGGTTTTTACAATGGGGGATAAACAAAGTAAGAAAAAAAAACACAAGTAACTGTCTTTTGTTCATTTATCTTAGACAAATTACAATTTGCAGCCAAAACAGACAAGGCACACAAAATTAATTCTGTTTTCTTATTGTGAAGGTTTGAAGGAAGTTGTATCTCTGGAGCCAGCCAATCAGATTTCAGAGTAGATATTAATGCACAGACAGAACCTTTTCGTCTCTTCCACAGCTTTATTTATGACTTTGAAGTTTATGTTGCCTGAAATATTCTCACTTTATCTTTGTTACCTTCTGCTTCCCACCAAGACAATGCATTTCACTGACAATCAAACAATACTTATATCTCAAGTTTAAAATGGTAGCTTGCAAAGAAAATAAAATTAATGAGCAAAAACAAACATGAAAATTGTCATTTCTCTTATTTGGTGGATTATCAACACTTCCCTCCTTTCTGATATTTTCATATTACCAAACCCTGGTGTGCATTAGTCTCAAGTGCTGGATAAAATTGCAAAATTAGTTATATATTATTTAATTCAAACATGAACTTTGTTCTTTCTTTTGAAGTTATTTTCCATGAACTCTATCAAGGTACATCAGGCTGTTTTTCAACTGAAGCAGAGGGCTTTTGATCAACACAGGAACAAAAACGCTGTTCATCCAAAAAAAAATCTAAAAGTTAAGCAGAATAAATTATCTTCAGGGCAGCTGTTTGATTATTGATACCGAGTAGAACTATTTTCAACAAGAGGACGCCAAGGGCAAGATTAATATATTTTTATTAATAGTACTCTAGGAAAACATGGTAACACTTTATTTGAAGGGGGTTGAATAAAACTGTCATGACACTGTCATAAACATGACATAACACCTGTCATGAACATCAATAAGTCGTCATGAATAGTTATTACTGTTGTCATAAAGCGTCATTCGGTAAATAATGACACTTTTAATACAAAGTTGACATTATTCAAAATGTCTTTGTTATGACAACTTGACATTAACCAGGAAATCATTACTGTTTAAACTTTACCTTTAATAACATAAAGTTACCCAATTTTTAAAGTGCAATCAATAATACTTTTATAACAAATTTATATCAGTAATCATGTTCATGACAGGTGTTTATGACAGTGTCATGTCAGTCTTATTCAAACCCCTTCAAATAAAGTGTTACCGAAAACATTCACATTTCTGTTTGTATGATAAATTTCAAATACTGGTTACTTTGAAGTCCAACACACGACTAGGTGCGATACACTCTCATTTTAAATGAATGCCAATGTCCCAGTTCTTTATAGAATACTGAAATGATCAGAAGAGACGAAGAGCTGTTTTACCAGTGAAAGCTATTTGTATTGTAGTAAAAAGTCACTGCATTACATTAACATATTTCTGGAATCATGAGCTGAACAAAAACTATGAATGGGATGAAAAAAATATTGTGTAATTTAAAGAAAACCCCAAAACCAAAAGCTGATGAGTCACACATTTTGAGCTTATCTCGGTGCTCACGAGAAGTTGTGATTTTTGTTCAGTTACAATGTATTCCAAAAGTATTCTCACTACATTAACTTTTTTTTAAGTTTTGTTAGACCACCATAATGGTTTTGAGTGAATTTGGGATTTTGTGTGGCAGACCAGCAGGAAGCATTACATAGACGTGAAGTGGACGGTTATGGTTTATTTACTTTTACAAATAAAAATCTGAAAAGTGTGGCATACATTAACCCCCTTTGATATTCCCAATTAAAATCTCATTGCCTTCAGAAGTCCCCTCATCAGTAAACAGAGTCCACCTCTGTGTAAGAGAAGTTACAAATTATTGACGCAGGAGAGTCCAGTAAAACCGCACACTTCAGATTTTGTGAAAATGTTAAAAAGCATCTCTCATTTTTCCTCAACACATCTGCATCTGCTACTTTCTTGTTGGCCAGTCAAATCATTTCGTTGAAATGTCTATAGGTTTGATGAATCCTTTTGTAAGGCACTTTTAAATGTCATGTCAAATGTGTTTTTGTTTTCTACTTCATCGATGCTCTCAGACCTTGGCATCAGGGTGTAATTACTGCTCCTGATTTGGTCCCCATTGGGGATTGGCAAAGCAATGATATCCAGTTTTAATTCATCATCACTGCATGTGAGTTGAGTTGAAAAATATTTTAAAAAACAAATTTGTTTTTCAAAATGTGATCTGGGTACTGCCTGTTACAACTTGTACATTTTGAAAACTTGTGTTTTCAATTGTGAAAGATTGTAGGAGCTCGAGATTAGTTGCAAGCATCCTCTAATTAACTTCACTGAGGCTTTGACAGTTAATTAAGAATTTCAGCTTGGATGCCTCCAATTAGCAAGGGGCAACAATACTTGTGTTACTGCAGCAGGAAGAGACTATTCCCCTGATATCCACATCACAAGTGCTTGCAATGCATCTTTAGTGGACAAATAGAAAAGCTAAAGAAAGAATAGCGACTAGGAGATGATTTAGAATCACCCATGAAAAAGTATAGTGTAGATTTTTCTTTTTATGAATATCCTGATTTTACCTCTGTTATATTTTACTTAATGCCTTATAATTTATTTATTCATTTATTTTGAATAAACTCGTGTTCGCCGTCATTCTGAATGTGTGTTCCGGACTGGAAATCCACCTTCACAAGGTTGCATGTGATCTAATGTGATTTAATTAAACCAAGCGCAGGTCCAACTCCACCATGGTTCAATGTCTCAGTCTCATCCATCCACACTGATGGTAAAAGGTATTTTTACCATGTTAATTGTGGTGGCTGAATCTACCCATCCCAAGGGCCACCAAAAGAATGAGTGTATTCAAAGCCCAGTGATTGAATCTTTTGATGAGCAGGTGAGCTTGCTTTTACTCCCCAAGGACGTTTTTTTTTTTTTTTGACACTCATCCTATTCAGTTCCCCCTCAGCGACAGGTGTGGAGACTGACAGGGCAGAGCAGGTCCTGGTCTCTAAGGGACTATGATGCATCGATCATAGTCCATCTTGTTGACTGGACTGCATAGACGTATCAAGCTAGTGGTTTGCACTGATTGTTGGTTAAAACACATCTGCATAATCCTTCACAGAGATTACTTAAATTCAGATCCAGATTTATTCAAGTCCCAAATGGGCAATTAATGTTACAGCATGTGATTATAAAATTACATAAAAACTAAAAGACAAAGTAGCAAAAGTAAAAAACAAACAAAAAAAAAATACCCCACCTCAAAACAAGCATCATATATAAATCAATACATAATGTACAACAGTGTACTTCCCTTTCTTTTTCAGCCATTCAGTTGGATTGATGCTGTGTTTAGGATCATTGTCATGTTTATGAATGAAGTTCTCCCAATGTTTATCTGTCTGACAGATAACCTCACATTTCACCCTGGAATACTCTGGTACATTCAAGAGGTCATTGTCAGCACAGTGAGTGCAAAGTGTTCAGATCCTGTGGCTGCAGATGCACTTAGACTATCAGACCTCCAGCATCATTTTTGCTTATTGGTACAGTTTGTTTGCATTGCTACACAAGTCTTGCCAAAAATGGTGAAGAATTTTATTATTTTCTCATCTGTTGTGGGGTCTTTTTAAAAACCTAACTAATGCAATATTTATTTTAGAGAGAAAATGCTTTGTACAGGGTTAGTTCCTGTCTCAGTCACGAGGCCAGCATTGGGATTTAGACTAGACAGGATGCCTCTCCATCACATGGCAACATAGATACACAACCATGCGTGGATACACTTATACATAATGCAATTTCGAGTATTTGCTTAAACTAACTGCCTTTTTTTTTGGACTGTGATGGAGAAAGTTATCTGGAGTGAGAACCCATGACTAAATTGGGTGAGCTTGCAAGCTTCAGAACTAGAGTCAGGGTTTGAACCCAGAACCTTTTTGCTGCAACAGTGCTTACAGGGCAGCCGGGCATCAACTCTCTTTACATGCTCGGTCATTGCCAACATCGTTTCTTTTTGGCTGTGTATAGAAGCAGCAAAGTTGAACCGCCCTCCCCCCACCGAAATGTCTAACATCATATGTTATTTAATTTAGTTTCATATTTCATTGCATGCTGCTAAGTACAACTTTTTAAAAAATTAATTTGTGATCAGGTTATTTTTAGACAGATTACTTTCCTATGTAGCAAGATCACCGGGTCAGTGGCTCCAGGTGCCATGAATCACCCCTCAGTAACCTCTGCCCCTGCAATCATCAATCAGGAGGCGCATGGGAGTGAATCAAGCCATCTCTGCATTTGCATAACAATTCATAGGACTTTCCTTCCAGCAGATGTATGTCACAATCCCTGTGCTTTTATTTATTCTTATTGGCTAAGAAATGTTAAATAGATTAAATCTATAAAACTAGTTTCACACAACTGTATTAAACCGAACAGAACATTTGTTAAACTGAGCCTGTTAATTAGTTAATTGATGGTCCACATGTCTCGTCCTTTAGGCGACTACCCAGCACCACGAGCAGTTCTGACTGGTCATGACCAGGAAGTTGTGTGTGTGTCAGTCTGCGCAGAGCTGGGCATCGTCATCAGTGGAGCAAAAGGTCAGTGTTCTTCTTTGTCTATCCGTGTAGCTGTCATCATGGAAAAGTGGAGGACCAGAAATGTGTTAAATGTGGCTCTAAAGCAAAACTAATTCACAAGCAAACTGTACAAACAGTACATTTATTACAACAATAAAATCATCCCTGTTATCAGGTGTTTTCCACTGGGCATTAAAAACAGCAGTTGGCAAATCACTGATAAAAAACAGTCTGGACAAGTTGCTATTGCAGAATTACAGGCCAACTTTTGACAGTGTCTCAACAGTTAAACAGCTTCCTTCTCTCAGCCAACTGCTTTGACGTCGTTCAGTCCGGTTTTCCAGCTTACCACAGTATTGAGACTGCCCTCGTCAAAGTGTTCTATGACATCCACCTAAATACAGACTGTGGAAAAACCACAGTGTTGGTTTTGTTGGCCCTCAGCACAATATTTGACATGGCTGACCATGACATAAGCAACTGGAGATTTGGATGAGACTATCTGGACCAGTACTTGACTTGCATAAAGAACAAGGATTTCTTAGGTAACTTCTCGTCAGAGTGGACAGTAATTAAATACATAGTACCCCAAGGGTCAATCCAGGGATCCTTCCTGTTTAATATCTATATAGTCCTGTTTGCTCAGGTTATAAATTGTAATAAGATTAGTTACCATAATTATCCAGATGATCCACAGCTTTACTTTACAATGTCACCAAATAACTATGAGCCCATCCAAGCACTGAAAAAATGCTTGGGACAAATCAATGTGTGGATGTGTCATGCCCATCTACAGCTGAACAGAAAAAAAACTTAAGTTATTATCTTTGGACATACAGAGGAACAATCAAGAGTTGTTGTTTACTTAAAAAGGGACAATTTACATCACATTATATGCCAGTTTTAGCCTTAAAGGCTAGTTTATTTTTATCTGTCCCTCAGGGGGCAATTAATATTAATACAACCTGAAACCAAAATAAAAATAAAACACATTGTTGTATCAACCTTCCAGAAGACTCGGGTCTTCTGGGTCTAGTTTGCTCTGCATTCCCAGAACCAGAACCAAACATGGAGCAGTATTCAGCTTCTATGCACCACAAATCTGGAACAAACTTCCAGAAAACTGTAAAACAGCCAAAACACTGAGTTCCCTTAAATTAAGACTTACCCTGTTCAGAGTTGCCTTTGATTAATAACTGATTAATATATTTGATAATTATTAAATATAATAATTTTGATGGTGGCATTGTTTGTTGCTTTGTTTCATAATTGTATTTGTTTTTAACTTGTATAACACTGGCTATTGCTGAAATGTGCAATAAACATAAATATACTAATATTTGCATTCACAGCCTGACCGGTTGAAAACAATGAGAAATATGTCCAGCTCTTTTTGTTAAAACATGTACAGGTACCTCACACTGTGTTTGGGTTTGACAGAGGGTCCTTGTCTGGTCCACACCATAACCGGGGACCTTCTACGGGCCCTAGAGGGGCCAGACAACTATCAGTGCCCACGGCTCATCTCGGTGTCCAGTGAGGGTCACTGCATCATCTATTACGAGAGAGGCCGCTTCTGCAACTTCAGCATAAATGGAAAACTGCTGGCACAGATGGAGGTCAATGATTCCACCAGGGTAAAGAAAGTTGACATTAGCATACTCAATGAAAATGTCCTTACATACATACAAAGCAATTCATATCTGGGGCAAATAGGATTATGCAATCATGTTTTCTTCCTTCATACATTTTCACAATGACTAAGGGAAAAAAGAAAACTAAACACATGACCTCTGTTATTCTCATTGTGTACATTCTTCATTCAACTTTAGGGATTAAATTTATAAAGAACAAAACTATTTAGCTGCATATTTTACATTCTGCAGTAAAACCACAATTTTTGATAAGCCTAAGGTGGTGTGTTTAATTTCTCTGTATCCCTCCTTAAGGCAATTCTCCTGAGCAGTGATGGACACAACCTTGTGACAGGTGGAGACAACGGTGTGGTGGAAGTGTGGCAAGCTTGTGACTTTAGACAACTCTACATCTACCCCGGCTGTGATGCAGGCATCCGAGCCATGGATCTATCACATGATCAAAGGTTAGGTTTGGGCAGTTTCATGATGGTATTTTACCTCAGAGGATGACTTTTGTTTTAGTTTCTTTTAAAACAGATTTAAATCCTACTATCAAACATGTCATATGACCCATGAGAACTGTTTTGATACTTCTCCCTACAGAGACGATGATAGCCGTTGGTATTCAAAGCTAGAGAAATAGAAAAAAATGTCAACCGTATCCAATAGGAAGCCTAGATTTGTTCTAGGTTTCATTAAGATGCTCCATCTTTTATAAACTGAAAAACTTTCCTAGTTTTTTGTGCAAATTACTGACTTCTCTCGCATCAAAATGATCAAACTAATGAAGAAATCTTTTTAATTTAAGAAAACAATAGAACAGGGAAAAGTTGAGAGCAAATCCTGTCTAACTGGGAGTGCAAAGAATAATTCATATAAAGCAGAAGCTTTATGCTGGACTCAGGTCCATGCAACTGTGGGCCAAATTTCTCAGAAATGTCATTTTTCCTCATGTCCAAAAGGGGGCAATAGTGTCAAAACTTGTAAATAGTTGGAAATTAGTTTAAAAATTCTGCTCTTTTACTGAGGACACAACGTTGCCCTTGTTTCCCCTGTGGTTCCATTTGCAACAACAGGTTCCTTGATAAAAGTTTGAACATTCTCTAGCATTTGGTTCAAATGCCTAAATTCTGAGTATTAACATGTGACTGTTTGGAATCCCAGTCTCTAATTCATCAAATAGTTCAGTAAAGAAATATCTGCCCTCTTTACCCAATTCACTTGGTGTGTTGATGTGTCATGTGTAGAGGAGTAAAGTGCTCATAACCTCTTTTTCTGTTGCCAATAATACACCAAGCATCTTTAAGATATTCTGCACATAATTTTAATACTATATGGTAGCAGATGTCAATTTTTGTGTCTGAAAAGTGAGTTTTAGAACAATTTATCTGGTTTGAAAAACAATGGAACGGTAGATTTGATTCATAGTTTTCGGATCTAAAATAGGATGTTTCACCTTTTATTTCTTTTAAGGAGCTGCTGCTTTACTTAGTTCCACAACTTTGCCTTCACGAGTTCACTGCAAGTAAATGCAAAAGTAAAGTGGGGTTTATAACATGAGTTACAAAGAACCATTCTGCAGCGACTATTCACAATGCCTCAACGTTCAGAGCCTTGGGGTGAAGCAGTAAGAGGCTACCCTGATAAATCAGCAGCTTCAGTACATTCCAGCCAGACATGGACACAGAGGTTGCAGAAAGACATTGAACAACTAGCTGTAACCCAGTAGTTTTACTCTGCATGTTTCTCCATATGCTCTACATTACATGTTTTAAAGTATATTTATTCCCTTCTGCTACCCTTTAGGACTTTGATCACTGGCATGGCATCTGGCAGCATTGTGGCATTCAACATAGATTTCAACAGATGGCACTATGAGCATCAAAACAGGTACTGACCAGATGAAAACTTCCAACATAAAGGTTAAGAAAAAACAAAACCTGCTAACCTGTGACTGTGATGAGCAGAAGAGGATCCAAATAGCAAAGAAGGGATCAATCAGCAGGAGAACATCAAATATTTTTATGTTCATCTGACCTCAGAGGCAACCACATTCTGATTTATCTGCTGCTGTACAATCTGGACACATTGTTTTATTATTGTACCTTAACACCAGCTAAAGTCGTCTCGAACTGAGACAAGTGGGACTGTTGTGATTATGGAGAAACTGAGGTGATGTATGCACAGATGTTAAATTCTAAATGTTTCCCTTTTAAACTGGAAAAAAGTAAAGCAACATATCAGCTGTTCACACATTTGACAGATATTTGGGAAAAGTGTAAAGAGAAAGATCTAAATGCTGGTGGCATAAGATTTTTGTTAGCGGTAAAGGCTTAATATTTAAATGCTGTGGGACAAGCCAATGAAATGAGAGGTGCCATTGTGCAAGCCATGAGTTATTGTAGTCATCACCTTAAACATTTGTTAGTAACATGGGTAAAGCTGCTGTGTGCACCTAAACAGAGGTTAATTTGTATGTTTGTGAAAAGACTAAATGTTCATATATTTGTTGTTCGTTAATATGGAAAAGTGAGTTTTAATGTAATCTTTGTGTCCTTTGTGATAAATGTTTTTAATATGCCAGCAACATTTAAATGTGACATTGCCTTGTTTGTTTTTTTGTTTTTGTTGTTTTTAAGTAGGACTATTAGTTTACATTTTTTGTTCAAAAGATGACTCAAAAAATGAAATGCCAAATTTGTTAGATGGTATCTTTTGATTTCCGTTTATAGCAAAACTGACATTTTGGAAATGTCATTTTAATTACCATGTTATTAATGGTGCATTAGACATCAGTTCTGTTATTTAAAACCTTTGTATTTTTTATTCTTTTGCACAAATGTTTTTATCATGTTAATTCATAAACTGCACTTACCGTCAATCTGTACTCTCATAAGCAATATTTTGTTTCTGAATAGATTTAAGGAAGGTTTTCTGTTACTTGACATTAGTTATTAATGCAGATAAAGTGCTCTATTTTAGTATATTGATTAAAGCTATTAAAGCATTACTCTGCTCATTATCTGTCAATCTGTATGAACAAAAATATGCAAATTAATAACTTTTGGTTTGTTTCTAAGCACAGGTCTTAACATAAAACCAATCTACCTAAAGCTATAATTTTGCATGCTAAGATATTAAGGCGGCACTGGGTTTACTATGTGTTCAAATAAAACTCATTTCAAAAAAAACAATCTGTTTTTCACTTATACAGCAGTCCATAAATTCCATGCAGTGTTTCAATATTCATGCAGTGTTTTAATATTCCAGCTGTGCAGTGTCATTTTCATATGATTTAATTTAAATGCAACATATTTGGAGATTGTAACTGCATTAAAAAAAAATATGGACCTGAGTGAACTTATGTAGTGTTTCTTTAAATAAATGTAAATTGTAAATCTGAAATACAAAGGGTGGATTTTTCTGGAATAGTGTTTGGTTATGCTGCCATCTGCTGTTTGAACATGATCAGCAGTTTAAAAATGTTTTTCTTCAGGTTTTTGTTTTTTTTCAGAACAAAGTTTTTTTGTTGTTGTTGCTTTGTTTAATACAGTAATACTTTTCAGGTGGCAAGTCATGAGGCACCTAAATATTTTCACACGAGGAAAACCTATTCACCATTAATAAAAACGTTTCTTCACCAACTTGATTTCTTTGTGCTGTTTGGTACTTCCCCCAAAAAAGTCCTTTGACATTACAGTAATGTCAACAAATGTGTTTTAATTTTATCAATTACCATGGACAGACACTATAATGCAAACTATTCATATAGAACAACAATTGCAGGAATTTGTTCATTTTTGTTTTACAGCAAAAGAGCAGAATAGTTCCATAGTATGCACTTTATCACATGCAGGAAAGAGCCTGGAAGACAAACATTCAAAACTTTTGTCTGAGCAAAATTAATCGCGTAATGAGAAAACATACAGGTCTTAAAAAAAGTACTTGCATAAATCACATTAAAATGACTATTAGTGGAAGCACTGTTGAATTCACTTAAGTGTGAAAAGTAACTCGTGTTGCACCATTTAACTCCGACAGGGAGGCGTGTCAGTTGTCTGTTAGAAATACATTTGTTTTGGCATTCAAAATGGACATTTAGTATTGTGCGCTTTGTGCACCTAATTGCACTTGAGTCCAGGTGTGCCAAGGCAATGCCTTGATAAAGGTGCAATTTTCAACATACTGTGCTCCACTGAGATTCATCTGCACCACCACCATTACAAGAACTAGTTTATTAAAACTAATTTCCTTTGTGAGACAAGTTAATAGAAGTACTAGGTGTCTTTACAGTTCAGAATGATTTAATGAGCAGCATTTGTCAAATGTGTTTAGGAATTATGAGTCACATCTTTAGATCCCAAAGCACCATGCTTTCAAGAAATGTAACGCTGCAAGATATTAAGCTAATAATATATTTGAATTGAAAATTTTTAAAGTAATATGTATGAAACATATCAAACGAGGGTTTAAATGCAAGACTTCAATAAACTTGTTCTTGTGAAAATTTAGGCAGTACTATGTTGTAACCATGAGGGGGCCCTAGTGAACTACCTCAGATGCTACCTTTCAAGAACAAATTGAAGCTGTATTTGTGGCTTAAAAAAATATTTCCACAAGACTCCAATCAGCTAATTTGTCATTTTTTTATCTCCATCTGCCCCCCCCCCCCCCATCTTCTTGCTCATCTTTGTACTCATGCATTACCATTTGGATAAGTACAACTACACCCCAAACTAAAATTTAAGAGAACTACATCAATGGTGAAATGATTGCAGTGCCCCTGCTAGTCCCAGTTTTTAAAGCACCAATGAAAAAAAAAAAAATGAGAGAAGGCTACTGTCTGAATAAATAGGCCAAATTAGACAAACGTTTACATTTTTTGCATGCTGTCTAGCTGTGTTCATTTTATTGGGCTGTCCTTCAATTTTACAAATGCATCTTAAATTGAGAAAGTGACCAGAAAATGGGTACATTTAAGGACCAGAGACCCATTATCTCTCCAAACTTTTTCCAAATAGGAACCTGGTGTGATTCTGGACACCTATTAGAAGGGAGAAGTGGGTGAAAGAACAGTGTCAGCTGAACTTGGAGACAATTCTTCCAACTCTGGGGAGATGACGGGGTTGGCCATCTCTGAGGTGGTGGTGGCACCACTGCTGGGCAACAGTTGGGTAGAAGGCTTTACATCCTGGTGGCGTCTTCCTCGGAAAACTTGCTTCTCTTTATCAAGTGGCGTGGTCTAAGAGGGGGTGAAACAGTAGTATATATCAGGTTCTTCTCAAATCACAGAGGCAAGTTAAAAGTAAAACAAAATAAATTGTGACAAATTGATAGAGAACAAAAGGTGCTTAGCTAATCAGGCACAATGTTAAAAATGTTTGCACCCTCTATGGAGCTACAAATGTCTTGTTTGCCATTTTATAAAACGTAAATGTTTCAGATCAAACTTTAAAAAGGCAAAGATAATCTGAATGCATAAAGCAGTTTTCAAATGATATTCAGTATGAGGGGGAAAAAAAAACATATCCAAACTAAAGTAGCCTTCTGTGAATCAATTTACCCTCTTGCTGAAACATGATCTGCAAAATTATAGCACTTTGATTTTATTTCACTAGCCACACCAATGCCTGATAACTGCAGACATGTAAATAAAAAAAATCACTTAATTTGAACCAGTGACAACACAAAATGGGCTAAGTTATCCAAAAAAGACAATTCCCCAACCTAAAGAAATGCAAGACATGGAGGAAATCCTTGATATCCATCAGGCTGGAAAGAGAAGCAAAGTCATTTGCTAGAGGCAGGTAGATTACCTACAAATTGTAGTTCAGAGTAAAATTACCACATATTCAGACTCCAAGTAAAAGGTATCCAATGAATTAATACAGAAAATAAGTACCAAGTAAGTGATCATAACAGCTGATCTAATAGTAAAACAAATCAATTACCAAAGTTTAAGTAGACACTTTGTTAATCCCCCTCATCCCATAAAACATTTAGAAATGTTAGAACAGGATAAAGTGCTTCCAGTTACAATGTATAGAGTTTATTATACATTTATTTGATCTCCAAATGGCACAAATGCTTCAGCAGTTAAACATAGCAATACAATAAAATGTGTTAAACAAGAGGTCTCATTTAATGAACTGTAGGTTCATGTTAAAGTTTATTCTTCATTCTGTGAAGTTAGTCACAGAGGGTAGACAATCCAGGAGCCACTTTGCTGCTTCTGGACATATTGTAGAAAATATTAAAAGCAGAAATTCCACTCCAATAGAAATCCTTAAGCAGAATGTTTGGCTTAGAAAGCTGGGTTATGTAGTGTGACAAAAACCCAACCACTCAGGTTTATGGAGTAATTACTTTCAAAACTGCTTTTCAAGTATGCCATAAAAATAGTTTGATGATCTAAAGAATTTAAGCGCGACAAAAAATGTAAAAACACAAGATATAAGGGGGAAATGCAGTTTTTGTGACACTTGACAGAGCTTCTTGCAAACAGAATTTAAACCACCTCAGAAGGTTTTCTGAATCATTAAATTCAGTTTCTCTTGTAGAGGTAACTTAGTGTAATGTGAGAAAATATTACAGTAAACTGTGTCATGAAGAAGAACAGCTGCAGCCCAAACAGCCCAAATGAGATGAGGTAAACTGATGAGGTATGAAAATGATTAAGATGATGGGCGTGGGTCAATTCCATGGGGAATGGGAAATGGAGACTGCCAGCACTTTGCCATGGAAGCACTCACTGCACTTTAGCACTTTGCTGTGTCATACCTTATCCAACACAATCCTGGATTCTGGTTGTGATCCAAAGACCCTGACTTCTGGATGGTTAAGTCCTGGTCCAGCAAAGCAGAGGGAGATGAACTCAGTGGATCACCTTGAACTCAAAGCATCGCTGGCCAAATTGTCAGTAAGGTGTCCAACTTTAGTTTCCTATTAAAGTTACTACTTCACTGGCAAAAGAATTACAAGTAATCTATTTCTTTATTTTACAACTTCACATGAAAACTCACAAATTGTTCACTAAAAAAAATATGATTCAGCATCTCTTCCATCAATAAATAAGCAGTTGAAAAATTCAGAAGTTTCCTATAAAGTAACATCTTGTACACCTAATGACTATAAGCATAATTTATGTGCAGGATGTTGAAGCAACAGTGCCGACAGTCCAGCTAGACAGGATGGCAGCATGAGGCAAAAAAGAAAAAGAAAAACACATGGTAGCATGACTAGGATCTAGTGGAGCTGCTGTGGTAGAGGGAAACGGAGTAGCTGCAGAGTAGAAATGCCATAATATTCAACTGATTCTTTAATTCAAATTTAAAGCACATGGAGGTAAGAACAATATATAGTCAGAAGAAGAGCCGCAATCCAAAAAGAAAAATATACCATACACACTTTGGGTTGTCAGTAAGTTTAAATTTCAGAGGCATTTAATATCAAGGTTTTCACAGATGGGGCGGGGGGGGGGAGTATCAAGAGTAGATAGAGCAACGTTTTAAGTGAAGTCCTTTATGTTTAAACAAGAATAATATTTTCTATGAACTTGTAGGGTGGATTATACATTTTAAGATTACATTGAAATAGGGGGGAAATTTTATTTTTTTATGGAATTTATGAACAAAATATTTAGCCAAAAGCTGTTTGCGATGTTTACCACTTCATTTTCAACTAAAAATCACTTTGATAATGCAAACTGTAAATGTTATAATTATAAGAAATCCAATCCAAGTGAAAATGGGAATTTCTGTTTCTATTTATATGCAATATTAAAAAAGTCAAGTCTTTTCACCTACAAGCAGAGATCCGCTAAAGGCAATGTCTGTAATCGGTGATATGAGAAATTTGTTTTATCAAAAAATAAATAAGATTCTGCTAAAAATTTAATTGCACCGTGAGGACTACGTTGAATCCTGATGGTTTCCTTTTTGAATGATAAAGCATGCAAAGCAAGGCAGCAAAAAAGAAAAATCAAAATCAGCAAAAAAAAAAACAAAACAAAAAAAAGAAAAAAAAAACGCATTCACTGAGGAAAAAAAAAAATTACAAGCAAACTTTGCATTGAGTTTCTAATTAGTTCTTACTGTAATTATTGACACTCCTGCTGCAGTGCCGTTGAGCTTGGGTCCATAATTAAAATGCTTCTTGATTTTTCCAGCCACAGCAAGCTGGTGCCCCTTTTCTGACAGACTGTCACCCTGAAAAATACAGACATTGCATAGCAACTTAGCTTGAGTTTCGGTAATACATGTTTGCAGTGATTTACTGAACTTACATTGACCCAGGGGTGATCCAGCACTTGTACAGCTGTGTATCTTTGATCCACAACTACCTGCAGCATCCCAGTGATCAGAGCCTAGAGATAAATGTGTTACCCATAAATATCTTGGAACATAATGAGAAAATCTGGTCTGACAGATTGTGAAGGATATTCATGGTAAAAGTCAACTTCCAGGCAACCTTGGCAGATTCAGATACATTGTCCCAGTATGGTGCTGGAAATTCAAGATGACCTTTTAGAATCTCTTCAAAGAGGGCCTCCTGGTCTTCACCACTGCTGCAAAAATAAAATGCACAGTTTAAAAAAAAATAGGGGAGAAATAAACATTTCACAACTGCAAAAGCGTACATCAATTAGTGATTATTTTTACTTGATGTAATAATAATAATGATAAAAAAGCACATACCTACGGAAAGGAGGAAAGCCACAGACCAGTATGTAAGTGATGACGCCCGCTGCCCAGATATCAACCTTGAGGCCATATCTGAAGTTACAAAATGAAACATCAGGTTGAAGAAAAACATACATTACAGTTGTTTTGGCCCCACAAACCACATTCGACCTTACCCTGTTTCAGCAACAATCTCTGGTGCTACATAAGTTGGCGTTCCACAAACAGCATAAAGAGGACCATTGACAACAGTAGCCAAGCCAAAGTCTCCTAGTTTCAGAGATTTACTACCATCTAGATGTTCGTACACCTGTGTGACAAGAATGGGCAAAAATGATGAGCAAAGCCCCTACTTGGTGAGACCGAAGTAAAACAAAACAAAAAAAATATTGCTTCCAAGCGCGTTTAATATTTATACTTAATTTTGCATTGCCAATAAAAGCTGTATACCAGTTGTGAGAATATACAGATAAGCTGCGCTGAAAAGTTAAAGTGAATCTTAAAGATTATTTTTGACAGAAACATTATCTGAGGTTAAACTGTAAGCTTCATGCATTACATCTCCAAATAACTGGAGAGGTTTTTACAGTGTTAAATCAAGGAAAAAAAAAAAAAAAACTTGTTGGTTTAGAGATATTGAGCTAAACAATTTTCAGCATAGCAAAAAACCCCAACTTATTTTAGGCTTGGATGAGAAAAAGGTAATCCAGCAATTCAATCCAAAAAATTAAAACAAAGATACATTTACCAAAATTAGGTCTATTTCAGGTGTATTTTTTAAAATTAAAACCCCAGATTTCTTTCTTTGAAAACGTTATTACATAACGATTTAAAAAGATTTTTAATCCACAATTTTTTACATTATAGATGACACATCCATGTGGAATAAAGCTGACTTGACAGCTGCCCAGCAGACAGTCAGTGACACATTCTCAAAGCAGGATAAGGTTTTTATAAATGCTTATTCCTCAGGATGTGTATTAAGACAGGCTTTATTAAGTACCACTTACCAAGAGATTTTCTGGTTTTATGTCTCTGTGCACAATATTGAGACTGTGGAGGTACTTGATGGCGCTTGCCAAGTTGAACAGCATACAACTGGCATCTCGCTCTGTGTATCTGTTGGAGGAGGTAATGGCATCAAAGAGATCTCCTCCCTGGATAAAAAGTTTTTAAAATGCAAACAATTACTACATGATTATGTAAACTTCCTGAAAGTGATTAATCATATTCTAAACATAACATGTATCAATATAACTTTTCAGGAAAGTAGCTTTGAACCTACATTTACTGATGTATTCACCTATAATCTATTTAACTTAGAAATGCAAAGTACCTTCACCAGCTCCATTACAAGATAGAGATCTCCGCGGGTGTCCATTTCCTCGATTAAGAGGACAATGTTTGGATGTTTCACACGCCTCAGGATGGACACTTCACTCTGTATCATGTGTTCCTGAATGATACAGAAAAGGAAAGCACATAACTTAAGAACAATTCAGCATTTAAAACACAATTTCACAAAGATGTTTAATCCCTGTGCCCCAAACACACACAAAGTAAAATACTAAAGGACAAATTAGAACAAATTTTGTGATTTGATGTGATTCTAGAGAAAGAAGAATGCCTACCTTTCCCTTACATTTGTCTTTGCTGATTATTTTTAAAGCGTACTCTCTTCCAGTTGATCTTTCTACACATTCACGAACCACAGCAAAGTTTCCATCCCCTAAAATCCTTCCAACTTTGTATCTGTCTGCTATGGAGGTAGGAACTGGGGAACATTCTTCCACTGGCTCAACTGAGTGAGAAAACATATCTATAATTTCTGAAACATATGGAATAATGTGTAGTTTTTTTTATGTCACTACCCCACCTTCACTGTTGGGACCATCTCCTTCATCCATGGAGCTGCATACCTTGGTAGAGGCTAACGAGAGTGAAGAGCCACTGTACTGGGATCCCTAAAAACAGGAGGGGGGATCCCCAAATGATCACATCATAAAAAAATAATGGCAACACTTTCTAAAGGCTTTAGGAAGAAAAGCTTCAAAAACTCAAATTACGTCGAGTCCAAACACAGAAAAGACAAAAATGTGATGCAGAATTGATACATGAGACCCCAATACAGAAATCTGATATAAGCAATAGAGGACAATTTCAGGAAAATATTTAACTACAATACTATAAATGAAATTGTAATTTAGAGAATTTACATTATATACAAATTAAGTTGCACACAAATTCATGGAGCATGAAAAACTATGTTAGTAATTACACCCTGGCATCCCTTTGCATTATGGTTGTAATTTGAACAATGTTGCAAATCTGCAGGTATATGTGATTCTTGCAAAACAACAGTGACATGAAAACAAAACAAAAAAGTTATGAAATTTTAGTAAGAGGCCATTCAAATCTTGCATGTGAGCACTAAAGAAATGGCCCCAATTCTTTAAACGTCCATAAATAAACATTTTTGTTTAATTACATCCCCCTAATATTCACTGTCTTAATTCACAACATTTTAAAACATTCAAGGGTCTACACAAAACCTTATTGCTGTAATATAATATGTAATATATTATCCCAAATATTTTAGTGCCTAAAGCAAATGAATGTTGATCCACACAGATGAAAATACAATAAACAGTAACTATGAAATACCCATTTCAGACAAATAAGCATCTCTGGATGCAGTTTCTATGCCATCGTACATGTAGCAAAGAAAACAGCAAAGTGCAACAGTATCATTTTAGTACAACAGAAACCTGATAATCTAAGACAAAAGAGCCCTTTCAAAGCATGACATATGGCATAGCCAAAAGGTTTAGAAATCATTTGACTATGGGCACAAGATAAGCTCAAGACAAGAAAAAAAAGTAAATATTCAACGACAGCACAGAAGTAGTTCTCCATTCTACAAACTTTGGCTGTTATTACCTGTCGTCTTCGGAGGCTAGCAGGACTGGTTAAAATGGGACTTGGAGATTTTCCAGAACGAGGTGTAGAAAGCGTACTGCCCGCAGTGCCATTTGCTGTTAAGACGGCAAAAAAAGACTGATAAGGAACCAAAACATGGGAAGTTCAAGTTTTAATTATTAAACTTATAAACACACATTTACCTGATCCGGCAGGTGAGGGAGACTTGCTTCTGCGAGACATTCCACCAGTTCTTTGCAAGGAACGACCATGAACTGTGGGGAGTCGGCCATATGACGACGACTTTGTCACCCTGCATTCTGGTGAGGAAAAATACATTCAAAGCATGAAATGTGTTTTACCATTCAAGGTGATTAAGATTCTATTTAGAATAAGCAATCATTCTGAGACATGAGGTGGAATCTGGAAAAAAAGATTCTGGACAAAACTAGGTCAAAAATGGAGGGGAAGAAGTATTGCCTGCAGACACACACACCTCATTCCAAGTATAGAACTAGATCAGTCAGTGAAAATATCATCTGCATTCAGAGGTTGGCATATTTCCAGTAAATCTCCTCAGACCAGATTAAATTACCTCTGAGCTGTGTTTAAGCAGCAAATATACTGTGCAAAGGTTAACATACTTTCCCACAACATAACTTAATATAAAACAATCTACAGTGCAGTGAAAAACGGTTAGACACAAGTTAGTGTAAGATGATTTGATGTGAGAAGAGGGAACACAATATTACAATGCTAAATAAAAGACACATTAAAGAATTATCTGGGAAATGGGGAGAAAAAAAATTTTAGCTTGCCAAGCATTTATATAGGACACAAACAAAGATACTTAAACATGTTTATGAACTGAAAGTCAATATCACATTTAGCCCACTCAAATCCTTATAGACATACTTACCATTTTCATCCAAATTGAAATCATCTTGATAGCGAAACTTTTCAGGACCACAAGCAATAAAAATGTCATCTTCTGCAAAAAAGTCCTGAAGACATGTGATCTGTCAAAGAGATTTAAAACAGGATTCTTAAAAACTACTCTTCAAAGAAAATACCCTATTTTCCATAGAGGTTAATGTTTTTATCTCAACTGATTTTAGCTTTGGACATTTCAAAATTATTAATTGTTCAGTTTAAATTGGTCAAATGGCTTTTTCAAGACTCAAGTCGCACTCGTCTCAGGACTTGTAAGCCTACCTTTGGACTCAAGTAGAAAGACTTGACTAGTAAAACACTCATTTGGTCCCACCTCTGGGTGATACACTGCACATTTAAACGCAGTAATTACCCTTTACTGCGTGGGATTGTGTAAAACAACAAAAAAACAACTCCGACATCCATATCTGATAATGTCAAAACAATATTGTTCTTAAGGTGAAAGCAAATAAAATGTCATGATTGAAGAGCTTTGAAATGTGTATCTCTATTCTGAAATGTCAGTGAGCACCAGTTGATACACTTAGGAAAAACTAACATTTTTAAAGAGCTCATGCTAAAAGGCATTTCCACTTTTCCTAAGTAGGATGGTTTGAGTCAAACTGTATAAGAGTTTGACAAAATTAAGTTGTTCATTGTCTAATTAGCTAGACATGCACAAGACATTCCCCACTGGCTTAGATATTCCTTTTGAAAAATATAAAACCCATATAAAGTGTGGGAATGCTAAGGCCTTGCCAGACTGTCAACATGTAAATATAAACTATAAAGCATGAACTAAAATCTCCTCACCATCACATATTTCATGAATTTTAGAAACACCCAGTATGCATCAAAAGTATGACCTGTTTGTTTAATAAAGGTTAAAGAACCATGAAAACTCCCTCTTTGATGACAGCGGGTGATCATCTGGCCATCTGTTGGCACAACATGACAAAGCAAGCACTGAATAAAGAGCACAGAATGGCAGAGATCAAATTTACTAAACTGTGTAATAAACCCACAAAGTACTCACACCATTAGAGAAACCTAGAAAAAAAATATTAAAGAATCATAATTGTATACAAGACAAGTAGTTTCTTTGGGACTGAGGAGGGTGATTCTTGGGAATGACCCACTTCTCTAGGTACAACCTGCTAGTACCTGGTTGGAATCCTTATCGCCTTCAGAATTGCCTTTTGTTTTCTTCTTGGCATGGATTAGGAAATAAAAGATGTTGGAAACATCCTTCTTGAAAATGAGTGGCAGTCAACTATATATCCATAATGAAAATCTGCTAAAGGTAACCTGTTTAAAATCAGCTGACTGTAAAGGTCACTTACTTCCCTTTCATGACAAGGAGACCAGTTTGAGATGATTTGAGCTTTGTGACATGGTGCTTGATCTTACTGAAAGTAGCCATCACCTACTGTAGCCCATCTGTTCCACTTTGTGTGCTCCAATATGGTATTCTTTATACTTTGGTTAGAACAGGTAATTATTTAAACCACATTTTCCTTTTAAATGTGTCAAAAAAAAAAAAAAGTAAATTTTCCTCTGGCCACTAACATCCAGTGAGCACACAACTATTGCTCACTAGATATCTTCTCCATTTACAGTCAGTCCCTCTTGACTGACCATCTTAAGAGATGGTCGTATGTCAAAAATCCAATAGCTCAGCAGTTTTTTAAATGCTCATATTAGCCAATCTGACATCAACAACCAATCCATATTCAAAATCGAGTTACCCCACTGCTCCATTTGAACTTCTGAAATGAGTCTTCATCACATTTAGATGATAAATGCTTTGAATTGCTGTTTCCAAAAGATTGAACAAGTGTATGTCAGGGACATTCAAGTTAATGGCAACAATAAAGTTCAATGGTTTAGTTCACTCCTGACTTTAAAAAGATGTGTCCCCACGTATGTTCTATGGCATTGCAAAACAAAAACTAAACACATTAACGTCAGACACAGTCATGCTGCCATATGCACAAAACGGCAGAAAGTAAAACGCAGATGAATCCGGCCACTAACTCACATGCTCACTGCTCTGCTGCAGAGACTGTTACTTAGCAACCACTTCAAGAAACCATTCATCCCAGTGTTACAGCTAAAACAGAAAGCACACAGGACAGAGTTTTTGAAGTGAATTTTAAAGGAGTTACTATTTTTATGGGATGCTTAATCAAGCTTTTTATTAGTTGCCACATTCCTTTCCCTTAAAAACAGGCAACCTCCTAGAATATTATAATTTCAAGAGCTTTCAATAGTAGTATTTGGGTATACTGTGGCTGGCTAATCAATCAATGTAAATACATGTCAATAACCATTGTGCAAAAAGTACTTTTCTGGAAATACTTCAATATTTAGGAGACTAATCTGAAATCAGATTGCATGGTTCCATCTAACAGTGTTCTGCTGTTGTAGGGATATGGGATGGAGACCTAGAAACCCATTTCTGGTAATACATTTAGCAATTATTCCCAGGTGATTTTTAACGTACTGTGCTCCGTCTTTGAGTAAGAAAGAAACTGCAAGAGGGATGACAGGAAAAAAAAAAAAAAAAACATCCAGAAAACCTTCAGTACAGCAGTAGTCCAAAGCTGTACTGAGCTTTGGACTACTGGTCCATTTAGAAAATCAGAATGGATCAAGCTTATCCCCACGTCATTCAAGTACTGTAAATATCAATTTCCCATAGATCATACCTTGGTAAAACTAAAAGCGGAGCTAACTAATGCACATAGGCCATTTACTCCCATTCAAGCAATTAATCTTTTAGAAGGTAGATGAAAAAAAAAAAAAAAGGATAAGAGTACTCTACAATACAGAGCACTTAGTTGTTGGACTTTCTTATACGACTTTAAATGCAAAACATCCAGAACTAACATATAGCTAGCTGAACTTATAACAATATTGATAAAGTTTAATGAAATGTACGTTTTTGATAATCCTATTAATGTCGATCATCAAAACTGAAGTTTCATAGACGATTGATTCCAGTGACCGGAAGGGTCAATGTGCAACCTCTTCAACTTGAAATGACAGACTCATATTTCTGAGTAACATTTTACAATCTTGAAGATGATGGTAACATAAATATTTGAATAGGCAAGGAGAGCACTAAAACTGAGTACAAACACAACCCATAAAGTAAAATATTTTTTTTGGAAACAAGAAAAAAAAAAAAAAAAAGAATGACTCCATTGATGCCAAAGGGTTCCTAAGCTTTTGTGACATTAAAGATATATCCGTTTTACCCAGTTTGCAAATGTATATAAAATAACTAAATGAACAAACTCAAAACTTGAGTTTTACAGAACAAGAGAAAATTAACACCTACCATTTTGCCATCAACAGTATATAGCCTTTTGACGACCCCAGAGTCCAGCTTGATGGCATCTGTGATGTCACTCATGACTTGATCAAAGGAGTGTGCCGTCTTCCTATTGAGCAAGACCCGAACAGCCTTGCGAGGTTTGACTCCACTGCGGACAATCGTCACCAGTTTGGGCTTTATGAAGTCTTTGGTCTCCCTGGTTTCTGGGGATCCAGCCATGGCGCTGCCAAGGGAAGAAGGATCGCGGACAGAAGCTGCAGTCCTGGCACCAACTGCCCAGTTGGGATTCACATTCTTCGTATAGTCTAGTTTCTTGAAAGGCTCTATAGATGCACAAACATAGCTTTCTCCTGCAGAAAGTTGGAATAGAAAAGCTAAAATACAAGTATGAAACATAATGCTAAAATGTGACAATGATTGAATAAAGAGCCGAGTATGAGCACATGTTCTTAGATGGCAGTGCCATTTTGTTTACATCATGCACTTTCCGACTTGATTGGACTATAATGTTTGCACTTAAGACAGCTGACATAACTTGCCTATGATTCAATATAAATTAAAATTTTTAAAGTTACAACAAAAGGGCACAAACTCACCTTCCACCAGCTGTTCTATGTTGGTAATCTTGGTTACTCCGTCAACAGTATATATGGTCCTTACTCCTTGGGGCAAGTTGACATTATCTGAGAGAGATCTAGTGAGATCTGCAAGGAGAGCATCTAGTGATCTAAATCTCTCCTGAGAAATGGCATACACAATCCCTTTAAAGTAGCGGTCACCGTTGCGGTAGAAACGAATCTTCTTGGCCTTCTTTTCTGAGCTCAGTGTTTGCAGTGTCCTGGTTCTGTAAAGGCTGCAGTGAGCACTATGAGTTGGACTAGGGAGACCATTCCCTCTGGAGCCCCTTCGGGTGTATCTCTGAGACTTGTCCCGCTCATCAAAATGCTCCAGGTCCATGACTGCTGAATTACACCCTAAAATAAAAAAGGAACAAACAAAAAAAGAAAATCTTAAAAAAAATCCTTTATCTGAAACTGAGTAAAACCCACCACATTAGAACCATGTTTTGTGACAGGCTATATTCTCATTCCGATTTGTGCAAGCTCTAATGCTGCAACTGTTCCTAGTAAACACATAAAGAAGCATGTCACACCCATCTAATGCTCCCTGGTGTCTCATAATATAAACAGTTTAAAATTGAATACATATTTTAGACAATTATTAAATGGACATAACTACCCAACTTATTTTTCAGAAGAAAAATTATAGTAAACTAAACACGAATAGAAAATAAATGGTAAAATAAATAAATAAATAAAATTCTAATTCCATTGCAGTCCCTTACCTTGGAGGTGAGGATACAGAGGTAGGCAAAAAGGGTCTGTGCAGAAGTCTTAAATATTCTTATTTATGCGATGCCTTGGAGGAAGCATACGTCCCTTTGTTGCCCTGTGATTGTCCTTAGCCGTCCCGCTGCGTCTGTTCTGTTGTGTGTGCTTACATGCAGACTGGAGGCAGGGCAGCCGGTGTCCTCTACCCTCCCCTGCTCTTATTCCATTGCGGTGATTTAGCAGACCGCTGCAAGAACGTGCCGTCAGCATGGCCCGCGCACGTTTATGACGGAGCGCGCAAACGCAGGATGCGCGGTCACGTAAGCCATACAGTAAAATGAGGATTAAACAGAGTAACATTGTGTAGATAAGATAGTAGAAAGGGATACCAATCGCTCCTCCGTTTTTCTTAACATTGTGAGTTGATGCATAGAAGAAAAACTGTCATGATGTGCTTCATGCACAATCATGCGTGCATGATTGTGCATGAAGCGTTTTGGGGTACACTGGTTGAAGCATAAGCGTAACAGAATACAGGTCATTTACCCTCAAGAGTATTGTCATTTACCCTAGTGTACCAGTTTAGGTGCACTAAACAGTTTAGTGTACCTAAACTGGTACACTAGGGTAAATGACTAAACTGGGAATCAGTTTAGTGTACCTGATTTCCATTAAATCCACTCTTTCCCGCTTTTTTTTTCTTTTTCGTTTTTTTTTTTTTTTGTTGCTCTGATAATTTCATAATCAATTTATCTCGATTTAACAAATTTCATCATTAAGTCACAACACGTACTATACACGAGTGAAAAGGGAAACAGGAAACCTGCCCCGTTCTCAATAACTACAAAACATTTTCATGGCCGTATTCATCAAATTAATATATTGCAAATGTTCTCAAAGTATACGATTTGATATTTTTTGTGTGTTCAATTGATTTATATATTTTTTTAAATTGTCCAACTTTCCTCCATGCATCTTCCTCAAACATATGAATGATGAAAAAAAAAACATGATAAATAACTGTTCAATTTATTCCCAAAGTTGCAGACAATCTGTGTATGTAACAAAACAAAGATAAGTAGGTCAAATTAATGACGAAGATAGCCGAGAATGAGGTTGGCATTTTACACAAACATCTGCTTTGGCTACGACTTTGTACTTCGTTTTTAAAAGGGGTCTGTGAATTGATGACAGACATCTCTTCGGGTAAATATTTAAAGCTAAGCGCACTCTGTAATACTTCCCATTTAAAGAAGAGATCTGAAATCCTTACCATTTGGAGCGCATGTCATAAACTCACCGTCCTTTACAAATCACTTTGACCTGTTTCACACAGGTGTAGGTGATGTGTTTAATTAACTTCATCAGACAGATTCTTGTCACGTCAAAAGCACGTGACGGCTGGCTCTCTTATCTCCGGGTGAATGATTTTCTCAAGGGTAACTAGGACTTAAAAAAAAAAAAAAATATATATATATAAAAGGGTGAAGATTTTGGATCCAGCTCCACTTTTATTAGTGATATTGTTTGCTCAACTATGCCAACACAAACATTAGGACTTGGCTTTAATTCAAGAGCCTTGATAAATCCTTGGAATCTTGAAGGCGGCAAATTGCTGATCAGGCTAAACATCTAAAAGTTATTAACCAACAACAGCAAAGGGGGAAAAAAAGAGATTGTTTCTTTGAACATTAGTATCATGTCTCTGTCTCTCTCTCTCTTTATTGTCATTACTTTTTGTATGGCAGGCTAAACTGACTCATGAAGTTTATAATATCCAGAAATGATAATTGTTGAGCTTAACAGCACTAATAATAGGCAAAGGCAATTTGCCTTTTGATTCTTGCATTGCATTGTTATAGCAGCAGCTGACTTCAGAGTGCCTGTGTACTCAACCAAGAGTTTGGGTTATGAGTCTCTTCCAATTGTATTTATTGGGCAAGAAGCAGACTTTCTTTTAGACACACCAGGAAAGGATGTTTGGATTAATTAAACTGAATCTCAATGTAGCTGTCAGAAAAGTATTGTTTCTGCAGAAGTGCTTAAGCCTTACAACACTAAGCACAAACAAGACTTCTATTAAGGTTCTAGGAATGTGTTTTTATTACAATTCAAAAAGTTTAACTCTTCCTGGTTTCTAAAACAAAATTAAGCAACACTATCTGTCATCATTGTAATCCTGAGATTAACCAAGGCAGTAGAGTCATAACACTGCACTAGGAATACATTTAATTACTATGTGTGTATTCTCATGCTTTGCATGAAGATGCCGGAGATACTGGAGTGATTTATTTTTTTTGTCAGTCAAAAAGTCAGCAGGTGCTTACTGTCTTATCTGTCTTATGGAAATTGCAATATTAGCTGCACTGAGGTTCTGCTGTGGAAGGCTATTTTCACTAGGAAGAACATAGTTGACAAAGTGCTGACCAATGTTAAAATCTATAGATGGAAAAAGTGAATGTTACACTCATTGAAAAACAAGATCAAGCAACATATTTTTTGGTTTATTAAATGAGTTTCATCAGTCCAGAGGAAGTGTTTTTGTACATACCATGTTTAACCTGGTGTTTTCTTTCAGCCCTCATCACTGGAAGACTCAGTGAATCTGCAAGAAAAGTGGCCATCTACCACACTGACTGGTTCTCTGATGGATCAAACTTTTGGTTCAAGCTGGTAGCCTCAACCCAGTGCAGGCCCGACCAATACTGTTGGACAAATCGACTGTTCCATGGGGACAAATGCTACCAGTGCGCCAGGATCAATTTCTATCAGCCTCGTTTCAAATCATGGAAGACCATTTCCTAAACAAACCATCTGCATCTCAGGACTTCATTTCAACTGACCCTCTTTTAGAGGGTCATCTTTTAGTCATGTGGTACCAGCACCCTCATCTTTAAGCCAAACGCCTTGTGAGGTGACTTCTAACCAAATTGATTGTCATAATGAAACTCCACAAGAATTAAACTGTGCCTTGAGAAATGTTGATTTAGACCATAGTGACCTCATTGGTCATTGATTGATTCAGCACCTAAAATGTTAATCATTAACATTTTGAGGAAAAGTTGTTTGATAATGACTAATAAGTAGCAAGTGGAAATATACTTTTCATTTGTCAAAATATTTTTATTGAGGTTTTTCAGGTGAAAAGTGTAAGAGTGCCATTATTGATCTAAAGATTTTAATCATCAGCTGGCAGCCAAAGGCTAACACTGGACCATAAAGGGAGACAACATGATACAGTTTCACAAAATGGGGGAATGATACCAAGTTAGGGTCACACAAATTAATTTCCAATTTATTACTTGTTTTGTTCACCTCACACACAGAAGAAACCTTTATTAGTAACATTTCTAAGACAATTCTTCAGTAAGATTGCACAACAAAAGGCAGTATTACAGCTTGTAGGTTAATACAAATATCAGAATTTATAGTTACACTTCATACTATCAGGTTAGGCAATATTTTAATCTCCTTAGTGGAATGTAGGAATCTTCTTTAAGGATGATTAAATAAAGAAAAATGAAAACAAAGAAACATTAAAGTTTCAATTTATCCAGCATGTTAGACTTAACATTGTTTCTAAGCACACTAAGATAAAATGTTAAACTCCAGACAAAACCATTATATGTGATCAAAATTAAACAAATTTTTTATAGACCAATTTAATCTGATAACACAAACATATTCGAGGTTTTTAAACATTTACCCCATTTGTAAAATATCGCCCTTAATTTAAATATGGAGAGCATATCAATGTGCTTCAAGTTTTGGTTTCCACTTTCTGGATGTTGATCCAGCCGCTGTATGTTTAAAGTGCATGAAAGCCATACCATTGTGTAGAGTATGCACATCACAGTAGCTACTTAGCAAATATAGAGCATGTTCTTATAAATAATGAGTATTAAGTATAGACCTGATTAGTAAATAAGTTTTAAGGCATTGTTGAGAAAATGAGGCAGGATATCAACAGCTATTTGGTGAGTTTCTCCACTTCCTTCCCGTTTGGTGGTTTTTCCTGAAGCTTGTAGTCTTCCAAAATAGCCTGTGCCGTTTGCTTCCCAGTTCTTTTAACCACAGCTTTGATCCCCAGGTTGTCAATGTTGAAGGCAGTAATACCGACATTAATGGCAGAATTGACAGCGTTGTCCGTGGCTTGTCCCGCTGCTGTGCCGTACCTTCCAAGTTGGCAGCAGAGTCAAATTGGGTGAGAGGTCAGAGTAAGAGAATTAATTAGTATGGAGTGCAAGGACTGTAAATATGCCATGCAGGAGTTCCACTTTACAATTACACCCAAGCAAGTTCACAAACCAAAATTATTTTTATTAGCGGAAGTTTTCTGCAAGCGGAAGTTTTCTACTTAAATTAATGCTGAAGGTCTTTAAAATTCTCATCTTGCTTAATGAATCTTAGAATAGTTTAATACAACCAAAATTATTCAAAGTAGAAAGATGGGCAACACTAAGATGGGGTGTACATAAGACTGACATGACACCTGTCATGAACATGAAGGAGTCTTTATGAATGTCTATGACTGTTGTCATAAAGTGTCATTCGGTAAATAATGACACTTTTAAGGCAAAGTTGCTTTAAAAGTTGCCTTGAAAGTCAATTAAAAGTCCCAACTTTGCATTATTTTGGAAATAATGACTTTACATTAAAGCTGGCACTTTTAAAGCAACTTTGCACTAAAAGTGTCATTTACTGAATGACACTTCATGACAACATTCATAAAGACTCCTTCATGTTCATGACAGGTGTTATTTCATGTTTATGACAGTGTCATGTCAGTCTTATGCACACCCCGTCAAATAAAGTGTTACCGAAAGGATGTAGCAAAACTCCAGTATTGAGTGTGTATTCATAATTTACAACAGAAATTTGAAATGGTTATAATTAATTTGTATAAGACCCAACTTCAATTGATAGAGAATGGAGAGATTTCAGTCAACCAGAAATCAGTGAAGCAGCATACTGAGGAGAATAAGCACAAGTGGAAGGGAAGTAAAGTGAATCACTGCTGAAAAGGACTGCAAAGTGGATTGTGGAAAAAAGGGGAACTATGTTTAATTAGTGTCAGAACAAGTTAAAAAGCTGTGTATTGTTAGAAAGAATTACTGTTCTTCTCATTAGATGCATCAAAGACGTTTTGTAGAGCTCTATATCTGTAAAGCAAATTGAGGAGGAATACAAGTGAGCGTTTGATTTAGCTTCTCTTGTGCAAGAGGTCATTTGCAACATACAAAGGAAAAAAAAAAGTCTAGTAAACTGAGAGAACGGTGGAGAAAATCCTTTTCACAAAAACTTACTTATGTTTTATGGTGGTGACTGTTTCTGCTGCAACATTTGTGGTGATGTCCTTAGCAGCTGCTTCCAAACCATTCCAAACAGTTGCGAATCCTAGTAACAAGAAAAAAAACACTTTTTTCTTGTATTCTTAATGACACTTTTCTTGCTTTTTTTTAATGAGTCAAGCAAAAACAAACCTTTACAGTGGTTGGATCCAAATAAATAGCCCAAATCTGGTTTCGTAATGTTATAGAACTATTTGGTACAAAAAAATGGAGCTGATTGGATCTTTTTGTACCAGCAAGACTCAGTAAGTCTTCACCTTCTGATTGTTTAAATTCAAAATTGAACAGGAAAATGGGAGCCAACACTGCAAACACGCCTTCACCCGCCAACACTGCCTGGGAAACCTATTGCTAACATTTTGTCAACCACAAACATCAGTACAGTTATAGTAAATGTACTGATGTTTGTTACATTTTGATGTTTTTTACATTTTTCTGTAACAGAAAATGGTGCATTACTACAGTAATCTTTAGATGAGACACTAATTAGCAAAAAATAAAACAGCTTTAAAAATCATGCATCTTTTTCTTCTACTTTACAATGGTGTCCTATCTTGCATTTCCCTGTAGTAAAAAATACAATGACAATAAGGTTTGTTGTTGAAATGTTACATAGTAATATCTATGAATGAGTTAAAAGGCAATTAATACTTTCAAAGAATATTCTATAGACTCCTTGGAGGTAACAGAAGTGTAGTTTGACCTTACCTTGCACTCCACTGGCAGCCACCACCATCGCTCCGTCCATGTTCGAGCGCCCGTCTTTGTCCTTCTTCATGGACTCAGGAATCAGTTTGCCACCGTGCTTTTTCACATGAGGAGCCAACTCTCGACCAACACAGTTAGCCACAGTACACACACCGTCCACTGCACAGGAAGAGCGCCACTCAATTAGAGGTTCACCACAAAACCCACCGGTCACACAAGGTCAGTAAAAAAAAAAAAAACATGCGGGCAGGAAGTCGTGTCAGTCACCTAGAAACTGGCTGACTTTAACGGCGCCTCCTGTTGCTTGCTTGGCCACGTAGAGGCTTTTGGTCACGGTGGGGCTCACGTCGGTGGGCTTGTCCTCTGGAGTGATGTGTTCCCTGAGCTTAGACGCCCCTTTCTGTATAGCCTTGCCTGTGTACTCAGCCCCTTTGACCAAACCCCAGCTTAACCAGGAAGCACCTAAGGAGATCAAAGAGGGTCTGCTTCGATGCACTTCTGAGCATTGAAATTTCACACAAATAAAAGATGCTGGACTTTAAGGACAGAACATGACCTCACCAGTTAAGATCCCACTCGCCACTTTTTCACTCCACTCAGGCAAAGATTTCTCCTCCTCGGTTTCTGCAGACGCCGCCTCATCAGCTGCAGGTGGTCTCTCCCTCTCCTCAGGTGCAGCAATGGATACCTTCTGACTGAGATTAACAGAGTCTGCAGCTTCATCTGGGGCCTGACCAAACACACACATGTATTAGTAAGCAACTGAAAAACGACCAAACGGTGTATGAAAATAATCTGTTTTCAGTCCAATTCGTTGGAAGAAAAAGAAATCTGGCTCTCAGTTAATCCAGTATAGAAAACAGAGAGCGTCACAGAACACAACAGCTCCTCTCATTCTGGGGTTCTCATCACAAAGCGCCATCTGTCCACCCCAAACAGACGGCCGTTTTCAAAAAAAAGGCAGAGCAAAGTTGGAGCTGAAAATCTCAAGTCTTCTGCTTGTACTAAAAATAATAAAAAGAGCTTACTCTTTGACAGGATACCACATCCATTAGAGAAGATATCTACCCTGACTGCATTCGAGGAACGTGACCTTGTCTGGCATTACTCTGAAGCGGCATCTCTCCTTCCACAAAGACTGAACTGACGTTTGTCTTTCAGCTGAGGCTCTGAGCTTGTTTGAAGTGCTGCAGATAAGAGCATTATGCCTGATTAATTCTCCTCACCTGCCAGTATCAAATCCCCTCTCTGCTGAGGCAGGGGTAACTTCAGGAGGGACACCAGATCAGAAGTAAGTAGGACCAGGCGTTTCTTGCTAGGTTAACGTGATTTACCGAAAAATTGGGAATTGTCTTCGGTCAGCAGCCTTTACATGTCCCGAGTACAACAAAAATTTTTTGGCTCTTTTCCATTAAGAGTCAAGTAAATGCCAAAAATGCAAATATTTCATAGTCTTATGACGTTCCTTCCAAAGTACCCTCAGGCTTTAATGTTTATTAGGATTTTATGTGATAAACTAATGCAAAGTAATGATGCATACTCATACAATCTGTATAGTGGTATTTGTATAACCAAACCCTAAATAAAATCCAGAGAGATTAACTGCCTTCAAAAGTCACAACCTCATTAGTAAATAGAGTCCGAATGCGAGTAATTTAATATCAGTACAGATCCAGCTGTTCTGAAGAGACCTCGGAGTGAACAAAGTCATAAAAACCCAGGAACATGGCAGGTCAGGGATACAGTGGTGAAGAAGTTTATGAAAATTTGCTTCAGTGTCACCATCTAATATGAATATTGCTGTTATGGCTGGTAACCAATGTTCTTATACATTTCATTATCCTTTCGTCAACTTGGGGGGGGGGGCAGCGAATGACCACATCGCTGACACCACCACTGCTCCTCTGCTTCAGTTAAACTCCCATCAATCTTGTGTAGCCTCACTGTCACATGACCAAACTCCTTCCCTCCCTCTTCAGAAACAAATGGCAACAAGATGAAAATAAATGTTGGTTGTTAGCAGCAATCAGGTTTTATTTATCGAACCAATACTGATACGTTAAAAAAAAAGGACTAAAACATTAGAAATTTATTTTGTATTTGAACAAGAAGGTTGTTTGTAAAATGAAAAAGGCATATGTCAAAAGGTACCGTTTTTCATTTATATCATTATAAAAATCTGCAAGTATATTTATGCCCAATTAAAAAGTCTTTATTAGCATTACAACAATAAAACCCTTCTTTTAACTGCTGGCCAGTTTTTGGCAGGGTTTCATTGGTATATTGATGAGGTATCTTTGATGATGAGCTATTTAAGGTTGTGCTTCCCTCCCTGCCATCACACACTTAGCTTGCCAGTGAGCTAGAGCAGATGCATGGTAAACAAAGCTCAGAGTTGGGCTAGAAATTGTAACTAGTGATCAAAGTGTTGACTTTCAAAGTACAGAGATGAGAACATTTTAAATGCCCGTTATCCTGTTGTGTGTCCAAGTTATGCGTCAGTTTCCTAGAATAGCTCTCTGTGCCTCCCAGCAGCACAAGAGGATTTGCTAAAAGCAAATTGTGTAAATGTTCCCTGGTGACTTTCAACACTGAGAAGCACAACAGGAATAAATGACAGCAAGTTGGTGATACACATCTAGAAATGCGACCTTGCCAGATTTGTGCATGTATTTTGAAAATATGTATACATTTTTAAATAATCAAATGGTGTTGATGCAGCCATTACACTGACCTGAACCCTGAGGTCTGTCATCTGAGAGAGCAGGTTCTTAAACAAGGCTCGGTCTGCTGCCGGGAGCTCAGACGACAACACCACCCCGACGTAGTAACCCGGTGCCGGCGCCATCATGTCCGGAAACATAAAAACTCCGGTGTTACACTCCAGCACTGGAGAGTTCACAGACATGAGAGGGTAGATCCAGTCACACACCTGTCATGACAAAAAGGACAGTTAGGAAAACACCTGGAAGTGACACAAGAGATGGTGGTTTGCCTCCATTTATGACAAAAAACAACAGAGGGCAAATTTACACAGAATATTAACAGGGAGAGGTTGTTTTTAGGGCTTTACTCAAACTTGATTTAGAGAACACTGCCGTCTTCTGATTGCTGCATGTCTAACAAGGTTACAGCATAACAGGATAAGCAGGGTTTATTCCCTCTCACTCATGTGAATCACTGATGTCACAGAGTGTAACAGAAGGACAACGGGGAAATTCCCCAGTAAAGAGTAAAATTTCAGCCTCATGACCCAGCAGGAAGACGAACAACAAAATAAACCAGCAAAATATAATTTAACACATTACATTTATTCTGTCCTGGCTCAATCTGTGTTTTCAGTTATAAACTAATTTATTGACATACTTTTGATTAGTTTGTCTTATCAGGGTGTAGTGTGTACACACAGCCTCCACGTTAAACAAATCAATATAGTGGTTGACAGACCAAACAACAACTAAAACAAACCAATAACGTTGGCTCGAGAGGCCCAAGCTTTGCAAAATGTATTATTCCTTTTCATTGTCTCTGGATGCCATGTACCAGTAATCAAAACTCTAAAACCCAGATTCAAAGCATTTAGTGATTAGGAACAGTGCGACAGGTCTAATCCTGACCTGGTATTCTCTGCTGGATGACATCATAATCAATGGGATTAAGGTACTCGCATGGTTGTTTACACAAGGCAAGGAATATTGATCATTAACAAACCAATGTCCTACCCCAGTCAAACAGATCTGGAGTCCATCTTAAAGTCAGATTACAGGCCACAAGATGGACTAAAATCAGACGGTGACACAGCAGTAAGAGTTGTTTAGACCTGTTGCATCACAGGTCTACGAAGGTGGCCTATAATCATCATTATCTGAGGCTCTGTATAAAGATGGCGTTCTGTCCTACCTGCAGAAATGCTGGCGGTCTACTGGGCATCCTGTCCGAGGGATCACTGGTGAACTTCACCAGCCGCAGGTAGCCGGGGTATGATGGGGCGCTTACTTGCCCCTCGGGTGTGACAAAGAATATCTGAACACCATTAGGGATGTAAAGCAGCTCTTCCCCGTCCTCACCCACACTCTGAGGAGATGACGAGGAAGTAGACGTACGACTATAGAAATCATCCCCGACCACCGACATCTCTCCTGATTCTGTGCCATAAGAGATAGAGACATGGCCATCAGCAGCCTGAGGAGAGTAAGCTGGTGGTTGCTCAGCTGGAACCACCGGAGTATGGCTCGCAGCTACGCCTCTTGCAGCTCCTGTGGCTAGGCATGGCGGGGCTGGTCTTTCTGGCTTTGCTTTGGTGTCGAGCTTTGGATAGAGACCTCCAGAAGACACGTGTGCACCACTGGAACTCTGCGTGGGTGCAGACTCGAGGTCAGAACTGGTCTCCAGCATGGCAAGGCGTGTGGTGATGTTGTTCAGCGTCTCCTGCATCTTCTGCTGCATTCGCCGGGCCGATTCCCAGGAGCTGCCAACACACTCCTCGCCCTGAGAAGGCACGCTGATGCCCCTGAGAAGATGCTGTCGGCCTCGTTTGTAGAACTCCAGAGCCTGAGACTTTTCCCCAGCTTCATCTGCTGACAGTCCTTTATTGATGCACTCAAACCCTCTTTCATAGCCATCTTTGATCACTTGGAGTCTGGCATTATCAAATGCATCTTGTTTGGCCTTCTCCATGCCCTCTGTCACAAGGAATTTCAGACATTTTAGAAGCATAAACAATCAACCAAGCAACAGCACTAATGGTATTGAGATAACCTTTAAACTTTACTTTAAGGCAACAAGTTGCTCAACACTTCACTGGTACTAGCTACGCGACACATGCTATATAAATGTCTAAAATGTTCTTATTAGGGTCTCAACATGCTAATCCTGGTGGTTAAACTCAAGCCCACTACAACTAACATGTCAGTATAAACAAAATAGGCTTTAAGGCCTGGATTTAAGAAGTCAGCACTTACTCTGTTTACATGACATTGACAGCTAATATATCCGAGTGACTTCATTAGCATGCGCAGCTTCTTACCTTAGCGGGTCAAGTATCTGTGAACAGCTCAACTAGCAACTAGCCGTCGTCTTATCTGTCTTTTATTTCAAGTACTGAATAGTATTAGCTCGAACAGACACACCTGCTCGCTAAAGTTAAGTGGATTCTGCTGTTTGACGACTCCCACCAGTAAAGAGCTGTTTTTTGATGTGGCAACACGTACCCATGACCCTTCGAAGCAAAACTGCAGTGACTGGAAAAGTGACGTTATCATTACATTTTCTAGTGGAACTGTGGTTTTATTGTGAAAGTATTACCAGGAAGTACTTGAAGTCCCATGAATCGAGAAGTGATTATTTTCGCAGTTCTTCATTGTGACCACTGAAAGGCAGCAAAAAGTAACACTATGAGTTGAATTGCCATCTGACATCTTTTTCTCTCTCACGAACCATTATAGCAAGCAAACTAACTATACAAGGTTTTACGACTCTATACAAAATTTGTTGTGGCAAAAGTGGCTAACTTGTAAAGGGTGTTAGTCTCTGATTCCTGCCGCCATCTTGTGGTCATTATCTTAACTGCAACACACCATTTGATTGATTTTTTTTTATTTTTTATTTTTAGTTTTGCTGTTTTAGGGAAATACTTTCAGAATAAATGCCTGAAATGCAGATGGACGGAAGTGAATGGACCTGCAGGTTTAATCTCATTGAATGCCTCACTGATGTCAAAGCTGGTTATTCAGGAATTAAGTTGAATGTGGTCAAACCTCTATTACGGTGTACATTTTAGGACATCCTCGGGTTGCGAAGACTTTTTATTCTGATTCCCAGAGGTCCTGACTATCTGAAATGGCTCTCCATAAACAGGAAGTGCCAGTCAAACACTAGATTGTAAATTGCCTTTCAACATTACAGCGATTCATTAGCTGCGTGAGAACACCAGAAAAGATTTTCAAATAAACTTCAAATCAGAAGATAACTCAGTTAAAATTTGTTCTGTGGTCTGTAATGAATGTTATTTTTAGACACTTCAACATTTACAACTCAGCTTTTCGGGAAATAAAATCGCTTTATGCCTTAAAGTACTCTTTTGACCTGAATTCAATCACTGCCCTCTTGCGGTCTTATATGTAACTGCAGCACTATTCGTTTGTTACTTCAATGAAGCAGAGGTATATCTAACAGATTTGCTTCTTGCCATTATTACAGAGTGCTAATGGCAAACACATGAAGACACTGAAATTATATTTAAATATAAAATAGAAATAGTCTATTAGAGATGTCAAACTTATTTTCATTTTAGGTCATACCAATCAAGATCATAAATATACAGAATGTATTGATGAACCCCATGAACAAACTGTTAAAATATTAATAAATTGTTGCCTCTGCATTCAATGAGTGTCTCACGAAATAAATAATACTGAACATCTTTTTACATAGATGCAATTTGGCAGTACAGATAAAAACAGTTTGATTGATAGTATTTAAACACACAACTGTTTTTTGAAGGTTGTTTTTGTATCACTCTACAGGTCCACACAAAAAAGAAAACTGGCGAGCGGGATTTAGAACTTGAGTTTGACAAATATGGCATTTATTGTCTCACAGAGTGGAAATTCGCCTCAATTAAGCTTTGTGTATACTGCCTTCAAGATCTGTAGAGGGTGCCAAATCCTATCTTAAATTAGGATGTCTAGTCAAACATGGGCAACATAAGGCTTGTGGTTTGAGTAAATCCAAACCTTTTAGAGAAATTACATCAATATATTTGCTCTAAGCTTATAAAAAAATGCTATCTCCAAAATTTCTGAAATGACTACTAAATGACTTTTTCATAAGCAGATAGACATCAATTTGACCAGGATAATAAAAGCAGCATGAATATTTAACCACTGAAGTGTTAGAAGTAATTGATCCAGTGCCTGTTTTACTTTCCTCATCGTTACCAGATTTTTTCTGTGATAGATACTCTGAGCCTGAAGGCAATGTGATAAACATCAGTCTCATCTCGCCTTCACTTTGACGGGTTTCCAACATCCATCATGTGCAGATACCACAGAGCTGGGACTGGACACGCTCTTCACACATGTGGAGTACAGAAGGACCTCAGTTCACTTCTGTGTCCGGTTTAAATCTCTTAGGCCAAATATTGGACATTCTAATTTAAATATTCTTAGAATAAAATAGGCGGCTCCTAAAATTTTATTTCTCTAAAATTTACATACATACGGTAACTCTGATGTGCAGAGTACAGAAGGACCTCAGTTCACTTCTGTGTCCGGTTTAAATCTCTTAGGCCAAATATTGGACATTCTAATTTAAATATTCTTAGAATAAAATAGGCGGCTCCTAAAATTTTATTTCTCTAAAATTTACATACATACGGTAACTCTGATGTGCATGAAATTAAACTGTTGTACAGAAAGTAGATGGCATGTCTCCTTTTTGATGGCTGTTTTAACAGACTTTTTAAAAGAATCTTAAAGGAAGCTGTAAATTTACAACATTTTCTCATGGTGAGTAGAACAATGGTTAATGTGCGTAAGTGAAACAAGCTGCTAATACATGTACTGTGTTCTTGCTGTTAGTTGACATATGAGCACCATATGTTCAGCTCAGCCAGTTGGGACACTAATCTCTTTACAGGAGAAGATGCAGCTGGCCGTCGCTAGTGAATTTTTTCTATTTTTCTTTATTTTCCTGTCCTCTCTCTTTTTTAATTCTTTATTCTCTCTGCAAATTGTTTAAATTTTAAAGAAAGACTGATTTCATTGTTCCAGTTAATGCCTGCTACTGAAACAGATGATGAAACCCAGTGAGAATGAGGAACGCAGCCAATTTTAAATGATGAGCAGGCAGTGTACTGCTGGTGCTCGGGTTGTTTGTCAGGAGTTTCAGAGTCGACCTTTTTCAGAACGTACACTGGGTTACAGATTAAGATATAATTAAATTGCAACAATGTTGTTATCTTACTTTTGGATAATTTTATGCAAAAAACCCAATATGAACTTGCAATGACACTGAAAATGTCCTCATTTTCATAAGCCGCTCTGATGATTCTCGCCGTATGTTTACTGTTAGCTTTTACAGTGTCGATTTAGTACCATAAAAAAGTTCATAAAACTGTTTTTGCCACTGCCTTGCTTTTGTTGACTCTGTTTTTCCATATAACTAAAACCTCATTTTGGTGCCTTTTCAAATAAAATGATTTTAACAAGGACAGTATTATCTCATTCTTGTGCTGTGTTCATTTTTTGTGCACTTTCATTGTCTTATTTATTTAGCTGGATGGATTATAATGCCATTAACCTCTTGCAGTTTCTTTGCTATTTTTTTCTTCTGTACGCTATATTCATCCTATGTATACATAGGATGAATATAGCATGATCTCGAGTGAAATCTTAAAAAAGATTAATGGATTAATTTGCCAGACCATACAGCTTTAAGTTTGCCATTTCTTTGAAACCAGAGTACAGTACGGGTCAGAAGAAAATGAAGAGCACAGGAAGATCATCCGAGTAGACCAGCTCCAGTTTGCATGCTAAAAATCAAACGCTTCAATTCTATGCAGTCCCTCTTAAAACTCTGCATGGGTAACTCCAAATCTCATCAGACATGAAAGAGACCCGTTAGGTTCAAAGACTGTCGATATGCAGCTTTAATGGTCGTTAAACTTCATGTGTACACCCATACACTTTGTGGTACGTTATCTATTTAAAGCTCCTTGGACGACATTAAACAAGGTAGCAGTGTATCAAGCAAGTTATGTCAGAGAAGTTCAGAATAATTACATTTAACACAGCAATCTAATTGTGCTGACAGCAAGGCGGAGCAGTGCAGTACAAATGCCGTGTAATTGCTGCCATGCAAGAAAAAAATTGTATTCACAATATTTGTGAATGAGACTTATCATTACAACACACAGAATGAGATGAATACACACCAGACAAAGAGGAGAACGTAAATAATGGACACATGATTCCGATTAATGCAAGACCTCATTGTTCTCCCACAGACTTCTTTTCAGTCTGTGTTCAAAGAGAAGAAACCTGACAAATATACTGTGCAGACGTGTTCCCCTGTAGCAGATTCGTCTGAGCCTAAGATGCAAAGATACAGCAAACACCATGTGAGGTACAGCAGCTTGACATCCAGACGCAGTAAATCAGAGTTTCAACTCGTCTCATGACCTGAGATCAATCCACTGCTCTCAGGTCATGAGAAGAAAAACACAAGACCTAAGATCAGTGGGCTGATGCTGTAGCAAACCTGTGCCAATATTCTGACGCAGTCAAAAAGCAGATTCAGTTCTGTTAATTATTGTAAACTGTCTGACTGAAGAGACAAACTGAGATAAAGAGGCTTTCATTTCCAAATAATACTGTGGCAAACTGGGTGAGTGGAATTGAAGCAATACAATTAAGTTTAATTAACATTTTACGAGGACAAGAAGCAAGTGGAGAGAATTTAAAATTGGTGACGTGAGCTCACTTTCTGATCCTTGTGAGCACTCTTGCAGCCCCGTTCTGAAGTAGCTATAATGCAGCTAAAGTTCTTTTAGGAACATCGGGTTTTTAAAGCGTAAACTGAAATCTTTCCGTAGGACTGGAGGAGAAATGGTCACATAAAATTGCTTAAATTAATTTACAAAAGTAAATTTCCATTTTTGACAAAAAGTTTTTGCACTAGGATGAGACGGATTTTCAGATATATTTCGCAAAGCTTCAATGGAGACACTTTTTGTTCATCACCCGAGTCACGTGATCAGCAGCTGGATGTTACTATTGACGAAAAAGACAAAGGAAGTAGTAAGAGGCTTTTTACTTTTTCCAGACAATGTGCAGCTGGCTCCACCAGAGCTCTCACAGCATTGCAGAATTCATAAAAAGTCATGTGACATTTGAACGTGTTGAATCCGTAACTCTTCTGTGAAACAGGCAACTACAATTTCCCCAAAATGCTGCATGCATCACTGCTCCCAAGCATCAGAGCTTTGTCGCTCCAACGTCAAATAGGACATTGACGCCTCCTCTGATTCGGCTGATGGATGATGAGTGCGAGCACCATGGCTGAATTCTGAATATATTTCATGTAACCGTTCACATTTGTGCCTGCCATGATTTCTAATGACTTATTGAGTAATCAAGCATGTGATTTTATTTAAATTTCTTATTTAATGGAAACAAACACAGTAATTGTGTTATATAGACATTAGGAGAATGTCGAAATAACACATTCTGCTAACGTGCTAGCAGAATGTGCCAACACATCATATTTTTCCACAATATGAAAGATTTGTTCACATTCATAATGGAAGAACAGCTCACAGAATGTGAGTTGAATGTCTGTGCCATAACTGAGACCTCATTTTTGTTCTGATGTGAAAGAAATTCGACGCTTTCTATGACATAATGTACCGTTAGCAGGTGTGTCAGTGAGTTTGGGCTGGTCATGAGAAGAAAATCACAAGATCTTTGTGTTTGAGTTTGTAAAGCTTCTAGTGAGTTACATGGAAAAAAAGAAGTTGACTTCTTTGCAGGCTGGTCTTTGCCTGGAGAATGTGTTTATCTTTGTGGGGGCAGAACGGGGGTGCAGAGGGACAGCCTTGCCTAGGCCAGAAGCACCTCTGCCTGGAGCTCTCTATCACTGTCAAATCACAACGCAGAGGCAACAGAGAGGAAAAGCAGATGAGCATTGGAACAAATTTGCATATCTCCAAGGCTCAGTTTATGACTAAAGATGAACTATAAATCGCTGAGATGAGTGTTTAGAAACTCCTTTTTATTAAGAGCATGCATTATCTATTACCACCACCAACATAAATTAAACAAAGTTGGATTTAAAAAAGGTTAACAAAAAAAAAAGGATGTCACCATTGAGCCCTTCTGAAATATGGAGCCCAGGAATTTAACTTATTTCAAGTCCAACAAGCTGCAAAGTTTTGAGTTGCAATGTCAAGGCCAAACTCAGCTCTTAAAAAAAAAATAAAATAAAATAAAATCTGTTCTCATTTTCTTGAAATGGTTTTGAATTTGGATTACATATTAAAAGTTTTAGGTGATGCCCTGAAAAGAGAGAAATCCACTCTCAAAATGGAAAGACCTTCATATGCCAAAAATCAGTGTTTGCTGGTTGTCAGGACGGAGATGTTGACAAACCCTAGAACGGTTAGTCAAGAGCACCTGCAGAACGAAAGAATGAAAGGCAGAGGTTATACGACTACCATAATGACAAACACATGCACCAAGAATTTGAGAGGCAATGTGAGGAGAACTGCTCAGAACTGGAGGCGCATCCTTTCAGAGCAACAGCCGTTATTATGGGATTTTACATTAAAATCAATAACAGAAGAAGACCCTTGCAATGCGTAGTGAAATAAGGCATGCTATCTGTTAAGTCTGGACCTAACACCGGTGGTTCCATTGTTGGAGGTTAAAACTTTGCCCTAGCATGCCGTTCCATTCCACTTGCTTCTCTTCTTGTTTACTTGTCCTTAGATTTTTTTTTTTGTTTTTTTTTTAGTCACTTAATTACAATTAAAGGGAGTGGCAGTTTTATTTTTGGCTGTCTTTTGCTCAGCTGCTAAATTGCAGTCATGTGGTTAAGAAAGGCTCTTATGCTGAACCACACATCTTCTGTGCAATAAATATGCCTAAAATATATTTAGATAACATGAGCCACCCTGCTGATTAATTAAACTCAGCAAAGCGGAATACTACTAAAAAGTTTAAAAACAACCTTATTTTATTGACATCAACTTAATGTGTAAACTTTTTTTTTTTTTTTTTGCAGAGCTTTACACACACACAAAAAAAGAACTTTATTGTGAACCAGGCTTTCATCTCATACATCAAATCTGAAGTCATGATAATTATGAATTATTCTATCTCCTGATGCTTTTCAGATCATGTCGTACCACGCATGTTGCAAATGAACACGGAAACTATCGAAATGTAAAGAACTTTTAAGGATGAGCCATTCTAATGACAAAGCCAGGAATGGAAGACTCGCAAACACACGCAAGGTTCGCTGGGGCTGTTTCCCAGGACAATAAAATATTACTGACAGGAAAATGTAGGAGGAAGGCCAAAGATACTGGGTCTGCTACATCAACACAGAGACAGCCAACGACTGATCTAAGAGACAGAGATGAGAAACATTGCGAGTGTTTTACTAGAATTAAGCTTTTAACTCGAAGAAGTATTTATAATTCATGCGAGATATTATAAAAACATAGTAAAATTAGGTGCTGTTAAGGAAATGCATCAAAGTTTGTAAATGTCAATTAAAATATACCCTGATTTATTATTATATATTTTTTTTAGCTGTGTGGTCATTCTCCATCAGAAGCATTTAAATAAAAAGAAGCTAAACACAGTGAAGCATAATATTTACTTGCACTGCGACATCCTAGCAGGGTAATGCTGTCTTGTGTTCTTTGCTCTGACAGATCATGAGATACAAGCCTTTTGGCTAAATCTGTGGAAGATGTTCTCAACATGTCAGCACAGATGGAGGAATTTATCAGCTGCATTAAGGTGTGGATTCACTATAATGTCTTACCTGAAGGCAATGATTGAAACAATCAGTTTTCACACTAAAGTTTGAAAAAATCAACAACAAAAAAACCAAAAAACGTAGTATTAATAATATAATGAATCTGATGAATATGTGTTGTTTGATATTTTTAATCCCATTGTGCTCACTACATTATAATATTCAACCTGTTATTTGTAAATAAAATTATATGTACTTTGTGGTTGATAAACATAAAATGTCTTGCTGTAGAATTAAATAAAGATATTATTGCCTAAAGTTTCTTTCAAACCTAAAAAAAACCCCTCTACAAATAACTCTGTTCCTGGTTAAACTCTTGTTCTTTTTGTGTAAATCTTCCTAAATTCTTGGCCTCCAGCAAAAACTTTACTTTTTTTGTTAACTCGGGTGAGTGTTTGACCTTTACCACGAAGACGAAAGTATGTGCAAACTTTGACACAAAACCTGTCTTTTGAAACTTAATTGTGAAGATGAGAAGTTTTCTTTGTTTGCATTTCATATTTGAGTTTGAGGCATGTGCATACAAGTATGTGCATACAAGTAGGACGCAATATTCAAATTTGACAGAAAGGCAGAACAAAAACATGAAGCATTTGGTTATGAGCTGTCTCATGCTTAAGCAAACAACTTTTGCAAATACTTTTGCTTCTGTCCTTTCATTTTATTACTTAGTATGTCTCATGGACTAAATGTATCTGGAATTTTTCTACTTTAGAGTAGAAAAACTAAACTTAGCAGCAACTTGTATCGCTTACAAAAAGCCAATCACATGGCTGAAGCTCAATGCATTTAGGAATCTGTACAAGGAGAAGACATGCTACAGTTGAAAAAAAGATTAGGACTTAGGTGTCTTTGAACATTGTGTGCTTTTTGTTGCCAGACAGGATTGGAAGTATTTCAAACACAGTTGATCTACCGAGATTTACACCATCTCACGAGTTTACAGAGAATAGTTTGAAAAGGTGTAAAGAAAAATAAAGTCAGAGAGAGGTTTGAGTGGATAAACTTGTCTTTTCTATATCAGAAGTCAGAGAAAAATGACAAACTGGACTTAGATGAAAAAGGCAGCAGCAGGTCAAGAAACCATTCATTAAAACCAAGTATGCAGAGTACTGTCTCTGAACACACAACACCTTGGACCAGAAAGGAAATGAACCACTGTGGCAGATGACCAACTGGGTACCAGTCCTGTTAGTCAAAAGCTGTAAACTGAGGCTACAATACATAGGGCTCACCAACGTAACATGGACTTTAACTTATTGGTTTTTACCAACATAAAAACATGGCTCTGTCCTGTCTTCAATAGGTCCAGCAATAGCTGTTTGTGGTGTAATGATGTGGGGAATATTTTCCAGGCACATTTTAAACCCCTGAGTACTAAGTCATACTTTTAAAATGCCATCGCGCTATCTGAGAATTATTCATCACGGTACCGTTTCATATTTAAGGGGAAAATAAGTTACAAAGACTTGTGCTTGTAAAGTCAACACATCTCCCTCTTGGTGTGCTGCTCCACAGAATTTTTAACTGCTATCAATTTTTCCACAAACTGAGATGATCACTGGTTTTGTGTTGCATAAGTCAACAGGGCAGAAGGCTTTTTAAAGCTTATCCCATATATAACAAATGTAAAAAAAAAAAAAAAAAAAAAAAAAAGAACAGGGGTGTGACTAATGTCAATCAAACTCCAAAAAAACACAGTTCAAATGAAGTTTAACCTGTCCCCATCTTTGAAAGCTTTACTTTGCCAGTGGGTAGAATTTTAGGTATCTACAAAGCCATATTTTCAATTGGGCAAATTCTGATGTAATATTATGAAAAGTCCCCTAAGGTAAGGAAAATTCAACTATTACTGACACATTTATAATGAAACTGAAAACGTTTCTGGAGGACAAAGAAAAGACAAACACATTTGTACAGCCATGTATTTTTTTAAAGACTTACAAAAGCCATTGAAGTGCATTTAGATTTTGCTTGGAATTACACATACACACACACGCATGCACACGCACACACCCCCCCCCCCCCCACACACACACACACACACCCACACACACACACCCACGCACACACACAAGAAAAAAACATCTGTACTGTGCGTACTGTGCTCATAGGCTATTCTGGTAAACTTACACATGTTCTTCCACATTTTACTATATGATTAAATACATATGTTCAAATGTTTTTCTCAGTTTTAACATTTACTGTTTTGGAAAAAAAACAACAACAAAAAAAACAGAAAGGAATACAAATAACTCTGTTTTTGGAAACCACCGGCTGGAAGAAAGAGGGAAAGGAGAGTGGAAGAAAAAGCAGACTGGGGATCTGGAGCAGAAAAGCACAGGGAATCCCATCTACGTGGCTGATGACTCTGGGAGAATGATGGAAGAGGAGACTGGGAGTTTTACTAGCCATCATTTCACTGATCTTGAAGGAAAATAAGATGTCTCTCTCCACCTACGTGCTCAGCAGCAATACTGACAATATTGACAATGAAGAAATTTAGAAATTGACAAAAAGAGTTTTGACAAGAACATTGAGTGTCAGCTTATTTGATTTGACTTAAAGTTAAAACGTGTTTCAAAATAAAATTCAACAATTGAAAATTGTTTCAAATTCTGCATTTAATAAAAATTCTGTGGCATAAAAAACATATTTAAACGTTCAAAGAAATGATATTGTGTTCTCATGTTGCTTTTTGATGCTTGCAAAGGTAATGGAAAAAGACATAATCCACTTCTTTAATCATTCGAATAAAAAATAAAAATCTCTTCAAGCATTTGGAACACATTACTCTGACCACTGGAAACTGGAATTCTTAGATTCCTTTTTCAACTCTTCATAATTATTTTTGTGGGTTTATTTAAACATACTTGATGGATGAGCTGCCAAATTCCTATTTGAAAATTGTTTTTCAAAAGCACGCACAAATGTTTAGTTAAAAACGTTTATTATTAATATGGATATATTAATTGTTCACTTACTCATTCAGAGTGGTGAACTTTGCAACATCTTGACTTCTGAAATGCTCAACCTCAGCCAGGATGCTATTTCTAAAGTGAATTACAGTATTGATCTCATGACAACTAATCTGACTAAAATATTTCATGAGGCAGACATCTGCAGTTTTATTTCGCTGCATTTCCCATGTGCACAATAACAGTCGCACTTGTGCTTTTGTAGCTGCAGAGTGTTGTCTAAGCAACGTACTGCACTCCTAAGACATGGACGTGGAATATCTTTGGAGGCATGATATCGACCCAAAGCAAATACCCAAGTGTCTAATGTGTCATTAAGTTATAGAGCAACAATGAATGTATGTTATTGATACTTGTTGCCAAAAAAGATAAAGCTCACCTGTAATTTACCTTGGTGGTTTTACTCAAAACTCACAAGGCAATGGGACACATCTTACAACAAAAAAATTGGTTCATATAAAGGCAATTGAGCTTTCCATAAAAGATCTGAAGATATGAAGATCTGGACTGGATTGTGTCAGTTAAATTGTTGGAGCCAACAATTTAACTGACACAATTTTTTTGGCAACAAAATGCAGCATGTGAAGAAAGACCCTGTGAGGGACATACCTTATGAAGGAAAGCAGATAATGAGGGTTCAGGAAAGTTGAAGTTCCTCACTGCCTGAGGAAACACTAAGTCAGAACTGCATGGAGCTGGACCTGTTGCTTTTTTTTAACCCTTTGCATGGTAGTAGAGAGCAGAAAATGTTATTAGCAGGAACTGTTTCTTTAATGATTTTCAATCCAACCCAAAAAGATAAGCATTGCATGCTTGCCAGAACTTTCTGGCCAAGTCAGAAAGTTCTAGGCTAATAAATTTCTGTGCTGTTTTTAGGGAAAATTGTGGTTTCCTTGGTTATAGAGATATTGAGAGTTAAGTTGTTTTAAGTGCACCAGATGTCTCTGAGGATAAGTCTGTGTTATATGAGGCTTGGTCATTACATGGTGTTTTCTCTGACATCATCAAATTCTAAAAGTCCCAGATGTGCAGCCATATTGGAGGCATTCACAGTGATGGAAGCTCTGCATATACTGTGCACTTGGAGCTTCCTCTTTACTTACCCAGGTAGCTATGTGCTATTCTTGTCACGTCGCTAACCCTCTCAGGACCCGAAGTCCTCCGCAGAACTCTATGCCAGTTAAATTATAAATAGACAAATCAGAAACACAAAGTAAGAAATGTGTTGGGTGCAGTGTTTGTCATGGGAGTAACGAAGAACTGATCCACTTTGGTTGCAGAAGGAAAACATAAAACCCAAGCAGGGCAATAGAACTGAGGACTTTGGTGGGAAACTGTGTTGCTACCGAAGCAGGGGATGCACCCCAACTAGCACTTCAAAAATAACTCAAACGTTACTAAAGTATACCTTTAAAAACCATAGAGGCAAAAAAGAAAATTAAATTGAAAGTTGTTGACTAACTGGGTTCTGTTAGGGGAAAAGTAGCCTGGTAAAACCCAGTCCCTTGTTCTGCCCTTTCCTACTTACAGAGGGTCTGGACCTTTGGGTATTGAGAAATAATTGGTTGCTGGAGGCATGGAATCTGTTGAAGTTTTAAACGATTGCCGGAAATTGCATGTACTGTTAACCCCCGCCCCCCCAAAAATCCAAGTGCCAAGCCAAACAAGATCATTGTTAAGGGAGCTGCAGGTTTTGTGAGACAAATTTATTTCCTTTGCAAAACTAAAGTCATAATCAGACTGCAACTCAAAAACACATTATAAACTAGATGTCAATGTTCACAACTACTCCTTTTGTACACTGATTGGCCAGGATGAAATGAAATGCATCCTGAGAGAAATCCCAGAGTGGAGTGGAATTGCATAGCACAGCAATGACCAGGCTAGGTGAGAAGTAGTGCTGGAATAGTCAGAACACCGTGTTTGTGGAGTGACTGATTATAGAAAAAATAATCCATTAAAAGAATGAGTCATTTAATCTCACCATTCTTAGTTTCCTCAGATGGTGGGGATGTTGCTTTGAAAGTTGCGCAGTGATGGCAAAAATGTACAGGTATAACAGTGCTTTAAAAGTGCAGTACAACCTTAATCCATCTAAACAAGAGGACGCCGCCTACATTGCACTACACACAGCCCTGACACACTTACAGAATTATGACAATTACTATAGTTAGACTACTATCTGTGGGCTAACATTATAACCCAATATAACCTGACAGTAAAGCTCTACAACCTGGGACGTTTAATATCAGCGTGCTTCTGTGTCGGTGAATTTCTCACCAACCAAACATCATCCTCGCTGGTCCTGACCACAGGCACACCGCAGGGCTGTGTACGCTGTTTCACATTATCCACACAAACACACTTCTGAACAAATTTTGCAACAAACAATGACGAGACCCACCACAAAAAAAGAGATTCAGCGGCTGCCCAGGTGGTATTAGTCTAACAATCTGGTATTCAACACTAACAAGACTAAAGAGGTCATAGAAGATGTGAGGAAGGTCCACTAGGTCAGACCACCCACCTCTCTTCATTCAGGAGGAGGTGGCGGAAGATGTGGACAACATCCTGGGCATCCACATCACCTCCACCCTGACCTGGTCGATGAACATCTCTTTTCATGCGCGGACGCCTAACAAAAATCATCTTCAGAAAATTGAAGGGGGTTGGATTTTCCCAGAATCCTTTTTTGAATTTAAAAACATTGTTATTGAGTAAGATATTGCTGTTTCATTAAAATTTGATCAAAATATGATTGTGACTTATTGCTTACAAACATTTTATTTAATTTTTCCACTGTGCCATATCAATAATAAAACTCAAAGATCGATTTATAGTTTTTGTAAATTCTAGTCCAAGACGTTTATTGTCCAGATTTATTGGTGTAATGGCAAAGATGGAAAAAAATGTGCATATGCAGAGGGAAAGAACTAGGTGTTCCGTATCCAAGCAGGAATTGATTCAGGGACATTGTTTGCAAATCGGTAGCAACTGCTCTTTTAAACACCTGATACCCCAAGAGACTGGCTATAAATGTCTCTGAAACCTGTGAACAACTCAATGGCACACCATCTGATTCCAGATGCAAACACCCAGCTGTCTTCCTGCCTTGTAATCAGAAAATTATGGTCCAGTTTGAATTTTACTGCTTGACTTTCTAAATTCCTGCTTAGACAAGAAACTAATTTTCTGTTGGATTTAAACCCCTCATGAAAATCACCTGCCAGGTGCGTGAGGATTTTACATCAAGGGGAAAAAAAAGGCAGCCTTAAAGTGAAGGAAATCTATAATTATGTCACTGATAAAATGAAGAAAAATACATTCAAAATACCAAAGTAGAACGAAAGACTAGGTAAGGTCTGAAATGGTTAAATGTTCATGATGTCACGCAAGCTGCCCTGCAAGCCGGGGCTTATATAATGTTTCAGAGCATTTGGGTTGGCCCAGATAATGAAAGATGTTACATTTGAGTGTGATATATGACTGAAGAAGGAAGAGATGTTGTATCCTCAGGTGTCCTTCCATCAGGAGTAGTCTTCTGATAGATTATAAATCAAAATAAGTTGTCAGGTCCAATGAAATGTTGTATGTGTTCAGAACGGCTATGATGGAAATGAAAAAAAAAAAAGAAAAAAAAAAAAAAACTTTTCCAAAGTTTTGTTATACAGGTGCTTTGCAATGTACACTTTTGCAAGAGTGTTTGTTATGAAAACTGAAAAAATATTCCTGTATTTGTTTGAGAAATACAGGGAATACAGATACATGTCATTAATTCCTCTGACACTGCAGCTGAAAGCGATAAAACTTCCAAATATATTATTTTGTTTTTTATGCTGATGTGAGATAGTTTTTACAATAGATTTATGTCAGACTCACATTATTAACAATTTGTACTCTATATACCAGTTTTCCTGTTGACCAACATTTAGCTCCAGGACTCCCTGGTAAAAATAATGGTTAAAGAAATTAATAAATTTTTAACAATCTATAAAAATGTTTGTGACAAAGAAGATTGGGTTCAACCAAATTGAGCAGCAATGTAGATTCAGAGTCTCTTTTAGTCCTGTATATAAGTTTTTAAAATACGCATTAATACAATGAAATTATGTGAATTTGTATGTTTGTTTTTGCTAAGTTAAAGGCATAATGGATACATTGCTGAAGATGCAGAATGCAAATTCACATTTTTACAGTATCTATAGTTTCCCCTGCTGTCAAAAATCCAGTCTACCCACACTGACAGCTCAGTTTTATAAAACGAAGAAACTGTTAGCTAGCAAGCTAATGTTTAAACTAAAAATCAGCCTACTTTTGCCATGTTAGTATCTGTTAAGGACATGTTTTCTAGCTGAAATACAAAACACTGTTCTACTATCTTTCATTTTTTTAAAGAAGTGATTTCTCTGCGATAAACTGTCCAGGGTGTATTCGGCCTCTCACCTGTTGACTGCCGAAGATAGGCACCAGCACCCCTCGCAACCCTATTAGGGATAAATGTATGAGATAATGGGTGGATGGATGGAAAATGATTTCTAATGATAGTTATTAACAAAGACAAAAGCGAGAAAGTACATTTTTGGACTTTGAAGTGTTGGACTGATTGACTGAATTTGGCTGGACGTTTAAAGGACACATTACTCATAGCAGAGAGTTGGAAAAGCAGTTTTAAGCAGGGACTTGAATTCACTAAAATAAAATGTGAAAAGAAAGCACAAAGTCTACCGAGTTCTGAAACTTCCTCCTTAAATGGGAAAGTGTTAAATCCATTAAGGGCCTGCATTTAAAAAGAGTCCTATTTCTCTTGCAAGCAAGTCTAAATCTGCACTTGGTAAATATTTGAATGTTGTTTATGACTGCTTATACACACTTGATTTTATTGATGACGTGTTTGACTAAAGGAAAGCTTCACCTGCAGAGGTCACTTCGGTAAATATCAGCTGTGACATAGTTTGTAAACTCTTCCAGGGAGTAAAGGAAGTCTTGTGCTGACAAACATTGGGCTCTTTTGAAGAACTGTACAGAACAGCTGGAGAGCATTTTTTTTTCAAATCTTATTTACACTTCATTTAATCAGGAAAGAGTATTGAGTTTTAAAATCTTATTCACAACACTGTCGTTACCGAGCTTGGCAGGACTCCAAAGAGTTCTTAATCTCTGAAAAGACCGTGTAAATCACCAAAACACAAAATGACCATAATTGCAGAGTAGGCAGTTCCATTACAAAACACTTTCTTCTTGGGGTAAGATAGCACGTCAAGATAGCAAGCAAGCAAAATGGTTCAAAATGAAATGAAGTCACAAGTCTTTGGTGTGAAAATCCGTTAAGTCCAAAGTATTTAATGATATTCTAAAGTTGAGTCTCAAGTCACAACAATTGTGACTCAAAACTTTCTCAATTGTTAGTCACATGACTTAAGTCCAAACATCTGGTATTAGGCAAAGAGTTCCTCAGATAAAAAAACATATAAAAATAATGTATAATTTTGGGTTGACGTGTGTAATGGAAATCTACCAAAACATATTTAGTTTTGTAGGTATAGTGATAGAGTAAAAAGGAAAATCTATGTCCAAAGCCCAACGCCTGCTTAAAGCCAAGCATTATGTATAGTGCATTTGTGTAATTGCTTTATTAAAGCAGTGTTTATCACACATAAAATGCTAGAAGTATGCAAAACTTAAATAACTGTAGAATTGTTGTCATGATGTGTGGTTGAGGGTGCGGTGGGGATGTACGCCAAGGACCCAGGTAGTAGATGGTAGGTGAAGATTTATTGATAATTCAGCTCACATGCAGTCCAGGAAGCTGGCAGCACGGCAGAGCGGGAAGCTAGAGCTCAGCACCGGTAGCAACATAACAGCTGGAACGAGAGCTGGCTTCGACTCAGGACTAACAGTTCAACTATGACGACTAACTAAACTGAGCAGACACTCAGGACTTCACAGTTCTACTGAGATGACTGAAATGCGACGCAACGACTGTGAAAGACAAGTCACAACAAGGATCCGACGAGGAACAAAGGACACAGGTGGGTTTAAATCCACAGGGAGGGTAATCAGGGAACGAGACACACCTGGGAAATAATCAAGGGAGGAAGAGACCGGACAACACAGGGACTCACAGGAACACAGATCTAAATAAACACAGAAAACCTAGAATAAACACACTGAGAACACAGATCACATCAATTGTAATGTAAATAGTCCAGGAGATGCTTTCTTATCATTTTGTGTACAGTGAATTATAGATTCAATCTCTTATATGGTGGTTTATGCTTAAAGTTTGAGTTCTCTGTGAATTGTTTGGACTTGCTTTGCAACCATACAAGGTTAAGAAATCCTTCTGACTTAAAACTGCCAGGTCCTTTGAGTTCATAATGTTCATCTCCAAGCTTTCCATGTAGTGAGTGAAATCCGCTTTTATTTTATTGGCATTTTTCCAGTTATATTATAGTAGAGCCCTGCAGAAAAAAAAAAAAAAAAATTCTCCTTCATTGGGCACAAAACCGTTGTCGGTACATGTTTGCATTTAGGGGCCAAGAGTTTTTTTTTTTTTTTTTTTTTTTTATATCCATATGGCAGGTCACCAATAACTCTATCCAAGATAATCTCTTTAACACCGACTTAGGAAACCACAGATCACTCATAGGGTGAAGGTATTTTGCACCATTAAAACTCAAATACCATTTATGTAATAAGTACAGTTGTGAAATTTTCACTCTACAAAGTATTCCATGGTAGTGGTACTTTCACAAAGTGAAATTAATTGGAAACAACATCAGATCAGTCTTAGTGGTAGGTCGTGTGAAATCAGAGTCAGATCAGCTGAATCCAAACCTTACATCAAAAAGTGTGACACAAATGTTGGGGTGCCACACCACTTTAGGTCCACCACTAGATGCAAAGCAATCCAATGGATGAGCCTGGGTTTGGCAGTTATCAGGGGAATGGTACTTCGCTAACCTCATTGTGTCAAACATAAAATTTGACTCAGAAAGGATTATGGTGTGACTCTATTTTCCTTAGTTCCAGTGAAAACAGCGTTTATTGTTTTTATTATACCAAGAGCTTTTTGACAATCTTATGCTCACAAGTTTGTGGAAACATTTTGGGGTTGGCCCCTTTTCTGTTTCTACATGACTGTCCTCCAGTGCCCAAGTCAAGATCCACAAAGAGTTGGATGTGAATGCTTACTGCGGAGGAACTCGATTAACCCACACAGAGACTCCTGACCTCGGCCCAACAGTGTGACTCACACAAATTAGAGTGGGGATTGAGAGCCATGTTTTCTCATCCAACATCATTGTGTGATTTCCCAGATGCACTGCTTGAAGCCTGGTCAAATGTTCCTAGAAACACACTTTTAAACAACTTGGAAAGCCTTCCCAGAAAGGTTGATGACAGCTTAATGAGTTGGAACGATATCATATCAAACCCTCAGAAAGGGGGGAAAAAGTAGTTTATTTCCTAATTATTTATTAATAGAGACTTAATAGAGACGTTTTTTCTTTTGAAAAGAAGATGACTGCCAATCTTCTAGCGGCTGTATGATTTCTGTCTTTTTAAAATAAATGTAGCAAATTTGTTTGTTTGGCAAGCAAATATAGCATGACATAGCATAAAACTTAACAACCTTTGCTGTGTATATTGTCATATAAACATTCAGCAATGTTGCCTGTGAGCTCTGTGTCACTGGAACACGATGTGGTAGTATTCACTGGAAATTTTCAAGCAAGTGAGGTTTTACTTTACAACTTAACAGCTGAAAGAGCACAACCTCAAATGCAAAGGAGTTTTTCAACAAATTACAGAATTGTGGTCTTTTAATACAAGTTATGGTACTTCGTCTTGCATACAAAAATGCTAAAACTATATATGTTGCTAATTTATTGACAAGCAAATTATTCTTATACCACTGTCCATAGAAACAGAAACCTAGTTTACTTAAGAATTTGTTTAAATTAAGTTACATAAGCAAGAACACATTAGTGAATGGTTTTATGACTTCTTCAAATGAGATTGCATTAAACTATGTGCTCAGTGCATCGAACAATTACAATTCTGCTTTGATCCTCCAGAAATAAGGCATCCAGTGTGCAAAATTCTTTTTCAGTACCTTCCAAATGTTTCTTGTTTTTCCTTTGGCAGTTGTTCAGGTTTTTATCCATTCTAGTCAATCCAAGGAACCATAAACTGAGTTGAAGAATTCTGCTTGTGAGCCAAACGGTACAGGAACTGGGCCAGATCCAAATGTCTGCAAGTTTAAAAAATTGCTATGAAACCTGGTCTGCTGTTAAGTAAGATTTTACCACTGTACAAGCAAATAAGCATAAGTGGTTTTGTTGTTTACTTTACAATTACTAATGCTAACATTAATGACAAGATTTGAGGAACTGTTGGAATTTTATGGTTTTAACATATGAATTTGTCTTTTGATGCAACTTCTACTTGTTTGAGCTTACGGAGAGGAATGTTCCTTTCAACCCATAAATTTAGCTCTGAATGTAATTTTTATATGTTACGCCACATGGAAAAGCATACCACTCTCAAGAAACATTCTTTCTTGGAGCTCAACTTCACCCTGTGTTACATCTGTTTGTAATATTTAGATAAACGGGTGGGTGAAATCTCCCATAAACCTATAAATGAACAATTGGTCCAGTGAACAGGAACGCTTTTAAACTTTAGAGGACCTTGCTCTTACAAATACAAATGACAGACATAATATTTAGATCTAAGCTATTTTTTATATAACATTAACAAATTGAGGAACTGTGCAAGGAAATAAAAATGACCTTTTATGGTAATGCAGTTATCTCAACAGAAGCACTTTATTGTAGGATTTTTGGAAAACAAAAAGAGAGCATACCTGGATTTATCCATATCATTACAAATGACACAATCCACTAACCAAATGTACATGAAACCTTAAACCACTTAAAGTCAGAGATGTTAAAGTTACATAGCAGGTGAAGTAAGAGAAAATAGTTTAGGCCGTTTTCGTACTGAGATATTTCTCAAAGCCCCTCATTAAGCACTCTTGCTCGAACATTTACCTCAATCAAAGTCAAAACAGTTAGAAACAATATTTTTGTCCCTTTATACTGACTTGATTTTCACTACTACAACCTTCCTCATTTCAGTTCATTTTAACTGCTAACATACAATGAATTTAAAAATTCAATCTATGTACAAATAAAGCACCTTAAACTTTGAGAGTTTATGAAAACAGTTCTTTGTGTTTAGCAAGTGCTATCACAATATATTCAGGAAACAACACTCTAGATGTATCGTCTGTAAAACACCAGTTTCAGCCTCCATGTATAACTTCACCAGGAAGATATCCTCATCCGACCACTCTCAGTTCCTTCCCCTCCTCCTGTTACCACCTAACAGAATAAATGGAAAAAATGAATTAATGTTCGTTGCTTTGAACTTAACTTTGCTTAACTGGGAAACACAGTAAGTATTGCGTCGCAGCTCAGAAATCTTTATAGTCTGATCTCAGTTCTTTCCACATGACAGAACCAAGCTCAGCACAGCAAGAAGGTGGGAGTATGGCTGCCCCCGCAGAACCTCAAAACCTGTATGAATTATGGACCTCAGACAGACCTCACAAAAAAGTTGCACAAAATGCAGCTGCACAGACATAGTAAATGTCAGCTTAACATTTAGGTAAGCAATGTGCAGGCAAGCATGTTGAAATAAGCAAGAAGCCAAAGATGACATTAGAAATTGTTTGACTTTTTTTGGAAATATGCTCATGTGCTTCCTCACCGAGTTTAAAGAAAACCAAAAAAAAAAAAAAAAAAAAAAAAAAAAAAAAGACTGATATGATCCCTGCATCTGCATGGAAAATGTGATTCAGTACTCCACTGGCTTAACTTAGCTCATGAACTGGAAAGTGATGGAATCAGCCAGGGTGCACATCAGAAAGCACCTACCAGTAAATCCAGATTTTATTTAGTATTTATTCAATTTGTGTAGACTAACAAAAAAAAAAAGGCTTGGCAGTAGGTCTTACTATTTAGCTTTAACTGCTTTTCCCAGTGAAGTTACAAGGCAACCTGGGGTGATATAAAAAGTTAATCTGCCTGCTCCTAAACAACTAAATATTCTTGTTTTGCTTTATTTTCTATTCTATGCTTCACATTTATTATGCACAAATGATTTTTTCCCCCCAAGTAATTTTAAGGAAAAAGTAAGCACTTTGAGTTGATTTCTCAAAAAGTCAAACCATTCCATAAAAAACACCCAGAAGGACTGATGGGACAGAGTACATATATGATGCAGGGAAATACAATCATGTGACACAGATGCAGGAACAGACATGACATTACAGTCAACATTAACTCAAAGACGATGTTGGGGATTCCATTTAGATTGGGTAAAATCTGTTTTTTTCCTTATTATTTGTATTTATTTTACCTACAACTCTTCTTGCATTAGGTCTTCCTATGAAAGGGAAGCAAGCATACACACTCCATATTAATAAATAACAAGTTTTCTGAGTTAGTGAGTTATAGATGATAATAAAACTCACTTTGGATCAGTCCAGCAAGTTGCTCGGCATCAAGGTCTGGGTTCCCTTCAAAGGTAATAATCCCTGAACGGTCAACTCCTGTTGGAAAAAAATATATTTTTATTTAATTTGAGTAATTACACCACTTAACAAGTCATAAATCTAATGTTTAACAGTCACACTCCTCTACTTTCTAACTATCACGTTGTTGCAAAGATAAAGGCTAAAAATTACAGTAAATGTCCTTGAACATCTACGTTCCATTTACCTTCCAGGCCAATGTTTGCGGAGCCTGAACTGGTAAACCTGGAGCCTGAACTGGTAACCCTGGTGATTTTGCGGACAGAAGGTTCAATGACCCTGGTAATTGTAGTGGTGGGCCTCTCAATAACCCTGGTAATTGTAGTGGTGGGCTTGTCAATAACCCTTATCACTTTTTTCTCTTCAGGAGCTGCAAAAAAGAGATTGTTTCATTACAATAAACTTTGATAAAAATATATCTATGCTTGTTTGACTGCCATGACATTGTATCAGAACTATTACCTTAGCTAAACTTTGGCATCACAAATTCTTACCATATTATCTCCACCGATTACTTTCCACAAAATTTTAAACATACATACATTGTGATGTGACTTAGAGACGTCTTGATCGTATTCACTCAATGATTCAAGACTGTTTTTTTTTTATCACATTTATCTGTTGTATGTATACTGTCAGTGATTTCATCAAGAGAAAAACACACTGACCCATGTGTCCACATTGCAATGAGCATGGTTTAAAACCTGTGCTATAGACCACAAGCTCTTCTTTAACATTCTTTTTTTTTATTTTTTACCCTGTGTAATAACATTGATGGCAAGATAGTTTGCCTCTTCTTCCTGTGTTAAGAACTTCTGTATCAACAAGTCATATCAAAACAGAGAGTAAATATTGTACTAGATTTAACACACCACTAACTATTGTTGGAGGAGAATATTTAGGTTTCTCCTTAAACAAAATGAATTACATGACAATAAAAGGGTTTTAAATCATAATTACATTGATGGACAACACGTGTGATGATCTTCTCTAAAACAAGAAAGAAAGAAAATATTTATTAAAAAAAGACATTGAAAATTCAAAAATGTAAATAGTACTATAATATGTAAATATTATCACTCACTCATAAATGTAAGAGGTATTTCCTGATATCTGTATCCTGAAACAAACTGTAAAAATATGATACAACAGTTGTATCAGAATAATATAAAAACAATCAATCCTAAGAGAAATTAAGTAAGGAGGTTCGGTACATTATAAAGCTTCAAGGCACACGTTTTCATTACAAAAACCAACATACTGTCTTATTTAAACACTAAAGCTTTGATAAAAAACTTAATTCACCTTGATTTGTATGTAAGTGATGAGCTTCTTGAGTATGGAAAGGAGTTGCTGATTCCCCACAGGGATGTCTGGAAGACAGCAGGGGTCGTTAACCACAATTAAGCTTTTGGAGAAAATAAAAAAAAACAAACAAAAAAAAAAAAACATGTGCATGTCTTGACATATAAATTAATGGAAGGGAATGTTAATAAAGCTGAATAGACAAAGATCTCACCTTCAGGGTATAAAATTTGGTCGACAAAATGAATAACACCATTTGTGGCCATCTGATCGGTTTCTGGGAGAAGCACGGAATTCACTTGCACAGCATTATTTACCTGAGACAAACAGTTGAAGCATACATAAACGAGAAGGTTGTGGTATGATTGACAGAAAGTAACACTAATCACCACAGTAAGTCAGTAGCTTGCTGTTGGCACAATTTAATCACAATTTATCACAATTTAAAATGAGATTTTCTAAGATATGGAAATTTCCACAACGACAAAAAACAAAACCAAAACCAACAACTGCTAAATATTCAGAACACTATTAAGATATGCTGTCCTTAAAGCTATACATAAAGGTCGAATTTTCTTTAGTAAAATGGTTCAGCGCCAAATACCTACAAATTTTAGTTGAAGATTGCTTCCTTGGAGAGATCTTAGAAGATTTGTCACGCCGCCCTCCAAGCCACCTCCAATGACGATACCATTACTTAAGTGATACAGAAGAATTGTCTGGAGTGCATTCATGTCACCTGAAATAAACAACGGCAAAACATTATTTGTTGAGGGATTTATGTGATTTTCAACTGCCAACATATGTGCTGGAGGGAGGTATAATAAACGGTAGAGTCATTACAGCAGATGTACCTTTCAGCATGTTCAACTCTCTTTCAGTCAAAGCAGCAAACGCCTTATCACTGGGGGCAAACAAAGTAAAACCTCCCTCTTGTCTGAGCAGGTCTGTCAACCCAGCTGCTTCCATTAGAGACAAAAAGACTCTGCAGCACAAAGAAGAAAAAAGTTGGCTGGTGTAGAAACCACAGAGGGCTGATGAATTGCACTGACAGCACTATTTTCTTTTCCAAGAGTGCTTAGTGAATTAAACGGAAAATAAAAAGTGGTTGAGAAAATGCTTAATTTTAACACCAATATCCACTTCTACCAAAATTGGCCAGGACTTACTTAAAATTTCCGTTTTCAGTCAGAATCTCGAACATAGATTTTTCTGCAGGCATCAACATAGTCCTCATGAGATGAAGGGCTCCGTTGCTCCCTTCTTTGCTGCCTCTTATCAGGCAGGAATTTTCAATGCACACAGCCTGCAGAGAAAATCCACAGGATAAAACCAAAGGATTGATGGGGTTTCTCTAAAATACTGTGATTAATGGAAGTATGACATAAAGGATGATGTGTTTGCCTAGTGGTCTAAAGCTCTCATTTTTGGGGAGGACTTTGGTGAAGATGACGCACCGTGCGGTAAATGAAGACCCTGAGGGTCTTTCCTCCAATAGTCTCCAGCTGCTGGCCATTATACAGTTGTCCAAGACCAAACTTATTCTTTAGGACGTGGTTCTCCAGGATGATCTTAAGCTCGCTTTGATCCATGGACATCACTTCGTCTGCAATTAAAAGACATTTTCCCGTGTGTAAATAAACACAATTCACAATTGCAAGGGATATTTTTGCTAAATTTGCTCATCATCACCACAGCTTTCACTAACTTCATGGGTCAGTAGCCAAAACATGTAGCAGTAACCTACACATTTATTTATGCTTTGAATTAACTTGATTTCCTGAAAATCTAACAATTAGTCTGTTTGCTTTAATTTTAAAGACCCTTGTTTGCTTCTGTTGAAGACTCGATTCACTGAGAGATTGTCTTTGACAGAAACCTCATTTTGCCTGGAGTGACATATGTAATGTATCTTAGGACTCTTGAGTGATGTGTATAATTTGATTTAAAATCTTTCCAAGTAGAGTCATTGCAAATAGTTTTCTGATTAAAAATGATTGACTACTTCCACTGTTTGCTGTCCTATATTGTGCGTCTGAACTATACACTCTCTCGCTTCAAGAACATTTCTATGGACATGTCTCCATATCCAATTAAAAATGATCAACAAACTCGGAGGAAGAATGCAAGAAAGAAAACACTGTTGCTGAAGGAGGAGTTGTCACTTTAGACCTTTTAAGAACTGCAGAAGAGAGATGCCATACATGGTATAGCAAGCTGTTTGTGACTCACCAGTAAAGGCAGCATTGAAAGGAGCCAGCAAAGTGTACTCAGCGTCTGCTCTCATTTCAGCGGACAGGCCCAGCTCAGTGATCATGTCACCAAAGGTTGACTGTGAACCTCCCAACAGTTCCATTACCTGCTTAGCTTAAAAGCAAAAAATAAATATACATAAATAAACACAATTAAAACACAATTGAAATATAAAAATAGATAGAATATGAATAAATAAAGTGTGCTAAAGTAAGCAGATTAGGGGAAATGTTGATCTAACCTGAGTCTGGAATCAGCACTTGGTCAATAAGGTGAATCACACCGTTGGTAGTGACAATGTCCTTCTTGAGTACCATCTTAATGCCGTTAACTGTTAGACTGTCTCCATCGCAACCTATTTCAATGTTGTTTCCTTCCAGGGTTTCATAAGAGGTTCCTGCCATGATGGCTTCAGAGCACTGGACTGAGCCCAGGAGGTGGAAATTCAAGAGCGCTGAAAAAAAAAGTTGGAAATTATTTCTTTAAGCAGTAAGACATTTACAGAATGGATGGAGATTCATGTTAAGCTAAGCAGATAATACCCTAGAAACCTGTAGACCCTTTTGGACCCTGGATTTCTTTGTAGTTATAATTAGCTCACAATCAATTTGATGTCATTGGCAAAGCTAATGGGCAAGAGAGTGGTTGAGATATTTTGCCAAGTAGTTCAGTGTGCTCATTAAGACATCTGCTTCTTGCTACTCAGAGCCTTTACAAATCTTATGCCAAAAATGTTGAACAGCTCACTATGTAAAGCATATGTGTCAAATTCAAGATCCAGAAACCAAATCCGGCCTACCACATCTTTGTATGTGGTCCAATAGATGGACATATATTAAATATTTAAATATTATTTTATCAATCAAATCAAAGCAATTGTTATTTATACTTCCAAATTACATCAATCTTATGTTCAGTATTATTTAGTTTTAAGGAATAGTAATACAATGGCGAGAGAACTATTTATTAATATTTTAATGGTTTGTTAATGGTATTTTATCAATGCATTCTGTCTGCCCTTTGAGGACATCCATGACTTTGCTATAGCCCACAATGAAAATGAGTTTCACACCCTAATCTGAAGGTTTTACATTATAATTACTGTAGTGCTTACTTTGTCACTGACAGCACTCCACAAATACTTCTAAAAAATAAATACAAGGCATTAAATTTGAGAAAAAGTTTATTTCTTTTGAGACTTTATAGCTAAATGATGTTCTGATCAGAAGATTTTAGACATTCATTACCATCCTAATGTTTTTACTATGGAATGAATGAGTGAAAAAGGCGATCAAATTCAATCATTTTTAAACAAGAATTTGGTGCATAAGTTTGAATTTGTTCTCAATGTTCTATTGTCCAAACAGCATAAATCATACTGGGTCAAATATGTACATGTAGCAGGGTGAGAACAAGATGTTATAAGAAATGAAAAGATTAAGCATAAAAATAAGCACCTCAACATGATTTTTTTCTGTTTTAATTTCTCCTTGTAATATTATTAATGTATTATTTCCGTTATTCGGTGCGATTCCATATACAACCGCTAGGGGGCGCCTGTCGTGTTAGCGGCATCGAGAAGGTTGAGCACATAGAAGAAGAATAAACTTTCCTATCCTTGGTGGGTGTTTTCTTGTTTTTTTATTTTTTATTTTTATTCGAGAACATTTGCCTGTTTTCTTCAAATTGAGGGTGACAGGTTTTACTCTAATGTTTAATGGTTGGACACAACACAACAAATGATCCAAAATACATATAAAAAACGTGGCTTTAGAAAGAATAAAACAGGCACATTTTTAGCTTGGGGTTTCCCCCAATGTATTGTAAGCCTGGCAGGCCACCAGGCTTTACTTGCCCCCCTATCCCCATGAGGTCAACTGCTCGTTTTTTTTTTTTTAAGGGTTTTTCATACACCAGTAACAGTGACAGTAAAGACGGATTAAGCTCAGTTTATAGTTGACTCATTGAACTGGATGTGAGGAGGTGCGCAACATTTGCTCCATTCCTGCATCTACCCATTAGCCTAACATGCTATTATTTCTAAATAACAATGCCTGTTGATGTACATCTGAATTTTTGTAACTTTTCACGTTTTTAACGCAAAAATGTTGGTGGAAAGCCTAAATGAATTGAAACAGTTATTTGCCTGAATATTATTAATGGTTACAGAAAGTAAATTTATCTCAGTTGGAAAAATAAGTATTGTATTGAATCACCAAAACTTTAATTAATGACATCCATGCCAATAATGGGTTTTTGTAAACCTCAGAGAACTGTATGCATATCACAGAACCAAAGTGGTTTTCCTTATTTGAAATGATCAAATTTAAGATTTAAAATTCCTTTTCTGAAAACCATCTTTCCCCTTAAATTATGCAGTTTAACTTGTTTCAATTGACAATTGTTGGATTTACCTCTCAGGACGTCTTTGTCACTTAAAAGTCTTTCCATGGTATCGCCACCAATCTTGTCAAAGGCATCGTTGGTAGGAGCGAAGAGGGTGTAGAATCCTGGCTGACCCAGTTTTTCCAGCAGTCCAGCAGTCTGAGCTACATCCTAACAAGTGGGTTCAGGAACAGCATTATGATTTAAAAACTTCAACATGAAAAAATTAGAAAATATGTATAATGTGTGCACTTACAGCTAGCGTTGTCAAATCTTCCTCAACCTCAATATAATCCTGGATAGTGCTTCCAACGCTAGTGATGACACGGTCAATGACATGAACAACTCCATTGGTTGCAACCTGGTTGCCATAGATAATCCTAGCACAGTTTACAGTAACCACCTGCGAACAATGTCAGTTTTCTCAGTAAACCTCAAGCAATCTGGTCCATTGCAAGACTTTGTCATAATACTGCATGTACTACATAGCAATACTCACCCCATTGGAATAATGGTTAACATAGAGACCAAGGTCATTGTACATAGAGGTCAATTTCAATCCATTCTTTAGATCTTTGGTTAGGAGGCGTTTGTTGACCATGTGGTAGTGCAGAGCATTGAAGAGTTCAATGTTGACGTTGCTGACCAGTGCATTCCTTATTGTCTGTAAGATGAGGAAAACAAAGTGGTCAAAATGCGAAAAAAAGAACAACAAGTTAAATAATTTTTGCTTTTGTCCTGACTCACCTCATCCAACAGCTCCCAGGCATCATTGCTTGGAGCAAAGAAAGTGAAGGATCCCGGTCCCTCAATCTCAGGTCTGAGCTTAGAAATGTCCGCATAATTTTGGGTTGAAGTAGCCTGAACAAGACCCAGACTCCCATACACGTGGTCAATTGGAGCAACTGAAAAATAAATGTACTTTTTTTTGAAAGGACAATAAAAAGTTGCAAAGCCACTCCCAATTAATTGAGTATGATTTCAAAATGAATTCACATCTATTCTCCAAGTGGATTAAAGACCTCCATCTAACTTTTATCCACCCAGTTAGTCCTATACCTGCAGGACAGCCTGTCATGCCTTCAAGCTTGATATATCCTGGACAGCACTCATACAGCACAGTCCTGCAGAGAACGCAGACAAGCATACAAATCTAAACCATGCGTATTTCACATTCTTCAAAATAATGCTTACAATTACTTTTTTTTTTTTTTTTTTTTACTTTTTTTTACTGAGTTATATAACAATTTTGAAAGCTGTAATAAGTCGTCTGTTTTGGATTAGGTTGTCTGTCTTTAAGAGGATTCTTCTGTGTTTGCAGATGTAACTCATTATCTACCGAATAATCTCAACACACAGTGCGATCCAGAAGTCTGAGCCAAAACCTCAAGGAAAGGCTGCCTGAGGATACTGCTACCATTTCAGTAGTAGATTATTATTATTTTTTTTTGCAAAGCCTTTGAAAATAACCATTTATTTTGAACTTTTATTAACATTCGACTAACCTTATACATGTTGGAATTTTTGCCAATAAGTACTTGTACGCATAAAAATGATTCTTTATAAGCTGTAAAAAATAATATAATGTTTAAAAAAGTGATCTCCATAGTTTTCCATTTTTTAATAAGTCTCAAATGAGACTTATGAAATCTCAACACACAAAAACACAAATAATTCACAGTAACCATAACCGTAGCCCTGCCAAAGAAACAATGCATAATTTGTTTATTCCACTCATTTTGCCTGACACTGCAATCCGAAGAGAACTGTAAAACTTAATGTGCAGCTGTGAGACAAATACGTGATTTACACCAACGTGATCAAGTCATGTCGAAACTGCAACTCTGACTCCACCTACAGTAAAGCTACTATGTGATGATGTACATTTTACCCCACATAACTCCCAGTTATTCAACAATAAAAGGACCCTGATGAAATGAGCATTCCGGATGCAGCTATTAAAGATAAGCAATGCCACATGCTCCTAGGGATGGCTGAGGAGGTCATTAGAAGAGATTTCTTAGGTTTATTGTGAGAGAAGATGATCTTTACCCAACTTCAGCTTGACATAATTAAAGTCATCGTGACAAATACTAAGAACAATGTTAGGCTTTTACGTTTTAAAAATAAACCACTTGCTGTTGGATCAACAAACATATTCGTGATTCAGCGATGATTCAACAGAATTTAATTGGAGACATCAATTGCTCAAAATTAGGAGTTTTCTTTCTGGAAGTTGTTGAAAATGTGCATACAATTAAAGCTCCACATGTGTTCTCCAGTTGTAGTGGACTTCTAAAACAAGTATTAAATTACAGTGCTGCACTCACGGTATGCAATGTTCAAAAAAACGAACGAATAAACAGAAAAAAAAGACATGTAATAAATGTCTGAAATGTTGCCCGCTAATATAATTTTATTAAATACGTAATGATCAAATAGCTCAGAGTTTATAAGCATGGAGATTATTGAGGCACACTGCTTAATCTACTACAAATACTTTAAACCGTGCAAAAACCACTGCTTTGAGATCATGGCCAAATGCATGTATATAACATCTGTATTTAAATCAAGGTTGAATAGACTTGCAGGGACGGGGATGAGCTCATACAAGCCCTGACGGGGCAGAGTCAGCAAAACTTGTTATATTGCTTTCCCACACAAAGGGACTGTGCCTGGCAACGGGCCTGGAAACTTTTGACCATCAGCATCTTTAGGAAAATGCTGCACCACTTCAAATCATAAGTTTATTGTAAAGTTCCCCCTCTTTAATGTATGTGTCAGTATTGTAATCTAATACATCACAGTCTGTCAGAGAGCTTGGTAGTAAAGTTTTCTTGGAATCTGACTCACTTTGAAAGCACAGATATTCCCTTTGGGAAAAGAACAAATATTTTTGCTGGCTACAAGAGATTAAACCCAGTTGGAACAATATGAAAAGAACAATTTAAGCCTTACTGCCTGGACTTCTGCTGTCCAGACAGCATTAGTGCTGAGGCACAGTTGGTGTTAACATTTATTTAATCTCATGGAAAAGCTGCTTTTGTTAAAATGTTGGGTTTTGCCAAATTTTCTTACACTTTCTTTTCTATTCAATTTTATTCCACTGTCAGCAAACTTTGTGGTTCTCTATTTAAATAACTTGGTTCAGACCAGGATATGACTGGAACAATATTTTTAGAATAAGCAATGGTTTAAATTCAGCTTTAAGTACGTTGGCAAAAAAAAAAAAAAATGTGCTTAATTGTTTGAGTTTCTACTTTCTCACATTAGTCAGTGTACTTTTTCTTCCAAAAGTTTCCAATTAAACTAATATACTCTAGTGAATGTGGGGTTTTATATGGGTGAGTTTTTCTTTTCTTTGCAAGGTGGGCTTTGTTAAAGAACTGGATCTGTGGGGGTTGCCAGAAGGAGGGGCTCACTCAGGGTGCCATTCACGTTAGGACCGCCTCTGTTAAGAACAGTTACCAACTTTAAAATGATATGTTTGGTAACTAGGGAGAAAAAGTCTTTAAGACCCACCAAAACATAGCATGGCTTAGATTTATGTTTAAGTTGCAATGTGCTGAGCCAGCAGGACTAACAAAAAAAAAGGGGGTTTTAATGGCGGCGCTTGATGGGTTTCCATTCATGAATGCAGTCACTATTCTGCAGCCACATCATATCCTGGAATCAGTGGTTCACCGCTGTGGCACCCAGCGACCACCGGGCTTGTAACATTCTGAAACCCCCATTGAAGTTTATGGGATCAAATAGGATTGTCTTTGAGACGAAAGGTTTTAGGACTGCTTCTATAAATGTGTTTTTTATTCTACAAACCAGTGCAACTTAAAGTAACATAGCAGATGTTGTGATCTGGTACTGTGAAGACATCCAAGTTTCCATGAAAACTACTGAAGATGAAACAGGAGAAGATGGGAGAGCAAGAAGAAATGGCAAACATGTTTGCAGAAACAAACAGAGCAGGAAACTTTATTTCCTAAACTTGAATGTCATTTCTTTTAACAGGATAACCAACTTACGCTTTCTTTCCGCAGATGGACCCGTGGTACCAATTACGACAAGTACTAAAGTATTTCTTCTTTGTCCCCATAACTTGCTGAAGTGCACAGACATTGGGTCTGGTGAAATTTATTGGAGAAAATGCGACAAGGATTAATAAGCACATTAAGAGTAAAAATTGTTTTTAAAACCAAAGTATTCATTTTGAGAATGTGGAGAAAAAGAGAGACTGCTCTATATCAAACTTTCAAATAATACATAAGTTAGAGTAGGTAAAACGAACACCAGTGTCTTTTCAGCTATAAATATTGATGGAAGAACATTTATGAGCTTACATTTTTAAAATAAAATGACATTCTTTTACAGTACATGAAACTAAATTGTAAGAAAGTACATTTTCTTGAGAAACAAACATAAATGCACAGAGATGACTGCCCTCAAAAACTGAAGATTCCTGCATGTGCAGTGAAAAATTGAGGTATCTGAGGTTAGCATTGCAAACAAGCAAAATGTAAACATAAAAAAAAAGTCTATGTTGTTTGACTTACCCTTCTTTTCTTGCCCTAATGCGGCTGTGGGTAACTATTTTGTCATAAGCTGAGGAGTCAGCATGATCAAAGGTAGAGAGCACAAAGAGTGCGAAGGCAGCCACAAAGAGGAGCTTCATTCTTGATTCCTGAACTCCCCTCTAGCCCAGAGTAAAAGGAACACAGTCCTAGCTGGAGTTTATATAGCCTGAGTCTCACCCTCCACTCTAGGAGGATGGTTGGATTTCTGACATGCATGAGCAACACAAACCTTTCCAAATGCCTTATCTCTCCTGTTTGGCACTACAAACCTTTCATTGTGGTCTATAAATTATTATTTGAAACATTGTTTGTAAAGGAATGATGGCATTTGTGGAGAGAAATTATCTAAAAATCCAAAGTGCAGATGTTCTTTTTTCATTTAGAACTAACGTTTGTAAACTTGTCAAAATCCAAATCAAGGTTTTAAAGGTACAAAACCACCAGTAAAAGCACACAAACCAAATACTTTGGAGCAGCTATTTTACTTGGAATTAAGAATTTGCATTTACTTAGTCTATAAAAAATGTAATTTGTGAGGGAAGCAAAAAAGCAATGAAGGGTGAGAAACCTCAAACACTTTACATGCTATTTGGGGAAACACCTCTAAACTGAAATGTTTACTTACTTCAGAATGCAGTTTGTTCCCCCTGGTGGCAGAACAGAGTTTGGACACATGATGTTTGCACAGAATTCTAGTGTTTTTTCTCCTGCCAGAATATTCAGAGAATATCAATTACAGATTTCTTTAATGACTTTGATCAAATTCAGAAATGTGGTGCAATGCTGAGGGTCACTGCCAAAATATATTATTTTTTTATTTTAGGAAATAAAAACATTTTTAACGATCCTAGCTGACCATTCTAGATCAATTCCAGATCATTCTGCTCATCAGAATTTCCACTGTAAAAGACACAGCGTCTTGTAAAATAAAACCAAAAGCGGCTATGTCACATTTACAAACCAGGGTAAAAACTTTGGCATTTTTGTGTGAACAAATGAAGTCTTAAGTACTAACTGTTTCAATACATCAAAACTCAGGTAAAATCCCAATTTATGCACAGATTGAGAGCATGTGTCAAATGCCACAAAATGGGAAAGCGTGTTTAATCAGAATGTTTAAATTTGTTTCCCCACATTGCACTGGTATCATATGCTTAATATTTGACATCCCGCAAAATAATAGAACATGTCACACAGCTCAGAGTACATGAATCTGATTACTTAGTCATAACAATTACTGTACTCCAGCTCCCTCTGGAACTTACTAAAGAATCTAAAGTTGTGGAAAGCTGAAGTGCTTCCACTTAGTATTAACAAAGCATGCCAAATAAACTGAGTCTACACTCATTTACCTGTTATTTTCCACACCTGGAAATAACAAATACAATCCAATGCTTTTTCAGAGTGCTAAGAAACCACAGAATTCAGCTTTAAAAAACTGGAATCTAAAGCTAAAGAAACAAATAAAAAATAATTTGTTTTAATTATTTTAATATTCAGTTCAGGCAATGTTAAAGGTAGTACCCGACTGGGAAAAAATTTGAACATTCACTTTGATGACGTGTGAAGCTGGGTTGAGAAATTGATGTCTGGTAGCGCCTGGTTGCATATTTAATGGCATATACTGAACTTTATGAGGCATTGAAGTGGCAGATGGCCACTCACAATCTAGTAAGTCAAAACTGTGCCAGGTAACAATGTAGCATACAAAAATGCTACATTTTTGTAGCATTTTTGCTACAAAAATGCAACAAAAATGTAGCAACATTTTTGCTACATTAAGCTAAGGATTACAGGTAATCCTTAGCTGTAATCCTTACAGCTAAGGATTAGCATTACAGCTAATCCTTAGCGTAATGCTAAGGATTACAGCCTTAGCATTTTAAACATCCCACTCAACTGTTGCTGTCGTACCAAAGACCTGAACCTAGTTTCAGCACTGCTTGTAAAAGACAATAGGTGGTTTTCAGTCCGCTGTATGTTAGTAATTCCAGTCATTTTGATTTGTTTTATCAGGACTGCTTTTGGCATAGATTCATTTGCTCATTTTCTGCCGTGTTACTAAAAAAAAATAAAATACACACACACACACACACACACACACACACACGCACACACACACACACACACACACACGTGTCTTTTGTATGATGAATTTGTATAATGTTAGAATGCTATGTGTAAAAGTGGCATTACTTCATAATCAGTCATTGCAAACGGTTATTATTAAAGCATATCTTCACATATAGCAAACAGTTATTATTAAAGCATATCTTCACATATAGCACATATAGCATTATACTTCATGCCTGGTGACCTAGATATGACACAAAAGCTCCCAATTAAGCCAACTGGATCTAATTATACATCAGAATAAGTTTTAAATCCTGAATTCTTCTTCATTCAGGCCATAATAGTTGGACACCATGAATATGCTAATGTGAGTTGTGAAAACTGACAACACATCAATTCTTACATTATTTACCATGGCCAGTAAGCACAAGTTTGAATAAGTTAAGTGAAAAACATTCAGCTATGTTAAAATTGAAAATATGTACAACAGTTTTACAACAAACTGTCCTCCGATGTTTTTTGTTTTTACCACCACACATTTTCAAATAAAGGCAACTTAGAAACCATAACATTTTGCTTCATTTTATTAGTGAACATTTATAATGTTTTATAAATAGTAAAAGTTGTCAAAGCTCATTAGCCCGCAAGATAAAAACACAGATTTTTTTAGAAAGCAGATTCTGAAAGCAGTCTCAAAACGTGCACACATCTTCTTTTCTTTAACATCACTGTTAAGATTGTTCCATCTCACAGCTTTACCATCTTTGGGGATATAAACATGAAGTACATGCAGCCTCTAATTTTCAAAGCTCTGTGATATTCAGAGGTAATGACTAAATTAAACAATACATTAGATTAAACAGCAGGCTGGGGACATACATAATTAGTGTTAATTTTCTAAATTAGATTCAGATTTTCTTGCACAATTATATAGAATCAAAACTAAACATTTTCAAGTGTATTACTGTTTGTGTAGGTAGAAACAGTCTTTTGTTTTTTTATGTTCAAAGTAAGATATAAATAACATACCTGCTGAAAACTCACTTTCCTGAGCAGCAAGTGAGCAATCACATCGTTCGTAAAGAGGATATATTATTGGTCTTTATATAACTGATTAGACGTATTAATGTAAAAGAACAGTATGGTAGTATAGCTATTGTCAGTTACAAGCTATTTTTTTTAAATATGAAGATTAAGTGATTCTACTGTGTGTTCCTTATTTGCAGACTCAGCTTTGCACTTTTTTTGGACCGTTTGTCACTTCCTTAGAAAGGACGGTACAAGAAAGCCCCATTTCCTGAGTTTCTGTGTTCATATTCTGTGAGACTTCCACATCTGCTTTGCCACTCAGAGCTTCGTCTTGGTTTTGCCTGCCAGATGCCACAAAAAAGGAATTGTTTTCATCAGATTTCAGAAAGGACGTTTGCTCCTGTTTCGGAGGCCACTCATGCTTTGTCTGCTCTTTTGATATTTCAATCTCAGTCATCTCTGCACTCCACACAACAACGGAACAATTGTTTTGATAATCTGAGCCTGGAGAGTTGGTTGTGTTAGCAGCTTTATTTTGAAGTATAGTGGGGGACTTTGCCTCGAACATACGCGACTCTTTTTGACGTTCACCGGCAGCAGGTTTGCGACAATATTTGAAGGAATTTCCAGGATAAGCCAATGTTGTGCTCGCAACTGGACTTGTTCCCCCGCTGTGAGGTTTACTCTTCATCATTCCCAAAACTTCATAGCGGAAGCTGGAGATATCTTGCTTAAGCTCCTATTTGTTAAAGTAGAAATAGATAAACAAAGAGCAGCAAAAAGTTATACAGCAGTTCAAGATCACAGAAATCCAAGATTGTATTTATTCTGCGAAAAAAGGAGTCAGACAGTTTGCAAGAATTTATAGGACAAAGGTAGCAAATAATGTAAATGCTGTTTATAGTGGAGTCCTCCCTGAAAATAATAATAACGCGGTTCATTCTATACTTTGAATTTTCTTTGAGAAGGAAGCTTAGAAAAATGAAGAAAATTATAAGTTGTGTAGCTAAACTGAACTCAAATGTTCTAGTAAAAAACTTGATATAAATGTCCTCTTGATGTAGTTGCGTGTACAGCAATACAAACAGCTTTATACACTTTAAGAAAATCAAAGTTTACATTACAATCATACGTACCTTAAAGTTTTCCTCTGTCAACCCTTCCTCGGTTTTGGCATTTCTGATCATTGCAGCAACATATCGTTTCACAAGGTTCTTCAATACACCCTGAAATGCAAACTAGATTTTAGATAAATTCATACTCTGATTCATCTAAGATCAAAACTAAAATGTAATACTATGGTACTTGTTTGACAACAGACCTGATATTCATGGTTTAATTTGACATTTTCTGCTGCTCGCACCTGTGGTTAAAGGATAAGCAAAAGCAGCATATTACCTCTGTCTACTGCTGATACATTTTCTTTACATGCCCTTTCAAAACAAAAAAAAAAGAAAGAAAAGAAAAAGAGGCTCTTATAATTCACATTGAAATATCTATTAGGTTACTAAATTTATGCCAAGCTCTTTTGGAGCAAAGATTTGAGGCACTGAAAACTCATCAGAGTAAACATCTTGCAACTCCTTACCCCTAATGTCTCAAATGTCTCCAGTGATTTTTTGCTTGGTTTCTTGAACACATTTGTTTTTATCCACCTCAGTAGATAAAACACCGATTTTGGACTCGGTATTATATTGAACGGAGATGGTAAAGTCCCACCCTCTTCAAAATAGCTCATCCATAATTTTGTTCGTGCAAATTTCCATTCTATGTCTGCATGATCCTGGAAAAAAACAAGAAAATAATTAAAATTTTAGCTATTAAGTTAATGTTAAGCCTATTAAAAAAGAGATGGCTTATCTATCTATAGGACTTACAGCAATGTGCTGGTAGGAATTGTTCATCATTGCAATTAGCATGTTCAGAAGCACCACCAGGGAGATTATATTGTAGGTGCCGAACATAGTAGAGCCAACAAATTTGGTAAATGTATGGTTTGCTTTCACGTTGGTCACATGGAGAGCAATCAGGCCAAACACAGACCAGAATAATGATTGGAGTGTTTCAAACAACCTGAGGAGTGAACAACCAGTAATGTATTTACAAAAAAATACTATAACAGATATGTTGAAAAATATTTGATTGTTCGAAATATCAGTGGAGATAATGACTTGACTTACGTTGAAAAGGCATTATTTTGGCGATGACATCGAACACCGTAGCAGTACTCTGTACCATTCTCGGTTAATGGGACTGTTGCATAGAAATAATAGAGCTGGTTAAGGCCATTCGCAAAAGCCAAAAGCACGAGACAGTAGATGAACAGAAATTTGAGGATGTCCAGAAGCATTCGGCCAAGTGAAATCTGTAAGGGACCCAAGTGTGAGTTGGCAGTGAAAAGACTGATCAGACGTAAGGTGCTGAAGATGTTAGCAATGGCAAACAAGGCCTCTGCTATCAACGTGGGGTGCAACATTTCCCAGCTGTCTCTCGGTCTGCAATCTCTGTGCTGTTAAAAACAAACAAACAAACAACAACAAAAAAACATTTACTTAACAGTCAATTTGTATTATCACTGTATAGTCGATGTAAAATCAACAACTAAGCTCATCTACACTTAAGGCTGCAAATTACCTTTGCATATGCAACAATTTTTAGAGAAATAGTTGCAAGATACAAGGAGTTCATTATGAAGTCCATTATGTTCCACCAATCATCCATGTAGTCCTTTAAACCACTTTCCCACATTTGTTTGATTTCAGCCCATATGAAACCTTGGATAAAACAAGTAGCAGGTGTAAACTGAGGTTAAAACATTATTGGTCACTACATATGGTCACCTGGGACAATACACAGTAAAAAAAAAAAAAAAAAAAAAGCTAAAATTTGCTATAATTTTTTGATACACATCCTTACACGTATTTACAGTAAGTTACAGTAGATAAAGTTACAATTTTCAATAATGTTACTTATTACAGATTAAATATAAACAACAACGAATGCATATGATGAACAACGGGTGGCATGTGTTGTTACCAATCACCCAGGGCAGGATAAGCCATTCCACAGTGGTGGGTTCTGGGCCCTGGATGTGGGCAGCCAGGCATCCTGGGTCACCAGAGTCGATATGCTGTGAGGCCAAGAAGAGCAGGAGGAGGAAGGTCAAGTAGGAAGAAGTGTGGCAGATAAACTTGATGAAAGGTTTACGGATGAATTGGCCATAGCGAGTCTTTGGAAAGAGCAGGTAGAAGACAGAAAGCAATGGAAAGAGGAGGCCAATGAAAGCACAGGTGATGAGCTTCACTGCCCAGTGACGCCTCCTCCAGCCTGGGAACTCATCATACCACCGAGACGCAAGAAGCTGCTGGCAGTTGGGTTGAGCAACAAACTGGGGAAAAGAGACATAGAAGAAAAGGTAAGAGACTGAAACCTAAAATAAGCTCAACCTTTTTTCTGTCTTTAAAGTCTGTTTTTAAATCCATTTGCTTGTTAAAATACAACAGCAAAATATGGTTGAAATAATTCAACGTGATGAATCAATTATTGAAAATAATCGTTAGCTAATTTAGTAGTCAATCAATTAACTGAGTACAGACTCGAAAACACTGATTAATCATCAGAATGACAGACAGATTAATCAATTACTAAACTAATCATTAGTTGCAGCCCCACAGCAAATGTTTAAAACGTGTAAAAAAAATGGCTTTGGGAAAATGATGCAGTTTTACTGCAACATGGATACAATATGGATGCAGGGTTTTTTGAGGAGCGCAGTTGGCTCACCGTTTCATGTCATAGAGAATTTGAGTTCTGGCTGCCCAGTAGATCAGGACTTGGGAGGGAAAAGAGCACACAAATAATACACTACCACTCAAGCTCAGCTTTTCTGATTTCTGGGAAACTATAGGAAGGTTTCAGTTTTTCAGGCTGTCAGTTCAAAGACAAAATCTCAGCATCAATATCGGAGTCGAGGCATGATTTTGTCCTTAACAGGAAAGCAGAAGCTTTAAAGAAACTGTTCCACAAGGCCAAAGAAATATCCTTGTGACATTTTTAACAATGCATTGTGGTATGATGGAAACCAGTAAGTGAAAATCTTTTTGGTGACAACTCCAAACATATCAGCAGCCTCATAATTTCTATCCCTTTAATGCTTTCCAAATTTCTCAAAGACAGTAAAAAGGAGGCCACAGGATGGTGTTAATTCAGGAGGATGGGGTCCTTACCAGCCTTAATAAAACAGTAATAATTTTCTCAAAAAATAAAGAGCCTATACCTTAAACCAGGGGTGCCAAACTCAAAGAGGAAGGCTCTTGTTGTCTCACTGCACCCCAAGAGATGCATAACCTACAAAAACCAATTCTGTCTGGTTTTGAACCAGAGACCTTTTGAGTGTAAAGCAAACATGATAACCACTACACTACAGGAACTGAACTTCTCTGCTTTGTTTCAATTTGAGGTTCCAAAGTTGATGATGTGAGATGCAACACATGAAAATTTCAACTGAGGTTTGCACTCAGATGCCTGGATTCAGAGTACAGACCATGACACCACAGAACCCTTGTTGACCTTTAGTAAACACCTGTGATGAATAGAACATGCAAAATCTGTTTCTGTCTGGTTTCGAACCAGTAACCTTTTGCATGTAAAGCCAACGTGATAACCACTACACTACAGAAACTTATGCTCTTTGGAGTGTTCCTGGTAGATGATCCACATTTTGTTAGAGACTAACGTCAACGATGGGCATGGAACAATGTCAAATACTTATACTGCAGATCCTCTCAGAGAGCACAGTAACTTGGTGAACAAACTGTCAGACTTATAATTGTGCCTAATTTCATATTACAGTCCATAAACTAAGCCTGGGATCAAAGAAACGTATTAAAGATGTCATTAGAAGAGACACATGGTTCTACAGAGAATTGGTTAAATGGCTAAAAAAATAAAATCAATACTTACAAATAAAAAATGGTTCAAAAATAAAATTAAGACATTAAATAAAAAAAATATCTCTGAAATACAATCACTTGAAAATTAAAAATGATTCAAAAATAATATCAACACTTCAAAATACAAAATCTCTGGAAAATAAAATATGATATATGTTGTTTTGAAAAACATTGGAATATAAGCACTTTTATCAAATCTCCATTGTGGTAAGATCATGTAAGTTCTTCTTAAATCCATGGAAACTCAACAGTTTGTAAGGTAGGTGAGTTAGCTCAGCAGGTTAGAGCACCGTGCTGGTAATCCTGAGGTCATCGGTTCAAACCCCATATGGGGCAATTCATGTCTAAGGTCCTTCAGACAATCAACACTTCAAAATAAATAAGGTTTCAAAAATAACATCAACACTTTACAATTAAAAAAAGGTTCAAAAATAAAATCAATACTTTAAAATTAAAAAAATGGTTCAAAAATAAAATCAACACTTCACAATTAAAAAAATGGTTCAAAAATAAAATCAACACTTCACAATTAAAAAAATGGTTCAAAAATAAAATCAACACCTTAAAATAAATGGTTCAAAAATAAAACCCAACACTTTAAAATTAAAAAATGGTTCAAAAATAAAATCAACACTTTAAAATAAAAAAATGGTTCAAAAATAAAACCCAACACTTTAAAATTAAAAAAATGGTTCAAAAATAAAATCAACACTTTACAATAAAAAAATGGTTCAAAAATAAAATCAACTCTTTAAAATAAAAAAATTGGTTCAAAAATAAAACCAACAATTTACAATAAAAACAATGGTTCAAAACTAAAATCAACATTTTACAATAAAAAAAAAATGGTTCAAAAATAAAATCAACAGTTCAAAATGTATAATGGTAACTGTTTCTGTCTGTTCAGTCCATAAACTAAGTCTGGGATCAAAAAATGTATTGAAGATGTCATTAGCAGAGACAGAGGCTTGGCTAAAAAATAAAATCAATACTTACAAATAAAAAATGGTTAGGAAGCGCATTACAAACCTTTGGTTGAAATGGCGTGTTAAATTCAAGTCTCCATTACAGACCAGAGAAAACTAAAGAAAATGCAACGTTGTGTTAATCCATTTGAGGAGCCGGTAGTTTATCTGGAGGAAATAAATGACGATGCAGAAGTTAATTAGACTGTAACATGTGCAGTCCGCAGCTCAACCACTGCGGACGTGGCTCCGCCGCTGCGAAGACTTAGAAACCGCTGGAAGTAACTCATCCAGCGGATTTAACAAATGGAGCCTTCTGGGTTCACGTTACCCAGGAGAGCGGCGCTCTGGAGGAGCTGCAGACGTAACATCTGTCCGTTTTGGAGAAGCGAAACCACGCAAAATAAATAAATAAATAAATAAATAAATAAATAAATAAATAAATAAATAAATAATCCTGGTAAAAGTGCACACCAGACCGCACAGGGAAAAACACTCACAGAGTTCATTTGATCTGTTTGGATCAGACAGATCCAACTGACTGATGAATTAGAGCAGATTTTTCTGCAGATGGGAACCAAGAGGAAGTGCGTTCAGACCCCAGCGGGTGAAGTGATGCTAATTTAAGTGAAGTCGCTTAATTTAATTTATTAAAAGTTATTGGGGTGGTTTTTGTCACTACGAGAAAAATGTAGATGCATTTATCTGCTTAATTTGTGATGGGATCTGGATTCACGGTGAATATTAACTAAACCGCATAAAATGCGACTAAATAGTCGATGTTAATATGATTGTAATTTCACGGATAAAATAGTACAGGACCGATTTTTTTAATGTTGTCGGTCAAGATAACGTCTAGCGCGACCTGCCGCCCTGACACCAACTCACACACATCTTCATTCACAGACTTACTTGTAAATCGATTTTTCTTTTCTTGGACGTTTTGATGTTAGCTTGTCGATGTCTCAGTTTTATTCGCTGGGAAAGTCAATAAGCAGCTTGAGGTGACTCTGCTGCTCTCTAGTGGCGAGAAGCCGTAATGTTAGCTGGTAACAATCGGAATGCATTGTGGGAGATGTAGTTTGTAGTCAATTCGTGCTCAAAACCTATTGTAAGTCAATGTCGGCCTATAAAATGCTGCGGAGGCCACATAAAATGACATGGCGGGCGACATGTGGCCCGCGGGCCTTGAGTTTGACACATGTGCCTTAAACAGTTATTCAGTTTAAGAAATGTAACAATTGATTGCTGTAACTGGAATCCAAACTGAATCTCAAGTCTGTTTCCTACGCTTATCCTTCAGTCTACCGAGATTTGATATAAATATTTGATGAACACTTGCAGACAGTAATAGATGTTAATTTCATTTTAGCAACATTGTAGTCAAATAGATCCTATACAGCCTGTTTAGTTTAACGGTCTCCCCCAAAGCTATTACATGTCAGTCAATGGTTCCGTTAGGACATCAGGATCCTCATGAAATAGAGCATGAAGTAAAGGGTGACTGACATTTTTCAACTGTTTTTACGAAATTTCAATAAATATTACACAAATGAAAGAAAAATTAACTATAAAGAGGAGTGCTAGAGGTTGGCTGAATGTTTCATCATGAATGTTCATTTTCCCCATTCCACAAAACATTAAAGCAAAGTAGAGCTGCCACACATTTTGTTCCTGAGTGAACATAAAGACAGCATGACTGTGGCTAATACTGAGACAGAAAGGAATATTTAAATTTTATAGATTCAAATAGCCCGAATCTTACGTCCTCCCTCTATTTTCTACTTTACTTCATTATTAAATTATTAGGTTCACAGATAAAATAGCTGAGAATATTGTTCCAGCACTTACTTTCCCTCACAAGGTGTTTTCTGCAGGTCTACTGAACAGCACAAGTATAAAAACCTGTATTCTAAAGTATAATTTTAAATTCCTAATCCAAGATCTGTACCTCAGATAATCAGAGTTGAAACTAGCCATTGCAAAAATCCTCTACACATCACACACTATATTTAATACATTTTGCAGTCTGTTTGTTAATGATGTGGTGTTGTGTCTGGAATCACAGTCATTTAATCAGATTCACATTAAGTCATGTATGACACAGAAAAAGTTGGTGACAGAAAACGTTGGTTTGCAAAGTAATTCATGGTTGACTCAATGACTTCAAAAGCACTTCAGTGCTATGGCTGCCAAAACAAACCCAAGTCATCAGTCCTCTCCAACACAATGTTTGAAGCATGGTTGCTGTGGTTGATAACTGATTTGCTCTGTGGATTTCTCTACAAGTGTTATTCTGCATTTTGGCCAAACACCAGTTCTTTTGTGTGTTTGGTCTTGTCTGTCCAAGGAGAATGTCTATATTTATTCTAAACTTGGACACAACCTCACAATTACATGTGATTCCAAACAAGATACTGTATGTGCCCAGTCTTTGTAACTGGAGTTTTCATAGACGTCTAACATACATATCACAATAGGGGCTATATCTCAGGTTTTCCTTCTTATTTCATAGTATGCCCTTGCTGGGGCTTCCATGTTTTTTTTTTTTAAGAATGGCAACTAGCTTTTCAAATTTTCACATGTAATGTTCCCTGTCACTGTGAAATTCAGATCTGAAATTTGTTTCAGAAAAAGCTGTTAACCTGCCCAGATTTATTTCTCAACATCCGTTTCAACTGGCATTACATTAACACCAGTACAGGGAGTGACCAAATCTTTAGCTTTTTTTAAAGGTGTTCATTGTGTGAATTGCTAAGAAAAGTGTGTTTGATTAGAATGACATGGTGCACAAGTGTACACAATATCCCCTTTTAGGTTTTACTTTGCATGTGTTCTGCATGCCTCGAGAATCATCAGAAATAATGAACACACTAGAGTATCTTCTTTGATCCATCTACAGAAGTAATCTCAGAGCCAGTTTATATTTTGTGCTTTTCACTTTCATTTCATGAACCTCCCATTTGCCTGCAAAATCCCAGCCACATGCTTCAAAAACAAGACAGAGCCTCTTGATCCCACCAAATCAACATGTGTGATTGTTTGTCTGGGGCTAAAGTTTTGCATGGTGCAATCAGAAGCTTGTTTGCCCCGTTGCACTGAACAAAATCTAGTGAGTAGAGGAAGTGAATGATTGGAGATTTACAACTGGATGTTCACTGCTTGTTATTTTATAATAATTGATTTTGTATTTTTGACTATTTGTTTTGTAATACCTACTCTCTGCCTCAATTGTGCTTTACATTCATCGTTTCCTGTAGCTTTAGCTAAAATAAATCCATGAATGCAAACTCAAAAGCAGATTTTAAAGACCATAAAATGTCCCTCCCTCATTAAAATGTCATGAGTTTGAATTTCAAGGAAATGGTCGTTGTATCTTCCATCATTATACCCAATTATCTAATCATCATGAGACTCACTAAAAGGGCCTACTGTAATGCATTGTTAAGAGGCAGACTGGCAATTACATGTTGCTCTAAAGTCCCAGAGGATGTCTCCACCCATCTCTGGCCATTTACAGCCCATCTTGGCACTTTTCTTGTCCTTCACTCTTCCTTCACTCCACACTGATCAAATCAGATGAAATCTAGTTTCTTCTTGTACTGGTTTAATTGTAAATAGTATCCCTTCTAAGTTTGCACACAAAGGTTACCACACTAAATACATCAATGTTGTTCCTTCTGACCAGACCGCCGATGTAGAATTTCAAATAGCCGTTATCAATAAAAGACACGTACCTCCTTCTGGGAGTATTTGATTGCCAGTTTCAAACGGGCTAGGTCATTGTTGTTCTCATCCATCAGAGGATCAATGTCATCATGGTAGTTGAGAATTATATCCAGCTCCTTGGAGCTTCGAGTCTGGTCCAGAAGGTCTTTTGCAAATTGTTTGCACATATGGGACAACTCTTCGTACTCTGACTTGAACTCATTCTCCACTGTGCTGAGCTCCTTCAGCTCCCAGCTGAGCTGAAAAGCCGTCAGGAACGGATCTTCACTGGAGAGGGCAATGAGAGAAGGGCTGGCAAGGGCCTTGTAGATGTTAAGACGAGAACGTGAGTGACGAAGGCTGTCCACGTCTGTGTGGGACATGCAGTCCATGCAGTTGCAACGCACAGCATGTGGCTGAGGTATGGAAACACCTCGTTGCAGAAGCAATTTGATGATCTCATAGTTGTTTGTCTGAGCTGCAAGGATGATTGGAGTAATGTCTGGAGTGAAGTCTGAAAACTGTTTGTCCAACAGAATTGGGGGGATCTTAGCGAGGAACCAAGAGAGAAATGCACACATGAGTTGACAATAAACAAACCAAGGTATATAACACAAGTATTGTATAGCTTTAGAAGAACATTGCTTTCAAACTCCATACAGGATGCAAACAACAGTTTGAAAGGAACAAATTAATGCCTTCTGACTGAAAGCCCACAGCTAATGGCTTGTGGTTAAGCTGTTCTAAGAAATGTTTGTCTGAACATCAATCGTATTTTATTTGGAAAATGCCTTGAAGACTAATATTGACTTCCAAATTTGTCTTTTGAAGCTAAAAGACAAAGTTCATGGTTTGTCAAATAAAGTCCCAATAAAAGCACATTGAGCTTTGTGATTGCAGCATGACAAAATATTCCGCAATACACAGCATCTGCAAAACAAATAATCTATGAGATTCAATTTGTGTTATCACATTTAAAGTAATCTACAAAAAAAAAAAAAAAAAATCAGCTTTAAAAGTTTTTCTTTTCTTAACTTTTGAATAATGTCCAGGAAATGTCCAGGAACTGAGTCTTATATTAAAAGAGACACAAGTAGAGCCACTTGAACAAATGAGACTTTAAACTTGGTTTAAAAAACACCAAAAGTTTAATATATAAAAAATAACTTTTTGAGGTTGATCTAAACAATATTTGCTTTCTGTTACCTGTTTTTCTCCACGTGGCCTCTTGTGATTGAGGAGCAGCTCCACGGCCCCCACTACTTCCTTACGAATGGCGTGCAGCAGGGCATCACCCACATGGATGTTATAGCTGAGCAGGAGCTCTATGATCTCCAGGTTCTCGTTTTCGATGGCAATAAGGAGGGCTGTGCGTCCCAGCGGGTCGATGCAGTTGATATTGATTCTGAAGTAGATCTCAGCCTCCTCTAACGCTTGTTTTACACTCGCGTAGTCCCCTCTTTCTACGGCCCCCAGGTAGACCTTCTCCATGGGAGAGAGCTCAGCTTCTGCCCGCACAACCCGCAGTGGGAGACGGTCATTGTATGTGGAGTTGTCAGTTCTCTTGTAAAATAGTTGAGCCATTTTTTCTTTTTATTTATTTATTTTTTGCTATAATTGTCTATAAGTCTGCTGGAAGATATCAGAGAGGGAAGTTTTAGCATTTTCAGAGGGACACCTGTCATAAATCAATTAATCAAATTCTGAAACTAAAGCTCAAATATATAGACAAACATATAAATTATATATGACACATGAAAACCTGCCCTTAGTTTCGCATTTAAGACTTTCAGTTTAAAATGAGTCCACTGTAAACATTCAACAGTTCACATTAAATATATTCTAAACCTTATAAAAGTTTTTTAAAACTGTTCCTTTTTTCCCCCCCTTAGGGGACAGACTAAATTCTATGAATTTGCGCTTAATTTTAAATGAATTGGCAAAGTGAATCTTGAAGAAAAGAAATAAAAACTTTACCGGTTTCCTTTTGGGTGTGATTCAGATAAATCCCTCGTTAGAAAAACTGTTTCCAGATCAGGAAGTTCGAGGGTCGTTCTCGCATTGTTCAAACCTTCACCAAACCGCCTGTCGCATCCAATGTCCACTGCTCCTACCCAACACTTCGGTCAACTTACTAACTACATATATTTTGTTTTTCCTGTTACACTGATGCGTCAAGTGATGCAGAGTGGACCGAAGTGACACATCCGCTCCAGGCTGCTGAAGATGAATGAGCTTTCACCAACGCCCCTGCTGTCTATTTTGATGTTGTTAACCTGCGACTGACGGAGGGTTTTCATTTGTTTTGTTTTGGCAAGTACGACGTAACTTTGAGTGTTTTTCTAATTACTTTATTGAATGTAAGTTAAATTCATGTTTCTGCAAACTGAATAAAAGAAATTGATTTGCTAAAATATTTAAATCCCGACACAAGCGCATGCTAATCTTATTATGGATATTATAATTTTCGTAATTAAATTATTTAAGAAGATATTGGAAGTATTTATATATGGCAGATTTATTTTTGGCATTTTTTTTTCTATAAGTTTTAAGTTATCGACTAAAGCAAACGCAAAACCACTTTTGAAATTGTACGTTTTTTGAAGATAGGAAACCAAAACATAAGGAAAAAAAATTTTTTTCCCCCATGCGACTCGTATTCATAGAGATAATAGCAGGAATAATATTGATTCAGACAGGATTGGTCAAATAGACCAAGTGCAAAGACCACATGAGGATTTTCAACATATTTTCATAATAACCTCCTGATTCCTGAACTCAGCTCTCCTAAAAGTCATTGTATTGCACCATTGCATTTTGTCAACTTAAAAGAAATAGTCAAAGCACAACAATAAAAAGTCTCCACAACAGTAAATGTATTGTGCATACACAACGAGAGGTGCATGGAAAGGTATGCATAAAGAAATAATTGTTCAGTCATTGCTGTGTATTAAATAGCAAAAGTGCAAACAAGCTGCCCATTTAAGATTTCAAAAATGATACAGAAAAAAAAGTCTCAAAAATACTTTAGTCTTTGAATTTGGTTATTATGTGTAGTAGTGCATAAAATGTTACAATTGTAAGGTGGACAGTTACCCTCCAACTAGCAAAACTGAGAGCCATGGTTAAATTCCTCCAACATAATGGACAAATTATGTCCAAAACATAATTTGGACATAATTTGTCCAAATGACAACCCAGTTTTAGCATTAAGAAACCATCAACAGAACCTGGCTCAGTATGAGCAGCTGTCTGCCATGACCACTGTGTCAGAAGATAGAACAAGCAAAAAATAAAAAACCCACAAATTGATAACATTGTTGTAGCACAGGTTGAACCCTATCTGGTACCCAATGACTGCTGAAGATAACCACCAGCACCTGGAATTGGAAACCCTTCAAGGTGTAGAAGATGGATTGATGGGTGGATGTCCTTGAAGTTCATTGCAGAGTTTTCATTTGCTTAAAAACCTACAGCCTTTCCCTAAAAGTAGAAAGAATCGATGTGGATCCCAGACACATTTACATAAATGCAGACTCACAGGTTGAGGTAACCAATAAACCTTCTGTAGGTTCTGCAAAAATAGGAAATCCAGTGAATTCATACAACTGGTGTGGTACAAAGCAAACCTGTCAATGATGAGGGAGGGTTCTGATGAAATAGATTAAGTAATTAAAAGACTGTGACCAGATATGAGGGAGTAGTAGAATGTGACGTTAGACTGAATATTAAACCCCTGCCTTGATTCTCCTACAGGTGTTTTGCATCATATTGATTGTACTCACCTTGTTTCCATTCTTTAATCACATCTCCATAGTACTTAAACTATTATTGTTTAATGTGAACTAACATGATTCCACCATTTAAAAGTAACCTACTTGTTTAAAATCCAGAAATGTCTTATTTTATGTGTCAGATCAATATCCTATCATTTCTACGAGACAGTGAGCAATCAGATTTTTGCTTTTAAGCCCTTTGAGAGTTTTTGATGAAGAGACAACTGAACTGCTTAGCAAAACTATCTCCATTTATATATTTTTCTGAAATATAATCTGGAATTTGACAAAGTGTAAAACAACCAGCGCTAATGCATTCCTGCAGTTTTTAAATTTTTCAAAGTTTTTAATTAGATGTCAAAGTTCTTAATTAGATCTTACCATCCCCAATTCATGAGTACAACTTCCTATGTTGACATTAAAAGGTCAATGGTATTTGAGCTAAGCAAAATAGCTTATAAATTGGTATGCATTATTTGCCATATTTGCATAGGTCATGGTGTAAAATGTGTTTTGAGGGACGCAGCTTTCTTATAAACAAGAAAAATGTATGAGAATTAAATCATGTTGAGCAGTTGCACTTAACTCTTATAAAGTGTCAAATATCAAATCTGCTGGAGTTAATAATTTAACACTTACTAACACTAATTCAGTGTTAGATCTTAATATTAACTCTCACAGAGTATTTTTAACTTCATAAGAGTTATTTGTAATTAATATTAAATAGGTATTTTATTGTTATGAACTTTTAAAAAGTCTTTGGAAAATAAATATTTAATAAACAGGCAATTATTTTCTCAAATGCATTTATTTCAAAACGTGCACCATAATTACAAAACATATTATAACATTGAATAATGTGCATGTTTCACATATCACTTTCATTCACATATTGCTTATTAAAAGGTCTAACATATCAGTTGTGCAATACAAAATGCAGTATGCTTAATACATTTTTCTTCAATACTATACACATGAAATTGTTAAAAAGTACAAGGTGGAGAAAGTAAAGCCTGTATCAATGCATGCAGTTCATGTAATATGATAGAGTACATTTTCTTTTAACAGGTAGATTGCCAGATATTACATAACAGACCAACCTGATATTCAGATCCATCATTTCTTATCCAGTTTCTGTTTCTGTTGATAAGAGACAGTTCCTCTCTGCACTCCACCAGATTGTCTTCAGGTTGTTGGGCTGTTCGTGACGTTTGGCCGGAGACACCAACATGCTCCTCTACTGCATCGGACAGTCTTCAGTCTCTGAGTACGACAGCCGGTGTCGGTCTCTGGATCATAACAAACAAAAAAACATAACAATGAGGAATGGAACGAATGAATACATTTTACTACAACTCTAACAACAAGCCTCCATTACAGAAATGTAGGGTTTCACAGATATTAACACCAAAAATAATCATTTTTGGAGCTTGAATCTTCGAAGAATCCATGGAGGGATCGGGAGGGGGAGGTTAGGCTGACGACTGGCGATTCATCCTCAACCAGACTGGTTCTAATACAAAAATGCAATAAAAGGATTAAAATATGCTGCAAAACATATAAGAAGACACAACAGCGGGAATAATGCTCTCAACGTGAAAAAGCCTTTTACATTTTTTCAAAGGAAAAAAAAAATCGATCAGAAAGGTTGGTAAAGCTGACCAATATGCATGTAACAGTGATTCTTGAGAATAGGGACAAAACAGGTCCTATGGATAAAGCATGAAATTTGAATAAAATATACACAAAATATATTTTTTTCAAATATCTAACTAAACTAACCTGGGTCATGTGAGCACAACAATGTATATTTTTCTTTTTTTTGCTGAATATTTTTTTATTTTAAACATTGTAGTCGGTGGATGATGCCTGTAAAAGCCCTTGTCCAGGAGCAGAACTCAACACATTCTTATAGTTTAAAACAATTAAAGAAATACTAAAATTATATATTATGACAATTAAGTATAAGTAGTCATATAAATAATTATAAAAGTATCGATAAATTGAATTAAAAATAATTTTTAGATATTTTCCAACTCCGTTAAAATTTGTCCTTAGTTTTTGTCAACACCGTCAGAAATGAAAAGAATGTAAAAAAATCAGGCATTATTGGGGGGCACCAGAACTTCTGAGGACCCCATGACGTCGTCTTTTCTCTTCCTTTGCTTGGAGGGCTAGTTAGCTCCGGTTAGCTTAAGTTATTCTTTAGTTTTTTCTTCTGTTTTATTCCTAAGTTGTTTGTCACAACCATGATGTGTCAACTCCATAACTGACAATTTACAAAACTTTGATGAAATTTTGCGAAATAAAAGCTTAATTTTGGTAAACTGTAAAGATTTAATGGACCTGACAAGCTACAATATGGCCTCCTTCAGAATAACATCATATAAATTGAGGTAGTTTGGCATTTCGTCAACTCCGTCAGATGTCAACTCCGTCAGAGTTTTTCTGACTCTTTCAGTGAAATTGTTGTCAAATCTCACTTAATTGTGCAACTAATTCATTTTAATGTATTTTACATGAATTGCATTATTTCACATGTACCAAGTTTTTCATTTTATTCACTAGTTTGTCACCACCTTCAGTTCTGTGTCAACTCCGTCATGCACTGTCAACTCCATCAGATGGACTTTTTCTTGTTTTTTGTTTTAAATAATATTTATTTTATTTCTTGAGAAGCATTTGTCTGTAAATTGAGTAAAAATATCACTAATGGGGTATTTTAAAAATCATTTTATATTTATTTTTGTCAGATGGTGATGACAAAGTTTTGGGTCAGGTCGATTAAAAATGTAATTTTTTTTTAAAAATTCGCAACTGGGAGCCTGTACCTTAGCATCTTCATATTTTCTAAACATTATTTGTCATATTTGCATACATAAGGTTGAGAAATAATAAAAAAAAAATATGGGAAAATTAAAACCCATTTTGTCCCTATTCTCAAGAATCACTGGTAAACGTTCAACATCATGAAAAAACATACTCCAGATTATGAGGGATCTGTTTAAGTCAGCCAATAATTTGAATCTTCACCGGCTTGATTTTTTCCGACACTTCGCTAACATTCGGCATGCTAAGCTAAATATGCTAACACCGAGCCGTGTGGCGAACGTGACGTCTAGGTTGAGCTCAACTCAAAATAATAGTTATAAACCATCTCAGAAAAAAATTACTTACCAAGCGTGGTAAACACCTCAGACATGTGGATACTAAATAGTCCTGAAATGACTTGGCTTCTGTCGCTTCGCTTCCGTGGGAATCTGTGATTCTGGGGCGGAGTCAGTGAATTAACTCCTTCAGTGTTATGTCCGCTGGTGGAGTTCAGAGTTAAGAAGCCAAAAGTTATTGATTCCATTTTAACACCTCTAGATTTGATATGGAAACACTTTGTTTTAACACTGGATTTTAACTACTAAACATATACACCCCAGAGTTACATAAACAGAATGTGACTCTATAAGAGTAAAATTAAATCTGCTTTTGCACGAAGTCTACTAACACCGAAACATTTAACACTTTTGAATTTGCTGTGTACAAGTGTGTGGATTTGTCTTAAATGTTGTGGGTAGAAAATGTTTTTCAGAAGTGATGACCTTGGGTGAACGCAGTCTTATTTTCTCCCTTAAGGCAGGAGAAAGCATATGTTTCTCCAGTAATGAGAGGAATACTTTAAAATATTCTATTTCTGCAGCAGTGGTTGTCAGAGAAAGAAATCTGGTATGACTAGTATGAACTTCACTACTTTTCTGACGCTTCTGTCTGATCATTTATACTTTGTTTTACTGCTTAAAAACAGAGATGATTTAGTAAGTCTTGATCTCAGGTGTTTACAGAACCTTCTTTAATAAAATCTTTTATCATTTACTTTTTTTTTTATTCACAATGAAGTTGCTTCAAGCAACACACGAATGTCTGCTACTCTACTCCAATTCCAAGATGACAAATGTTCTTTGATGATAATTGTAGTGTGGTCAGCTAACTTTATGATGTGGGTAATGTGAACACGTCAGAACAGTCACGTGTGTGTGCAAGCACTGAGTACACACCCTCTGGCTGATCCGGTGTTCACTGGGAAGGATTTAGTTGTATTGTTGCCAGTTCTGACAGTCTGGCATCTGGGTATTAAAAAAGGTCCGGATCCAATCACAGCTGTTAGGAGTCTGCTTCCAACGGCAGGGTTGTATCAAACACTAATTATCAGTGTCCTGGCATAGGTGGGGGTCCAGACTCTTTGGGGGGGATCCAGGTTCATGAGGGAGGGATGTTTAGATCACAATAAATTGCTCCAAACATATCATTACTGCATGAGTGATAACAGAGGGGGACATTCAGGAAGTCAGTGAAGAGATCTTTCAGTTGCTCTGCACAGTTCTTTAGATGATGCCTTGGTATGCTGTCTGGTCCAGTGCTGGGGTTGATTAAAAAGGAAAAAAAGAAAGAAAGAAACTCTCAAACCAGACAGACATCGGTGCCTAGAGTCTTTGTTGTCAGCAAAGTGACTCATGAGTTTTCTGTGCATCTATTCTTCCCTTCCAGATAAATTTTTTTTCTGCCATTTTCATTTCTCCACACGCTGCTGCTTTGTTGCCAAGTCTAAGGGCAGCAACAGAGATTTCAGACAGTGGGGTGGTTTCTGCTGTCAACCAGGGGCTTTTGTTGCATGATACTTGGTACTTCTTACCGCAGCCACTTATGGGTTTTTCCTGTCACAGCCTTTGAGCAAACTTCCATACTATACTGCCAAACCTTTTTCATTCCGAATCTGTATGCAGACATCAGCATAATATCCAGCTATGAAACTTTGCAATAGCTTTCTTTTCACTTATAGGTTGGCAGTATTTTCATATATAAAGAAAATAAGCCTAATTTTACCTGAAGCTGATCTCCATTGCAGGAAACCTGCATTATTTTGTACTTGATCTCTGTTTAACATATTAATTCAATCAGTAGATCAAAGAACTCATTTGCCACTAGATGGCAGTAAGACATTTCCTTTTTTGTCAAATTTGTAGGGCGATCACTTTTTCTGTTTTTTCTTTATTTGTATTTCGATGACTTCCTGAGTCTCCTTCCCTGTACAAAAATAAATACAGTTCCTTCAGACAGTTTAAAAACTAATTACAGCATAACAGTGAAAGCATAAAGCATGTATGAGCTAGAACAAAACCAGTGCCTTTTCAGACCTAAACTGTGTGCATTACACAGGCTTGATTTCCTTGTTGGCCTTTGCCGTGCATGTGGGAGGGAAGTTCATTCAGCATCACAGTCCTGTCAATTAGATGCAGTGTGTGTTGGCCAGGTTTCATGCTTGCTTCTAAAAACGAACGTTGATGCAATAGCCGAGCTAGCAGCAGCGGTTCATAGTCATTAAATCAGGATTTGAGCTAATTAGGCCTGTCAGCATCAGTGATGACAGAACACAGCTGTTGTTTGCCAAATTTGACTCAAAAGTTACAAAATGTTTATGGCACAGTTTCAAAAGTCAACAATGATTTTAAAATTCGATTCTGGACTTTTAGCTGCATTTTAATGCCGTCTTGCTAAAGTATGTACACATTTTACTCTTTTTCCTTCTTTGTCACATTATATTCAAACATGTTATTGCATTTCATCGAGACTTTAGGTGATAAATAAAAACATTAAACTGTACATATAAGAAAAAAAAATGCTTATTTAGCCTAACTTTTAGTCAGTACTGCAGAATATCCTTTATCTATCTCTACAGTTTAGAGTGTCCTTTGCAAAATAAAATATCAATTTGCAAATCTTGCCATAGCTTCTCTGGATCGTGGCCTGGTCTTTCAAACACATGAATATAATTTGATCCGATTAATTACTTTGTAATTCTGACCCCATGTGATTAGGACTCCAAATCATGTATGTGCTATCATGGCTAAGATTTTTTTTTATTAGGGATTAGGGATGTTTTTTTTTATCTGTTATATTATTAAATCGAATCAATAATGACGTTTTTAATAATCACATAATGCAAAACACAAAATGCTATGTTCACTTTCGGGCAATGCAGAGATCAGTTACCTGTTTGATATCAGCGGAGGAAGCAGTGATGTGTGACGGATTTGTTGATGTCTGTCTGCAGCTCAATCGGATTAATAAAACCAGCCATGTGACACAGCTGAGGTTTTTGTGCCTGTCAGCAGCACACATGTGTTTGTATGTGTCTGTGTGTGGTGCTGGCGGTCAGAGAGTTAAAAATCGCTTGGAAGTCATGTGGTCAAAAGGCAAGTCAGAAAGCATGAAAAGCCCCTTGTTACAGTTAACGTAAATGATGACAGTTCGTTTTGACAACTAGGGGCCAATGGAAAGTTTTAAGTCAATTATAGCTTGGCAGGGGACTCAGAAATATTTGAGACATTCTCTCAGAACAACCAGGACCCACACATGTACTTTTTGTTCTGTATAAAATAAAAGGAAATTGAATAAATGCATTTAAACAACTAAAATATTGTACAATCTGAAGAATTTTGTAGCTATTTGTGATTTGGTTCAAAAGTGTTTGATTCCTTCTAATGTAGCACTTTCTACCCTTAAACCCTTAAACCTTTTGTTTCAGTTACAGATGAATGGTAAAACATCTGCTGGTTGGTCTTAGTTTACCACTGAAAAAGTCATGTTAGACAGACGGTAAGGAAGCTCGTTTTGACAGAATCCTGGTGCCTCTGCAGCTGCGTTCGCAATGTTTTATTGCTGAGACTTTCAGGCACAGCATTATACATCACATTCCATTAAGATCTTTTGGAAACAGGGTGTTCTCGCAAGAGTACTGCCTCAGAAAACAATGACATAGAGTTAGATGTAGCTGTTGAAACTTTTTCTATAGTAGAAAAGATAAGGTTGAAATCCTTGTTCTGTTAAATTTGGTATTGTATACATATTTTATTAAGTCTTACAAGAAGTGCTAATATGTTCAAGAGATGCAACATATATGCCAAGATGCATATCAGGTTATATGAGCCATTCTTTTTTCTTTTTATTGCCATCCTGTTATGATCCTTTCCTATAGTGTAACTTTTATAGCTATAAATGTTGATCACCTTCTTCACCATAACCACAAACTGATGCCTGCCTAGATTACTAATTTGCTAGCAATGATTGCATATTTGTTGCAATTTTAATGTTCCTATTCCTTATAAATTCTGAATTACCAGCCACAACAGCGTGCTCCTTTGGCATTTGCAGGCATCAAATAAAGTTTTGTGTTGCTTTTGTCCCCTGTGCTATCTTTGAGTCACTTTTTCCTGACTTCTGTGAAGACCTACTTCTTCTATCTTTTCACCCCATGCAGTCAAACCTTCTAAAAAGTCAGTCATCTGAACCTGAGCACCTGTCGATACACCTGCTTCTCATTCCCTTTGGAAATGGCCATGGAATTTACCAACCCAGTTTTTCTCATGCCATGCCAAGTTGCTGCTTATTGAGTTATTTATCCCTAATGGGACTTTGTGTCAGCTAGATTCTCTTGCGATGTTTGTGAATCTCAAGACTTGACTAGATTTAACTGAGAGCCAGTGAAAACTTCCTGTTCATGTTTGGATTCTGTTACTTGTAAAAAGTGACAAGTATTTAATTAATTAATAAATGCATAGTTTTATTATTTCTCAATCAAGTTGATGATCTTGCATATGCAAAGTGTTATGGAAAATCAAATGCATTGCTATCACTGCACTGTAAATACGATATAATTTGATGTATTTAATTATGCAGACAGAAGATCTTAATCATATATTATCAATATCTGCAAAAACATCATCACTTATGATTATAACCAGTTTGCCTCAGTAGCTATTACAAAATGATGTTTCTAACAATTTATTTCAGGCCTTTGGAAAATTTTATGGACTATAGACTTGAGCCAGAGCTTAAGAAATGACATTTTTCCCATCAAAGGTTGACCATGAATCCTTTCATGATCATGACTACTAAAAATGTATAGTTCTTACACTAGAAGAAGGTCTTTAGTAGTTTTCAAAAAGGAAACTAAAACCCACATAATTCTTCATTCTCTGAGTTAGTAATTTAGGTAAGCATAGATTTCTGCAGAGCATTTTGCAAGACCCTTTATTGTCATAAACATTCAGTAAATAGTTGAAAAAGCTTGAAAAGTGCTTTGTTCTTACATTAGTTCCATAATACATTCCTCTCTATATTCCCGGGGAATTTGCAGCCACAGATAAAGAAAATGATTAAACTTGACTGGTTCTGCTGCCTTTTCGTTCTTTAATATCCCAGGAGGAACATAACCTGGGGAAGATGGATTTGGGTGCCGCCCGGCTGTGTGTTCAGCTTCTATAGAGTATATAATTTACTTTTATGGGGTTGGATTTTCGGGAAGTTGCTGCGATCATTTTACTATATAGGGCTTCAACTTGGGGTTGTAAATGATAAAGATGTAATAGCCAAAATATAGCTTTATTGAGATCAGTGAGTGTGGCGTTGTGGCATCTCTTGAGAATAACCAAATGCAAAAATAGTCCTAAACACAAGCAGCTGTTAAGAAGGAATTGCTTTTGCAACACTAAGAGGAAAATTGGGGTAGCACATAAAAATACTGTTATCTAGAGCTATTCAATTAGGAGAGTAGGATAATATAACAGTGTCAGAAAGACAAGATATGGACTAGCTTTTAATTATGTGGAATAAAAATCAGCTTTGAATTAAAATTATACATAATGTCACATTTTACTGTGAGAAAATACTCACTTTTAACTTTTTTATTTTATCAGTTCACACCATAACATCTTTCAAGTCAGATTGTCACACAGTTTTAATCGGCTTGAATTAATATATGTTATAGAAAGATAACACAAGCAGACCACAATTCACAAATTGACTTAAAAGTCAGCATTCATATATAAAGGACTCCATTAGTGGGATTTGGTTGCAGATTTAGCTCATGCTGAATTATGCAGCTCGTTATAATACCAGCATCAGGTCAATTCTATGTCACTTCTCAGGACTCAAGGCTCATTACATGATGCACATTTCTGTTAAGATTGTTATGATACCAGTGGTGCCACTGAAAGTTGGGAATTTAACTGTTGCAGTGTATGGTTGGCTCCTATTGTCTAATGATTAAAAAAATGGGAGATTCAGCTGAGGGCCATCACTGCAATGACCCTGCAAAACAAAATATTTTCAGATTACAAATATGAATAAGTATTTTTGTTCCATTTCTCCTAAGCAACTAGACTGGCAAGATGAACTTAATATTTCAATTTACTATATGTTTAATAGCTAAAAGACATCTGGTATATTTCTTTAATAAAAAGAATGTGCAAACTGTATTTATAGTCAACATGTCATAGATAATACAATACATTTAAAATGTCTGTCTAGAATATTTGTACTTAATTTACATTTAAAAGCTGCAAGCTCAGCTCGAGCAGCACCAAATACAGGTAAATGCAAAGCTGGTTTAATCCTTCAGCACCATTTGTTTTTTCAAGGTAATTCAAACTGCTGAACAGACTATCGTTTCACAGCTGCTACCATTAGTGTGCACAAGCAAGTTTTATAAGAAGGCAGTGGACAAGCTCCATCACAACAGACAACTCTTGTGTGTCCTCTTTGGAAGAGTCATAACAAACAAGCATTTTCACTTTTTTGTTGACTGAATAATTTGGTTCATTCTCCACGATAATACAAATGTTTGAACAAAGATTACTGAGATAGCAACTAACTTTTTAGATTTATTTCAACAACTTTCCCCCCCATGGCAGCCACTGCTGTAAGATGTGCCATGACTGCTAAGCTTAGAATGCTAGCAAGTTTCACTTTAGGATTAAAGTTGATAAACTAGTTGAAGCTTTATATAATTTTTTTTTCTCCAAGACATGATGTGAATTAACAGTCTTGTGACAGTAGTGGAGAATTTCACTGCATTGTTGGTAGTATCAGGGGAAAAAATAGCTACAATACTAAAAATACAATAACACAATTTACAGAATTTCAATGGCTAATATTTAATTCCCATCAAAATTAATTTGTATAATACAGTTTATCTAAAGTGATAGATTAATTAGGCTTTTTTTGGTGTCATCATATGCAAAGGGTGAAAAAAATAACAAACAAAAAAACAGTCTTTTGTCATTAGCATTCAGTAGAACTGTGTAAATGAAATGGGGCAACCAACCTCATTTTTTGTTGTTGATATAAATGATGTAAGATGGTTTGCTGAGCTGCAATATTGCAACCTCAGCCCCACCTGCACCATATGTAACTGCTGAAGGATAAATCTTCTGCACCTCAGGTGTGCAATTACAAGCTTCAGTTCTTTATAGACTGACACTTCTATCTTCTAGCAAGGACTGGTCATTTACAATAAATTTGATATAAATGCACTATGACAGAATATCATCAAACTCCCCCTTGCTTGAAAAATAAGCTTGGAAAATTGGGTATGATCCAATTCCCTCTATGCAATCACTGCTGTCAGAAAATTCTCCTCATCTTCTTTTTCATTTTCTCTTGTAACTAGATGCTGTCAAGGCCCAGGGGCTTTGCTGCGCAGTTTGCTTGGCTGTATTTATAATTGGACCCTGTCAACAGTGTCCAGTGCAGCAGAAGTGCAAGGTTTTGTTATGGCATCTACTTTGTGCCAATTTCAACACATGGCAGCTGTGAGATGGTTTGTCTGTCATTAATGCATAAATATGGGATGGTGCGGACACAATAGTTGCCCCTACATGTTTGTGGAAGGAATGAAAATTATCTAAGCACAGCTGAAGCTAAATTCTTGTTTGCAATGTAAAACTTTAGGGTTGTCTATTTGCAAGAAAACACTGGTAGGTGTGTGTTTGTATACAAAAGAATGGAAGACAAACCTAATAATGAGGCCTGCGGTTCCCGTCAAAACCAGAATGTCACTCTTCTTTTCCGTTGACATGATAATTGCATGTAATAGCAGTAGAAATGCCAGAAGGGATTTAGAATTCAGTGCGGCTCCATCTCTCTGCGGCAAGCCTCTAGGTTAGGCATGTTTCAATCCCCTCTGTTATTTCTACTTTTTCTATGTTCCTTTGTTCCTGATCAAATGTTCTGTTCACCAAATTGTGGGATTTGACCTGCTTTGCTATTTACTAAGTATCTGTGTGGGTGTTCTCTTAATCAGTGTGGGAGGAAGGGAAAAAAAAAAAAAAAAAGAAGCCGGATCATGACTGAGCTTGTCAAGACGAAAATGCTCTGCTTGGAAAAGTGTCAGACACCTAGAGGACAGACGGGAAATAGGACAACATTGATTCCTGACTCCAAAACGACACTGTAGAACTTAGATCCGTTTAGAGCAGGGTGTGGACAGCCAGCCAGGGTCAAACACGCTGGCTGGCTGCAACGCAAAATTAGGAATCTCCTTAGTATCATGGTGCCTTGTGCTATAAATATATTTGTACTTAATAAATCCATGAACTGTATGGGTATAATACATCCTGAGCTAAAACCCACTATCTCCACAAGAAGTCATAGTAGGGTCAGCATCAAGCACTAGGTTCACAACTGTTCATTATCCAATGTGAAAAGAAGAATGCTAGCCTTTAGATGTTCAAAGCTAGTTCCTCAAGAGATGCAGCTGTAACTGAAGTGAAAATTGCATCATATAGACATAATGAGGCTTAATGAAAGCACTGCACACTTTTCAGAAGTTTTGCTGAATTTTTTTTAAAACCATGTATTCTTTTATTTTTACTTCACAAATGTGCACCACTTTATGTTGGTCTATCAATTAAACCTCTCCCTCCCCCACACCACCCCAGTAATATCTATTTAGGTCAGTTGAAGTGACATGTTGAAGTGGCAACATGGGAAAAGGTTCAAGTAGTATGAACAATTTCACCAGGCTCCTCAACACTCCAGGAGGGGGAGACACATATCCACTTTGGTGCGGGTGAGAATCCAGATTGTCTATCCAGACAAGACCTGCTTATGGTTGCTTTTCTTTACTGTTAGAGGCGTTGTATGAATAGTTAGGTGACCTTGACTAAGGCATAGTTCCTTTTTTTTATTTTTAAAACATGTGAAGGATGTGTTAAAAACACACCTCCCTTGAACTTGCACACAGACTTTAACCAATAAATCCACTTCTCACGGAAATTTAATCCTACTCATTAAGAGTTTTGCTTAGTAAACCTCAAAGGTCTATCCTCCCCTCATCACTCTTTCTGTTCAGAATGACACAACCGCCGTCCATTTATCACCCGACAAACGCATTCCAGGGGAGACACTGGCCAATGGGTAAAGAGGAGGGCGTGACTTTCCTTTTACTCCAGCAAAGCAGGAGTATGAAGTTTCGCCCAACAGTGCACAGCTGCTGGGAGAGAATGGTGCAGCTTCGCGCTCAGCTCAGGTGCGTGATATTTCCCAGCTCCGTTTTCATCTTCCTATAACTTTGACCGACGCTCTCAGGAGTGCAGGCACAAAGTTTAGACGCCGCAGCTCTGCTCCCCAAATGGCTTGGATTATTCCTTCGCATCTGCACGGGACTGGCGCTGCTTTGCTTCTGCTCGCACTGATTCTGACAGGTGATGCCGGAGCGAGTGTTTCTGACAGCTATGGATTATCATACGCCCTGAGGCCCGAGCTCTCGGAAGATACGATACTGGTCGCCAATAATGGGATCCGCGTGCCTTTCGGGAGATCAGTTTTCATTGATCCCATTAACGATTTGGTGGTCCAAGTTCAGCCCGGCGACAGATGCAGCATCACAGTTTTGGACAACGATCCGCTGTCTCAAAGACCAGGACACCTGTCTCCGAAAAAGTTTCCGTGTGAATTTGGCCCCAACGACGTGAAGTATTCACACTTTGGCTCCCGGAGTCCCCCGAGAGACAGAGTGAGATTACAGCTCAGGTACGACACCCAAACGGATACAATAATAATACCGTTCATGATGGAGGTGGAGGTGATCTTCACACAGCTGGAAGTGCTGACGAAAAACATGCCCCTTACTGTTGACAAACTGCTGGGCACGAGTAATCCCATCGATAGAGGGATTTTGGAGTTCACCTTTGACAGAAGCTCACAGCAATGCAAAATAGCTTCGCTCACCAGCGGCAACGTGATTCCCCGTTATGGGAAACTTGTGGATGAGGAGAGCCTCGGAACAATGGTAGACTGTGATGAATTCATTAGGATGAACATCCGTTATCAGCATACTTTTACTTCAAAGTCCCCGAACAGAGATTATATCCCCATGCTGGTGGAATTATATGATAAAGAAGGAAATGTGCTTAAGCAGGAATTTTTCCAGATTTTGGTGCGAATAAAAGACGGAGAGGACAACACGCCCCCTAAGCCCAGCTTTGTTGCCATGATGATGATGGAAGTCGACCAGTTTGTAATGACAGCAATAACCGTAGACATGCTGGCTGCTGAGGATGTGGAGTCTAATCCTGACGAATTAATTTTCAACATCACTTCCCCTCTCTCCTTTGAAGAGGGCTACATAGTCAGCACAGATGACAGGAATTTACCCATAACCTCATTTTACCAGGGAGACCTCAAAGAACTGAAAATTGCTTATAAACCTCCTGCTGTGGATTCAGACACTGAGAGGATTTTCCAGGTTGAGCTTGAAGTTGTGGACACAGAAGGGGCTGTGTCAGACACGTTTGAATTCATGATTGTTGTCAAGCCGATGAACACGTTGGCCCCTGTGGTTACAAGGAACACTGGTCAGCTACTGTATGAAGGCCAGTCCAGGCCGTTGTCTAGTTCACAGAATCTAGAAATCAGTGATGAGGACAATTTAGACAAAGTAAGAATTAGTGTAATTGATGGCTTAAGGCACGGAGAGTTAACTGTTCTGGGCTCTAGGAGGAAATTTTTCACCCCAGCTGACCTTGACGCTGGAGCAGTCATTTATCAGCATGATGGTAGCGATACATACAGTGATAACATTATCTTCAGGATGACGGATGGCACAAATGAAGTGGAGTTTTTGTTTCCCATCACTGTTGTGCCTACAGATGATGAGGCGCCTATTATCAATGCCAACACTGGTTTGATTTTGTTCAAAAATCAAGTTATGCAGATTTTCCCGTCAATGCTCAGTGCTGCAGATATTGACTCAGAAGATTCTACAATAAAGTTTGCATTAGAGCTTCCCTTTCCAACAGTGGGGCAGGTGTTGCTGCGTCAGTCTGAGGCACCAAAGGACCCATCTACCTGGAAGTTTAATACAGAGGATGAAATGTATGAGAAAGTAGTGACTGAGTGGCTGCAGCAGGACATTATCGATGGAAAACTGTTTTACAAGCACACAGGGCCTCACAGCACGAGCACAGTCATGGATCAATTTGTGTTTAGAGTACAAGATGACAATGATCCCCCAAATCAGTCAGGTAAGAGCACATTTATAATCAAAATAATTCCCGTTGATGACCTCCCGCCTGAACTTTACCCCAGTACAACCTTACAAATGACTGTTCACGAGTACCAGCTGACGCATTTCCGGAAAAAATTCCTCCGCTACACCGACCTTGACTCAGAGGACCGAGATTTAAAATACACCATTATCCAACCACCTATAGACACAGACGAGAACAGCCCTGTTAAACTAGGAGCCCTGGTATTGACTGAAACCCCAAGCACTGAAGTCACAACGTTCACACAGGCACAGATTAATCATCACAAAATAGCCTACAAACCACCTGATCTTGAGCTTGGAATTACCACTCATGTTCTACAGTTCAGATACACTGTGGAAGATGTCTCTAGAAATAGTGTGGAGGGAGTTTTTACAATATTCTTAAAGCCTGTGGACAACAAGCCACCTGAAATAACGAACACCGGATTTACTGTGCTGGAACGTGGCAGACATATCCTCACCAGGGCTGAGCTGGACACCACAGACACAGACACAGACAGCAGCAAGATAATATTCACTATTACACAGCCTCCTCTTCATGGCCAGATCCAGTTCATATTCACTCACATGACTAAAGGAGATACCTTCAACCTTGAGAATATTGGAAATGGAATGATCTCGTACATCAACAATGGAGATGAATCAACAGTAGACTTGATAAAAATAGACGTCAGTGATGGCGTGCACGTTGTTCCAATTTCTATAAAAATTACAGTGAAGCCAATTGATGATGAGACTCCAACAATCGATCTGCCAGCTGGTACAATAGGCTCCTACATAGATGTACTAGAAAATGCAGCAACAGAAATCACAAGTAACGTAATTCAGGGAAGAGACGAGGACACAGATGACCTCCGTTTGACCTTCATCGTTGAAGACAAACCATCATTTGGTGAAATCCTAGTGAAAGGAGTTCCATCGAGCACGTTTACTCAAGCTGATATCATTAACGGCTTTGTGGTCTATGCCCATACAAGCGGAGAGATTGGCTTAAACACAAAGGAGGACTTTTTCAATCTCACTCTGACTGATATGTCTGATGAGTGGACTATAGGAGGAAATAAAATTACAGGTGTCAGAGTTCATGTAACTATTCTTCCCCTGGACAGTCAGGCTCCTGAGGTCTTTGTTGGGCCACAGTTTACTGTTACGGAGGGAGAAAAAAATGTCATTCAGATTCTTCATATAAGCGCTGATGATGTTGACACCCCTAATGATGACCTTCTTTGTACAATTATTGTTCAACCAACTTCAGGTTATGTGGAAAACATCTCTCCAGCACCAGGCTCAGAGAAGTCCAGGTCTGGGACAGCTATTAGTGCTTTCACCATCAAAGACATTAGACAGAATCACATTTACTACGTTCAAAGCATTCACAAAGGAGTTGAGCCAATGGAGGACAGGTTTACCTTCAGATGCTCTGATGGCATCAATTTCTCTGAAAGGCACTTTTTTCCCATCTCCGTAATCCCCTCTAATGATGAAAAGCCAGAGATTTACATGAGAGAATTTGTGGTTATGGAGGGCATGAACATAGTTATTGACACTCCCATACTGAATGGTGCTGATGCGGACCTCCCGCCTGATCAGCTCACATTTTTCATCGCCAACCCCCCCAGACATGGATTTATTCTTAATCAGCTCACCACTGGAACTCTCCCTGTGTCAAACTTCACCTTGGAACAGATCAGGGATGGCTCCAGTATTGTGTATGAGCATGATGACACAGAGACAACAGAAGATAGCTTTAAAATTGTCCTCACAGATGGAAAATTCAGTGTAGAGAAAACGGTAATAGTTATGGTTATCCCTGTGGATGATGAAACCCCGAGGATGGCTATTAATGATGGCCTAGAAATTGAGATAGGTGATGTTAAAGTAATTAACAATAATGTTTTAAAAGCCACTGATCTGGACTCTGAGGATAGTACACTTACATATATTGTAAGATATGGGCCTGGCCAGGGGTATTTGCAAAGAACAATGCCTACTGGTGAATTGCAAAATATCTCAGTTGGAATGAATTTTACACAAAATGAAGTAGATCAGGGATTTATTTTCTACATCCACAATGGGCAAGAGGGAATCCGTGACCTCATTAAGTTTGATGTGACAGATGGAATCAACCCTTTAATTGACAGATACTTCTATGTATCAATTGGTGGGATTGACATAGTTTTCCCTGATGTAATCAATAAAGGAGTATCCCTTAAAGAGGGAGGTCGAGTTACCTTGACAACTGATCTTCTTAGTACAAGTGACCTGAACAGTCCAGACGAACACTTGGTCTTCACAATCACCCGTGCTCCTGTGAGAGGACACCTGGAATGCACAGACACACCTGGGATGCCAATCTCATCCTTTACTCAGCTCCAGCTGGCTGGCAGCAAAATCTACTACATTCACACAGCTGACGACGAGGTGAAAATGGATAGCTTTGAGTTTGAAGTGACTGACGGCTACAACCCCGTGTTCCGCACTTTTCGCATCTCCATCACTGACGTCGACAACAAGAAGCCTGTGGTTACGGTGCACGGCCTGGTGGTGACTGAGGGAGAGAATAAACTCATCACGCCTTTTGAAATAACAGTTGAAGACAGAGACACCGTTGACCGCCTGTTGAGATTCACAGTTACTCAAATCCCCGTTCACGGTCGCCTGCTCTTCAACAACAGTCGACCTGTCACCTCTTTCACAAAGCAGGACCTAAATGAGAACATGATCAGCTACAAACATGATGGCACAGAGAGCGCAGCGGACAGTTTCTCCTTCACCGTCACTGATGGAACCCACACGGACTTTTATGTCTTCCCTGACACGGTTTTCGAGACCCGAAAACCCCAAGTGATGAAGATTACTGTTCTTGCTGTGGATAATGGGGTGCCTCACATCATAGTTAACAAAGGTGCCCAGACATTGAGGGTGATGGAGAGAGATCTCTTGGGGTTTGTGATCACAAGTAAGTCCCTCAAAGCAGAGGACAGAGACAGCATTCAGGATTCTGTGACTTTTAGGATTACTGTTGCCCCAGTACACGGTTACCTGATCAACCTTGGCAGAGGAAATGCAACTGTGTCCACATTCACACAAGGTAAGAGAGCTGCTTTTAATATTTCTACTGTTCTTGCAACATTTGTGTCATCCTTCACATACTCTCTCTGAAGACTTTGTAATTCTCAAAGATGTTTGATGCTAATCTTAAACCTCTTTATATTTACCTGCTACGTTAAACCTTCTCCCCATTTGACATTATAAAAGCAACATTTCCTAACAAAGGTTTCATTAATATTTCACCCAAAGCTTCTTTTTTTTTAGATACAAAAAAAGTCTGTTTTCAGGGCCCCAGGCTTACCAGATCTCCAGAGGAGTGTATTTTTTCAAGCAGTGCCTAGTGGGTTCACTTTTGGAAAGAGCTGGTGGAGATTTGTACATTACTGGAAAACTATTTTCAAAGAAAAACCAAGGGAAATATAGATATGGTGGTAAATAATACGAACTGCAAACACGTTGAAGGGAGACTGGCTCAAAGGAAATCACTAGTTTTGTAAACAACACAAGGCTGTGCCGAAGTTATATTTCAAACAAGCCAGGGGGATGCCTTGGTTAATGGTAAATATAGGTGTAGCAGCACATCTGTTGTGTCAATGTCCATGTTATTTCTGCTTAGATTTATGGAGCCACTGTGCAAAGGGTATCCCCAGGTAATTAATATTTCAGCAGTTTTCACAAGCATAAATAGACACAAGCTATGCACCACTAATAACATTTTCTAATGCACTATTCCATTCATTTGAATATTTTTTTGACTTAAATAACTGAAGGCATGAAGGGTTAAACTTTACAAACTACCGTATCAATGATTATGAAGGATTCTGTTTGACAATATTGTCAAACAGAATTTCTGCCTGCTAAAAATTTACGCATTTTTAGCAGGCAGGTTTGCCTGCTAGAAATGTGTAAATATGTAAATTTTCCAAGACTTTCAGCATGCATATTTTATCACACGGCCTGAGTCTGCATTAGAACGTAGCATTCAAAAGTTGTTTTTAAGTAGCATATCAGGGGGGGGGGGGGGAATAAAATCTGAATGTATTTTTCTCCTTGTCACCATTCAAACCATGGCAGTGTTTGTTGTTCTGCTCATGCAAATTCTTTCTTTTTCAGCTGAAATCGATGACATGAACATATGCTACATTCTTAAGCCTGGTGACAATGCAACAAATGACATTTTCCATTTCTCCATTGAGGATAATGGTAAGTTTGCTGTCTGTCAATAAGATATTGATAAGATATATGAGAAGAATTCTTCTCATGCTGATATTGGATTTGTCTCAAATTGAAGTATGAGAATATTTTCTACATGTAGGAAAGCCTGCATGTACACTTAGTTCACAGTATGTCTAAATAAGGCAGAGTTATGTGCAAAGATGATAGAGACTTCCAGGACAATATTTTCTCTCACACATGATGGAAAGCGATACTGTTTATACAGTGAAATAGATTTTGACTCTGTTGTAATTTCTTGCCGTCTTGCTTATTACCATTTTATTTAAGCATTTGTGTTAGTTTTACTGCAAATTACCCAGTAGCTAGTACTACCTTATGGCTCCAACCTATAATTACTGGTTATTTTTCAGCAAGTAATTATTCATTTAGCAAATGACTAATTAGTAAAGCAATTAGCGAAGACCTTCCCTCTAACGAAGATTTGTAATCAGGCGCAGGCTCAGTGAAAGGTTTGGGGCAATGATGTCGGTGTTGCCGATTAGCAGAAGCAGTGTGCCTTACAGTGTGTCCTTTTCTCTACCCTTCAGCTGTGATGAGTGAGCACAAAGAGCTGCTCTAATAGGGGCCCTCTTTTCCCACAAGTATCTCCCCGGCCTTCATACTTATATTCTCATTTTGCATTTTTTTTTTTTTTCAAAATAAATCTGTTGCTTCGGTTTAAATCAGTGGTAACAGGTGGACGGGGTGCTGATGAGTGATGACTTAAAAGTAGAAGCTGGTTCTGAATTATAGATTTTCACCTGAGCGGCTTGCTCGTTTTGAGCAAAGGAGAAACTTCTTTGTTGGTGAGGCTCCATCAGTCCCCCTGTTATTACCACACCTGAGTTATTTGTCAGGGATCTCTGCTGGTTTTCTCCCTCGCTGTCACTCTCTTAACGACACACCCAAATCCCACACCAGTAGTTTGTTTTCCGGAGCTGATAATTAGATTCACTTTCTCGGGTCTCACAATAATGTTTACGTTGCTTTTACATTAAAAAAAAAGGTGATTCTGAACAGCATGTTCTCTTCCCCATCAATTACAGCTTTGTCGACGCTGACCATGATTGTCATTCTGTGACATTTGAATTGCGCTTTAAAGTTTTTCTGCCTTTAAACATTTCTAAGTAGTTGGTCGGCCCATCCGCAAGGACTTGTCACGTACTGCAGTGCAGCTGGTGAGGCAGTCAGTGAACATTTTTTCAATGAGATTTGAGCTCCGCTCGTGGCAGCCCTGATTCCCCAGACGGCGCTTGCAGCTCTTTGAACAGCCGTGTTGTGGAGGAGCTGAATGGTGTTCTCCAGCACACAGCTGCACCATGTCATGTTAAACAACGGAAAACATTCTCCTTCTCACTTCAACCTCATTTAGCCACTAAAACTTAGAAATGTTTTTTCCCCCCTCTCAGTAAATAGTTGCTTTTGATGGTGCAGCTGCTTGTGGTAATTTCAGGAGTTTGTGCCAACAGATGTGAACTATCCGTGTGTTTACTACTTGAAGGGCATGTAGAGAAAGTGTTTTTGCTGCTGATTGCCAGTATCTCAGTATGTGCGCTACCTCCTTTGCACATGCCATTGTCATGTAAATACTGTCATCATAAAAAGCATGTACACCCCTGCTGATGTCTAGTCTTTTTGGTATCTGGATATCATGAAAAATGATTTAGAGTACTGGCTTCTGTAAAAATTAAACCTATAGATCTATGCTGTCAGGATTTATTCAACAAAGATCACACCAGTTAGAAAAAGTAGAAAAAGTTTTTAACCCTCCTGTTATGTTTGTTTCTGAGATACAGCAATAATGTTCCTGGGTCAATTTGACCCGTGGAGTGTTTATAGCGTCAGAAACCAAAAAAAAAAAAAAATCCTCCAAAACATTTTTGTATCTGATTATTAACTCCAATACTAACCATTTCAATCAACATTTGTGCAATAATGTTTTTTTTTTATTTCTCACAAATAAAGGATCAATGACGACAAGTTACTCATTTACTCGTTTGGATGTAAGAATTGTAATTTTTTACGTCTACGCACAAAATTTTTTTATATTACATTTTGAATTTTTTTTTTTCAAGGTGTGATCTTTGTAATTTAACTTGAGACACATATACTGTTCTGGGTGAAAGTGACCCACTGATTCAAATCAAGACAAATGAGTCATGCAGAAAGTATTTATGTTTCCCCCACTTCTGCTGAGTGTCCACTCAGTGTGGGTGGAGTTTGCCCACGGGAACCGATAAGGTTCCTGTCAAAAGTTGTATGAACACCTGCTTTCTCGCAGTGAAGTAAAGAGAATAGCGAGAAAGTGGGCTTGTGTGTGTACACATGTGCATGTATGTGTGTGGTGTGTTTGTGTGTGTGTGTATGGTGAAATATGTCTCATAGTTGCAAAGACATTTTTTTACCCTTCAAATTGACCCGAACAGTATATATGTAATAGATACTGTTACATAGTATCTATTTACACAAATGTGTAAAATGAACCATTTTCAATTTATATGTAGAGTTCACCTATTAAGACAAATAGAAAAAGTTTAATGCAGAAAACATACATTCAACTATTTTTAAACTTTAAAACGGGTCAATTTGACCAGCAACATAACAGGAAGGTTAAGTAAGAATAAATTGCATTTTTTAACTGAACCACCTTTGGCAGCAATATGTTGAAGTGATTGTTTTCTGTGTGTCTTTATCAGTCATTTATGTTGAGACCTCAACTTTGGTGGTAGCTGTTTATTTCTCCGCTGCTCTATATGCATGAAATAGCTTTCTACCAACCATTTGTTGTACATTTTGACAACTGACTAAAGTAATTTTAGACATTCCAGTTATTGTCTGCTCTTAAGGTTGCGCAACTCAAATAAATCATACCTATTCTCACTTTTCAGTCATATTTAATGAGAACAGCTTAGACCAAATGGGGATCAGAACAGACATAAATCAAGAAAGAGTGTTATACTACTTTTCCAGCCTGGTGTGTCACATTTATTTATGCCATTGATTTGAGGAAATGGGAAATAGAAGTAGTTACAGGCAAAGCGTCAATATGAAGTATGACATTTGAGTACGAGTAATCAGCCTCATTTTGGGGCCATTGGACTACATTTAAAATGTGCAATTTTATCGCTTTTCTGAAACATGCAGAAATTAACTTAGAAGTAGACCACAGCATCAATATAAATATTATTCATTCATATCTCTGTCTAGATCTGTCTGAAAGAAGAACATGTTTAAACTGAATTGATGAAACTAACCCTATCCAAAACATGCTTTATGCAGTTTTATGTTTTGTGTGTATTCAAGGATTTAAATAAGCCAGCATTTCATTGATATTTTCATTTTATAGGGGATGTTTTATTATTCCAAATATGGATTTCCAGCATGAAAATGTCACTTTTATCTGTATTGGCCGGCATCAATATGGATTTAGCCAGGTTTATTTTGAAGCTTGAAAAATTTCCAGACTCATCAGATACGTCTAGAACACAGGATGGTGAATCAATGCGTCTTCAACATATGTTTATATTGAGTCAGAGGAGGATGCCACTGTGACAAGCGAGATTTGAAACTGAGCAGACTATTTAATTAATATGCCAGAATATTGAGCTGATTATGTATATATATATATATATATATATATATATATATATATATATATATATATATATATATATATATATATATATATATATATATATATATCATTGATTTATATACATATATAAATCAATGACCAGTAAGGATCTATTGTGTACCTCTTTTTTGTTACTTCTGATAGCCGTCCTCCCACACAAATACATTACATATCCATTTTCTTATGTCCAGATACATAAAACTCTGGAATTAAAGGTTGCCTTCTGGGACTGTGCATGTAAATATTATGGCAAATGCATATGTATTCTCCTTCTTGGATGCGTTTACATCAGTGTGATAAAAGCAAAACAATTGTTATCAATCTATAAATGAAGCACTGAGTAAATAGATAGTGACAAGCCATTTATTATACTTCTTTTATGTACTTAGATTAATTGGACTCCAGCCCACAATGTTACTTCACTTTGTTGAAAGTGATATTAAATTTTCTCTATTAGGCTTACTTGCCATTGACTTACTGTGACTTTGTTTTGTAATTGAACTGCCAGGGGCCGGGCTTCCTCTCTGCAGCAATTAATCTCCAGCTTTATGCACTATTTTTATTTTATTTTTTAGACTTACATGTCGTGTTAAGGGCCCAATTTGGAATTTCATTTCAATGTTTTATCAATTTGACTTAGCCGCATAAATCTTAAGATGTCTCTTTCACCTCCAATAAGCTACAAAGTGTTATTAAACATTAATATTTTTCCACAATATCAGGATGTAAAATAGGATTTTTTATTTTGTTGAAGTCCAGAATCTATATCAATAAATAGCACATTTATCCAGACTACTGACAGATTCTTTTTACTTAATGCTAACTCATAGGCCTATATAGCCCTTTTTTTTTCCAAAGGGAAGACGAGGCTTAGACTACTGCTTTGAAGTAACTTAACACCTGCAAAGCAGAGACGCAAACACAGCTTTAAAGCAAAAAATCTCCATAATTACTTGAAAAGTGTTTGGTTTGAAACCAAATTGGTATATGGATATTTGTGTTTATACGTATACGTTCACATGGAATGGGGCTGCTCTTGTCGTTTTAAATCAGTTAATTGATGTGTTTTGGTGGACTCCAGCACTCCCCTTGTCTCCCGGGGATTCAGGTGCATTCAGGTGAGCTTACCTGAACACACACAAGCCCTTGCATTCCCAGGTCGTTGTTTGTCGAGTTGGATCCCTGTCTGCTTCCAGCCAGTCAGTCAACATTACAGATGTTCCTAATGACAGACACAACTGCTGTGGTCTTTGTTTTTCATTCCAGACTTTCGTCTATGTTGTTTTTCCCTTTTCCTGGGGAACCTGGAGACTGAAATAGGTCGTTAAGAGCTCAGCTTTTAAAAGAAGTCTGAAAGGAATTTGACTAAAGAATTCAGCAGAGAGTCAAGTCAACAATTCAACAATTCAGATTTGTTGGGAAGTTATTGCGAATAATTACAAAATACAGATTTCTTTTTTTTTTTATACAATGAAGTGTTCTTGTCTTCAATGCACTTCTGCAAGCTTAAACCATTATGTTTTGCTTGTTATTTCTGCTCCATGGAATAAGGTAAGCTGAAGTCACTGAGTGCTTTCAGCTGATAAATCCTCTGAGCCATTTCAGGCCTCCAGTCATATCTCATATGTCAGTTGTCAACATCTTCCATGTTACCAGCGTGTAATCGCCTGTGACACAGAGCACACACTCCATCTCTCTTGTCCCTCATCCTGTTTAACTCTAGGTTTGGAGGGATTATCTTACTCCCAATAGCGTGCTAGAGTACAACAAAAGTAAGATGGAACATGCACTCACATGCAGTTGCGAGGTTAGTATACTATATTATTCCCATCACAGCTTAGGTGATGACTCTGCAGGTTTTTTTTTTTTTTCTGTACTTCTGTCCTGTTATTAATGAAACTGTTGGGGCTATACTTTTCTTGTGGAGTGTTACATTTCTCTGTCCTTGGAACCTGTATGGTATGAATCATATGTATAAGGCATGCTGTAAAACTCAGGAAATTACATAGCTGGTCATGTTGTCGTCTTTTAAGGAGATTTGGGGAGCATAAAGTTATTCTTCAGCTTCTGCTTCTGCCTGTGCTTGTTTCTTGTTTGTTTTTCACATTTTGTGATTAGAAACCTGACATTTGATTGCTGAGCTTTTCCTGGGAAACAGCTGCTTCATGTTGGGGATAAAAAAAAAAACACACACACACACACACACACACACACACATGAATTAGAGTGAGGATTTAGGCTAATCTTTTTTAATTTGGTTAGTAATTTGGGTCATTTTTTTGCTCCCTTGCTGTCTTTCTAATTTTCCAGACCAGCCTCCGCTATAGCTATAGTACATCATACTGCAATATATTTAAAGTTTATTCCCTAACATCTGGTTTTTATGTTGTAGAATAAGTGACAAGTCTTACCGCAGCTAACCACAAACTGAAAGATTATTGCAGCAATGATTGAATAGCTCTGATCTGGAGTAACAAACAGTTTGATCAAAAATGTTGAAACTTTGCCTGACTTTGACATGGATCGGCATACACCAGTGTTTTATGGCATCAAAATATGCAGAGAAAAAAATAATAAATTAAATGATCGAATTAATTGTAGTTGAAACAGAAAAACAGCAATTACTCCTATTGCTGCTAAAACAATGGAATAAATTGATTTCCTTTTTGCTTTTTGATGTAGGAACATAGACTTAGGCAAACATTTGTAATAATGGCCACTGTCAACATGCCACTTGGATATAATAAGACTTTTCATTGTTGATAACTTTATTATTGATTTCAGTGTCTCAAAGAATTTGTGTTTTGAGAAAATTAAAAGGTAACCCTGGATGATTAAAAGTTTCTCTTTGACTTAATGCACCATCAGCAAGTGTAGAGCCAAGGTTAACACAGCAAAGACAAATTCCCGAAAGTATCAAAATCCCAGGCTCAGACTTGTCCTGTGAAAAGATAATATGTGTTGTCATGACTGCCTTAGGATATCAGTTTAGCAAAACGGAGGTTGTCTCAGGAGTCAAATGCTCCTTAGCTTAGGCTAGCTTTGGATTTTGACAGCTTCTTTATGGATTGTCCCAGTTCTCAAAACTGCAAAGGCTGACATGTAAGAAAATACAAATGGCATCAGCATCTGTAACAAAAAGATTACACAGCACATTTCTATTAAAATGTGCTGTGTACATTTTAATAGAAACTAAATTAAAATGTCAGCCTCACACAGAAGGAGCAGTTTTTAACATATTAAAAACAACTTTATAAGATAGTTTTGACAGAGTGGGTGTCATTAATACTAAAGCTGCTGCAGTGACATCTCCTTTTTTTCACATTTGCAAGGCTTTTGTTGGTTTTGCTAAATCACTCTGGATAATGTGTTTTTTGGCCCCCAAATCCCAGCAGTGGAGCTTCTGGAGCTTCTCTTCTCAGCAATGCTGCATATTAAACCCCTGACAGCTGGTCCGTAATGTCCCGGCTCTCTTCAGATGAGGCCTGGTTTAGCTATTTGAACCCAGTGCATGATACACCTCTTTTATATGCACTTATTATGCAGATTCACAGTGGCACAATGAAAGGATCCATCCCGGGCCCATTGTGAGACCAGCTGCCTGATTCTTTAATCAGAGATCTAAAATCGTTCATCAGATTTCTTGGCTACAACTGCGGTTGATGAAAAACTGTTTTGTCGCTGATTTCTTGTCATTTTCTCTCTTGTTTACAGCAATGTAAAAAACATAATTGTAATTTTTTTTTTTTTTCAATCAGTATGCCAAATAAGTATAACACTAGGGTGAATTATGAATATTGAGCAACCTGATGGAAACCTTCTAAGTATTGTTCATTTTCTAACTCAGGAGTATGTTCTAGAGTATCTTTGAAAAGCCAATCTCATAAAAAATGCTGATGAAACCTTTAGAAGGTTTTCATTGTGGTTCAAGCTTCTGCTCTCCACCACATGCTTTCCATAAGTGTGGCCTGATAGACAGGATGTAAGGTATCAGCTTGTCGAGAAATGGGAAGGGGGAAGAAACCGAGGAGTTGAAAGATAGAAGTGCTTTGTTGGTGCTGCTGTTGGTGAGAGCAAGGCGTCGAGTTGCTTCCTGTCGCCTGAAGTGATGACATGAATGTGCTGATGTGCAGTTCACTCCCCAAACACCACCTATGTTGACAAGTAGTGAAATGTAGTAGAGTAGTAGTGGCTTCATCTGCATTTGAATAGAGCTCACCATTGACATGATTAGCTGTAAAGTAAGATGCATGTGAAGTAGAACCTTAGATCTCCACATTTCTGAGAATGCGTGCCTGCCTCAAAGGGTGAGGAATTAATTCAGTGATCTCTTCTAGTTTTGCTGTTTAGTGGTCAAATATTATCTTTGTAATGTCAGCCTTTAACAAGGCATAAAAAATATGGTGTTCAGTTGCAGTTTACAAAAGGAGAATTCCCAGTTTTTCAAGTACAAGCAAGACTTGTCTTTGTTAGAATAAAGTTGAAGCCTGATATGTTTTTTTTTTCTGTTTAGATGACTGTATGCAGTGCTGTATTCAGATTTATTCAGATTTTGCTTTGTTCATCATACAAATTGAACATCAGACAAAAATAACTGGAGTTAAAACAAAAAATCTGTTTTTGAATGGTGATTTTGTAAAGTCAAAAAGCTATAAACACAAACCTATGAGAAAAAGTAAATACCCCGTAAGCTTAACAACCGATTGCGCCAACCTTGGCAACAACAGCTGACATCAAATGTTTGTCATTACTGGTAGGTTTTACATCAGGAATTCTGGGATATTGTTGCAGAATTGTTTTAAATCAGCCACAGAAGATGAGTTTCCAACATTAAATGTTGCTTAGGATCATGCAACAATAGAATTTTAGTCCAGATTTAGACTAGGTCACTAAATCTTTGTGCGTGTGTGTCTGTGTTTTTTTATTTTTATTTTTTTATATAGACATACCATGTGCTTTAGATCACTCACCTACTGTATAAAACAAAGTTATTTTTAGCTTAAGGTCAAAAACTAATGGCTGGACATTCTATTTCAGGATTTCATGTGAAAGCAGAATGCATAGTTCCATTTTCTACAGAAAATCACTTGGACCATGGAGAGTCAAAGCAGCCTCACATCTGGCTTTAGATAGTAAAATTGTTAAGTGATCTAAAATGTGACAAAAAAAATTGAAAAAGGAAAATATTCTAAAAACACAAGAAATCTGATTAGGGGGAAAATACCGAATACCTTTTCACTGCACCATATATAATCATAAAAATACTTCCAAAACATCCAGCGCAACATTAATTGTACTCAGTATACAGTTGAAGTTTTGCATTATTGAATGCTTCGATCTGCCATCACTAATCTTTTCTGTCTTTGTCACAGATGGGTAATAGAGAAACTTTAAGAAAAGCTAAACCCAAATCTTAAAACATGGAAACTGTGCAGAGTTTGAATGAACCCTTCCCCCATCAAGAAAACAGGAAGGTCTTACTGACAGAAATTAACTAGACCAAGCAGGGGCTTATCTTAGTTTTCCAGCAGTTGAGCTGGGAGTGAAGAGTTACATATTAGCAAGCAAATAGGAAGATGGAAAAAAGAAAAAGAAGCAGAGGGTGCAGGTCTAGACAACTGGGCAGTCTCATACTGTGCTCCAATCATTCTTTAAATCCCCAAATAATTGGCTTATGCATAATAGTTACCACTAAAATGCTCTGAAGGTTATTACTGGTCAATTTTTTTTTTTAAAAATTGGGGATTTTTGTGCCTGTCAGACTTTGTGAAAAAATCTGTATGCTAAAAGCAGTCATTTAAATTTTTTAATTTAAAGGGCATATAACATATAATGTTTTGACTTAGATCCCATAATTGTTGTATTAATTTCCATGTCCTAAAAAGGCAAAAAGGTATGAAGGAAAAGAAGCAAACACCAGGCAGCCAGGAACACAGTCAAAACTTTGAATACCAAACTGTGGCATCAGTGCACAACACAATGGTCAGTCAGGAGAAAAATAGTTATATCAAAGCGAGAACTCAGCTTAATTTCGAATCCATAAAGTGGAGATTTATGCTGCGATCTGTAAAGTGACCAGGAGGAAATCAGAAGAGTTGTTGTCTGAGTGCAGTAGATTGGAGACCAAACAAACCAGCTCCTTACAAAGGATTTTAAAACAATGTGGGGGACCCAAGTAGTGAATGGCTGCTTATAACAAGAATTCTAAACACTAAAAACACTGACATTTGGCAGCATTCAACTTGGACGTTAAAGTTTGTGCTCCAGTTCTGACCATCTCTGCTAAGTTTATTCCTGTGGCTGTCAGCTTGTTGGTTTGTCCAAAAAAAATCCATGATAAGAATACTTTATATCATACAGGTATTGTGCAAGTTGTACTTTTTTCAGCATAACCAGTGCATGGTTTTACTTGTGATGGTTTAACTCCACCGCAGTAATTAAGTTGTTGTCATGTGGTATTTTATATTCTAGTCTAGTTCTAGAATATAGCTCCCAGGAAGAAATTAGACCCACAAATGCTAAACAACTATTCCTCAGATTTATCAGTGATCTGGGTGTTGAGTTGTAAAAATAATCTTCTAGATTCTGCAAGGTGCAAATAGATGTATTTCAACATGTACAGATACAGGCTGAATATTGCAATGAGACCACCCCATAATTGATGAACTCCATTGCGGCTTGTGTTTAAAGAAACAAAAGGGCTATCTCCTCCTCTCCCTCTATCTCTCATTTCATTATTATTACTCTATTGATATTCTGCAGCGTCCCATTTCATCTTTGATTCCACTATTTCCACTTCATCTCCCATATTATCCGGCCATTTCCACTTTTCAGCTAATTTCTCAAATCTGTTAGCAGCTTCTGCTGCTCCCAAGACCCTCTCAGGAGCAGACATTCAACACCTGCTTGCTTAATTCACACACACAAAGATACAGTAATTACATTCCAGATTCAAGCAAATAGTGGCATACGGGTAATGGACTCAAAGGAGAACATGCATTTCCAGGGTTATTCTAATGATTTACTAAACATTTTGAGGCTCTCTGACTGAATAAGTATGTCAATGTGTATATATTTTTTTACATCAATAAAAAAAAGCCCTAAAAAGTCACTTTAACCCAATACTATGAATGTTCTAGCTGAAGGAAAAGCTTAAATTTTCTGACAGAATCTGCAGTCAAAGACAACACTGCTACAGCTACACCTGGGTAAAATAGAGGATTTTCTTTCCTGATAAATTTTATGGTCACAAACAACTGTTGTCGCCTGGTGGTCTGAGCTATCTGTCCTAGGGGGGACATAAACCGTGTTATGTCCTCTTCCATCAGCTTTGTCTTGTTGCTTCTCTTACATCCAGTTGTTTCATAATCCTGGGGCAACACATGTTTCTGAACCAGGCATATTTTTGATGGTTGAGGAGAATTCTGTCCTTTGTTTGCCTCTGCAATACTTATTCCATTATAGATCTCACTTATCGTTTTAATTCCTTATTGATAAAATAAAAATACAAATGGGTTTGGCTGCATGAACAGTTTTTACAATTGGCACGTCTGTTGTTTCAGAAAGAATTTGAAATCTTTCCAGACTTAAGGTATCTCCAGTTGTAAAAAAACACACCCTCTCAGATGTTTTGTATTATTTATTTTTGACCGTGTCATTATACCCTGCCTCGATGAAAGGTTTAGCCAACGAGTGTGTGAGAGCTAGCCTCTGAGCCAGCCTCCCTCTGACAGTTCTCATCAACTGAAGGTTTATATGAGTTGACGGAAGTCGCTAACATTAATGTAATTAACAGGATCTGGAGACGTTTAATGTTACTTTAGATATTTAAGGCAGAAGACGCTGTGTGCGTGAAGCTTTGTTTTGAGAGTCACAGTTGTTACTAATCAACGTACATATGTGCAAATTAATTTCATGCTGTGTGGTCAAATACTTGAGCATGTTGGAGATGTTTCCTCCTTTTAAAGTGATGCAATTGGCCCTGGTATCGTATGTTTTTTTTTTTTTTGTGAAATGTAGCCATTTTGGACTTCTTCTTCTGTGACGCTGTCTTGGACATGTCTTCGACCAGAGCGTGTACAATATGGCATCACGCAAATACGTCTCACGTTATTGGAACCGTCAAGCGTAATCGTTAGGTAGAAAGATTAATATTTCCAAGGAACTGGCCTACTCAGATTCCCATCCCTCATACATGTTTTATTTTATAGTGCTTTCCTGGTTTTGACTAAAAGGGTGTTTTGTTTTGTTTTTGTTTTTTTTGTCCAGAAAAGTGTGCTTTTAAAATAAATATTTGCTTTAAATACCAAATAAAAAGCCACTCGAGGCTCATTAATGTTTTGTACTTGCTTTCGAAGGTTTCAACCCCAGTTTATGATGATATTATGCACTACAAATGAAAGATATTTTAAAGGGCATTCATTGTACCTTAAAGACTCATTTTGATTAAGGCATTCCATAATAGATTGAGTAATAAATGACATTACCATACTGGCATGTGAACTGCTGTGCTTGTTAAGAGGTTTTGCATTTTTTAGCAGTCTTGTTGTGAACAAGGTTTTATTGCATATTAAATTAGGTTGTGATGTTCAGATTAGCCCATGAAACAATAATGTAACTGTTTATCCATGTGAAAAACAAAATTGTTTGTTCAACATCTCAGTGCCACACTAACAATAATTTACATGCACAGGCTGAAATAAAACAAACAACAAAAACAATCTATGGCATAAAATGTTCCAAGCATCCCTTGATGTGCTTTTAACATGCCTGTGGAAATTTACATCCAAAGGTTTTTGTTCTGCTGCACAGACTAATCATCCGTCTAAGATTACAAGCGAGAGACAATAACAACAGTAAATGCTTAGAAAATTTCATTCCTCTTTTCATGAATGCAGAACAGCATTCTTATCTTTAACGTGCAGGTTTTTGCTGTTCAGCTGGATGTCTCCTTTTCGCCAGCTGTAAACAAAGGACAAAGAGTCATCCGACACCTATTTAAGAATTACCATTTTATTTTCGCAAGGAGCATTTTCCTTTTCAGGCAAAAGCCCTTCCGCATGTTGGGGGATTTGCAAGGAACGACTGTGAAACGCAGCTGCAACATGTTCGTTCAAATGACTCCAGTGAAGGCCAACCTTGAGAACAGGCTCACCAAATTCCCAGCTTTATTAGTATGGTGCTCATGACTCTGTGGGACCGGGATGGGGTTTTTTATATTCTACGGCCTCACACTGTTGCTTTCAGCAAACAGTCCAGCATTATTCGGTCTGACAAGAGAGCAAACACTGTGCATTGAGGGGTCAAGAAATAGCTCGTCCTCTTTTGTCAGGTCCTCTCTTCCTGTATTCTCATGTTTCTTTGTTTTTCTTTCCACACATAGCCATGTTGCTTTTTATCGTCTTTCTTTTCCTCCTTGGTGAACCGTCACATCTTGAAAACATTAAGTTCAGCAATTTTTTTGTCTTCCTGATCTCATTCTCACAAACATTTTGAATAATATATGAAATGTCGGTTCATAAAATAGCTAAGGCCAACTACACACATATACTAAGATGTTTTTTAAATCCAACTCTTTTTCTCAAACACGTATATCCACACACAGCACAATTTAAAAAAATAAAATCTTTTCTTATAAGAAAAGTTGAAGTGCCGGCAGCTGTATGTGTCAGAGGAGTGTTGACTTATGTGTTTCTCTTAATAAAACATTCTTCAGTGCAGCAAAGTTCAGCCCACCCAGGGTAAAACTGTCTTCACAGTCCCAATACAAACAGGGAAAGTTAGAACTAGAAGCAACAGAATGTATTAGGCTGTCCTTTAATTCATCTGCATGTCTCTGTTGTATCTGTAACCTTGACTTAATCGCTGCCTGCAGCAGGCTCCCACACAAAAAAGACACAACTTCCCATAACTTAAGTTTTTATTGCAAGGGAAAATCATTCATTGCATTTTGAAAGATTTAAAGTTACGGAAGAACCATACATTAAGCAGCAAGAGTAACAGATGGACAAAGAGACTGGAAAAATAAAAAAAAAAATAAAAAATGTGTTTAGCAGCTTGGACAGCGCTTCTGTGCGGATATATACACACAGAACAGACCTCTGTTTCACTGAGTGGTAGGTGATAAACTGTTACCAGTATCATAAAATAGGTATAGCTTTCAAAATGCAATCCCTTTAAAACTGAAAAAAAAAAAAAAAAATTACGCAACATAAATTTTTACTGTTCAAAATGCTGTTTTTACGCTAATACTAATAAACGAATGTTAAATAAAGTGCCTTATGGACCTGTGTTTCTGCCAGCCTTATGAATCACAGAGAAACACAGTACTACCCCTTCTCCACCCATTGCTGCACACTACCAGTCAGCTGGCTAAACGAAGGCTATTATGTTTCTCTTCTGTGTATAAAAGGCACATTTGGCCATTTGAAAACATTTGTATTTGCTATAATCATAAACATTTTCAGCATGGAAACGAAACAATCAGCAAACATCACACTTATAAAAGTGATTCCTCTTTTGAAAATACAGTTGCTAAGTTGTTTTTTTAAAGCAATTTGATTGTTAATACCATGATACAATGAAACTACTGTATTTTTGGTTTTATCATACCCTCGGAATCTCATACCGACACATATGAAATGAAATGAAATGAAATGAAATTTTATTCGAACATGATACAAATATAAAAATAAAATAGTGCACAGTAACAAGAAGTGCATAAGAAAGAAGAGAAAATACAGATTTTTTTGTTTCAGTTAACATATCATGCTCAAAATGGGGTAGGAAGAAGTGAGAACTTATAAACTCCTACCCCCTAAACACTTGAAACTTTAGAGTCCTACTGTCATTAAAAAAATCAAAATCAAAGTGGCAGTCAGAAGTAACAGTTACTAATATTTACCTATACATTTTCCCATTTTATGCTGGTTTGTCTTTCTAAACCCTTATCTAGTGCTTTACTGTGTTTTTATGAAGAAAACATGTAAAATATTCTGCTACTAATGTACTAATCCTGGCTGTTGCTTTGCCAGCTGCAGTGAAATTCTATACCATATATTGCTTTTTGATAAATAGTCAAATTTTACAAATAAAACAAATCAATGTAAGTAAGAATGTGTATTGTGTTAAACATTTTTTGAAGAAAAAAACATATTAGCTTAAATCTGTAGAAAAAATATCATTAAACACCGATGTTTTCTTGTAAATAAATCAGTTATTTCTGTTTTAAGCCAAACCCTGAGGGGGTTGAAATGGGAATTCATTTAAACCATTTAAAATTACTGTGTTTTTTTTTTTTTTTTGCTCAAAGGCTGGCAGCGATTTGTCTTTTTCTCTCCTGTGTTTTTTATGGTGTGTGAATGGTTTGCCACAGCTGCTTGAGCAACCTGTGTGTTCATCCCATAAATAATTGACTGGTAAGAAGTGAGAAACTAAATCCACAATGACCTTTATGTGAGTGCTGAAAAAAGCCCTGTAGCTGCTAATTCAGCCTTTTGTTGGTACTCCCTTTTATATTGAGACTTGAGGCTTTTGCTTTTTAAACCTTGCGGTTCACTGTTAATTAAGACACTCGAGGCTGTGTCCTCTTTGATTGACAGGAATGTTGGTCAAGGACAATCAAGGAGTACTTTTTTCAGACTTTTTCTACCAATTCAAAGATAACGAGCCCTTTAACGTTTGTTTTTTTATATAGCTATTTTATTTACAGCCTCTCTTTTCTAACCTGTTTATCTACAGGTTTTTAAGTGCACTTGTCACTAAAATGATACAAGATGTGGCTTTAATTATACATTCAAATTCTTTCCAGAGTTTATAGTAATTACGACGTTGCCAAATGATCGGATCTTCCTGCTTGTGGAGGCTTGATCAGGAAGAGGTCCTGATCTTTAATACGTGACAGGGCATCTTCTGTACTTTCCGGGAAAACAGCAAACCAAGCAGAACCCTGAATTGTCTGACAACTGTTTGCTAAATTATCATTCAAAGGTTGCCTAGGTAAACATAAATCCAGCCTATAATAATTAATTTGTTCTTAAAAATCCATCAGGTGTGTATGTAGACTTGTATAATCTTATTAAATAATTATCACCCTTTGAAAAGTCAGTAAGCATGCTTTGAGTTATATTTTCAAAAAGAAATATTCCTTTGCATCCGTCAAACCAAATGTAATTAGTGTTTTCATGACTGTTATAGAAGTATTGCTTTGCTATACACAACTGACGTCATAGCACTGTGTGAGGACACTGAACCTTAAATCAGGTTCCCAGGACGCGAGTGACCTTTACGTGTGATCAAATTGAACAGTGCTTCCTCTGCTGTGTTTTTCTCTCAGACCACAAATAAAAAGGGGTTTCATTAAAAAAAAAGAGCTTCCTGGACTCCTCTTTGCCTCAGTAGACATTTGAGAGGCTCCTACTTTGTGACCAAAAGGGACAGTCACAGTGTGGTTTCCACAGCAACCTCAAGTCAGAGTTAGAAAACAGAATGTATGAATGGCAATGCTTTTGTTTTTGTTTTTAATTTCTTTTTTTTGTCAATCATTTCTAGCTTAGATTGAGTTATTTGTTAAAATTCTTGTGAAATCATGCTAATTTTTATCTTTCTTTTTATGTAGGCATATTACTGCACATGTCTCTACATGTTAGAAAAATGGATAGGGCTTTTTGAAACCTCAAGACCTGTCATTTAGTCAATGCTTTAAAAGTATATGTGTCACTTTTGATCTTCATCTGTTTGGAATGGATCAAAGGTATGAAATTCATTGTTGTGTCAGGATGGTGTTACTTTCAGCAGAACACCACCTCATTTAAGAATAAACTGACCATCTGAAACTACAAAGTACATATTCCAAGTGTCAGCTGATGATATGATAATAACTGGGTGATTTAATCAGAAAGCATAGCAAGTTGTCAGTTTTACTTCAGCTTCAAGCATCCAGCATGCTGAGGTGAGTGAATCTCAATCAGTGAAGACAACATGGCACAGCAAGAGATTCAGTGATGTCATTATCGAGTCCTTTTCACAACATTTCAAGGAAGTTTGCATCAGTTCTCTAGGAGTGGTGCACAAGTGTAGTGTTTTTCAGCTCATGGCCTCATGGCACTCAGTTTTAGCTGAGTATTAAATTATGTATGATATTGTCAGATTCATAGTGAGGTGGTATTAGGTCTTTCTACGCAATTTATATGAAAGTCAGATAAGCAGTGGTATGACAGGGGTCTTAGTTTTATTTTGTTCTTCTGTTTCCTGACCCACATTGTCCTTTTCAGATATGGGTAGATTACGGTCCATACCTTCTGTTTTTACGCCAGAGTCGGAGCATTGCCAGCGCAAATGAGTTTATCACTTTCAACAATTTATTAGTTATATTCTCTTCATCAACAAAAGCATAACTAGACATCACATCCCACATTTAGAATGATCGCCAATAGTTTAATCACTTGTGTATTTGTTTTTTTGAGATGGTAATCTCACAGGATTTTCCTGCTGAGAGCAAACCTCTTCTTGCCTTAAGCTTTGATGGGATCTTTGACCCAGCACTTTTGTTCAGAAGCACCTCTGGCCTTTCTCTTGGGCTCCACAAATGTTGCCTGAGAGTGACCACAGTCCCAGAACGGCCATGGTAGCAGAATGGGTTCTGAGGAGAGGTCAGATTTACTGCAGAGAAGTTCCCTGAGAGGGTACAAAAAGGTCTAGGGCTTGTGAAATAATAACTGTGCTAAATCTTTCGAGCCGTAGCCAACTCTCCACTTGTGACTCCAGAGACAAGGCTTAGGGTGATTAGACCATATCATGCTTTCTCTCTCTGCTTGGCCATGTGTTTTCCCCTTCAACAGGATTATTATATCCACTTTCCCTTAATTGGAGAGGCATAGAATATGCTGGTATAGTCTGGTACACTGAGGGAGAGGTCATGAAATAGACATACTATATCTAAATGTTCAGATGAAGATGAAGAAACATGTTTTCTATGACAGGAATGCATTCGTTTTATAAAGCAAAGCCATGCAGAGATTCTTTCCCTATTAAAATGTTCTTTAAATCTATGTATTTCCAAAGCAATATTGTTCTTCCAACAAAAGTAAAATTGAAAAGAATAATAAATAAAATAAAAAAAAAAAACAACAACAAAGATTTGAAATATCTACCAACATTTGACATGCTGCACAGTTAAACAGATTAGAGTCTCCCTGGCAAATATATTAACAAAGACAAAGTACAGCGAAAGCAGAATTTCAAATCATATGAAATCCTCCCATGTAATAAGTAAAGTTTTTCCTTTTAGCATACTTTAACTTGCAATTCTATACAGCAGGTTATGTAGTGACTTATATAACCCGAGAGTTTAAAAAGTTGCCTTTTCAAAACTTTTACCCTTGCATTGGTTATACTTTTTGAAGTATTTTTAATAACAAAGAGTGACAGCTAAGGTGAGTTTTTTCCAGCTATATAAGGATTTAGTTATCCAATACCACCTGTCCCTCAGTCATTACATATTAATTTCATACATTTTTGTTTTAAATACTACATGAGTGTATGATAAGTTGGAGAATTGATACCAACTCATAATATACAGATACAAAATATAGGAAATGAGCATTGTTTTAAATTGAATAGTTGGATTTTTGTGAGTGAATTCCTGTAAGCCTTTTTGCTGTTTGTATTCATAAAAGACGAATCCTTGCTTGTAATTTGTCTAGCGTACGTTGAGTTACTTAAATGTTTCAGTGCATCTATTTAAAATAAGTTGTTTAACAATAAAGTTGTTTCCTCAAGTTCAGTTTAATGATAGCGAAGAAATAGCTGACGTAAAGACTCACTTGGAGCTATTAGTAATATAAAGCGTATGCTTTACTAAGGCTCAGATTTTATGTGTTTATTAATAATTCAAGGCCCTCTAAAGTAAAATCATCTTGCTTCTTTTACTGCCAATTTAGTCTCTTTTTATTGCTCATTAATAAATAACATTACTACGGCATACTGGCTAGTAGTTTTTGTGCAAGCTAGTGTTTGTGCAGCTTTAAGTTGCTTTCTATTTAAAAGGATCAGACAGATTATGTTTGAAAATTTATGGGGAATGAATGATACATGCGTATTTTTAGGTGTGCCGTCATTTAATTAGCATTTACAGGTTGGTACCCGTTTATAGAGTCTGAGCGCTGCGATGCTATCTCTGTAGGCAAATGGCTGCCTGTCTGTCTGCCCTGCTGAATTAACAGATGGGGGTTCATGGGGCATTGCCGTTATACAATGCTTGATGGTACCCAAATAAGGCCTGACTGCAACATGTATGTAGGGAGGAGACGGGGGCTCTACGCTGGCAGAGTCAGGCCTCTCACATTCTTTAACCTCTCTGAAAAGCCTTCTGTCTCTCATCACACAACCACCACCATGTGAGCGGAGAGAAGTTGGACAGCTAAATAGACTGTTCATTTATTTGAAAAAAAAAAAAAAGGTTAAGGTACAAGTGGTGAAAAATAATCTTTTGAAATTTGCTGAAAAACCTTGAATAAACCAGTCAGGCAAATCAGTTGATTGAACTAATAAAGTGTTCTCCATAGAAATTGATATAATGAATAACAATTTTTAACGTCTGTCAAGCACAAGTCAACAAAATGCAGTTCAGTAAAAAGGAGTGAAAAGAAGGGATTTTGATGTAGTTCAGCGCTTTAAGGCCGAGTTAAAGATTAACTCTGGTGTTTTCCTTGGGGCCTCTTTGAAGTGGACTTACTCCAGCCCCTTCTTATCTTAATTAGAAAGAAATTTGGAGGAGTGAAGTGGTTCTTTCGAAACTGGCACCTCCACTTCCGCAGTTCCTTGAAGTCTGTACTAATGCAGTTTTACCAGATTGAAGTGTTTTTCTCATGTTATTTTAGTCTTATGGTATAAAACTGTTTTCTGTGCAGTTTCTTGTGTTCCCAACTGGTCCTAGCATCTAAATTGACACAGCTGTTGATACCTAATTGATACCTAATTTATCTAAAGCACATTCACAGAGTGTTGTTTTTGGTCAAAGTGTTTTGCCTGTTCACCCGTTTCAAAATCTAAGTGACGTTCATTTCACACCGGTAAAACTGAATAAATCCACTTTGATTGTTTATTGCCAAAGCAATCTGTATTGGCCCTCTCCCTCTATCTCAGTCCCAAAATGTACTGTTCCTGGTTCATTTATCAGTTTTTCTTTCAATAAAATAGAGATCACCAACATTATGCTTCAGTTTGCACATCGATTCTGTCACTGCCTAATATTTACTTCCTGGCCATTAAGATGGACTTTTTAAAATTATTTCAAATTTTTCTGACTCTTCTTTTTTTCTTTTTTTTTTTTCTTTTTTTTTACAATTTCCACCATTTTCTGTGCACTTTAGCACTTGACAGTAAATATTATTTTTCCAAAGTCTTCCAATACATTGCTTAATTTCCAAACCCCTCTCAGTAAATGGTTTATAAAGCTGAGGAGTCAAGATCTCTCCTGAGTTATTACTGTAACGATCCAACACAACCTATGCTTCTCTAAATGTTTGCACAGAACCTGGAGCAGATAGATGTGTGTGGCATTTCTCTCTCAACACTAAGATATCTCCAAAAAAGGCCAGGCTGAGCAAGCTGAGTAACCACTCTGCAGCCAACAGACTGTCCACTGACAGTCTGGCCAATCTGAGAAATAAATCTGTTCATACATCTAAAATATGTGTTTATTTGGAATTCATGACTGAACTATATAATACAATATCCAACTTTCTGGCTGTAAACCTGAACTTCAAAAACAATCCAAAATATGAAGTCTTAATTCAGTATCCAACTAGGACAAGTCGGATATTCCTTCCAATAATGTGTCTGATCCAGTGCTGACATTTGATGGGATCTGTTCCAACTCTAGTCTTTGGAATCTGAAAATGCACCAAGGGAGGGATTGCCAACTTTTGGTGGGAGTTTTAGAGTTTTAGGGTTTTGGGTGCAATCAGTAGCAATCAAAACATAGTATGAGCAAATTTAAGTCAGAATGCTACACTGTGTTAAACACAAAACTGAATGATTTATTGCATTGATGCTTACTGTGGCTGGAACCCTGCCAAAATTAACAATGTACAGTTTAAAAGACTGTTCTTACAGTGACATCCAGTTTAAGCAGCTCATATTGACACCAATATCCCGTTTTTATACACTACATTGTGTTTGGTCAGAAAACTGTGGATTGTTTTTGTTTTAAAACGAGAACATACCTCTTTGAACCTCAGTTTCATGAACAAAGTATGTCCTTGCTGTCATATAAGTACGTTTTTGAAGCATAAAATTCATTGCCATAAACAAGACGGCTTATCGTTGCATTGGGACATTCTCAGCATATGCGACTGACAACAACTTAGATCGTTTTTCTTTAAAGATGTTCTAAGTTTAAAATCATGGCCAAGATACCAGACAGATGGCCAAGTCTTACATTTTTGTTGCCTTGGTGAGGGACAGGCTCAACAGCTTAGGGATCACACATGCAGTGTTTACCACTGGCATCAGTGCCACACTGCTGGCCTTAATCCAAGTGGTGCGCTGAGGTCCTGTCATACAAAGGTCACCTGTCTTCAGAAGAATGATGTGGAACACACAGGAAGGAAAAATCCTGCTCTGTGGTAGACCTTAGGAAGGCATGACTCATGCAATGATTGTAGTGTGTTTTTACCAGCTTCTGTAATTGAATACAGCTCATTCTGCATGTGCCTTTTTCAGCTAAAACATTAGATGAAACGGGGAATCTTGCTTTTTTTTTGTATTTTATTTAATTTAAAATTTGTGTCTCAATGTGTGTTGCAAAAACCTTAAAAGTCGAGAGAGTCATTGCTCTTGTGTGATCATACACTGTTGCACAGGTGCTGGGAAGTTTTTATTACATGTTCAGGCGCACACACACACACACACGCACGCACGCACGCACACACACACACACTTGTTTATATTTCTATCTATATCAGGACTTTGTGTTGACTTCAATTTAGTAACTGCATTTATGCCTAACCCAGACATTTTACTTAATCCTAACTATTACTAGTATATTCTTACCCCTAAGCTTCACCAAAACTCAATTCACACCTTAATACTAAATATAACCCCTGAGCCTAAACAACGAGGCCCACCTCATATTGGCAGGATTAGGAACAGGCTTTGATCTCCACATTGGTCTTCAGAAGGTTAGTAAATATGCCAGAAGTGGTCCTAAGAAGAATAGCTAAATAAGCACCCACACACACACCCACACATGCGCGCATATATATCATGTCAGGACTTTGCATTGACTTCCATTCATTTTCCCTTCATTTCCATAACCTAACCCAGACTTTCACCCTAAACTGAACCACTACCAGTACATTCCTAATCCTAACCCTAATCTTAAACCTAATCCCTTACCCAAAAACAGTATTTTTCCTAAAGGGGGCCTTATAAGATCTTACAAGGTGGGAATGCTAAGACACACACATACACACACAAACTCCCACATACATCCTAACCTCCCTCACACATAATACAACACCCATGGTGAAAGTGTAATGGCTCTACGGCGCTTAAAGAGAAAAGGAAATGAACGCAGCGAAGTGGTCGGCTGGAGGTGACAGATTTACTGACCATAACAATAAGGGTGGTGCTGTGCAGAGACTTTCACTTGTGCCCAACATAAACAACAGCAGCACTCTGAATTCTTTCTGCATTGTTCCTGAACCCTCCTGGCAGTTTTGCTTTTATCCCACCACTTTCTGTACTGTTAGCTGCTTAGTGGATCACTCATCTGAATCTCTCATGGCTCCTTCCTAATAGGAGAAGCCAGCAGGTCTTACTGTGCAGACTTTAGCTTTTATTAACCTTTGCCGTTATTTACGCTGTTAGCTACTCCTGTGGCAATTAAAATATCAAAGTCTGATGCAGTTTCTTTCTGCGTCACTGTGTGTGCTTGTTCCAGCGTTTTCTGGTGGAGTTTGTGTGTCAGTGCACGTTTGATGTCTGTTTTTGTGCCCGTGCTTTGAGTCTTTATGGTCAAATGGTAGCACTCTTGCCCTTCGGTGTTTTGAGCTTATAGTCTTTGAATAGAACTTCAAAAGGGAAGAATAAAACATCTCAGTTCAGCCAGAAAACAGACACCCTTCATCTTAATTAGAAATAAAGCAATTAGATTGCGCAAACTTTGTTCCTTTGACATACGGGTTTTGCACGCCGCACACCTCCCACTGAGTCCTGGCCAAGACTCAAAATCAACTTCCTAAGATGTCAAAAAAATCACTCTAATAAGGGATATTAAATTTTTGCTCCAAACTAAAAACAACCACCGTGTTCATTTCAAAAATATATTTTGAATGCTCAGTCCTGGCTAGGTTATCTGACTGTGTTTTCTTTTGCAGCTTTGTAAACTAAAGAACCTTCTTTCACTTGTATGTGCAGGAGGCAACAAGCTGAGAAACCAGCAGTTCAGGCTAAATTGGGCTTGGATTTCCTTGGAAAAGGAACACTATGTGGTGAACGAGGAGGTCAAGTTCCTGGAGGTGGTGCTGAAACGTCGTGGTTACCTGGGAGAGACTTCGTTTGTCAGTAAGTGGATTTTTTTCCTCAACCTGCCTTTTTAGGTAGTACAAAATCATATCAATGCAATGAAAATTGTGGTCCTCAGATTTTATTTTACGACCATAACTTAAGATTCTGACAAAGAAGATATTGTTTGGCAAGCCATTATATTGAAAGACAAGCAGACCCTTTGATATATTTTGGGACAAAAGTAAGACTTGCTCAGAGATTCAGTAGGGTCACTCAGGTTACGACCTTCAACCTCTCTCCTCCGGCCAGTGTTTGTGTTTCAATCAGACAAAAGCATAGGACAATCCCATAATAGCTGTGCCTTCACATGCATAAGGCCTAAGTTAGTGACTATAAAGGATGAACTCAAACCGGGAATTTACTAGAACAAAACAATTTTTAAATCTTATTTGTTCAAAGTCTCAAATTCTTGCTACTGGTGCCATTTTTTATTGTAATTAAAATGGCTTCTTGCTAAAGGTTAATCTGTTTCACCTGGTTTTATATTTTATTTTCTAATGGCCCCAGAACTAATAGTAAAACATAAAATGTAAATGTTACAAAACATTCTGGTCTGCCTTTGACTGTGCGTGTATGCTCACAGATGCTTTTGAATTTTTTAAAAGTTTCGTCTTTTAGTTTGACTCATACTCTATTGCTTCTTCCTTTAAAGGTGCCAAAAGCTTTTATTGGGCCATTTTCTTACAAACATAAAATGAGTACATCTTTGTTCTCTAGACATCGGGTGTCTTCTGTATCAATAAATTTTAACTGGTCATTTTCACCATCAATGCTGAGTTTTTGTTCAGAAATACCTTAGAGAAAAATCTTATAGTTCACTAAAGTCTGCATTATTATAACATCTCTTGCAAAAACAAAAACGATCTTTGATTTTATATGCAAAAAAATCAAAGTGCTGCCATGACTTTCTCACTGCTCGCTGAGAAAGTTTCTCATAAAAAAACCTTTTCATGAAAACTTAGGATAGCTTAATTTGACCTGCCATGCCAAACTTTGATCAAAGAATGCCCCCAGTGGTGGGCTATTGCCTCACTGCTCTGTGTACACAGTGAGGGCTGCACCAGTTTGGAGGCTACAGTTAGCCCACCTGCCACGAATCCTTAGAAAACTGCTGTGATCAGGGCCATTCATCGCAGGCCTCGTGTGGGGCATAGAATTCAGGCAAATTATATTTTCTCCTCTCATGGCTCTTTGAAGACTGGGGATCTTTTAAGCCCCATTGAGTGTGACTGTTTTATCTCGGCGTAGACGTGCAGAGGCATTTTCCCACTATCTCCGCTTGCATATCAAAGTCCAGTCTCATTTTCATCAAATACTGAAACCGCAGTTTATAAGAATTTGCTAACTTTGCAATCCTCAACCTGAAAGTTATTGGATGTATTGTTTGTATTTACAAAGTAATTATAGTTTTCTTCGCCTTTTTTTTTCTCCAGTGTTTCACATTTTTAATGCACAGCTACCTAACGTCTTTACATGTTTTTTTGTTGTTGCTGCTGCGTGCAGTCATGCTTATTGTCTTTTTTTCCAAAGCTCTGATGCATGTTATGTAGTCAGTTAGCAAAGACAATGGAGGCGCTGTGTGACATTTCACTGGCCTCAGTGCTCCGACCCAACAGGAATCATGCCAGAGTCACCGCTATGGTGACTACCAGTATACAGCCACACAGTGGGCATGCAAAAGGTCAGAAACTGCATGGTGGACTAAGACCATTTTTGCTGAGATCAGGCTGGTTTCTATTTTTTGATTTTCTTCCTGCCAGGATGATTAAAAAATTGTCCAGATGAAAAATGTATCCCCCTTATCAGTTTTTTGGATTTCATAACTCAGCCAGTCATATTGGTCATCAAATATCAACTCAGTCTGACAACATAGTATCATCATTTTCATTTGAATAATAATTAAAAAAATGTGATTTCTATTGTTTTTAGGACTATTGTTTAATCAGAAAAACTGGGCAATAGCTTACAAAAAAAAACTATCGAGGAAAAAATGAGTTGCATATCAAATAGTTAACTTCTTCTCGTTACTACCAAACAAGTAAAAGGTTTTCAAAAGTTGTCTGCTGCTTTTACAAGAAAGAAATCTGATCAAAGAGCAAAATGTTATCAAAATATGACTTGTTCACTGGTCTACTTCGGAGTTTTATCAGGCAGAGAGATTAGAATTGGGAAAATGGTAAAGAAAAAGTAAAGTTGCAAGGTTATAAAACACCAGAGAATCCACCCAGATTAAACTTTACAACAGCTTATTAAGTAAGAAAATGAAATTAAAAAGCTAAACCCTTTTGATCCTTTGTTTTTTCCCATAAAATATACTCTATTAAAATTCTACATGGCTTCCATGTAGACCGAACAACACAACAACAGTTTAGTAGCTCACAAACACATCCTGTATCTAAACTAAGAGTAAATTTTGCCTAAATCATAAAATCCAGTTGGCACAGTAAAGTAGGCAAGAGAGCACAAAGCCTCTGAAGGTGAAATGTGAAGATTAAAAATTCACACACATAGATTGTAGAATATGATAATAAAAAAAAGAAAATCCACATCTTTCTTTAAGGCATCGGCACAAAGGATAATACTGCAGTGAAGGACAAAGACTTCCGTGGGAAGGCTCAGAAGCAGGTGCAGTTCAACCCAGGCCAGACCGCAGCCACCTGGAAAGTCAGAATCCTGTCAGACAGCGAGTATGAGGTGTCAGAAACCTTCCAAATTGTCCTGTCCGACCCGGTGATGGCTGCTCTCGAATTCCCAGAGGTTGCTACAGTGGAGATCCTGGACCCAGATGACGGTCAGTTACTATTTTGCTCAAAAATATGTTTGCAGCTTAACTCATTGTGGTTTAAAGAGTCACATCTACTGCTGCAGTTGTCTTTAATTTCTACTAAGCTCTTGTATGGTTTTGAAGCACACTTAGAAGTTTATTTTAACAGGCAAAGATGTCAGTTATTGTTTTTGAAGAAGTGGCAACAAAAAAATAAAATTACCACACGCCGTTTTTCTGACAAGCAGTATGTTCATATAGGTACTGTACGAAAATGGTTAAACCAGCAATTTTCTCATAGTTTGTTTGTCTTTTAAGTAGTAGAGAGCTCGGTTTAAAAAAAATAAAAAATCCCTCAACCCTTATCAAAGCTAGCTTCATGTTTGGATTTGATCATGGAAATTCATCTTTCATCTGCCTGAGGGCATCAGAGCTCTATAAATACAGCGCTAATCCAGAAGATAAAAGAGGGCTGACAAAGTAAAAATACTGAGCACTACCGTATTATGAAGGCTGGTGCAGGTTCTAATTTTAGACAAGTACGGGCTTTGAAGGTATTGTCTTTCCTCAAATGTCATGGAACATTATTAGACAGATTGGTTATGAACTTCATGTGAAATGCTCATTATGATAATATGGAAGAAGCAGAGCTAGAACAGATAAAAAGGTGCTGATGAAAAAAAACAGAGATTTACTCTTGGACAACTGGAATAGAGAAGAGCAAATATTGATCCTATAGGTGTTTACTGAGCAGGCATTTGTTGTAGACATTGTATTATAATTAACATGTTTATGAAATGCTTGTTTTTAGGCAAACACTTGGAGCTGGAGGCTTGTCAGGAAAAAAAAAAAAGTCAGCTGCCTTAAGTAAAAAGGTTTTTTTTTTTTTTTTCTCATGCCCTGAGCCCTGAGTCATCCTACATCAATTATTATTGCACTCTGCTGTTTATAGTTTTCAAAGTTTTAAAGTATTTTGGCCTGTCAAGGTCACATAAACTCCAAAGGCATAAAAACATTTATTTTATTTATTTATTTATTTTTTTTCTGAGCGCATATGCATAGAAAGGCCGCAGGACCTCTATGCAGAACCAGTGAGAATAAATTATTACAGACCAGACCGACTACATTAGCTGAAATTCAGAAAAAAACTAAGTATTGTGGAGAGAAGCTGGTATATTATGTGTTGTTTGCACTGGGTTAAGAAAGGACAACGCATTTATTACTACCTGAGCAGTACAATGGCCGTCCTGCAGAGGAACTGATGACTGAAGCTGAAGCCATTTAAATAGATTTTGTGACTGAAATGCTGCAAAATTATTAATGTTTTGAATGACCTACAAAACACAGGGAAGGAAACAAACAAAAAAAGAGTTGTCAAAAAAAATGTTCATTAAAGAAAATGTGATTTCTCAGCTTAAGAAGAGAAATTGAAACAAAAAATGTCTTGCAAGAAAACACTTAAATCAAATCGGAGTAGCAAAAAGCAAACTAGAAAGATGTTTTATTTTTTATCTAAAAGCAAAAATCACATCCACATTTAATAGGTCCAAACATCACAATTTCTTTATTCTGGTGTGTTGACCAAAAAAAGGTGGTAAATCTGTCGGTAAATATGGTAAATATGTTGTTCTGTTTGCATTCGTGTATTACAGCACAAACAGATTGAACGTGACTATTTAACTTTTTCCAACATACAGAATCAACAGTGTTCATACCCTCAGCTGTATACAACATAGAGGAGGACGTTGGTGAGCTGCTCATCCCTGTACTCAGAAGTGGGGATGTGAATCAAGAGCTTATGGTTATTTGCTACACTCAGCAAGGTAACCCCATACCTGTGTGTGTTAACATTAATGCTGTCTTTGTTATTGTTGGCATGTGGTTTTCATAAATCCTAATGCGTTTTAGTATTGCGTAACCAGTACAGACGCTGCAGCTTTCTTCTCACTTAGTTTTATAGAGCCTTGGCAGATACAATTGTACCCAATTTAGATTTTTCCTTGAAAAACCAAACATAAAAAGATATAAAGGCAGCATTCAAAGGGTTTTTTTTCTCTCTAGCCATTCTAAGAGGAGTCACCATACAGTATTTTTATGAAGAAAAGACAGGCTGATCGATAACTAATTTTAGCAATGAACCTGATTAGCAAGAACAGCATTACTAAACATTAACAAAACGAGAAAAGTCACAGGATTGCCAAAGGGGACTAAATACTTGCTAAATCTAGCGGCAAAGTTGCCGAGTTGAAAATGCCTTCTTCACTCAGCAACAATTTCCTTCCTTTCCATCAGAGTGATCAGGTTCACTGATTGGAAAAAGAAATGTTTTTTTTTTTTGTTTTTTTTCCCAGCTGGTCACTGGTCAACCTAAACATTGTTGGTCCGGTCATCCATGAGCGCAGATCCTTTAATTACTGTCTGTAAAGTATATAAATGACGATAATGATTCTATTTAGATGTTAATTAAATAATCTGCTGGTTTGATTTTGTTGGATGAGATTCTGATCTAGAGTGTTAAGACTAGCTTCAATAAACATTTTACAGAAAATTAACTATTTTGTATTGAATTACTAATATTAGCTTTTTGCAGATGCACGGCAGACTTGATTGCCAAGCCGATAAGAGCTAAATATATTGTTAGGGGAAAAAAAGGCAAATTATACAACCGGTCGTGCTTTGTATTGTGACAAATTTCAGCTCATTAAATTTTTATTCTGTAATTCTCTTTTCTGCCCGTTCAGTTTCCGCCACAGGCACTGTCCCCACCACTGTGCTGTCCTACTCTGATTACATCTCCAGGCCTGAGGACCATCACAGCGTCCTGCGCTTTGACAAGGGAGAGATAGAGAAATCCTGTCGGATAGTGATAATTGATGATTCCCTGTACGAAGATGAGGAAAGCTTCAATGTCACCCTCAGCATGCCCATGGGAGGACGCCTCAGCTCAGAGTTCCCCACAGCCAGAGTCATAATTATTCCAGATATGGATGACGGTAAGAGAGCATTTCACTGATTGTAACTGTGCATTAAAATGCAATCAGTCCAATAAATTACAGGGCTGTGATTGTTCAGTGATTTCTTTGGCAAATTTTTTTTCTATTTTTTTACATTTTCAGAAATGTTTTAGGAATCAAAAAAAAACAAAAAACCCAGCTTGTTCGTGCTAATTGCCCTTCTTTTCTAGAAGCGTGCCTTATGCCACATACAACGTGTAAAAGTGCCTGAACTTGGATGTATTCTTACAGCAGAAACAATGACTTCAGGAAAAGTTCTGAAATTCTTTTTCAACTCACCCATAAAATTATCAAGGGACGCAGAACATGCCGATGTCAGTGCGCCGTCATGTTTTTGTAAATTCTGTTTGTTTGTGTTTCACTGACTGTGTCTGTGAGAGAAAATGTTTGGGTGTGCAGTTTTCCTCCTTGGAGGTAAAGTGTTTATCTCACATCTGCAGGCTCACGTCGTTGGGCTGCTGGCTCCCATATCTTCCTGATTTCCTTTGTTCCGAACACCTGTCGGCCTCTCCTCACTCCCCTATCAATCCGGCAATCTGTGAAAGTCCGGCGGCAGTGAGGACTCTATAAGATCGCAGGGAGGTCACAGTGAAGCCGAAAAGCTAAGCATAATAGCAAAATCATTCAAAATTTATCTAAAAAAAAAAAAAAAGAAAATTAAATCACTTTTTTTTAGTCATATAATTGAAGTGATTAAACAATATGTGGTTATAAAAAATGGGTGTTGATTGTTTACTTTTAAAAGTAAAAAAACGACTACTGGTTCTAAAGCTTGAACGCTCATGGACAAAATTGGATTTGCATGAACGTACAATCGCAAGCCAGTAGAATTGAGCTACTAGATGATAACCGCTATTACATTTTTAAAAGACCAAACTGTAAGTTGATCTGATTATGTAAAATCTAGCACAGTAGATCACATTAACAGAGCATTTTCTTCATAACTACATGCAATTAAAAACTAAAAAGTAGTCCTAGTTCTAGCGTTTAAATGTAAAAGAAGATTTGCTTTTTAACGACTTTAGAGTTACAGTCTGAAAATGTCTGCATTTTCCTTTAAATATTTTCCTGTTAAGAATAAGTATGTATAAAGAAAATAGCTTCAGACTTTATACCTTCATCCTCAGGGACTCGTCCTTCCGTTTGTCCATCTATTCGCCCTCTGGTTTTTCTCAGGTTTCATATTTTAGTCCTTACTACAGTAGAAATATCATGCATAAATTTATGGAGAGGATTTTTTCCATTTATGCCTTAAAAAATAGACAAAACAAGAGAAAATAGAAATAAAAAACACACACACAACAGAATTATTTACATAAAATCCTAAGAGAGCTTAAAACCACACAACAGACTGTCATTATTTATTAAACAAAGCCAAAATAAAAAAGCTATATTTGAAAGGGGATTTAAATATAAACCTTTAGTTCTGATTCCTGTAAAGTTTATGCTCAATTAAAACCACAACCTGACAACCTGTGCTTTATTACTGACATATATAATAGATCAGAATCCAGTTTATAATCCCACAGTAAGCAAAGTTTGGAAAAGGATTAACACATTTGCTCTTTGCAGACATTTAGTATGGAAATTTTAGATGCAAGTCATGTATTTAATGAAGATCTATAGACTCATAACACTGCAGGGATCCAATCAATATGCTAAGAGCATAAAAAGAAGAGCTATCAAAATAAACGTAAAGGGATGCTCAGATTAATAGTTCTTTCTTTTAGAGGCTTTTCTTCCTTAATTTCTTAACTTCTTTATTCACTGACCCGACGCTGAACTTTCCTCATTTTCCTCCTCGGGTAATGTTTTCTCTGGGATCCTGCTGCTGCAAATTAGCTTACAGATTCCTGAAGAAACTTGATTGCTAACTTTTTTAAAGGCCCTATGTCTTGGAGTGACTTTTCGTGCTTTGTATTTCTCTCTTATCAGTAAAGACTAACTGATTTCTGTAAGTTACGTGTTAACCAAGAGACTTTCCTATTTTACTCCACCTTTGTTGAAATCTGTAATTTCCCAGTAATGTTGATAAAAATGTGTCAAAAATCTGCAGCTTTCTTTGAAACCTACACCTTGAGGTTCTTCTTTTGTCAGTTCTGTTCTGTTTTATCCTTCCAATATGCTTTGAAATGGAGGATGCTACGTGTTTTAAAAAGTTAGCAAATTGTTGTAGCCTGGAGTGTAACCTGAGACTGAGCTTGGGGGCTTTTCGCCCGTACTACTCTGGAGTATTGACTGCAGCTGCTGAAAATGACTCCTTACAGCATTAAGTGTTCTTTTAAAAGGCGTCCCTCTCCATTGAAACTATTAAATTTCAATTTCATGGTCTTTACTGATGGCTTTAACTGTGACAGTGTCAGTCATGGGTGTCTTTTTAGCTCCCATGTTTAAAGGTGACACATTTTCTCCCCGAATGAAGAATCAATGATGTTTGAAAATAAATTAAACAGTTAAATAAACACAAAGGTATGCCTTTGGCATTTCTCTGAAGCTCTAGACGGTGGACCAAATGTGCAGAGTCAGTCAGAGTATATGTATGTGCTTACTGCTATGACCAGCTATCGCCTGCGCAGAAAAATGGCGAGGCATTTAAAAGTCTTAAAGAGTGGTGTAGAGACTGTCTTACAAAAGTATTAGTACTCCTTGAACTTTTTTTTTCCATGTTACAACTAGAACAGTGGAAATATACAACATTTTCTTCAGTTTTTTTTGTAAACAAAAATCCTAAAAGTGTGGTGTGTATGGATGTTTTGTTCCTCTGAGTCAGTACTTTGTGAAACCCTCTTTTTCTGCAGATGTGTTTTTTTTTTTTTTTGTCTAAGTCTCTGCTGGTTTTAATCATGTTGAAAGCAAATCCTTTGAACGGTCCTCTTTGAAATTTAGCTGAAGCTCAGGCAGACTGGATAAACAGCAATTTACATTTTTTCTATCATTTTTTTATTTGCATATTTCTGCACTTCCATTCAGTCTACTGCTTCTAGAAACAATAAAAAAACAACATCTAGATAAGCAAGATGGAGGGGCATCAACTAACTCACTCCCTCTTTGGTTACCTGGCAACCACTTGTTGTTTTGCCACTGTGCCTCACATCTACTTAAAAAATAAATAAATAAATAAATAAATAAAAAAACGGCGTGTTGTCCTCTCAAGTGCAGCAGCTCAATAAGACAATGTGCATAAGACAGGAAAGGTCACACCACCAGTTTGCCAGTATTTCAAATATTTAAAGCAAAAAAACCTCATTATTAATTATTGATATTGATTGATTTGAAGCACTTATTAAGATTCTGTTTGCGCTGTGACAAACTCCAGAGCGTGTGAATACCGTTGTTCAGCCAAACTATTGTGAGTTCAAAACTAAATAGAATCTGTGACCATGCATCATAGACTTACTGTATTATTACTGCGTCCTTCTGGGCTTTTATGTCTCTTTCACTTTCCTAAGACGATCCAGATACATTGTAAATTGACAACAATCATATTCAGTTCAGCTCGTTGTTAGTTTTGACCTTGTGGAAGCTGTCCAGGGCGTGCCACACATCTCAGTCAGTGTCAGCCAAGACAGGTTCCAAAACTCCCACTGCCCTGAACATGGTGAGGTTGATATGGAAAATGAAATAATGTTGTCAAAACATGAAGAGTGAGGAGAAATAAGATCATGTCAACTCCTCGTGTCTCCCCAGAGGAGTTGATAATGAAAAAGGCTTGAGCACTGATGTTGAAGTAAACAGCTCTGAGGCAAGTGGAACAAAATTGATCTCCTGTCTAAAAGAGTAGAGAGGCAGCAAAAGATTCATTCCCGCTGTTAGTGCAGCTGTTCTGGCTACAGCCAAGGTTCTAATCCGCCCTCTAGACTCTAAGTACACATATGAGTCTAAAGCAAATGGGGGCATCACATCCTTCTTTGTCATCCCTCTTCGAGAATAGCATTCAAGTGCAGCACTCACATGTGCAGAAAGATTCTGCGGCCAGCCAAGCACCTGGCCAAGCCTAAGATGTCTATATGCTTCAACGTCCCCAGGAGGCTTTTCAGCAGCTTTGCAAGGTTGTTGGTTCCAATATTTATTTAAAAAAAAAAAAAAACAGCAGCTCCCCATTTTTTGTTGAAAGCAAAAAATCTTGCTTTCAACAAGATTTTTTTTTTCACTTCCAGCAAACAAACTAAGGCACCATTATGAAATTAGATGCAGGTCAATAATGTAAATTTTCCGAGCTTCACATACTGAGTCCCTGCCAGCCTCTAATAAAGGCTGCAATAGGCATCAAAAGTGACGCAAAGGTGAGACTTTGTTTTGTAACTTTACCTTCGCTTTAAATTAAAGTCAGCTGCTCTGATAATCAGCTTTGAGGGAAGATAACACGGAGGTGAGGGTTTTTCTTTTTCTTTTTGCATAACTAGAAAAATATATTATTTCATCTCTTGTATTCCAAGTTATCTAGAGAATAAAATAATATTATCAACATGCTGGGTCAAAGATGAACACGCTGGTATATGTTCCATTTTCCAGCAGACTCTTCCCACAGTATTTTTAAATAGTTTGGTATCTTGCATTGTTGAATTAAATTTAGGGTTGAGTGCTTGAAGATGAAGAAGTGTTATTATTAAACTTGATTTTTATATGATAGCAAAAATATATATTTTTTTTAAATTCTGTAAGAAATTTGGGAACATTCCACACAAACAGCAAACTTTCACCAGAGGGTCTTTGAACTTGACAGTTCTTTTATATTTCTATGCTGTTTTATCTTTTTTTTTTATGTACTTTGTCTTAAAGGGAAATATTTGTTAAAAAACAACCTCGTAGAGAGAATACACCATCACGTCTTTACTCTTTCAAAAAGATTAAATTTTCTCAAATTTTGTGGTGCTTTGATCTAAGATTTTTAGGGTTTCAGTCCATTACCTACCTATATTTAAATATATGCCAATAGAAACTGTTCCCAATCCAAAGAGTTTTTACTTAAATATTTAATGTTGTTTTTCAAATGTGTCCTGGTGCTGTAAAAGCCGATATGATTAAACCACACAGGTTATGCTGAGCTTCAGGAACGCAACTTTTAGCCCATATCTTCTGTTGTAGTTATATTTACATCAATATATTCATCCTTGTGTCAGACTCTACTGACAGACTCTTAGCAACTCCAGATTCTTTATTCTCTTTATTTATTCTTTATTCTCTTTATTCTCAGTTATTGTTACTGCAGCAGTCCAACAGAACTACACGGCTATAAACATTTGCATAAACATCTGTCTTGCGTTTTCACCTTTCTGTCACCAAACTATCCCAGCAGAAGAAGATGCTGAACAGCAGTCTGTTCTCTCTGCAGCGTGTCCGCTCTGACGGCACGCTTCGGCAACAAGTCTCCTGTATGTTTAAACTTTAATCTGTCAGATCTAAAAGGCACATCTTTTGATATATTTGGAACATCAGTTTATCTAAATTTCATATTTCTCTGTATATTTTATTATTTAAGCATGCCACATTTTCTTGACTGAAACCTTAAAACGTGTCCAGAAATGACCTTGAGCAGCTCAAGACCCTTCGGATCGCATCTAGCTGATCTCTTGTCCAACAATGAGATCACAATGGGTTCTGATACCAATAATCAAACTAGATTCATATAATTTTTGCACCTTTTCTAGCTTTTCTTCATCTTTTTAGCTTTTTTTTTTACATATTGTTAAACAATTTCAATAACTGGAAAAACCCGGTTGATAAATTGTGACAGATTTTTATTTTGTTTTCTACTAAAAGGTACATTTTTTGTTGCTGAAAGACTGGTAGATTTGCAATCTGTCCAGGCTTTGTGTGTTATTGCAGCCATCCTTACAACACCAGCTGTTTTCTCAGTCGCAGACAATAAGACAGCCAAATCCCTGTGATTTCCACCCCGTTTCTTTTGCCTGCTACGCGGCTGGAGAAACTTGTCGTCTCTTGCGGAGGTAATTGCTGTTTGATATTGACTCCGCATCCGGGGGAAAATGTTTTGGTGGGTCGAAACTGTAAGACATGAGACTGCTTGTACAGGTGTATTTATAGCCGTGTGTCAGTTGCCTGTATATTTGACTCTGGTTCTAGGGGTATGATTATAAACCATTTTAACGATGGGCGGCGTGAATCAGGAGGGAAACTTCCAAACCCTGCCATCATAGCTCACCTGGACTCTTATTTCCTCACATGCTAACAGATGTCTATAACACTTAAGTGTAGAAAAGCTGTCTTTTGACAGACATTTTTTTTGTTGTTGTTGTTTGAAAATTCAGATGTTTATGCTTTTAGTCCCTACTGACAAAGGAAATGCACTTTTGCACTCTGCAGGCTTGGCTAGACTAGAGCGCAGGTGGCAGTAGAGCATTTACCTGAGCTTCAAATGAATCTTACCAATGGAGAAGCTACTTAGAGCTGCGGGAATTATATTCAAAGTTCAAGTGAAATTAAGCTACCAGAGGGAGTTTAACAATTTGCCAAGAGAAGTCTGTGTCTCTCTCCGTGTCTCATCTTTTCGTTTATGCTCACATGAATATAACATAAATTATTTTCCTGTCTCTTTAATTTTGCAGAATAAGTGGACTTGCATAGTAACTATCTGCAGCTGTTTTTTTTTTTTTTTTAATTCAAGTAAGAACAAAAAATAAAAACAATATGAATGTGATGCTTAGCTATTTTAAATAACTAAAACAAAACATATAGCTAGTTTTGATTTGGCTCTTCATTACTGACATCCATGAAACTCTATAGCCTGTGTGCTTTGTGGCGTCAGAGGCTGCTGCTGAACTGAAGGATATGGCTGATGGTTTACCTTTCAGTTAATGGGCCTTGAGTCTTTGAAGGGTTTTTTGTTTGTCTGGTGTGCAAACCTTATCTGATTACTGGACTAGTACAACTGTGCCTGAGTTCCTGGCTGCCAACCTCAGTCGTGTAGATCTTATTACTCCTCCAGGTAGTGTGTGTGCAGGCAGCCAAAACCATCTTTGTTTGGCTTCTCTGTGGGGAGAAATCCTGGCAGCTGCAAGCTTCTTGATGCAGCATTTATTGTTCTGGCCATACTCTCATAACATATTAAAACATAAAAGTGTTCTGGCCTTTGCTTTCACTTAGGTTTAGTGCTTTTCTTAACCACGTGTTTGACTTCTCCGGGGGCTACAAAGTTGCTACGTTATTAGCTTCTTTTTCCCCCAAAGACCAAGTTTTTACTTCTAGTGTCGAGATGCTGCAGCTGGGTCAGTCTGCATCAGATAACATATAACGTATATATATATATATATATATCATCTGGATGTTGGACTGGTTGCAGTATTGAGGCTGTCATCTATTACTATTTTATGTGTATTCTATGTCACAGAACAGTGAGGTGGAAGTAAGAAAGAAAAAAATACCTGAAAAGTATGTCTTGTATCTTTATCTCCAAGTCTGTTGGGGTATTTCTGCTGACTTTGCACAATTAGAGACTGAAATGTTCTGTTTTTCTTTGCAAAACAGCTCAAGCTCAGTCAGATTAGATGTTGAGCTCCAACAAACCTCATTTTTCTTTTTATGTTTTACCTCAATTCGACTGACTTCGAACCTTTCTAACACATGAATATTCTTTGATTTAAACAGCTTCGTCATGCTCTATGGTAAAACTCAGTCTGAAGCCTTTTACAGCCCCTTACAGGTTTTCTTCCAGGATTGTCTTGTATTTAGCTCCATAAGTCCTCCAATTAATGTCCACAGCATGATGCGTTCACCACCATATGCTCAGACAGTTTTCTTTGCATGAAGGGTTCAGGGTGACAGAAACAGTAAAGATTTGAATTTCTTCTGAACAGAGCAATTTCTTCCACTTTTTATGGCTTGCTTTCAAAACTGTCTGCTACTCTTCCATAAAGCTGCATTTATAATAAAAGAAAACTGTATTAGATGGACTCTAATTACAAATACAGTGGTTTCTGATGGCAGATGGTTGCACTTGGTTTTATTTAAGGATATCAGAGTAAATAAAAACCACACTTTTCAAAATTGTATATGTAAAATAAATAAATAAATTAAATCATGCATCATTTGTTATCTTCTACCACTCAGTTATGCACTACTTTGACGAGGTCTATCACATAAAATATATTTAAATTTGTAGTTACAATGTAATACAATGTGAAAATGTTCAAAATGTAGGAATGCTTTCACAAGGAAACCCTCAACCGTTGTTTATATCTATTGTGTAGGAATACACTCTTTTGCTTGCTGTAATTGCTGCTTGATTGATTTCAACCTTTGGCTCTCGCTGTTCTAGATTTGCTTGTCACTGGGCAAACTTCCCGAAAATAAACATCCCCCGGAGTCCAAGATCCTAAACCAACTATTTCACAAACAGCATGACATATTGGACACCACTAAAAAAAAGGAGTGTGGTTCTCTAACAGTTAAAAATCACAGCGGGTGAGTTTGGCTGCAGTTGAAACTCAGTTTATAGAAACGCTAATTGCAGTCAGACAGGCCCGGGCTGGCACTTGGAGCTTTTACATCCCCCAGACCTCCTGTCAGGCCTCCTGTCTGCCTCTCAGACCCATCACTATCAAAGTTAGCAGCTCCAGCAGACTCATCCCAAAGAGAACAAGGGAGTCTATTTTGCCTCAAGGTTGCTTTTCGCCTATTAATCTTTGTTTCAACTCTAGAGATGCTTCAACATTGTGTCAGGAAGTTAGAAAGTACAATTACAGCGCTGCTAATTTGATGGAAGAGATCCTTCAGTTTTCCTGTAATTAGAGATAATGCATGTGTGCCGCTATTAAAGATTCAGCTGTGCATTTACATCAAAATTTAACAGCGTTTGTTGGAAGCGTTTAATGGACGTCGCACTCCTGTTTCCCTTCCCGTATGCATTGCGTTTCACTCCTGTCTCTTTTGTCATTCCTAGCTCCGGTTTTCTACTTTGGAAGCACGGAATACCACGTGGATGAGAGCGACGCCTTTGTGGAGGTCCAGGTGTGGAGGACGGGGTCTGATCTCTCCAAAGGAGCAACTGTGACGGTGCGCTCCAGAAGGACCGACCCGGTCTCAGCTGAGGGTATGTGCCTCTGTTAAAGCCACAGATTCCTCCTGCACATGTTTATATTAATGCACACCAGGCTGAATGACAGGCTTAAGTTGCTGTCCCGCCACTCTTTGGTTATGTTCACACAGCAGGCAAACGTGCCCCAAATCTGCTTCGTTTGCGACTTTTTCTCCGCAGTCTGAACAACCCAATTCCAATCTTTTCACCAAAAAAAAAAAATAAATAAATAAACCTGATTTGTGGTACTAATCCGGAAATGTATCAAATTGTTTTCAAAGTGTCTGCAGTCTGAACAGTCATGTGGCGTTTTATTCAGCTTTTATGTCATTGATGGGAGAAATACGTCTTAATTCTGCGGCAGAAAAAAAACAGACATGGTAAATCAGGGCATCAACAATGACTGAAAGTTATGATTATGAAAACTCTGAACCTATGAAGGAAATTTGTGTCACATCACAATCAGACCACTCCTGGCTCTGACTACACATCCATTTCCTTACTGAAATTGCAGTCAATACAACTAAAGCCATCACTATTAGTTGTGCTTCCTTTTTATTATCTTCTTTGATGATCTTGTGATGTTGCTGTCTGGTCTCATTGATGAATAAACTTTTAAATCGATCCATAAACGGCTCCATCCATTATTGCTTCCATAAACAATGCGCTGCTGCGTGACGTCTACGTTTTTCTTTTGCTTTGGGGATTTAATCTGTTCACGGAGAATTTTTATTGCAATCAGATTTAATTAGCAGTATGAACGACCAGGAAAAAAATAAAAATAAAAAATCACATTTTGGCAAAAAATTGGGATTGAGCCTCAAGACCTGCTGTGTGAACGCAGCCTTTGTCATACTGAGCTCAACTACAAAAGAAGATTTTTCACTCTGGATATGTTGAGTGGATGCACTGGGGAATGTAAACATGTTGAGGATGTACACATTGTTATGAATACAATGCAAGTCTGACTGCGAACTGAGTTTCAGGCGAGCATGCTGATCGCTCTGCATATTGCCGCGCACTTCGGAGGATGGGACTGATTGCTGTTTCCCCAAGTCTTCCCTGCAGCTTCTATTATCTCTGACCCCCAGGCGGTTGTCCTCTTAACAGCAGTCCTTCTACCTGTGCAACGGTTTTAAAAGGGACCGAGCATCTAATCATATCCAATAGAATGAAAATCCAAGACCACATATAGCTGGGTTATAAATATGTGAAAAATGGCCTGCAGGCAGAGGTTGTGCTTTCAGTACAAAAGGCTCTTTAGAGAATGCTAAAAGAAGAATCGGTCTGCGGTTGGAGAGCTGTCCAGTCCCTGACAATGCTGTTTTACTTATTAAATAAACTCACATATCCATCAAATGCTCACAACTGTCATCTGTGTGATGAAATATTTTTGCCAAATGGTTGACGGTATTCTTTATTTGCCTGGTATGACTTTTCATCTTTTTCAATAAGTGACATTCACAAACCAGTTGGGATGTATTTTAAATCTACTGTCAAAATAAGATCAAGTATTGCCTCTATGGCTCTTTTTAATTGTCTGTCTTTAAAGGACTGGTGTCAGGTTCCAGTCCTCGAGGAACTTGACACCAGTGCCTGAAGTTTTTAAATGTTTCTGTCTGTTAACACACCTGAATCACATTAACAGGACTATTCAAGTGTGTTTAACTTGGGACACACACAAAAAAAAAAAAAAACAGGGATAGAGATTTTGCATAGTGATGTTTTTATAAGTTATATCTCCCCTACATGTAGCAGAAAATGAATGTGCATTTGTAAAAATGTAATAAATCCTAACTCATTTATTTAGTTTTCCATAAAAAGTCAATACATTGTGACATTTTTCTAATATGGGGTAAGGGAACCATGAATGATAATGAGATTTGCAGAAAAAAAAAAAATAAAAAAAAACTTTTTAAAAAGTTCCTCTTTAAATGATATTTGAAAAATTGATGTAGCTGAGTCACAGGTGCAAGTGGATACAGGGATCACACACAAATCCAATACTGAGTGCAATATTTCCAAATGTTATGTGCATACGAATTTTTTTCTCAAACAACATTCAAAACAGATTTGTAAAAAGAAAAAAACTCATACAACCTCAAAGGAACTAAGATTCTGAAAAAAAAAAGATTTAGAACGGAAAGATGCATTTCAATTCAATGCATTATTGAACAATCTCAACAGTGAGCTAAAACAATTTAATCTGAATTTGAAAATAATTTTAATGAAGCAATATGACATTGAATAACCTGATATTTTGTTGTGTGTTTTTTTTTGTGTGTATGGTATGAAATATGTCTGTAATAATCTCCTGAGTTGAAACGCTAATTTCCTTTTATGTGAATAAGGAGCAGATATTAGAAGTTTATATGTCTTTCTGCTCCTTTTCATTTGTGTTTTGTTTAGTTGAAATATTTATACTTATTATTGATTGAAAGAAAAAAAAAATCAAAATGAAAAATGATATTTGAAAGATCTACATCGTGTGGTGTGCAGCTGGCGTGGATTATGTGGGGATCAGTCGGAATCTGGATTTTGCTCCGGGCGTCACCATGCAAACATTCCGCGTGACCATCCTGGATGATCTTGGTCAGCCGGTCCTGGAAGGTCCAGAAAGGTTTGAGCTGGTGCTGCGAATGCCGATGAACGGAATCCTCGGCGAGCCGAGCAAAACGTCCATCATCATCAATGACTCCATCTCTGACTGTGAGTTAAAACTCTTTGTTGAAAGTCGTCCCGATGATTTTGGAAGTACTTGTGACTACAGGACAAAATTATTTTTTGTTTCAGTGCCCAAAGTTCAGTTCCGGCATGCTGTGCATGTGGGGAGTGAAAGCTCAGGACAGATCTCAGCTACGGTGTACCGCAGTGGCGACATCAGCTACAAGTCAACAGTCCGCTGTTACAGCAGGCAGGGGACAGCCCAGGTGATGATGGACTTTAATGAACGGCCAAACACAGATGCATCCATCATTACCTTCCTACCAGGTGGCGTTGCAGAGCCTGACATGTGTCTCCTTTTTTAGCTCCATATGTACTGATGTAAAGATATGTCAGGCTGAGTTTCAGCTTTACACTGTGATTTATTTTGCAGGAGAGATTGAAAAACCTTGTTTACTTGTGCTGGTTGATGACACGGAACACGAGGAGGAGGAAGAGCTTCGTCTCGTCTTGGGGAGTCCCAAGAGCGAGTCTCCGTTTGGAGCATCTATTGGAAAGCAAAATGAAACTCTCATTAAAATTAAAGATGATGCAGACAGTAAGAATATTTTACTAATCTATTATATAAAAAATGCCTACAGTGATGCACACGATAGCCCAACTTAAAGTAATTACATGTAGAACTTTAGTAGCCATATTAAATATTTAAAATTAAATAATCAACTTAAATCAGGACTTTTATGTTTTCAGATTCGCACTGCTGGTGACATATTACGAGTCTCACTAATGGTGACTATAACGCAGCATTTGATTTCACAGTAACGTCTTTTCACAGGATCTGTTATTAGTTTTCAAGAAACCAAATTCAATGTGAACGAACCAAAGAAAAAAGGTCAAGTCTCGGTGGTAAAGATCTCAGTGTTGCGTGTCGGAGACACCTCCAAGGTCTCTGTTGTTCGAGTGCACACCAAAGACGGATCTGCTACCTCAGGGGAGGACTACCATCCAATATCTGAGGGTAAATATTAATCTCGGACTCTTTTATCAGGCTGCCAAGTTAGACCTGCTGAAAATACTTCTCAAACTTTCTCGTTTTCTTTTTTTTTTTTCTGCAGAAATCGTGTTCAGACAGGGAGACGTGGAGCACCATGTGGAGGTGGAGGTTTTATATGATGGTGTCAGAGAAATGAGGGAGGCCTTCACGGTCCATCTTAAGCCTGACGAGAACATGGTGGCAGAAACAAAGGTCATGCTTTAACCTTTTTATTATTATCACATGAAAAGTAACATTTTGTTTCCTTGTAAGAGAAATTTTCTTATTGGTCAATCAACAGATGAGCAAAGCCATCATCTATATTGAAGAGAGCAACAGCATGGCAGATGTGACGTTTCCCTCCATTCCCATCGTGATTTCTCTGTTTAATTATGATGACATCCAACAAAACAGACCCTCCCTGCCTGTGGCTGGATACCCTGTCGTTTGTGTCACTGTATGTGCTAAACAAATCTCAACGTTTCCTTTTCTTTTACACTGTCAACTGAGTTTTAACTTTGTCTTATAGTTACTGAAGAAAATGTTCATCTGCTTTGAGTTTAATTGCAAAATTCAGCACCTGCCTTAACAAAATGAATTTGCCTGGGAAACAAATGTTTCTTTTCTTTCTCTTACGCGCCTCTGTTTCCTCTTCCAGGCCTGTAACCCCAAGTTTCCAGACTACCACAAAACAGGGTCTATCTGCGTGAGCGAGAGCATCAACAACACGTTAACTCGCTATCGCTGGCTTGTTAGCGCCCCCACCGGCCCAGATGGTGTCACTAGCCCAATGAGGGAGGTAGACTTTGACACTTTCTTCACTTCCTCCAAACTCATAACTCTGGACTCAGTCTATTTCCAGGCCGGCTCCAGGGTCCAATGCGCTGCCAGGGCTGTGAACTCTAACGGGGATGAAGGGCTAGAACAAACTAGCTCCATAGTGTCAATCAGCACAGATGAGGGTGAGCATTTCTTATTAACTCTTTTAAAAGATATGGCAATATAAAAAAGGTTCTGGTGTGTTGTGTATCTATTATTCTTCTATCAGACTTTTTTGGGTAAGGATATATATGTTTATTTTTTCATCTGTTGCACATTTTCAGGAATGTGTCAGCCTCGTGTTGTAGGGGCGGTTGGGGCTGAGCCGTTTTCTGCCAGGCTGCGATACAGCGGAGCAGAGGAAACAGACCATCCAAACCTCATCAAATTAACTGTCACCATGCCTCACATCGATGGTAAGAGAAAAAGGTTTCTTTTTTTTTTTTTTTAAGTGCCTGAAAGGCAGGGTACTCTCTGGGAGTCCAGCTGTGTGTGATTTAAACTTAGTATCAATACATCTACTCTGTAAAGGCATCAAAGGTTTGTTTGAGAAGATTAGTGAACAAACATCATCAGAAGAGCAAAGAACACACCAGACAAGTCAGGGATAAAGTGGTGGAGATGTTTAAAAAAGGATTGAGTTATAAACATTATCCCGTGCTTTGAAGATCTCATTGAGGTCTGTTCAAAAATAGAACCGTTTCAGAAAAGCTCCAAGGTAATTCTGAACTCTGAACAAACCCCTCACTGAAAGGAATGTTGAGAAGTTTTATTTGCACTTTGCCACAAGCTGTGTAAGAAGGGTAATGGTTTAAAATTTTTGAATTGCATACAAAATGCAATGTGTAATAGAAAACAAACACTCCACACGACATTCCTACATGTTGACGGCAGCATCATGTTGTAATAATGCTTTTCTTTGGTTGGGATGGGAGAGCTTGTCATGATGCTTCCAGAAGAAACCCTGTTTCTGCAAAAGACTTGAATCTGGGGGATAAAGATATAACCATAAGGCCAAAGTTAGATGGGAGTTATCTAGATTAAAGCATTTTTATGCGTTAAAATGAACCAGACCTAAATCACATCTATATATAAATCTATATATAAATGGGAATCTATATATAAAACTTAAGAAATTGCTTTGGGTTTATTTCAAATGTAATGGAAAGAGGGGGAAATGAGAGAAGTTTTAAAGAGAGAGAATGCGATAAGAGCAGATGAGAAAGCAGCACAGGAAGAATCCCAGTCAACACCCTACAAGTCTGCTTCTACACTTGCAGAAAGAGAGAATAAAACAGAACTAAGACACTATAGCAAAAAAAACAACATGCATAATAATAATTATAACATCACTGAATGTAAAGTGTAGAATATTTATGCTGTCTTTAAACACTGCAGCATGTCATTAACCCTTGTTTGTATCCTCCAACAGGAATGTTGCCCGTCGTATCCACCCGACCCCTTTCTAATTTTGAGCTGACGCTGAGCCCCGATGGGACCCGTGTCGGCCACCATCGCTGCTCCAATTTGTTGGACTACACTGAGGTCAAGACCCACTACGGCTTTTTAACTGAAGCCACCAAGAATCCGGAGATTATTGGTCAGACAGCGCCTTACCAATACAGCACTTCTCTGAGGGGATCCAGCACTCTACGGTTCTACAGAAACCTCAACTTGGAGGCTTGTCTGTGGGAATTCACCAGCTACTATGACATGTCAGAGCTTCTCAGTGACTGTGGAGGCACCATCGGGACGGATGGACAGGTAAACACTACTGCTTTTGAGCTTCCGCTCACCTCTGAACTCTTCTTTTGTCTCTAAAAATTAGGAGCTTCAGCTCAACTCAAGATAGCCTTTCCTTCTCTTGGGGATAGGATCGTGGCCTCCAGGAGTTACTGATTCAAATTTATGATCTTTTATAAAAACTTGCCTTTTTGATTGCCACCCAACCACCTAGTAATTCTAAACTGAGAACAAGCTTGTTTGGAAGCCAATAATTGCTTGTAGGTTTGTCCCTGCTAGTAATGTCTAACCCAGCACCTGCTCCCCTTTGTTCCCTCTAGAGCAAGTTATTTGTCTTGTGAAAGTGGCAGTAAATGGCCGACAGTCTCATAAAAATCCAAATTCATCGTTTTTGCCACATGCACAGAGTGCTCGTTGCAGCAGCAGATGTTTTACACAGCACAAGAGGGTCGAAATCTCCACTCTTCCCCTGGCCTTCAGGCACACATGCCTCTCAGGCTTCAACATTTGCATTCACCTTGGAAGCTTGCCCTTAGTTCACATTGAGTTAATTAAGGCAGAGAGTTGATAAAAGAGGTCCATAAGAATTCAGAGGGCACCTCATGGTGAAAAACTTCAACTGCAATCCCCTCTGAGGATCAGTAATTTAACAGTGTGCCACTGTATTCTGTATTTCCCTGCCTGTTGGACTCCACCAGTTTGTCGATTTTTCCAGTTTAATGTGAGATTTTCATTTTACATAGCTTCGGGTTTGTTTTAATAACAAAGCATCACCTCGGTGATAAGGACCTTTTTCAACAAGTGGAAATGTGTTGCCTGCAACCTCATAATTTGAATGTGAATGCGGCATTTGGGAACTTGTCTCGACAGGTAACCAGTCGGCTGCCTTGCAAAAGTATTTTTGCCCATTAAGCCTTTCCATATCTCCTCTACAATCACAAATGTCAATGAGTCTTTGAGGATTTCAGTACATAATTGTGACATGAACAGAAAATGATACAGGTTTAACTGAAAATCTTAAAAAGTGTGAAGCGTGTCTGAATGAAACCATTTGAGTCAACACCATGTAAAGCCACATTTTTCTGCAGATACAATTGCGAGTCTTTTGCGGTGTGACATGTAAATGCTTTTTTTCATGAAGAGGGAGGGATTTCCCCCCATTTTTTTGTGTCTAAACAGGTCAGTTTTTCTCACAGACTTCCGTCTTGCCATCGATTCCCAATTTAAATCTGGACCTACTCTGGGCCATTCCAACTCATTATCTCAATATATCCATGCTTTTGTAACTCCAGCGAGCCAATTTTTTTTTCTTTTCTTCCAGGATTGTCACCTTCTTCCATGTTTTTGCTGTGTATCATTCATGACTTGCAACAAACTGCACTTAGGACTTTTTACGGCGTTGCTTTTATGTTTATTTTATTTTTGCTTATTTTCCTACTGACAGATTTTTCTAGCTTAGCTGTGGATTTCTGCAGCTTCTCATTGAGTCTCTTGCCTGCTTCTCTGATGTCCTCTTTGCCTGAGCTGTCACTTTAGGTGGAGTGAGTTGTTTTGTTAGGTTTGCAGTTGTGGAAAAGTTTGAAATGTTTTTAACCTAACCCTGCTTTAAACATCTCAACAACTTTATGCTTGTACATTACTCGTAAGTTAATTTAGTCTTTTTTTATCAAGCGCATTAAGATATTTGCACTAGAAACTAAACCATACACACTTGGTAAGATTATGTGTTTTTGCAGTGTAGGTAAATTATATACCTGACTTCTGCCACGAGCAGACGTAAAAGAGTTGAATGCCTTTTCTTGGCTGTTTGAGGAAAGACATATTAATATTTAGGGCAATGGTGATTTATTAGATGAACTGTGTGCTTTTGTTCATCCTCCTGGATTTTATTTTTTTTAAGACAGAACTACATGCATAGAATGAAGGTCCTCCAGCACAGACTCGGGATGTACATGACAGCATGAGTAGAAAAGAAAACAGCCTTTTCTTGCCGGTGCCCTGTGACCCAAGTTCTCCCCTAAGTGGGCCGGCAGGCTGATTGGAGACAGCTCAGTAGAGGCTCGCTTTAGTGTCATGTCACAGTGCAGGGCTTAGTGCCCAGCTTAACAAGACCGCAGGAATCTATTAAAACCCAGCAGGTTGTGTCAGAAGGCCATTCAGCAAATCATTCGGCTGAGCTCTAAATGCCCAAAGGCGGAGGCACGTCTCCACATGAACACAAAGCCAGTCCAGGCAGGTACCTCTCACAGGTCAGAGGAAAGTGCAGATACCAAAGAGCGCTCCCTCTGAGGACTTTGGCCGTTTTAGGACAGCTCTTTTTAGAGAATGAAACATTTAGTACAGCTGCCATGAGGCATTTGTGGAAATAGAAAATGCAGAACTAACTCTGTGGAGGCACGGCTAAGCGATTCAAACACAGAATGCACTAAATATTTCAGCTATAGATCAGTAAGAGGAAACTTTTACTGCCATAAGGCATACTAAATAGTCTTTAAACATCCCTAAAGTATTGTCGTTTGACTGTATCTGTTGCTTTTGTGCAGCAGAACATTGATCGGACATAATACCGATATGTGGTTCAATAGTTGGTGTATTGCATGCATAAGTGAGTGAGTTCCATTAGCAATATCACTCACAATTATGCTGTTTTCACCACAGGTGCTGAATCTCATCCAGTCCTTTGTGACCCTCCGAGTCCCACTGCATGTGTCCTACGTCTTCCATTCTCCTGTGGGAGCAGGAGGCTGGCAGCACTTTGACTTGCAGTCAGAGCTAAGGCTCACGTTTGTGTACGACACTGCCATCTTGTGGCGAGATGGCATTGGGAGTCCACCAGAGGCTGAACTGCAAGGCAAGTTTGGGGAAGGGGGTGGAGTTGTTAATATTTGATGTTTATAAAGTTTAATGTGTGCCAGGTTTGTTCAGAAGGATGTTTAAAATTTATGTAGTTAATAAATAATAGCAGCCTTTCTTCCACCGTCTCTGCAGGTGCCCTCTACCCAACCAGCATGCGTATAAACGGACTGGGGCAACTAGTAGTTAACTTCCGCACTGAGGCTCGATTCAGAGGCCTGTTTGTGCTTGCACATCTAGGTACAGTATCTATGATTAAATGTACCTTAATATAATAGGTGATTTTTACTTAATATGTCATTTTGAATAAAGATTATAACTAGATATTTATTTTAAAGAAATGTAAAACTTAGCTATTAATGTGAAGTTTTGATACTTTTGATTGACAGTCCCTTTGTTTGCCAAATTTTGATATCCAGCTACTCTAATATTTATACTGATGTATATTATTTTCCCCTTAGCTTCACCTCTGACCTCAATGGTCATGTGTGCAGACCACCCTGGTTTAACGTTTAACCTCAGCCTTGTTAGGAGTGAGCCAACCTACAGTCAGCCCATTCAGCAGTGGACATTCATCTCTGATTTTGCTGTAAGTAAAAGTTTTGTTATGATTTGGGGAAACGGTAAGAGAATCTTTTTTTTTTGCTTGGTTTTGCTTATTTTTGTTGTAATAATGCTTCCTGACAGTAAATCTTATACTGTTGTGAAGGCTGTTCATTTCCCCAAAGATGGTATCATACTTATAAGGAAAAATGCATTTGTAGGTCGAGAATCAAGCTTTAATTTGTGGGTTGTGGCCATAAAAAATTTTTCACATATTCCTCTTTGACATTTTCAAACAGCTTTTGGCATAGGCATCGCCCTCACTGGAATAACAGAACTAGTCATTGGAGAACTCCCAAGATGAGATTCTGGAGTGGCAATCCTATATCTCCAAACCTGTCAGAGCAGGGTTTGTCTGAGACAACTTCCAGAATTTAGGATGGGAGAGGACAAAATGTTCTGCCTGCAGTCATCGCCACAACCCTAATGTAAACCTCTGAGAACACAGTGGGTGGTGACGCAGCCATATTGGATGACTGAAGAATGGAACACAATCCCCCAGCATTGGGCTGCACACAATTGGTTGTGTACAGTTGTCTCACTTTTGAGGTCCATTTTGTGAAATGAATAAGCTGCTAAATTGCCAGATTGTTTTGCTTCCTCAGACTCCAATCATCCAAACCAAGAAACCACAACCAAAAAAAAAAACAATCAAAAGTAGAATATGTTGTTTGGCAAGTGTATTTGGCAAGTTTTTCATGGGCAAATAGAAATACTCAACTCTGCTTCCCAGCCCACAAAGGCATTTTCCTTACAAATGTATTCAATTTAAATGGAAAATATCAGCCTTTCCAGTCATAGCAAATGCACATATCCTCATTTTTAACAGTTTTCATCCCTTTGAACATTTTTTAACATACGGTTTCTCCTCCCTCAGGTGCGTGACTACTCTGGTATGTACACAGTAAAGCTGATTCCCTGTACTTCCCCTCCGAGCTTGGAGTACACCCTTCCTCCTGTCTGCAGTCCCAGAGAGCCCCTGACCTTTGATTTGGATATCCGCTTTCAGCAGGTACATTCACATTAATGAATTTTGATTTGAGGCAGCATTTTTGAAAAACACATTTTTAGAGCGTTTTAAAGATAAACATACTCTGTATTGAATTTGGCCTGTACAATCCCTAATTTTGATTTTCTCTATTTATTTATTTTTTTTTATATTACCTGTGCTGAATCTTCTGTGTGATTCTAGGTTAGCGATCCAGTGGCTGCTGAATTCAGCTTAAACACACAGATGATCCTGTTGTCCAAACGGACACTCTGGCTGTCAGATGGCTCCATGGGCTTCGGACAGGAGAGTGATACGGCTTTCTCACAGGGTAAAGTGTCTGTAGCAGAATTTTATTTCCATATGTTTTAACAGGGCATTTTCGATTGCTCAACTCTGTGGGTTTCCTTCATTGAACTTACTAAAAACAAAAATTTCATATTCCATGAAACATTTTTTGTAGATTTAGCAGATCTGTCTCCCATTATTTTCTGACTTAGAAGAAAAATAAAAGGAAACGAGGCCATATGAACTGTCTTTTTGACTTATTTGCTCTTCCTGAGAAAGGAAATAAAAAAATGAAGATTTTATTCCAAGTTGGAAATTTAATCCAGTTCTGGGATAACTTTAAATAGAATCAGTGTAATTTTCCCCCCTCAATATTGAGTTTTATTTTTTCAATTAGGTTCCAGGTCACTCTGTTCCTTACACAGTTCATAGCCCTCTTTTGTTGCCATGCAGAGGTCTTTTCTTATTTCATACCCATGTACATTGCCTGTAAAAAGTATTCACCCCCCAAGATATTTTACTATTCCTGTTGCTCTTACAAATCAAACATAATCAACACTATCTGGCTTTTTTGACAAGAAAAAAAAAAACCTTAAATGTTGAAATGAAAACTGATTTCTGCAATGACTCCAGTAATCAATCAATCTTATTGTATAGCAATTTTATTTGTATAGCACATTTCAGCAGCAAGGCATTTCAAGGTGCTTTACATAGTTAAAAAAACTAAATAAAAACAGCATGTGACATTGAATAAACGGTAAGAAAGAGAAAAGCCCCTGTCGTCGCCAGACTCCACTGATCCGTAATGACAAATACAAAGATTTTACATAAAATACATGACTAGATAAATATGAATCTCTTTTTAGTCAGTATTACAGGGAACTTCAGCTAAAGGCCTTGCGGGCCAATGTCTCTGCTTCAACACACCTTTGTCAAATAATGATGTTAGCAGCAGGTTTCTGGAGAGTTTGACTGCACACTGACGAGGTAACTCAGCCGTTTGATTCAGGTGTGTTGCACAAGGGACACATCTACAAGTTGCAGGACACCGGCCCTTGAGGACCGGAGCTGAAGACCCCTGATTTAGCAGCCGCACCTTTGGCTGCAGTCACAGCATGGAGTCTGTGTGAACAGGTCTCAATCAGCCTGGACAATGCAATTTCACTCCCTTCTTTTTTGGTAAAACTGTCCCAGCTCTGTGAGGTTGTCTGTGGACCTGCTGTGAACAGCCCTTTTCAAGTCTTGCCATGAATTCTCTATCGGATTGAGGTCTGGGCTTTGACTGGGCCACTCCAGAACATCCACCTTGTGTTTTTCCAACCATTTCGGTATAGCTTTAGGTGGATATCTTGATGAAAAATAAATATATACTGCACAGTAAGGGCAAAATTACAATATAAAATACTGTGCAGCTATCAAAAATAGAATACTCTGATTCTGATTTTAAAAATGTGCATGCATTTTTGTGCATTGAGAAAAACAAACTGTGAAAATACCAGCAGGTATATAAACACTTTTTTAGTTTATTGGAAAAAATAACCCAAATCTATTTTTTTATTTTAAAATTATTTTTTTCTTGTCAAAAAGCTTGAACAGTCCATTAAAAAAGAAATTTTCCCACCGTTCTTTAGAATAAATAAGACTAAGATTTTCTTTTTTTGTTTAGGGGATACAATCTATGGCAGAGTGATGGTGGATCCAGTTCAGAACTTGGGCGACTCCTTTATTTGCAACATAGAGAAAGTGTTCCTGTGCACTGGTGCTGATGGATACGTCCCAAAATACAACCCGGGCAACTTTGAGTTTGGCTGCCTGGCTGATGCTCCGTCCCTGCTGTACAGGTTCAAGATTATTGTGAGTAAAAGATAACAACCCCTTGTGTCAAGATGTGCGCTGTGTGGCCATTGGTACATCAGTGTTCATTTCATGAATTTGTCTCTATAGGACAAGGCCCAGCCAGAGACCCAGGCCCATTCCTTTGGCAATGTTGCTTTTAATGCTTTTCTGGCAGTGGATGACCCTGGCGCTTTGGTTCTGGTCAGACAGTCTGGGGCAGATGGTTTCAGAATGGATTCTGCAGCTCTCTTTCAGGTCAGTGTCCATCCTTTAAAAAGAAAAAAAAAATCCTGTGGCTATTTTATCAGCATTTATTTGGTTGCGCTTAAATCAGCCTCACAATTCCCATTAAACCTGGTATAATCACAACATTTCCCCTGTCCTGACAACCAGTCCGTAAAGCAAAAAATAGATAAGAGTCACAGAAAGTGATTACATGATATTTTTCCCCACACATTTTTCTTTTAACAAGCTGTAAAAAAAAAAAAAAAAGATTCACTCTTTCCACTTAAAAGTTTCCAGCAAGTATATAATTCTGGCTTCTAATGGTCTTGAGCAGCACAGTCAAGTATGACTCAAAGTTTCAGCCTTTCATCATGTCTGCGTTGCTTCTTCTTCTAGCCACCAAGTCGGTTTTTCTTGGCTTATTAGGAGGAAAAAGGATCATTTGGTTCACAGCTGGAAAGTGTTCTGCAACGGCCTGAATGCTTCTCTGCTTTAACGTAACCACACAATTTATGGACTCTGTTAATGTGAAAAATCACATCATATTGTTTATATTAACTAGATAAATGTCAAATTAAATATATATATTTGCAGAAGTCTACAATAATGCAGGAGAGTTCAATAAGTTCTTCTGTAACAATTTTCATAGGTAAATATCAAACCCTATAAGAAGGAGAGACAAGGAAGTATTGGTTTCTATAGCAACGTTGATACACAAGGGCTTTACAAAAATTACAAAAACTGCTGAAAACATAAAAAAACAACAACATTGTAATACTTTATATTATGAGCTAGGGGGAGCATAGATATTGAACAGACTGTAGCCTTGAGAAACCCCACTTGCAATATCTGCCAACTAATATTTTTATTTATAACCTCATGAATTTACATTCCACTAACTTTATTTAATAGCATTAGTAGAGTTTAGTTTCAGGAACAACAGCATTTCATCAAAAAAATCATTAATTAGGACAGATATTTCGGTTTGAGGTGACCATGTAGTGCTTTTAATCTTTCCTTTTTCATTACTGTTGTACTGTTGTAGCATCTTGGTGGTTTATTGTGAGTATTTTGTACTAATGAGACAAACGTGTAACAGTATGCTCACAGAAAGGAAACATGTTGAAAGTAAAGTTCTTAAAAAAAAGTTAAATATTTTCCAAATTGAAAATAGATTTATTTTTATGCCTTTCTACGTTTTTTGATAAGTTGGGCCAGGAAGTTACTCGTGTAGGTCTGAAGCCAAAATACAGTCAGGAATTTGAGCAGAGCATAGTGAAGCTTCAGTTATAGCTTGCAGAGCTTGCACAAAGAGAAGAGGACATGGAGTGCAGGGTTAGTAACAGGAGCAACCAGGGAAGAACAGCAAAAAAAAAAAGAAAAAAAGTAAGCTTATATACAGAGGAGAGGGTGGAGAATGACATTGACTGCAGGTGTGTTCATCAGGGGATTAGAAACAGCTGTGCAAATTTCTATAATTGCTCAGACTTATTTTTGCAGTTTTTTGTGCTTCTTGCATGTTCTTTTTTGTCTTTAAGTAAAAATAAAAATGTGCACATTGAATTTATGACAGTTTCTATAAAATGAATGAATGGATGTATAGTTGGGTACTTGCTAGGAGTTTATTTTTTGTTTTGTTTTTGCAAGGGAATGAGATGTTTATTTTTCTGATGCTACGTTGAGATATTTGGTTAAGGACTTGTGTACAAACTTGATTTTTTTGGAGTTGGACTCAAGAAATTTTCCCCAAATTATATCTAAAATATGTATTTAAATGCCCACAAGGGGGTGCTGCAACTTTATTTTGTATGATAAATGCTTTTTAAGTGTAATAGTTTAAACCTATTCATGTAGACCCATAAATGAATGACAAATTGAAGACTTTTTCTAACTCCCTTATTTTGCTTTTGTCAGGTGGCTGCGGGGAGAGAGTGGTACATTCATACCATCTACACAGTCCGTTCCCGGGACAATGCAAATCGGGGGATAGGGAAGAGAAGTTTGGAATATCATACGATTGGCCGTCACTCGGATCGTCTGCCTAAGAGTCACCATCGCACCAGAAGGTCTTCCAGCAATGAGCCTGACATAGTTGACGAGATTGGCGTGGAAAACAACCGTGGTACCAACATCTTGCACATCTCACTGGACCGTAGCAGCCAGCAGAAGACGAGTCCAGAGAGGGAGATCTTCACCAAAGGAATCATCCCCCGCGAGCTCAACCAGAGAGACAGCGATGACAGGCTGGTGTTAATCATTGGGATCTTTGTTGGATTGCTCCTCACTGTGCTCCTCATTACTGTAGTGGTCTTACTGGTGCGGTCTAAGCAGGAGAAGAAAGAAGTACCCAGGAACTCCACCAGTATAGAACCCATGATTACTCAGAACCTCAGCAACAATGACAGTTCAGAGGTCTAACACGCCAATGATTGACAGATGTAGTTCATTTTTGTTTTGAAAGTGCCTCACAGTTAGCTGAAAAATAAGTTAAGATTTCACATGAAGCAACGCAAACAAAAGCTTTGATATTATTCAAAAAATGACTTGAAATATTTCTTCACTTCCAAAGACAGGGAGTGGACCGAGCACTAAGTAGGTGATGGACGTAATTAGTCGATGTCTCAAAGTACTTGTCAAGTTGTCAGCACTCACTTGCTGTTATTGATTGGCAATAAAGCCAATTAATCCAACAAAAAAGATCAAAGGTATTGTGTTTCCAAAGGTGCTACAGGAGATCCCCTCCCCCCCTTATGTTGAATGACTTTGGCCGTTTTGCTGAGGAGGTAAGAAGTTGAATATTACGCTGACGTTATTGTAAAAAGACTTTGTAGACACTGACCATGGCTTGCTTACACTGGTAAAAAAATATTTTATCAAGAAGGAGTTGTCTTTAGATTCAGAGTGTGCCTAAGACGTTCCCACGACTTTGAGATTTTATGATGTAAAGTGTTTCTTCAGCGTTATCAGCAAAACATACATTTAAATTAAACAACACATTTTAATGGACATTTCTGTGTTCATGTGTGTGCATGCTTTTAAGTTTTGTATTTTAAGCAGTCTAACCACTTATTTGACTTTGTGAAAAAATGTGTCTGATCTGTGTTTTCCACCAACCTGTAGTCGCACTGTATATCTCAGTATTTATCCATAGTTAACTGTTTGCATTTCCCTGGATATTTTGCTGCTGAAACACTGTTTTAAAACAAATCTGGATTTTATGATTAATATATGGCACTAAATCAAAGAAGAGCATTTCTTTTGGTATTACAGCAGATTTTAAGACAGCTGGTCTGCAGTGGATAGCTTATACAAATGGTTCAAATCAACGTTTTTAAAAGAGGAACCGTTTTACACACTTGAAAAAACTTGTACACACTTCGTTTGTGTTGACTGGTGGGGTTTTGTGGCGATTACTGTGACACTGAACTTTTGTCAGCTGTGCTGTTTAGTTATTTTTGATCATATTTCACACAAAGGGAGTTAAATGTTTTCCTTCAATTGCTGTTGTTCACCTTAAAAGATGATTTGCTACTATTGAATGTGTTAAGTTATTTTCAATGCATTATGTCTAGGCATGAATCATTCATGCCTTTTGTTTTCTTCTTTTTGAGAATATTAAATATTAATGTGCTCCGTTTTCATTGAAACACGGTTTACCGAGTTGAAACTTTATCTTTGCTCTTCCTCATATCCAGGCGCCTGACTGCCACAAAGCCGATTTCCCCTTCATCCTGTTTTAAACGCTGACTTCATTCCATATTTTATAAATGTTCTGGCATTTGCAGTTTAATTTGAGATTGAAAACAGTTCTATGCAACATTGAATCTAATGCGGTTAAATGTCACTGTCAAGCCTTTTTTCATAGTATTGTTTCACAATCAGTTTGCAACTTTACATTTAACTCTGTATCTGTGTCTTGTTTTTAACATGTGCTTTGAGTGCATTCAGAGAGTTTTATGTATTTATGTATATACATATCCTGTATTTTACATTTAAATGTACTATTTGGAAGTTTTTGGGAATGGTTATTGTTTTAAAAAAAAATGGCATACTGTATTTGCTGTAAGAATTTGTAACATAGACCTGAAGTTCAACATGGTCTGCAAATAAAAATAATTTTCCAAGAAAAATCTTTGAAATGTATGAGTTGCAATTATAGTGAAATATTGGCATGCTTGCAAAGTCATACAATCAGTAATAAAAAGAAAAACTTGAATATTATTGAAAAAGATGTTTCACCACAGTACTGAGACTGCCCTCGTCAAAGTGTTTCAATGACATCCACATAAAGAGACTGTGGAAGAACCACAGTGTTGGTTCTGTTGGACCTCAGCAAAGCATTTGACAGGATCGACCATGACATTATTGAAGCGACTGGAGAGCTGGGCTGGACTCTCTGGTACAGTACTCTGGTTTTAATCTCACCCAAGCAACAGGAATTCCTTTGTGTGGCTTACGGAAAATAACACAAAATTATAAACGGACTAAAAAAAAAAGTTATGACCAGTATAATAGAAGAGATTGCCGATTTGATAGTTGTCCAGCTTTACCTCTCTTTCACAAGGAGGGTAAAGGTACAAAAGGTAATTACAGAAGAAGCTGACTTTTCTTAGTGTTGCAGCGATGCATAGTTAAAGTAAGTTTAGTGGAAGATAGAACTGGTACAAAAAGGGGCAAAATCTCTTTCATGATTTTGGGAGGAGATTGCAATATAATCAAAATACTGTTGATGGATATTGTCAAGAAAGAGATGAGAAACACCCCATCAGTGTCACAATGCTCATCACATCTATATCACTATTCATGCAAAAGGAGCCTCACCAAGAAGTGTTTATATGTTATAGTACACAAACATTAAAAATTATGAAAAAAAAAAAAAATCTTTTATTTGGATTTATTGCACCTTGAAACTCTCTTCACTACAGTAAGGAATACATTTATTGAACTAAAGGCAAAACAAACAGTCACATTCATTACCGTAGTTCAGTAAACCATGTGCTTTTATTACCAGTGCATATTCATAGAGAAAACAAAAATATGGGTAAGGTGGGAAACCTGAAACACATTTAAAAAAAATTAAAGTTAAAAAGGCAAGCATTTGACTCTTAAAAGATGTCACTGCTTCTGTTTGGCAACAGTTTAAACAACAGGTTAAGACTATTATTTATTTATGTTTTGTTTTTTTTAAGAAAAAAAACATTAGATTAAACTTGTGATATTTGAGCTCAGAAAGCACCACAGAGTGAAAGAAAGTCTGTGCTTGGATGATAAATAGCGCTGTGGATAACTGAGTGGAACCAGGAGCCCGTTTTGACTACATCCTTCTTCTCTGCTGCAGTACATCTGGCATTACAACAAATGAACAGCAGGGGCAGCACTAGCAGCAACAACTCCTTCTGCGCACAACTCTTTGCTTTTGAATTTTAGTTTGGCATCACGAAGGAAGGAACTTGAGCAGAAAAGACAGGTAGCTTATAAAATCATTCTCAGTGAAGTCTCGAGCGTTGATGTGTTCACTAGCCAATCCATCTAATAAACAGCAATGCACATAAATCATTTTTTATGAAAACACAAACATGTAAACATCTTAAAACAGAATTCAGATCCCATTTCCCAAATTTAAGTAATTTTAGTCAGCCAAATTTACATTTTTGTGCACAAAACAATAAAAATTCCTAATATTGTCTCACTAGCACTTTTGTATAAACTTTGAGGGCTCACCTGAGATTTGTGCAGTGTTACTGCCAGACAGCAGCGCTCAATAAAAAGGTATTAACTAGCTTATTAAATGCCATAATTTTAATTCAAATGCTGAATACGGATTTATTTCAAAGCAAATTCGCCGTGGAAATAAGTGGCACTTCGGCACAAATCCTGGACCTGTGAATTCTGCTTCAAGTGGGAAATCTCCCTTAAAAGTTTAAGAAAAAAAAAAAAAAAAGCAAAGGAAAAATTAGAAAATAATTTGTAAAGACAGAGCTAGTAGAAAATAAAATAAATTAGCATTTTACATCAGTTTTCCCTTTAAAACAGCTATAGACGAACAAAACAAAGAAAATTGTGCTGCTTAAATAAGCATTTATATGACACTTATCTCTAATGCATGTGCTGCGGATGCCGTTCAAAAGCTCCTTCAACAGCTGCCACACGTGTAAAAAAATCCGAAAATCCTTCATTGTTTACTGCGCTCTGAAAAGGCAAAAACACTGCGCGTTTCAAAATCAAACAGCACTTACATACAGAGTGATTTAATATACACAATGTACATCCATGTACAATATATACAGTACATACAGCAAAACCAATGCACGGATGGTGGTATTCATGACAGATGGTGGTAAATGAGAAATGTTTACATTTCATTCCATTGCTAAAGAAGCAGAGCATTGTTCACTTCACTGTAAGCATTTTAGGTAAAACCAGCTAATGTGCACTAACCCGTTGCCTAGAAACTGAGGGGGGTGGGGGGGAAAGAAAGAAATTTCATGCATCAGGAAAGATTTGAGCTGATTAAATATTTCAGTCTATATCTTAAAGTGTTACCGACAGCCTGACTGAATAATATCACACAACAATGCACATCCATAGATTTGTGTGACCATTTGTCCCGAGGATGCTACATTACCGAGCTTGAATAAAAAGGAGAACCAACCTTCAATACACATCGTAAAAGGTAAAACAAGTTGACGGTTATATCTAAGAAATATGCTGATGTGCACATCAAAAGGCTGTACTGGAAATATCATTGCACCCTGTGGATTACATTTGTTGTGTCGTCAGTGCTCCCAGTTGAGGAAATGGCCGTCTCGGGTCTCTACTGTAGGTAGCGGTAGACTTTAAAGCAGTGGTTCCCGGAGTCCGCCACCGCCACATGGCCGTCGGATGTTAGGGCCAAGCCCTGAGGGCCGTACAGCGGGTCAGCCGACGTGTTGATGTAGGAGAGGAAAGACCCTGAGCTGTCAAACACCTACAGCAAAGAGACCGCCCTCAAAACCAATATTCAACTGATATCATTTCCCCTTTTTGATTTTACAGTTTGTGTTGTGAAGCAAACCTGGATGCGACTGTTGCCCCAGTCTGCAACAATGATGTTTCCATTGGCATCAACAGCCACGCCTGTCGGAGCGTTGAACTGGCCGTTCCCCTCACCGTGGGAGCCAAATTTGAACAGGAACTCCCCATCAGCATTGTACACCTGTCAGCGGGATTAAATGTGGAGATGAAGAAAAAAGAATTTGTTTTTTTTGTTTGTTTTTTTTTAAATCAAAGGAAATATGCACACGTAAGGAAGAATACAGAAACATAACAACATAGTTTAAAAGAGTCCAACCATTCAGATTAGATAACTGCTGGGCTAATGCTTTTATAAAGTACAACTTAAATACAAAAACAAGAATGGATAAGATAGGTTAACATTAAGCTCCTGAAATTGTCTAACCCTCAATCCTATTCATTTCTGAACTATCCTTAAAAATAACCTATTAAAATTAGTTTAGTTTTTTTTTTTTTTTATTTCTGATAAGAGTGATCAAACATACAGCAAGAATTGTGTGGGTAAGAGAAGCTCCACAAAAAAATAAAAAATAAAATCTGAAATATGCACCTGTCATATTATTTATTCAGTCCAACATGGAAACAGAAGTGTTCACAGACCCAACATCAACGTCAGTTTTTAGGTGAGGTTTTGTGCGACATATATTGTTCTGACATAAGAGCGCCTTACCTTGACTGAGTGGTTGTGAAAGTCTGTTACCACAATCTCATTTTTGTTGTTAACAGCCACAAAGTGAGGACCTGAAAACGGTACAGCAGACAAAAAGGGGAAAGAATAACTATGAGTCACCTGACAAACAACACGCAAGAGGAAGTTCCACAAACTTTGAAAAACACAAAGAAGAGAGTCATCTCAGAGACAGCGGACGGTGTGAAATAGAAAAAAGATGTGACGTGACAGAGCTGATGAATGAACATTTAAAAGTTTGAGGTTTTTTGCAGTTCAGACTAATGTGGATTCGTTACTTACTGAAAAGAGGGCCAGATTTACTAAGCTTTGATTCCAGTGCAATGTTTGCACCACTTTTCTCTAAAAGAAAAAAAAAAAAGAAGTGAGAAATGAAATTTAAAGAACATGAGTGTCATCTTGAAATGCCCGATAGTCATCTTTGCAGCATCTCAGCGAGGCACAAACGCAGCATGCTGCTTCATGCTTTAGTATCTTTAAAATGTATGCCTCTTCCTGGATCGGTTATGAGTTAGGAAAGCAGACAGCATAGGACTTACTGAATTATTTATACAACTTGAACTTTTCTACAGTGTTGTGTTACAACCACAAACATCAATATAGTTGTTTGGGATTTTACGTGATAGGTCAACACAACGCAGTGGATTTTACAATGTGGAAAGAAGAAAATATACAGTTTTCAAAAATAGTTTTAAACTCCTTTCCCACTCATTAACTGCATGTCTTTAAGAGTACATCTTGACTAACTTTTTGGCCAATTTTTCTATGCAAAATAGTTCAACATCCATAAGATTGGATGTAAATCCACCTGTGAACATCAGTTTTCAAGTCTTGCCACAGATTGGCTCTATAAGAATAAATCCATTCTTATTCTGTTTGGTTAGTGTTGTGGTGTGGGGAGGAAAACATTTGTCCCAGGTCTCAAACCTTTTCCAGAATTTTTCATGTTTTCTTCCTGAAGTGCTCCAATCATGATCATAATCATAATCATGATCATAATCCATTTTCCCCATCAAATTTGACCAGCCTCCCTGCCCCTGTTGGAGCACAGAACAATGTCGCCAACAGATCCTCACACCTGAGCTGTGGCTCTTTACAGCTCCTCAGAAGCCACCTTGGGTCTCTGGGATGCTTCTCTGATTAATTTCTTAACTTCTCCATATACTATATAGGCGGATTATAGATGTTACCATTTAGTTGAGTTCTGAGGGTTGAACTTGATTTTACTTAGGGTTTTCTTACACTCCAAAATCCTAAACTACTTTGTGTTTATCTATCACATAAAATCCCAATAAAAAGTAGTAGTTGGAAGCTATATGAAGGCAAAATTTTAAAACTTCAAGATGTATAAGCAGATTGTGGATATTTAGTACAAAAATTAAACATGCAGAAATCTACATAGACTCCAATTTTAAACAGCAGCATGCTGATCACTTGAGCACTTTAGAGACATGCAGTAAATCTGGCCCATGTCATGCAGCTTCATTTGACGTGCATTTCCTCCTGTAGTAATTTTTAAACAGTCACACTTTGCATACAACAGTAGAAAATACCTGCAAAGTGTCTCTCTGAGGTTCCTCTGGCTCCAAACTTTGTCACCAGCTTCCCATTTGATTGGAAGATGAAAACGCAGCAGGCTTTGTTATCAACAGCGATTATGTGTCCATTTTTATCCACAGCCACACCTTTGGGTCCCATCAATCTCCCAGCACCGATTTTACTCTGCAGATGGGCGAGTCAGATATATTTTTATCACTTAGCTTGTATTATTCACTCAAGTGTATAAAAATAATAATAATAAAAAATATGGCTGTCAAACACTGCTCACCTTAAACTTCCCGTCCGAGGAGAAAATGCTAATCCATCTGTTGTCATAGTCTGCCACTATTATGTCTCCGTTCATGTCCACCGTTACTCCCGTGGGACGTTGCAGCTGTCCCGGAGATCGACCCCGCACACCAAACCTCATTTTAAACTGGCCGTCGTTGGAAAATACCTACACAAATAAAAATATAACTCAGGGTTTCTGCAGGGGTGGGAGACAAAAGTGAGTCAGTGGCGAAAACGAACGTCGTCATGCCAACCGGCAATACATTTACTCAAGATCGACAGAAAAAAAAAAAAAAAAGCTAGCTCGCTAGCAAGGCTATATTAGCACCTAGCTTCTATCTTCTCCTTTCAAAAAACGCAATGATGTCGCAAAACTTTTCCTGTTTTGCTGACAGAAAAGTCTTGCGAGAAAAAACAAAAACACAACCAAAAACAGAATATGCGAGAACCACGCCACAACAAAATTTGAGACTTATAATTAATGTATAGTAAGACCAAATATTTCGGACATTTTAAAGCCTTACTTTTAAATGCATGGATTTAAGATTTTTTAAGGATGTGGGGACACCCTGTAATTAAAAATAACTGGAGGAAATGCACGGTGACGAATGGAAGTGGAAACACGGAGCTGGATTCAACGTCAGACCCGAGGTAACAGCATTATAGTTGGTCGGAATTTCAAAATGGCGTCACCCATATAAATTGTTTGTAATAGTTCTTAAACATCCTTATAAGCTTTACTTTTCTTAAAGACCACTTTAAATTTTTAAGTTTAGAGTTGCAAGCACTACATACAACATTGATTTTAGATGCACTTTTATATGTATCTTGTAAAACACGTTTTCACCACTTCTTACTAATGTTGATGGGAGCAGCAGCCACATTAAAACGTGAAGTTCGCTTTGCAAGTTGTAACTGGGGGTAGGAACGCAGCATAACCATTTCAGGATTATAGTTAATGACCTGTATGCACTGGTTATTGCTGTCTGCCACTACGATGCGGCCATTACTGGAGGCTGAGATGCCCTGAAGATTTGTGAACTCTCCTTTGTCCCGCCCTCTTGTCCCTGCCACGAGAACAGTACGTTGGGTTATTTATGCACACTTCAAGCTGTACATTTCAATTCAGCTGCATGATGCTCAGATTATACAACTCTGTTCATATGTGTAAACCATCATGCAACAATAGAGCCAACAGTTTTCCACCCACCAACTCTGTAAATCAGCTCGTCCTCTATTGGGTTCTCCTTTTTCTTGGTGGTGCTGTACATGCTGGAGGGCCTCCGGACAGCCTTCTGACGGACATGGCCCCCTCCTCCGCTTGGGGACTTCACTCTTCTCTTCACATCCTCTGGAGACTGCAGGACATCTGACGGTTTGACGGCCCGGAGGCGGAACGGACTCCCCCTCACAGGCTGTTCATACAGCAGCAGAGAGAAGGTGAATTCTCCCTCGGAGCGGAGGGAATACCCGACCTCGTAGGTACCATTTTTGTTGTCCACCACCTCAGCTTCAGTGCAAACTCCATCTGCAGAAGCTATTTCTGCCTTCAGAACAGCATTCCCAGATTTCACCAGTTCTCCATCCTTGTCTTTGGTGGTGACGGTAATGGTGGTGTGCTGGCCGACCACTGCGTGTCGCAGGCCTTCGCCAGTGGCGACGCTTGTATGGCCCACGGCCCCCGTTGTGATGAGGACCCCCAGGTTCTGGATAGAGCGTCTCAGTCCGTCCGTCTCTACCTGGCATTCCAGATGTCCATTTTCATGAGGATGCTCAGGGAAGCTGTGTCTCGCCAAAGCGCTGACCCGCTCGCCCATTTGCTTCTGAACCAGAAGGATCTCGGTGGCGCTGCCATGGCTAAGAGCATGTTCTGTGAAGCTGCAGCTGCTCTCAATGTTCTCTTTGCCCTGGAGCAAAGAAGTCAGCTGGGTTTGAAGCACCTAAAGATGAATCAACATGGACACATCTTAAGATGTAAGCCCATACAGTGCCCTGGATATGTTTTCAAACCACAATCAATGGATTTCAATGGGATTTTATCTTAAAAAAAAACAAAAAAACAAAAAAAAACAGTGATTTCATCGTTACCTTGATTTCTTATTACTCCATGAAAAAATAACTAATGATTACTTGGTTTTTAAAGTAACCGTGTTAGATTATACATTACTTTATTAGTTGTTTTATTAGCTCAGGTTGAGGGACAGCCATTTCTTGTGTAACCCATAAAGATTTTCTTTATGCAAGAGTGTCCAAAAGAAAGCTGATCAGAGTTGATGAAAAATGTAAATGAGATTCCAAGATGTAAACTCCTGAACCCATTTTCCATTTAATCCAACTGAGCTTGAGCTATGTTGCAAAAAAAAAAAAAAAAAAAAAAAAAAAAGAGCAACACCTTCAGTGTCACAGTCTTGGGAGCTGAATGAGACTTTTAGATGTATACTTATCTCCTTTTCGTTCTACTTAGCAATTCTGTGCAACTATAAATTCCCCCCAAAATACCCCAAGGTTTGTGGTTCTAATGTGACAAAATCTGTAAAAAAAAATAATAATCAAGTGGTGTGAATACTTCTGAAAAATGCTGTATTAGAGCACGTATTGCTTGAGCTAATGTGCTTAAAATTACAGCATGTCTTCTGCCCTGATGCAAATCACACTAATCATAGCTCTCTGACCTTCTGCTTGGTGCTGCAGATGTTTTCCACCTCTGTAATGAGAGCGGTCTTGCGTTGGTGCAATGCCTTCTCAAGCTCGTCAAAAGTATTACTGATATCAGTCACTGCCTCGTTTTTCCTCTCCGTTAGCTGCTTGGAGATATCATTGACCAGCCCGATGGCAGCTGTCAGCTGAGGTAATCTTCCAGAGAAAAAGGTGAGCACAGGTTAAAAAGTTTCTGACTAAGTATTTCTAAATTCTGAAGTAAATCTTGTGACATATCAAATCCCTTAAAATCCTACCTGTTGCGCACAGTGTCCAACTGGTTTTTAAGAACCGACTTATGCTGCTCCAGCACATCCCTCAGAGGAACGGTCACATGTTCCCTGTGTTCCCCCTCTGTGCACTCCAGACACATGGCTGTCTCACATGATTCACAGTAAAACTCCATTACCTACAGAGGGAGCAATAGAGCACAGGGACAAAATAGCAACAAGTTCCTCAAAGCCAATTTTACAGAAGTGGAAAAGTCCTGTTTTGGTCATTTTTATTGGGGTTTACCTTTCCTTCATGGTTGGGGCAAGAAAGGGGTTGACAGGTCGAGGCTGCGTTGGCCGACTCCAGTACGTTACACGCCTCGGCTCGACTGCATTCTGTGTCTCTCTGTAACACTTCCATTAGGTTTGTGATGAAGAAGTTGTTCTGAAGGGCCGCCACGCCCTTTTCTGGCAAGATAGACGTCTGTCTGCATACTGGACAGGACAGTGTCAAAGACTGGGGAGGTATGTAGTTCTGTAGACATCTACAAGAAAAACAAAGACAGGAGGGACACCCAGACATGAATCATTGTTACTGATGTTTTTACTAATCTCAGAAGCTAAGCAATAAGCCATAAGGTAATAACCTAGAGAACACAGTTTTATCTGTTAATCTTCAACAATTAAAGGGTTCCTAAAGTATTACATGACAAAACACCCAGACGTTTCCAGACACAAATGTCCAGAGCTCTCGGCTCCTTAAGTCAAAAAAGAAAGCAAAAACACGGGAAAGAAACTAAGGAAAAAGTAAAAGAAGGAAGGAAAAGAGGAAGAACATTGGAAAAACCAAAAAAAAAAAAAAAAAAAATCAGAGACAGAAGGAAAATGGAAGGAAACAAGAAAAGAATAAAGGGAGAAAAGGAACCCTGAATATAAAATGCTTTTGCTGTCATATTAATCACAGTTTACCAGTCACTTCAACATAAAGGTAAAATCGTATCTGAATAACAGAGATCTTACTTCTCACAGAACGTATGCAGGCAGGGCAGAACCTTGGGGTTGTGATACCGGTCCAAACAGATGCTGCAGACCAGGAATTGCTTGTCTATCTGCCTGACCACGGGGCTGGTGCTGCCGGTCTCACGCTTGGCCATGATGAGTGACATTCAAAGGTGGAGGGGGCGAGGAGAGACCACTTAACCTGCACACACAAAGAGGAAGAAACAGAGGAAATGTTAAGAAAAACCTTGAGGAAACATTCATACAGGGTGAGGAGGGAGTGTTTGCTTCAACAAACCGAGGAGGAAGTGACTCATGGTTATGCTGGGATTATAAATCCTCCCTTAAATACTGTACCAGCTGGCACTTTATGCTCCTCCTCTCTAAACAAACTTTGTCAGACATTTCAGACTTTCAGTCAAAGGTCATTTGACTTGCAATGTGAAAAATTCCAAAAATTGAAAGCAGTGGCAGAAAAAAAAAAAAAACGTGATTTAAACCACAGAGCACAACAATGACCTCAAACTGATCTGCACAAATATGTTATGTAAAACTGTTACAATGCATCTCATGTTTGATTCCTGGTAATAATTTGCCATGCGCTGTGCCAGTTTTATTATTTATATGAAGTTCAGATAAGAGGATGTCACGCTGGGTCTCTGCTCAGATGAAACCGTATCACTGGGTCAAGCACAGATTAACTCTGCATGTCTATGATGTGTTGTACATCTGTCATGCCGTACACAAGCATCACAAGGGATTAAATCCAAACTGAAAACGCACTGCTGTATCATGAGAACAGTTATGAAAGCATCAATCTATATTTCACATCTGAATCAGATTTCAGGTCACAGTTTGGGAGAAAAAGTGAAGAAAAACAGGGATTAGTAACTACTTCCCCCTCCCCCCTCCCCCCCTTCTTTGATATTAGTAAGACATGTCTCACTTTATTACACTCTAATGAAAGCAGCACAGTTTGGTAAATGTCCCACTACTGATCTTTACTCATAGAAATACTCAAGACAACCATAAAAATTAAAAATGACGAAGAAAAAAAAAAAAAAAACGACAAGCAGTTTCGGCTTTTTTAGTTCCCACATTATTACAAAATATAGGAATTAAACTCATCTGGGAAAGTGTGCAAAAACAAGGCATGTCAATACTAGAATGAACTATACATTACAACATTTTCATGGTTGACTTTATGCAACATTATAAATGAAAACTAGACCCAAATAATATTCTGTTATTACTTGTCTCACTAAAAATAAAACATGAAATTCTTCCATCTGACAGAAAATGAGTTAATGGTTAAGAATGTTAAAATTATGACATTGTAAGGATATCGCCAAATACTATGATAATTGGTACTGATTGAAAGTAACCCATATATTCTTTATTAATCTCTCTTTTCCATCATCATCATCATCATCATCATCATGTGCCAACCACTTTCCCTGAGGTTTATGAGCTTGGTCACTAGGATCGATATCAGACACGGACCTGAATGACGGACCTGAATGATGGCGAAGGTCCAGTTCAATTGGCTAAATGTGTTACTGAGAAGCAGAGTTTTAATGCATGGAAACTAAAATATAACAGCTTTCCAGATTTAAAGTCCCAGAAGTCATGTGTGCGATATTGCACACAGTGCAAAAATCAAATGAGGACAAATCTGCAGCGGTAGAGGAAATGAATAGAACAAGCCCATCCTGCTTACCGCTGTGCAACAGGATGAGTCTGGATCCATGACCTCACTCAATATTAGTTTCAGTCTGATTTCTTGGTCAAATTTAAGATGACGATTGTTTACTTGACATCCCTGAAAATCTCATTTGGCTCATATCCAAGCAGAAAGTTGAAGCTTGGCACACTTTTCCATCCTACTTTTGCTTTAAATGCATGAGATATTTTCCTTTGAGAGTAAGAAAAAGGAAGTTAAAAAAAAAAAAAAAACACCCTCCCCAAATTCCTTCCAGTTCCTTCCCCTGACTCGAAGCAGGCTGAGTTCAGGAACCACCTGTCTGCCTGCCGCGTCAACGGGGAGACGCTCTGTGTGAACTGCGCTGCCTGTCTCACTCCAGCAAGCGGGCCTCCAATGCAGCTGTTCCTCCCTGCAGCAAAAGCAAAAACAGCCTCCAACAATGGCAGTAGCTCTGCTCACAGCTACGCTTCATACATCCCTTTTCATCACTGCCATTTTTTCCCTCAGTTATATAAATGCACTCAAGAGTCAGAAGGCTTCATCTTGGCCACAGACATCTTGCAACTGGAGGATTTTCTCAGGCACACAGACTCTATTGTTTCTGCTTCCCAAGTGATTCGAAGCGGAGTCCCTTTCACTGTCCACACAACAAGACCTCGCCCAACCCTGTAAGACCCCCCCCTTTCCTCGTCTTCCCTAGAAGACCTCCCCTCCCCGTTCTGTTTTCCCTGCAGCATGGACAGTGACATCAGGAGGAAGCTTGATGAGCCAAATCCCTCCAGGCTCCTCCTCCCTCTCGGCTCGCTGGCCGCACAGCCTTTTGGACTGCGACCATCTCCCCCACCTTCGCTTCCCTTCCCTCGTCGCTCCTCGGTTCTCCCAGCAGCCTTTCTTGGCTCGGTTCCTCCCACTCGCCTCACCACAGAAAGATCATCTTTCTTTAAAAACAGTCTCTGCCTGACAGCAGGCCTTAGATGGTCCCAGTGTGCTAAAAGAAAAGCTAAATAAAAAAATGTGAATAAACTAAAAATCAGGGCAAAAGATTAAGTTTACAATCATTGTTCTAAGTGAGCTAGTAAATGACATTTCCACATATATCAACAGTGACACCAAAACAAACAAAAAAAAAAACTAGAGTCGTAGTACTAGCAACCTGTTTTTATAGACAACAAATGTGTATACAGACCTACTTTATTACTTCAAATGCAAATTCACGTATGAGCTCTATTAGCATGCACAGAAGGCGAATGTTTGCCAATTCAGCTGTTTGGATTGCAAAGTATTTTTTGGCACTCTCTCCCTGTATTTACAGTTAAGTGGCTTAACGCCCTCCTGCGGGGTCAGGTCCTGTCTGCCATCTGGATTACTGGGTCTAACACATTCAGACGACACCACTGAGTTCATTCAACTTAAATCTGGGAAGAAGATAAACTCTTCATTTGCACAGAAAATGTTAAATAACACACAGTGGTTCTCATCAGACCAGATAAGATAAAGACGCGCTCAAAAGCTCACACTGTTACACACTTTCACACTGTTACATTAACAACGGTGTGAAATGAAGGAATGGTGGCTCTCTTTTTAGATTTCACAACACAAGTAATTGGGTTCTTCTAGACCCGACATATGTCAAATGAATTTGTGTGTAAGAAAACCGTGGAAGCCATATGTTTCCTACAATTACATTCAATGAGTAGTGTGTAATAATAAACAATACGGATTTGCTGGCTAGATAGATAGTTAGCTACATATATGGATAGCTAGCTAGATTGATACAAAGCCAATTTTTAGTTATGGGACTGGCACTTTTATGCTTTATGTTTAAAAGAAATTACTAACATCGGTGAACACAGATTTTATTGTGCATCCCTAAATAAATATTTTAACATTTTACTACTTCCGTGTGGGACTACAACCACTATGATATTTATCCTTGTTGTTGTGTAGCACAGCAGAACAGAAACCTGGGACAATTTGTTTCAGCTGTCGGCTTTGTACTGGTCATGCAAACTTTGCCAAAAGTCTCACCGACCTGAAATCAGAAGTGTGATATGCTGTCAAGATGGGGCTTTAAAAATAGACTGCAGTTTATGTTTCAGCCACTTGCTCCCATGTCTTCATGCAGTAATTGTTCCTGCAGTCTGCTTGGATAGTTTCTAGGTATAAAGAAGGCTGCAGTGCATTAAACAGCTAGTCAGGCAGATTAAAGTGGGGAAGGCAGCTCAGGAAGTGCTCTCTATATTACCTAAAGCCCCTTGTCAGCAGTAATGCTCTAAATATTTTGTTTGAGCTTTAAATCTCACTGTTTTAAAGCAAAGTATTCACTAAGCAGTAAATCCAAAAACGGGCAACCTCATTTAAACGCAGCTCTAGCATACTGACTGCATTGTTTCATTTGTGATACTGACAACCCAGGGAACAGGAACTGTTGGTGACGTTTGAGAGTCGCCCACCGTTTTTTTTTTTTCTTCTCCTTCTTCCTTTTTTTTAAAAAGAGACGGCTGAGAGGGCATCAGGGGTGCTATAGCTCCATGATGACTCATCAGTCATTATCCACATAACACACAGTACCTTGGACAAAAACTAACTAGCCCTGCTGCTTCCGCTTGGCTGCACCAGCTGAAGGAATCTGTCCGAATACATCAGTCTCTGTCAGAAAGGCCACGGACATGAACTTCAATATGAATGTTAGTTTTTCATTAAAAGGCAGAAAGCAACCTGTGGTGTGACAGGTCAAGGTCTCAAGACTGTGCGAAACTATAGACTTCTCTTTGTCAAATTATTTTCAAAAGAGTTGATAGCCAAATTATTCAATTACAGAGGGTCAGTGTGTGAAGTGGTAGAAAATATCATTTAAACTTTTGGATAAATCACTTCAGTGGCTGCATGATAAGAGAATGTTCAGAATCAGGGATGAAGAAATTAAAGATTTATTTGAAAATATGTCTGCTTGGTGGTGTGGCGAAGCTAACATTTATTGACCCAAAGTGAGTGCCACATTTTACAAAGCCTTTGATTAACTTAAGATATTACATTTATCTGTTTTGTTTAATTTATCATAATCACAAATGTCAATTACCTCCATCAATAAATATGTTTCTTTTTATTGATTTCATAACCCTTTATTATTCTTGGTACCATCCTTCATGGCTAACTCTGGCATATTTTGTAATGAAGCATTGTCATTTTTGAAATAATCAAACAACTCACGCCGCCACAAGTTACAGAAGAATTATAAAACAAGTGCATGTTAAAATGATTTAGACAGGTGAAACAGCTTTTGATCAGGATGAAAACATTAAATCCCGACTTGATTTCCTCTAAATGTTAACTATAATCCAGGTGATGTGATCGAAAGTCATTGTACAAATACATTTATGTATTGTCTCCTTTGTTGTTACACACTCATTTTATTTAAATCAAGATGGTGACCTGGCTCTTGCAAGGAAAACCATTACGTATGGATGGATGGATGGATGGACAGATGGAGTCCAGTTAAACTGCATTGAAGTTCTATCAAGGATTTATGAGTTATATAAGTGACAATGAGCATCTTAAAAGGTCCAAACTTGTGTCTCAAAGCTATTAAAATTCTCAGCTACGGTTCAAAAGTAATTTAATTACATTCCAGAGAAAGTGCTGGAGTGACCAGTGTTTTCTCTGATCACAGAGCATAATGTGACAAAGCGGTGCCCCTCCCCCACCTGTTGCTACCCACCATCAGTGAACTGCCTGAAAGAAGGCTTTTCCTCACTTGCAAGAAAGACTAATCGACTTATTTAGAACCATGACTAACTTTCAAAAAAAAAAAGACAAATCTCAGTTATGTTATAAAACATAAAATAGCACCACTCAAATTACTGCAATCATTGTACAGACACATTTATGTATCGTCTCCTCTGTTGTTACACACAGCACTCATATTGCTGCTGCATTGCTTTAAAACTACATTGGTTAATGTCTTTGACTGCAGCTGGACTGGAACACACAATCTAACTACCTGTAATCAACCAGCTAATATTGACGTGTTTGTCTGCATGTCACTCTGCAAAGAGCAGAAGAGCAAAAGGTGATAATAATCTGAAATTCTACATTTTTGCTAACGTATGTATAGTCAAAAACAAACAAACAAAATTTTTTTTAAAGATATTAAATAATTTTCTGACTGAAACTATTTTTTTTAAGTTTTTTTGGATTTACTTAGTAAGTACTCTTGCCCTAAACACTGTATTTATGGTTTGTTTTTGGTTAGTGTTATAACAGGGAGCACTGAATTTAAAAAACAGAGTCCATGATTGATCTTTTTTTTTTTTTTTTTTACTGCCACATGATCCAGTCTGGGTTCAAAGGTCATCCTGTATCTGGCCAAACTGGACATAAAATTTTAAATCCATTTCAGAAGATGCACTGCTATCACTTTCCTTTGTATGAATACAGACAAGAAGGCAGTCTAAAGATCATCATATTGAGTATGAAAACCAAGAGAAATCTGAATCCCTGACACAGACATGGAACAACTGCTGAGTATCTGCCCTCTGGCGCAGCATCCAGGACCGTCTGGCAACCTCTCAGTGACCCAGAGAGGAAGGGGGGAGAAAAAGAAATAAATCACCTCAACACCTCCACAATCTACTCTCATAAAAGTAACCTTTTAACATAATTAAAGAAGCAACGACATCAAGGGATAAAAAGACCCATCGGGGCTCACTGTTTAGGCCAGAGGTGCAAGACTGATGCATCCCTCTGATGCTGTTGCTGCAGTGCAATCGCACAAGTAGTCATGGGCTGACATATTTATACGAGCCTCTGAGAGCTCCCCAGCTGCAAAACTCTATACGAATTCAGATCAGACATGCAATCAAAGATCCCCCTAATCCTCGAAACAAAAGCGCATGTATGGCTGATTGCAGAGCCCAGCCCTCAGACTGCAGCAGAGATGCCCACCTGCCACAGAGCCCAGCCGGCAGCCAGCTCAGAGCCAAAATGGAGAACTGAGTGGGCAGCTGGAGGAAGCAGCAAAGAATTAGAGCACAGCAGAATATATATATTTTTTTATGCATACACAGCTGAAATAAAAACCCTCAACGCATCCAGATAACGAAGAGAACATACTATAACAAAGAACACCACATTATCACAAATAAAGAGCCCTCTGTGATTTATCAGTGCACAGCAGCTGCTTCAGATGGGCCAATCAATTATTCATCTGCTTCCTCCTTCCCTGGTCATTGCATTATGGAGGACTCCAAACAAGATGAGAAGGCAGAAACGCGATCCCGCAAAAACAAATGACAAGCCCAGATTGGATTGTACTCACACACACTCCCAAGCAGGAGGAACCGGGGGGTCAGCACTCCAGGCGGTGGAGAAAGATTTCCATTGTCAAGTCTCCTCAATTCTCAACAGAACCCACAGACAGGGCGACATAAAGGAAAGGGCAGGGTCTGTCTGGAAGAAGACGGGGACAGTAAGGAAGAGGACGCGGGAAAGGAGGAGAGAATGGGCGTGGATTACATGCAGCATTGGTCAAATCTCCAGTGGGAGGAGTTGAAGAAGCCAATAGAAAAAGGAGGGGGCAGGGAATATGGAAATGAGCTGACATCTCAGGATCTGACTAAAAGGAAGAAGCCTGTCTGGTGCAAAGGGGCTTGGCTTTTTTAGCAACCACCCATTACCCTTAAAAGGACAAAGGATGCAGTTTGTTGCAATGAAAATTCAGATCGCTGGTATGCAAAGTATTGTTAGACTGTGAATACAAAATTAATTTAGATCTAGATTAAACAGTTCTGTACTAACTGGTTTGATTTACCTACTTTAGAGTTTTATTTTACTCTGTTCTCCGTAGAAAGATAAAAAAAAAAAACAACAACAAAAGGAAAATTGTCAAATACTCAGAGTATGATGTCAGTGAGAGTCATCACCATGTATGTAAGAGGATGGGGCCTGTGGGTTGGTAGTGGTGCCACCAAAAGGAAAGGGGTGAAGAGGGGCCACATAAATTCACATCCACAAAAAATTGTGAAACTGGCCTGTCTTTCCAGATGATCTTCTATGCACAATATTATGTATGAATTTGAGACAGGAAATGAAAAATGTAAAATTACTTAAGTAATTATCTATCTTGTTAATGTCCTTACCTGGGGCATTTAAATGTCCAAATACTGTATATTAAATCGACATTAACTTTTATAACATCCAACTTTCTTTCACGAAAGCAAAGTACAATAAATTGATGGATAAGTATAGGCTTTTAGCACTTAAAAACTTTTCATTAAATAATTTTTCATTTATTATTATTTTTTAAGTTCCATAATTTCTAAAATCATCTATCCAAATAAACATGCTCCCCCAACCCTAAAATTGTTTTAATACTTTTTCCAGGCCTGCAGAGTGGGAATGTGGCACAATTACCGAAATGCCCTATAAAAAAAACAAAGAAAGAAAGGAAAAAGAACCGTGGAGGATTTGCTTGAAGAAATGTGTTTTTACATCTGATGGGCTCCAGGTCAAGGGTTAGGCTTGGAGACAGGGATATTTTATATGTGTTTTGAAGAGGTTGCATATTGGAATTTACTTTAAAAAGACCTCTGAGTGTTTGCATTTTCTTGTAACTAAACAATACAGCTGATTTTTTTTTTTTTTTAACAAGAACAGATCAGGTCATATTACTGCATGAGTCTGCTTTCACTAAGGAAAGAATAGTTTTTATGCATACATACACAGCATAAAAAATATTGATTGCAGCTGTACTGGACATACTTATCTTTAAATAGTATATTGAAGATTCAAAACTTCTAAAGAAAAAAAAATGTGCACAACACTTTTGAATCTTAAGTTTTACTTCAGAAGATGGTAAAAATACTGTATCTTCTTTGGCAAACAGATGAATGTCAGAAGGTGGACCTGTATGATGATGTACTGTACTGTGTCCACAATAAGTGAGCTGATACATTCAGTGGAGGATTAGTTAGGGGGTGGGGTCTAGTAAAGGGCAAACACAGACTTCTACTCTCCAACTCGGTGTTGCCATAGAGACTGCCTCCAGCTTAGTCAAGATGGCTGCTGCAGTCTGACAGCAGCAGATCACCAGGACTGAGACGGCCTCACAATATACAAATAAGGAAAGAACCCAGATTTCTGTTTACACATTTTTAATAAATCAAACTCAATTAAAAAAAAAAACAACACATATTATACATGGTATTAAATAATTATATTAACATTTTGAATGAAAGTACAAATCTGTATGGAATTTCTGATCATAAATATACATAAATACAGTAAGCTGGACACTAGACATGACTCCTGTTTATTCATGCATACAGGTCCTATTTTCTAAATTACCTATTCATACCTATAGAAAGAGTTTTAAAGATAAAATGGTACACAATGTTTTAATTTTTTATAATTTTAAAGTTGATATATCACAGTCATTTAAATAATCTCTTTCAAATAAACAGTAACAGCTATCAGTCTGATAATTCCAAATATTTTACTCATTTTCACTGCGTCATTGCGCGTAATTGAAACCAGCAAATAATAGTAAAGAGTTTCTATATTCTATGTTTAACAGTGAAATATCCACAAAGGTTCAACATAAATTAGCAATTTCTATGTATGTCACAAAAGATTGGGGCTTCTGTGAGCTTTTGCCTTTTTTCCCCCCCAAATTAAAGGAGGACAACAGATGTGTAATTTAGCTGTTCTGTATGACAACAGGTTCTGTTATAATATTAACAGTGTCAAGTTTTTGTAACAATATTAAACATATATTCTCAAGTTAGAATCAGCATTCTTTTTTTTTTTTTTGACAAATACTGGCCCTCATTCAGCTCTGCTCAGATACAGACAGCCTTTGTAACACTGACCCATTTCACATAAAAACAATAGCTGAATTCAGCGTGACTGAGAGAAATGACAAGCGGCTGCTCCTTTGTTGAGCTTCAACAGCAACTAGAGGCTGAGAATCAGAGGAATGAGAGCTTACAGATAAAATCACAATTGCACAACATCAAATTAACCACACTGTAAATAAGCAGACATTACACACTATCACTACAGTAAAAAAATAATCAAATAAAAATCCTAACATATTTTCATTTCGCAATGTCAGAATCTCTTGACTTTGACCTTCTCATCACTTTCTCTGCATTTTCTATTCGGTTATTGCTTTTTTTTCCCAGACCAAGACACACAATGTAAGCATTTTTTAATTTAGCCAACATATGATTGAATGTAAATGACTTCAATAAAATAAAAACGTGACAATGTGTGTCTCCCTCTCTTTTGGCAATCAACGTAAGTTGCAGGTAGATTCATTGAAACTACCTGCAAAGTTTCAATGAATCTATATTCAACTCAATCACTGTTAACTCTCGCCATCTAGTGGTAAAACATGCGAAATGTCTTCTCTTAAAACATTCCCCTAACAATTTCTCACAACTTCCTTTCATACCTTTACCTTTCTATCAAAATCAAAAATTAAATGGCTACACTATTATAATGTAACAACAAATCAACTATATTTATGTCTGATTAAGTAACACATAAGTTACATTTTAAATTAATACAACTGTTCCCATCATTTTTTAATTTAAAGCCTACACACTTGAATCTTCAGGATCAGCTTCTTTGCTGCTCGGTGATTTGCTTATGTCTCCAAAGCGTCTTAAGAAACTGAAAAAATATCCAGAGCCCTCAGTCTTTAACCACCCACTCCTGGGAAGTATGTTTTCAACATTAGTGTGTTGGTGGCTCTCTCTGCGCTCCATTGACTTCTGTCCTTGTTTTTCCTGAAGCCTTCTTTCTGAAGCCTGGTCCAAGGAATTGCTTGGCTTACTTTTCTTTTCTGCCGATGGAGAATTCTGATCCAGACTATAAGATTTTTTTATCTTGTTTGAAATGTCAGTGAAATCAATTGCCTCTTTTGAGGATGTGTGTTCAACACCCTGTCTTTGCTGGGGTTCCTTGATTTGGACCAAAGGATTTGGACTTTTAGATGAAGACTGAGTCTGCTTATTTTCTTTCTCTTTTTGCGTTTTAGAAACTTTAGTAGGCACAGTGTGTCGGCGGCCAAGATTGCGTTTCGTGGAGGACTGTGGGCCAAGCAAAAACTGAATCAAATCCTCATAGGTTGGGTCTCCAGGATACCTTTGCGTTTCCTCATCAAAGGTGAACTGGCGAGCCAAGGTCTTCTTGACAGGAGGGGATTTCTGGTTTTCCAGAGAGTGATCCACAGAGGAAGAACTTAAACGACTGTTCTGGTACTTTAAAACCTTTCTAGAGGCTTCACGCAACTTCTGTGCCTCTTCCTCATTATTGTCTTGTATATCTTCCTCTTCATCATCTTCAGAAGTGGCAGAGGTAGACTTAATTTTGGGAAGAGTGTGGGTTGTTTTAGATTGGCTCGTGGAATCCTCGGAATACACTTTGTCCAACGGTTTTGTCTTTTCTTCAAAGGTAGCTATGTTTTTAGAGTCATTCTGTTGAACATGTGACTGTTCTTGTTTTTGTGGAAAGTTCTCAGTGAGCTCAAATGCAGAATTCCACTCTTTTTTGACCATATCTTTGGCTCTGAAAGTGTTCCTGTGCTGTAGCGTTCCATTTGAAAGGTTTGTCTGAGAATTGATTTCTGACAGGCTCCCATTAACTGGACTCCCTCTTGTGGGGCTTCCATTGCTTGATGAAGGCTTCCCCAGTCTCCTCCTAGAGACGCGTTTAGTTAGGGCGTTCTGTAGAACATACTCCAATGCAACACCCTCCATTTCCTTGTCTCTACTTGAACAGGTTGCAGTGGAACGGCGCTTGGCTGCATTCTCTAATCTATTGATGTGTTTCCGTTTCATGTCTGCCATCTCTCTTGCCTTGTTTTCCTGCAGAAACATCTCCACGTTAATGAATCAGAGCAAGATTTTTTATTGTATAGCAAAGACAAGAGACATGCCAGTGTGTAGATTTACCTGCATAGCCCGGATAAACCTTTGGCAGAAAGAATGAAAGACAGAACAACATTCCTCCAGCTTAAAGGTCTTGGAGTCTTCACAGAAGTACTCAGCCACAGAGTCACTTACAGCCTGAAGTTCTTCAAAATGAGTCTCTACTTCTCCCAAACGAACATCAGCTTCCTAAATTGAACCCAAATAAGTAATTAGAAAATGGATTCATAGTTTTACGTATTCAGAATTAAGACAATGTTTAACATTTCCCACTGCTGAAGGCAACGGTTACCTTTAGAAAACCCTCCATCTGTTCTTTTAGTTCTTCCTGTTTCAAAGTGTCTGCTTTGGCGACTTGTACTTTCTTCTTTTGTCTTTCAATCTCAGCTTCAATGTCACCTTTAATTATCCTGAAATAATGTTAAAATATTCATCAACATTTTGACTGCATCCCAAATATAAGGACAAGAAGATTATTTTTGCTAATTTTTACCTTGATCCAGCTTCAATGTGTTTGAGTTGGTCTGGAAATTTCAGCAGTGTCACATCTACCTTCTTTGCTTGCTGTAATAAACACACAATTTAGCTTAAGAATCACATTTCTTCAAAAAATTTAATCACAGACCACTTTGCTAGCTACATCTGTTTGGAAAGATTTAATGAATCAGCCAGTCACAAGGCAGCCACTCAGTACATTTAGGAATCTAGGCTCTAATTATTTCAGGAACTGCTGATAAATCAGGAATTTCACATCATTTCTTGAGTTTACAGAGAATGGTTAAAATATTTTTTGAGGCTTAGCTGTGTCGACTAAATGGCATGCTGATCTATTCCTCATCTATGCACACTTATCCTCGGAGAGTCTTGGGGTGTTGGGGCCTATCTTCAGAATTTGTCAGACAAAAGACAGGCTAAATCCTGGATAGGTCTACAGGCATTTCAATTTAGATTATCCAATTAACCTTCAGGTCTTGAATTTGAACTGTGTAAGGAAGCTGTAGAACTCAGCAAGAACGAGAACGGTGCTAGCAGCTGTTCAATTGTGCAACCTTACAATAAAAAAAAAAAACAACAACAACAAAAAAAACTACTTACCATCACAACATAATGCATGAGATTCATTCCAGGTTTGTTTGCTTTGGTGTCTGCCAATTTCAGGAGAGATGACATACGGAAGCCAACTGCACTGCCTGCGTAGCCCCCCTGCAAATAAACACAAATCTTCAGGTCAGTAATGCAAAACACAAAGGAAAGTTCTCCAATACATCAAGAGTGCAAATTAACTGCTTACAGCATTCATGTAATTTCCTGTTTTCAGCACCAAGCGAATGACAGAGTGTAAATTATCACACTCCAACAGCTCTAAAAAAGAAATACAGTGTTAGCAGCGAAACTCAAGGGTTTCCAGTCCTAATTTATTAGTCATGTCTATTGTGAAATTAGCTCAAGCAACAATACCTTTTCCAGCTTCTGTGAGAGTATCAATGAATCCTGTTATTTCCTTCATGAGAGTGAAGAATTCCTCCTTAAGCACCAAGCATCTCAGGCGCTCTTCATAACTAACGGACCACATGTAAACCAACTGTTAGCCAGCCTTGAAAAAGTTCTTTGAACTTTTGAACTGGTTTGTCACATTATAGCAACACACTTCTACAAATTTTACAAGGATTTTCTGTCATAAACCAACGCAAAGTAGTGCCTATTTTTAAATTTGCTGTTCATAGAGGTATCGTCTAGCTGCTTACCTGGGCATCTTTATCAGCATTAGCATAAACAGATCAGCTTCAGGGAGGGCTGATGGGTCACCTTTAAAACCGACCAACTGCTTCATCTGAATAAATGAAAAATAAAGCACAAGTATTCAAACCAAGTCGTTTGTTTTCCCATTGGTATGCCTTAATTAAAACTGTGCAAAATTAATCAAACAAATTCAAATAAATACCTCCCCCTCATCTGGCAGCAACTTGCACATTTCCCGCAGTTTTCCTGTGCCAAAACCGAGCCCATTTCCCGACTGAATGTCTTGAATCAGATCCTTCACAGGGCTGTGGATGGAGGTGGAAAGATCACCAGTCATAACCAATCAGAGTGTAATTAATGCTTGTGTAGGCCTGTGACTGATGAGCTGTAAGTCCATGTTAAGACCATCCTTTTGTTTGCATGAAAGACTTGAGTTCCTGGCCTTTACAAGCCTCTACCTGTTCAAAATGGTTTGCAAAGACCTAACTTCAATCATAAAGAAGAGAAATGCGGTACAGGGCAAAGAAATGATGGATGAACCTATGTTACAAAAATGCTTATGACATAACAAGCCTTCCACATTTTCTGTTTGCACTGCAGTAGAATAGCCTGTCAGTTTACTTACAGATGTTTTACAGGATAAACAACGATGCAGTTCCATTTCTTGCTGGGGCTGTTGTGGTTGCCAAACAGCCTCTGACAATACATTTACAAGACTTTCAGTTACCAATCTGTACTGAATACCACAGGGAGGTCACAAAGCATGGATCAGACCTGTCTGGGCATGTTGTCTTTCAAAGGCTCGTAAGCGTCATGTAGCCATGTCAAGCACAAATTTATCTGTCTCATCGTGTTGTTTTTACCCTCGGTATGAAGAAATTGTTGAGCAAAAACACTTACACCCTAAAAGCACAGCCACTGACTCACCGCTTGAACTGCTTCAGGAATATTCCAATGTTCATGCTCCTTTTGGAGCCGAGGATGGTAACCTGGAGATGGAAACAGACAAAGACACGGCAAACAATCAGTCGAGTCAGTTGTTAAGATAATTTCACTATTGGCTTGAGAAGCATCTTTTTCTATCACATACATCTCTGCGTTCCAAAAAAAAGGACGGCCGATTCCAAAGGTTAAGGTTTCTTTGAGTTGTTTCTATTGAACAGTCTGAGTAAAGATAGCCTTGTATTCTGAAACAACATTTACTTAAGCTACATTTTAGTCCATTTTATACAACAAAACTAGAATCCTTCAAATCAGTTTGATTATCTATGGACAGAGGAAATGTATGGCATAAGGTGGTCACTATAGGATCTACTAAAGAGACAATTATTTCTTCCTTTGGCAAACATGATCAATAGGGAGACTCCACCCTTGTACCGAGTGATCCTACAGCCATACACAATGTTCCTAAGATACTGTTTTCTAAACTTACTTCAATTCATGGAAACAGCTAAAAGGCTTCGAAAATATGTTTTTAATCCTCATTTATTTTAACAAACTAAATAAGAGATAACTTCTATCCATTTCTAATGAATAATTCCCAGCACATGAGGCTGTAAGAATTTGAAGGGATGTTTTCTGTTTATCTCACATGTAAGCCAAGGGGGAGAAAGGAAATCAATCGGGGTCAAAGGAACAAGTTTTCATGTCTAAGTGTTACACCGCAACAAAATTCCCAACATTTTAATGTACGGCTTCAATCCCTTGACCTCCAGTTTCTAAATGAGAACTTATCTAGCAGAACACCATATGGGTAAACTCACCATCTCTCCTCCAGTGCCAGAAGGTAGCTGCCCCCTCACACTTAAGCGGTTCAGGGCCTTTGGATGCTGCTGACCATGGTTGTGGCTAAACAACTCCTCCATGTGATCAGTGTCCAGCTCATACTGGCCATCAGTCTTATCTGATGTCCATATGTTGTGCTTTCCAATCACGCTGTGTTTGGGAAGAGCTTCCCAGTTAAAATTGCGCATCCTGGACCGCCGGCGGTCTCCCCAATCCATGAGGCCACCTCCATGCTGGGGAAGTCCAGGAGCTGGAGGTGGTGGTGGTGGAGGAGGTGGTGGTAGCGGTGGAGGAGGTGGTGGTGGAGCGGGGGGATTCACTGCTTGCATCTTTGAGGGTCTCAGCAGGTTTAGGGAGCCTTAATGATCCTGGTTCAACACATACATGATGTTATCTTATGTAGTACAATTGATTTAAGACTTGTTCCAAAACAGGAAAGCTGAGCTGAAACTGAATATAGAGCTGATTTATAGCTGTTAAAATAAAGAAAGAAAATCATTTAATCTTTAATTTTCTTCCAATACATTTAATATTAATTACAATAACACAACTCTACTCCAAGAGGTCCCGTAGCATAAAATAAGTGATACTGCAGTTTGCGCCAGAGACTATATTCACAGGTCATTCTCTTATCTACATGTTTTTTGGAAAGAGAACACATGATCATGCTTCAAATAGACAAGATTGCGTTTTTGTTCGAAAACGAAAATATTGAATACAATCTTTTTACAAACTTTTCTCTGCACATTTCCGTTATCATAACTTTGGTAGGCGATTTAAAATGTAAATCAAAGAACTTACATGTTTAGTGCCTATATGAAGCAGTTCCATTATCCTTCCTTGTGGCCCTCCTGTTGAATCCTAAGGAGCACGAGTTGCATTAACTTGGATAAGGCGAGGAGAGTTTCGAAATGTACTGCGTGTTTGACGACACGCCTAGGTAAGTCACTTCCATGATATCCCACGCCTTCCCGGCACAGCTAAGTCTGGCGTTTAGCCCGAAGTTGCAGTTGTTTTGGGCATGGCGGCAGGAGTCGGCTGTTCTCTCTGTCCAGCAGCCCGCGCGCAGCTCATGTGAGCAGACCGCTGGGTTCCGGCTGCCTAATAGGTGTCCTGTCTGAATTCCTATTGATTTTGTGAATTTCTGAACGATTATGCACCGCTGAGATAAAGTCACAAGCTGTGAAAGTAAAAAACAAAGTTCTTATTCTTATTTTGTATTTACCATTTTCGCTTTCTTTGCTGTTTAGCTCTTTAATTCCCTTTCTTTCTCTTCTCTTTGTTTTACACGAAAGGTTTAAAATTATGACTCACACGTGACCTCAGTAAAATTACAAATGAATTACCTGTGATTAATCAAAAACTTTTTGTTTGTTTTTCTGAGTTCACTTTCACTAGCCTCACCCAGGTGATTGCTGTTAGACCCAGTGGCGGTTCTAGACTATATTTGGTTGGGGTGGCCAAGGTGGGGCCAGTGTTTTTTTTTTTTAGTTTTTTTTTTAAATTCATTTTACTATTATTATTATTTCAATGGAGGCATAGTACAAAAGGATTAAACACACACAAACTTCAATATTTTGTTATATAATACATTACTTGCAACTTTGGAGCTGCAAATTCTCAATTTGTCTAAAGCTAAAAGTACAACACCTTAACTTTTAATTTGTTGTTAAAGCAGGAGTATTATGTTAATGTTTTTAACATATCATGTTACAATGTGATTCCCTCATCAAAAGCAAAATAGTGTTGCTTTGATTTCCCCATCGTACGTTTGAGAAATCCTTTAATCTCCCATGGCAGCCATTTGGAGGTGCTTAAATACTGATACAAAGTGCTGCTTTTCCCACAATGCTCCTCTCATCTACAACCACCCATATGGTTCTGCAGAAATTCAACAGATAAGAAACAAAGTCACTGACATTCATCACTCTGAAACTATGAATTTGGGACTCCAGTGAACAGTAGTGAGAGTTATAACCCACAAGTGAAAATACATTTGTTTCATATGAAAACATAATACATAGTAAGCTTTAGTTCTGAAGAAATCTGAATGCAACAATAATAGATAACCACAAAGTTCAATGAAACTTATAACATCCAGCACTTTATTGGAAATGCAGACAGAGGAAAAATACAACCAGCCAACTACAACCTTAGAGAACCCTCAGTATTATACACGTATGTTACAAACAGGTGAATAAATAAAATATGAAAAAAGGTACGATCTACATTCTGTCTTGGAAGGGACACTGACCTTTGTTTTTAAACTAAAGTGCATTCATTATTAGGGGTTTACTGTTTATGTTCTATAGTTTGAGACTTTAAGAACAAGTCTCGCATCCTGTTCATAGCTTTACAGTCACCTGCTATTATACCAGTCAAAAATTGACTTGGCTGAAACTGATTATTTTTTAGTCTATGTAACTGAAATATATGCATTTACTGACAAAGGATCAAACAAATGCACTGATGTGGAATATGACAAAACACACTAGGGTAAAGAAAGTTTGTTTTAAAAAAGAAAAAAAAGAAAGAAGCCTGTAGTGTTGCTGCGCTCATTACAGCATAGTGTATCTGGGGATAATCAAAAAATTAGAAGACCAAAGTGATAATGACTGTTTATCAGAGTAAAGAAAAAAGTAATTTCATTGAAAATATTAGTTCATTGTACAATGACCCTTCTGGAAGGTATTTCACAAAGTGACAGGAGAAACACGATAGGTTACTTTGAAGAACATGATTCAGAAAATAAATACCATTTAAAGATGATATGTCAACCTTATGTACAGCATCTCAGGGATGTGATGTGCTGCTCCAACTTGTGGACTTCCTCAAATTTAATATACACCAACATGTTACATGTATCTTTAGGTAAAAATTAAAAATAAGGTGCAAAACTGCCCGAGGGAACCTCCATACTAAACTACAACCTTGAACATAAATAAGTGACATGTCTGAAAATGATTGTGCCAACTATAAGAAGAGCAAAATAAGAGGTTTGCAATGTAACAAAAAGAAAAAAAGAATATTTTCATCTATGTCATAAATGATACTAAAAAAACATTACAAAAAGGTTTTTAATCTGGGTCCTAATCATTTAATATATATCCTTCGAACCACTCATCTGTTGCGTCACTGAAAATGTCAAGAAGCAGATGAACTTTGTGTGTCCATTACTGCTCCTCCAGCCAGGAAGGCTTGTCTGACCCTGGAGGCTTTAACTTTACATTGAACTGTATTAGAGTTTGTTCCAACTGCTGCTGGTTGCCAGCAAAGTAAGCTGAGATTGCATTATGGAAGAGAAGCAGCTGCTTGTGCATCACCTTCACCTAGGAAAAAAACAAATGAGAAGGAACATTAAGTTATTGCAAACAAAATGGAAAAAGGAATATTTAAAAATTCAGAGAGAAACAGTCCTTTAAACTTTTTCATGCCATGTTCTATGAGAAGCACAGACTGTAATATATATTAGTGTGATTTTATGACAGCCCAGTGCAAAATAGAGCAAAAAGTGACTTCAAAGTGGTAAGATTTTCCCCTGATCTGTCTCATGTGTTCTTTGGTCTTCATGGTGTTTGTTCACTAACGTCTGACAAACTAATAAGGTTAGGTTAAGTTATGTTGTAACTAAGGGGACTGGATTTATAGTGGGACTAAATCACACACTGGTGGACGGACTCCATGTAATAGATGACTTCTGAAAACAATGGTTGTGTTGGATTTTACAAGGCAGAGAAAAGGGGGTATGGGCTAAACAGAGTTTCTGAATGTTCCACCAAGTAAAATTTAAGATTTTTTAAAGAACATTAGGACAATAAATGTAAGCCCTATATCACGACAAATGTTTAAAAGAAATGTTTTCTTTTCAGGGGACTAAAAGTGTGGAATCTTTTTGTGGCTCTTGGCATGGGCTTTGTGCTTCTCACGTGGCATATGGCTCTCTACAGCCTTAACCCTTGTAGTGCCAAGCTTCTTTTACACAAATCACAGTGATACAGCTCTCTCCATTCTTCACATCATTTGTTTTAACTGTTTACTCAGTTTGGTCATTATGTTGCGTCTCTCGTGTCTTTATGTCTGTCTTTGTGGGTTTTTTGTTTTTTTGCCTCTCAAGCGCTTTGTCTTACACTAGGCTGCTTTTTTAATACTCAGCAATATTACAACCAACTAATTTCCAAGCGACATTTGAAAGCAGCACCTTATTCTTCTCCTTGGTTTGCTAGTTTCGGCTTAAACACCACATCAAGCATCAGTGATCTCAGAGTTTGGGTGTGGTCACATTTGTGCCCCTGCGTATGTGTAACCACATCCAACAGTGATGTCATGGCATAATCACTGAAGCATGGCGAGCTTGCAATGACTTGCATAAAATTGATCAAATTCCTATACAAAGACTTTTATAAGAATTGAAAATGGAATGTTTTCAAGGTGGAGTAAAGGCTTTGTTCAAATGTAAGTAATAATCAACAGTGTGTATATTTGGAAACTGGTGTAGCCCAACTAAGTGTTGAGACCATCAATGCATTTATCCGACAAAAATGATAAAAAGAGAAACTGCACAAATTGTTAATTTCCTAGAATTTATCGCAACGTGTAATTACTAGAACTGGGACTTTGATGCGTTAATTTTGATATTTTAGATAACTTTTTTTTCACAAATTAAAATCTATTTCAATCAATTGCGTTTATTTTATTTATTATTTTTACAAACAAATAGTTACATGAATGATTAGGGGTCCTGAAACACTTGAAAGCTAAATTAGTATAACAGCACTTTGCACCAATCAGATGGTTGAAAAACCAAAATAAATTAAAAACAACAAACATCTTTGTTGTTGAGCTCATGTCTCTTTATCCAGTAATTTACAGTCAAAAAGGGTTTTTGAATCTAAAATGTTGCTTATTTTGCTGATGCATAGTTTTCAATTAGAATGTGACTAATTACAGACCTCGAAATCAACTCATTTAAAGATTTTATTTGAGTCCCACCACTAATAATAGTTGGAGTTTATGACAGAAAATAAAATGGGAAGATGCATAAATCTGCAAAGCAAACCTTATTTTCCTCCAGAAATTTAAGTTTGATGGACACATCACTACGAAGCCGCTCATATTTCTCTCTGTGGGTGTGGTACTCCTGCTGAGCCATCTCAATGCGAACCATAGCGGCTGCATCCCTTGGACCCAAACTTAGCTCCTCCAGATCAGAGCGATAGGCATCGAATTCAAGTCTGCATGCATGACAGAAAAAACAGAAACAGATAAAACTTTATCCGTGCTTTCCCCTTGCAAATATTTTATTGTTACTAATCTCTCATGTAAAGTGTCAACACTTTATACCTTGCATTTTCATAATGTCTGATTGTCATCAGAGTATCCTCCATGGTTTTATTGACCAGGGTGTTCACGCTGGACACAAAGAAGTTGATGGCACCCAGCAAAGCCTCACCATTCTTGCACAGCAGCTTTTGTGTTTCTGCATTATACCCAAATTCATCCTGCAGGGATACACACAAGTTTTAATCGCCTGTTTGAGACCATCCGACGTGGACATTGAGTCATCGGTGCACCTGTAACTCGGGGGACTTCTGACTCAGGTCTGTGAATGTGTCCCCAAGAGCCTGCTGCGTTTGCACCATGCTTTGGAAATGAGTGATGAGCGCAGTCGCCAGTCTTAGGATGTTTTCGTATTTGCTCTTGGTGTCCCTCAAAACATCGATCTGGGCTTCCAATTCCAAGTCCACCGTTCGAGAGCCTCTGCCGAACTTCTCTGAGAACATCTGCTTTGTACACTGAAACCGCCACAAAGATAATATAGGTTTATTCCTAACAAGATGACCAGTTAACATTACTTTCATTTCAGTAATCTACTACAAAAAGGGAAACTCATGCAGATTCATTGCAAAGAGCATAAATAATTTGTAGCTGTGACTGGAGTCAGTGATTCATGGGCCACCACTGGCATAGTCCTTGGGCTAGGCCACTCCTAAGTCAGGGACAACATCCAATGTCTCAAACTCAGGAGAAAAAGGAAAAAAAAAAGAAATCCAAAGTCCTCTTCGCATATGAAACCAACGTTTGCTTTTAATTTAGAAACCAAGGCCCCGGAGTTTGGATGAAGAGTGGAGAGATACTAAATCAAGGTTTGATGAGGTCTAGTTTGAGGTTTTCCACAGTCAGACCTATGTGGAGCCATGTCAATTGCTGGCATTGGTCCACAATGTGTTATCAAGTAAAAAGTCAGTCCAGCCGTCTGCCAGGGAATTTCAGAGTACTTCATGCTTCCTTTCATGGATTATTCATCTGTCATGAGGAAGATGAGAGACAGCAGAACCAAACAATGCAGATGAGCTGAAGACTGATATTTATCCATACTGGGTTTACTCCATACCTCATCAGAACCATGACATGCTGCACTGATAAAATGCAAAAGGAGCCCTAACTATGTACTGAGTGCATATACTGTGCAGTACATGGACATACAGCTTAGCATGCAAATGTTTTCTACAGTTTAAACATGTAGCACACAACTGGCATTACCTTGTACGTATTAATGCCCCATTTCTTTACACTGTCCAGTTTCTCCACTGCCACACCACGAGAAACTTCTTCAGTTGAATTAGTGTTATGATTCAGTGACCCTTAGATGAACAAAAAAAAGAAGAAGAAAGAAATATTGTGTATACTTTGGGACATTGTACTTTTTCTTTTAATTTGCAGGGTGGTGGTATATTTGATGGATCATGACAATAAGCGAGAATAAGATGGAGACGGTGAGGAGCTCGGTGATACCTGGATGCTGGTTTGTGTGATGAGCTAGTCGACTGGCTGAAGCATTACTATAAGGCAGGTTAACACCCCTGGATTTCATGCGAATGTCTGAAATGAGCATGGTGGCGATGAAAAGCAGGAATGAGAAAAGGTCACAGATAATGAGGAAGCTTATGCACAGGAACTTGATAGTGAAATAACAAGCTGAAGGAACATATAGAAACTGGTTTTGGTGAAGATGGTGTTGCAGTGAGTTTGAAGACATAACAGTCCACAATGCAGGTTTTTCATGCAAAAATAAAAGTCACTAAAAAAAAAAAAGATAAGAAAATGCACAATATTAGGGTCACAATGAAAGTGCAGCGCAACAACAAAACAGTCATCCAAAGCTCATTTTACAGCCCACAGGAGTAAACTGGACATGAGGTCAACATTTTAAGAGACAAAACAGTAATATCACGTTAGTACGTCCCTAATTCTGAAGGTTGCAATACAGTCGTGTTTACCAATGCTGTGAGTCAATAGATACGAGCAAAGTTGCATACAATCCTTTTAGTCAAGCAATACAAAAACTCTTAAAGAATGTCACAAATCCCAACATATAAAAGGTTTAATTAAGAAAAGTTGTCATTAGAACACACAGCCACCTAGTCCTGGTGCAGGGGCCCGTCCTCTGTCCAGATACTCAGGGTTGTAGCGAACTCCAGGCCCTAAGGAATATGATGTTTGGAACATGAACCAGCAGCCTAGAGGTCACGAGTTCCTTAGAGGCACAATAATATACGAGGAGGAAGCGTTCTAGCTCTGCTATGGTTTCCTCAGGGTGCATTACATTAGTGAGCTGCTTGGAGTTCCTTTAAGGCATTCAACAACACTGACAGATCTCTGGCTAAGCTCAGAGCAGCCTGCTTCTGACAAGAGAGTGAAAACAGACGGTGGATGGAACAGTGTTCTACTTCAAATCATGTCTGCCTTGGAAAAGTACATAGAGTAATTTTTTTTTTTTTTAAACGAGATATGAAATGGTAACTAATAGTGCATCATCAAATATGAGCTTTTAAAAGAAAAAAAAGTCGTCAAAATGAAGAAAAGAAGACAACGCATTTGACCTCCTGATAATACCTTTGATGGAGCTTGTTGGAATGATGCCCCCAGCCGGTCCTCCATAGCCTCCTGACACGATACTGGTTTCATTCAGGTTGGGTCCAGACACCATCACCTGCTGCAGATCCTGAGAGATTTACATCCAAAAAGATGTCCACATAAAGGGTTGAAAGGGCCAAAAACATAAAAAAGGCATAAAAAAAGAAAATGCATACGATCCTCCACACATTGTTTTTCAGCCAGCTTCACTAAACGGGACATAAATTAGCAATGAGGTACCGTTTTGAGACACCTTGAACAAAATCAAGTTTCATTTCAGTAAAGTCAAAATCAGAAGCAAGCAATTTTCTCATGCCTACTTTAGATTCTGTTTGACTAAAACTAAAGAGGAAAGATGAGTGTACTATTTATTTTCTTACTTAAATCATTATGTGCACATTGAAATGCTGCTTCGCAAATACTAAACTAAACTTGTATGATCTAAGCAGACCTAATCTGAGTCACAATGACAGATACCCTTCTGCTGAAGGGTGACAGAATTATGTTGTGTTTAGCCAATCCTAAGGTTTACACACCCGTTAAAATAACAATTGTTTTAGACATAGAAACAAAGAAGGGAGGCCAGGTTAAGTCATGGTAAAACCTCAACAACTCAGCTACAAAAAAAGGAAAAGAAAAGTCTGTTTGGCCCACTGTTGGGTGCAGCATAATGCACCGGGGGTTCCTTCTGTTAACATTTTGTCAAAGTGGATGACATCATGAACAACTGAAACCCAATACTTCCATGTGGCTGCCAGAGCCTGGAAGATGATGAGGTATTTCATTTACGTGATTTTTCAGCATCACGTTAAATCCAAATGAACAAAATAACTGCTTAGGCAGACAAAAAATGAAGTTCTGGCATAGCTAAAATCAGAGTTTATTACTTCTGCAAGTTTGTTGGGGCAACTAAATGCATAGTCAAGATGTTACATGCAGATAGCTTCCGACTGTAGAATGAATCCAAGTTAAATTAAGCATATCTGAACAAAGTCTTAGTTTAAAGGTGCAATGCAACCATGTTGATGTAGCTTTTCTATTTTATTGCTTGCCTAAATATGTCTGTTTTATTGCACATTATTTTATCGTTACATTATATATAAATAACAAGGGATGCATATGACTATCATCAGTGACTGAAGCACAAAAAATACTCTTTGGTGCCGTCTTGGACAAACAAATCATACGTATTCCATGCACATGTTCTTAACCAGCTGCTAATCTTAAACGTGACTTATTAATACTTTCAAAACCCTGCAGGGTTAAGCTAACATTTGGCCTAATCAGTTTAAGACCTAAACACACAGCCAGGTAATGTGTAAGAAAACAAAAACACCTCACTGGCATCATGTACTAAAATATTATGAGGTGGAATAAAAGTTGACTCACCTGCTCCAGGCTGTCATCTTCAGTCAGAGTCCCTGTATCCCCATTGCTATTAATGGGGATCTCCATGGTAGCAGCCTTGCTCATGATATTGTCTGCCATGATGAAATCTCTGCAAGAAACCAACACAGGATGATAAATTGTTTCTACCTTGGCAAAAGCTAATCCCCAAGCTCTTTAAATCCATGCGAAATCAAAACCAGCAGCTCGATAACTCAGATGCTAACGTGTGTGACTGGGAACAGCGGTGCTGATGTGGCTGCCTGCTGCTACCTGACGAGCTAGCTTCCAATCCTCACAACTGTGTGTTGAAAGGCAAATCCAGTCTTTCGAAAAGGAAACAAGTCGCGGTTAAACTGAAAGAAAATGTAAATGTAGAATCAATTCAACAGAAAAGCGCCATTGTTTTCAATTTAATATCTCCGAGAGCATACATTGTTAATCCTAAATCGTTCACATGATTTTCTGTCTGCACCCATAGAAAATCCCTGCATCTAGCCAGCTAACGGCTTTATTAAAATCCCTTCGAAATAAACGTCTCCTTTATATTTATTTGATCACGCAGCTCGTTTAAAACATGCACATGAAAAAAAATATGGAGTAAAAACCTGGATTACTCTTTCAAGAGTGTCAGGTGTTGCAAAATAAGAGGAAGGGATCAATAAAGTTAACCAGAAGCCCTTATTGTGAAATGTAATACCCTTTTCATAGCATCACCTCCACCCACAGCTTCATCTTCCACGTAGTACTGTTGACGTAGCCATAGAGCGTTTGCATCAGTTGCAGTTTTATGACAGTCCGCTAGATGTCATTCTAAGTTCGTGTTTATTTTTGTGATGAGGCACTTTTTCTTGGCTGCCTGTCGACTTGTAAATTAGATTGTATTAAATTTTTGTTGAACCCTATTGAATTAAGCTTTAGGATGAATTTACCACCTTTTTCTGATGACAACATCCCAATAAATTAAAATGTGCAGACAATAATTTATTTTGGGATGTTAACAGTCTGAGAGGCTTGGTAGTAAACTGACCACACTTCTAGATATTTGCCCAATTTATTTTAATCAGGGATGCATGGAAGTTGCACATGGTTTCCAAATGGGGAGGTTTTTCTGTAATTACTCAAGCTCTGAACAGAGAACCATTCCTAATGCAGATTAATGCACAAACACACAACAATGCGCTGATAGTTTCACTATGGCCGATCTTCCTTAATATACTCTTTTCCTTAACAACTGTTTCCCATTCCCTGCTTCCCTCACAAATATCTAAAAGTGCTTGTTGAGAGCAAATATTTCAGAAAAAAAATTGTCAGATGAAAGCCAATAAAAAATGCCAAATACGAGAAGACAGGGTATTATTGTTTCAGCTCTAATCAACAAATAAGCATGTCAACAGATTTGCAGATTTATGTGAATCTGTTATGCTGCTGCCTCTGGTTTTAGCATTTTAATGACAGTTGTTGCCTTTTTACTATTGAAATTATTGGAGCGTCTCATCAAATTTAACCATGTAAATAGAAGAGTGAAAAGCCTGAGGACAGGCCTCAGGCAAGTATAATTCCAACATCATCAATTAATTTCAACTTCTAATCATTGGCCCTGTTTGTTTTGATCAGTTTGTTTCAGTTCTAATCAAGATCTTTCTGACAGTTCAGCAGTCTTTTTGCATAGTGAAAGACTGTTAGACTGTTAAGCCAGGGAGAGAAGAAAAATAGATCCACATCATATTAGGCATTAACAACTGTTTACATATAGGTTATGAAATAAAAATGGGACTATTTGAATTGAAAGAATAGACTTTATTTCAAATTCAAAGTTCAGATCTTCAATAGTTCATTTAGTGTATAAACATAGAAAAATGCACCTTTCAGTACCAAGGAATTTTAATAGATTTTTAATCAGCCCTCCTGAAAGTAGTTTCCTCTGATTCTGCAGTTTAGGGTCAGTGGATTCAAGGTTTTGTACCAACTAGGGATACAATACCAGTAGAAGAGACATTTTTTTGGTCATCGACCTTCACCTCAGATTCCAACATGGCTGCCTTGTGTTTAAAGGGGGTGTCATTATGTGTTTTCCAAGCACATAGTTACTTGATTGTGCTATAAAATGTTACTATGTGCCTGGAAGGAAAGACATAATACCACCCCTTTAAAAGAAATTTGACTTTGCGGTTTGACGCCTTGAAATTGGCCTTTTTGTCTTTGTCTCTGTAGCGACAGCTCAGCTGGAGACTGTAGCTTCTAGGAGGAGCTTTGGGTAAATAGGTGGTGCTTTGTACTAGCAGGTGTTAGGGCATCTATGGTTGCCACGGTAGATTCAAGGATTCCTTGAATCAAACCAACACTCCAGGTATGTGGTTTGTGATGGAACAACAATACAACACCGTGTAAAAAAGTTGGACTTCACATAATACTTTCTCTTTCAAAGGTACAAACACAGTTTATTTGTACTACTGACAGCTTGTATCACATTTCACATTTTTCTCTTATGCATAGTGCTGTATAGCCACTGTAACTCAGTGTTTTGCACGTTCCTGTTAATTCATATTGGTAATAGTATTTAGTTTATCACTGACTACAGTGTTGCACAGGATCCTCTGGATGACACAGATGTAGAATTTGGTAAGCATGTTTAGACTTTTGTCCTTATTTTTTAAGACTTTTTTTTCTTGTTTCTACCTTAGCCCTCTGATGGCTAAGGTGTGTTGCTTCTCACTCGTTTACTCTTCAAAATCACATCCTCGTCAACATAAAACTGAGAAAGATTTTACTTTCACACTTCTCTTATCCAACTGAACTAAAGGTAAAATATTGGATAGGGTTAGATGATTAAGACTGTGGAAGATAACATTTCTGTCTGCCATTTCTTGGTGTCATTTCAGTTTATTGTTCTGCTTGGTCACCAGGACTTTCATCATTTAATTACACTGCAATATTCTGCCCAAAACCCTCTGGTCTTGACATTCATATGAATGTCACCACATATTCCTTGCAGCCCAGCCTTTTATTAGAGGAACAGCTTTCTATTAAACTCTGAAAACTATTGCCCCTTCATGGCTCAGTTCAGAGACAGAAAATGATCAATTCTGAAATGATATCTTCCATGTGATTTCAGGTAAATGTGTCATATAAAAAGACAACAACTGTTATCCTTTCCTTGAGCAAGTGTTGCAAATGGCTCAAGTGTGTAATTATGATGCTGGGATTAGCCATGGGATTAAAGCACATGAAAGAAAGAACATGCGCACGACTTATTTACGTATGTTGTCTAAAAGTAATACAGAACCTATCTTTTCTTTACTCACTGTGCCATTAATCAGTTAGGATTACCAAAATTATTTATATTTGTTAAATAGCAGAATAATTAAAGAGATTTTTTTTAATCGCTTTCTTCAAATTCAGATTTGTTCTATGAATATTATGCCTGATATAAGGGCCTTATGAGCTGCTGGTGTTTGAGTGCACAAAACACACTTACCTATATATTTTGCAGGCAATGTTTTAGGCACACCGATTTCCTGCGTGACATCATGACAAAACAAACAAAAAACGAACTCAATAAAGATATCAGTAAAAGAATTATGAACCTCCATAATTCACAATTTCCAGATGCCTGAAGGTGCTATTTTATCTGTTCTTACAGTGATATGCGAATCAATCAAAATATAAAACATTACAGTTTCCAAATGCATTCAGAGACAAGGACCTTTATTTTTGGGAGACATTTCCTACCGTCTTGCCCAAATGATTTGTTACATCTGGAAAAATGAGGGTGGTGTTTGCGAATAAGAGGTAAAGTATGAGGGTGGGAGCATTACGTTGTGTTTGCCTTTTGCCTCTAGATGGGATTGTGTGCAAAAAAAAAAAACAAAAAAAAAAAGATGAGACCACGACTAAAGATAATTATGTGGAAACATGTCTTGCAACACCTCAAAGACATCATTGAGGAAGTTAACGCTTTGGCACACGTGTCCTCCAAAAAGACAATGACCTTAAGCATACCATCCATTTAGTTAATGAGTGGCGGAGAGACAGCATTGTTTTGGAGGGGCCAGCACAAACCTCTGTTATCAGCTCCTTTGAAAAGCTGGGGGTTGAGCTGTAAAGCTGTTCAAACAGGCTGTTATGAGAAGTTTGTGGAGGCTCGTTTGACTTAAAACGTAAAAGTCTACAAATGAAATACCTATAAACTTTTGAGTTTGAGGAAAGTCATTATTCAGGCATTTAGCAATGAAAATCAGCCTCATCATGCTACTTGACACTAAAGAGGAAAGACTTAGTCTGAATTTAATGCCAGGCAATGTGGTTTAATCTGCAAATTCCTGCAAACAGATTGCTTGGGAGAAATAAGAGAGAAAAAATGTACCCTATTTGGTAACATTTTATTTAAGGGGTGTGCATAAGACTGACATGACACTGTCAAAAACATGACATAACACCTGTCATGAACATAAAGAAGTCTTTATGAGTGTTTATGACAGTTTATGACAGTTATCATGAAGTGTCATTATTTACCGAATGACACTTCATGACAACTGTCATAAACATTCATAAAGACTTCTTTATGTTCATGACAGATGTTATGTCATGTTTTTGACAGTGTCATGTCAGTCATGCACACCCCTGCAAATAAAGTGTTACCTTTTATTATATGCCTTGAGATGAAATAAATTGTTAGTTTATTGATGCAAAAGTCAGTTTTGGAAGTTCTGAATGTTTGCAAGCAATGATTCTCACTCTGATCATGGCTTATTCTGAAAGGTGAAAGTACCTTTAAATAGTTTAGATTTTTCATCATCCTCACCTTAAAGAACATCCATCAAAAAAATTTGCTGGAATGACATGAACATAAATCAGAGAACCAAACTACTCACAAGGCTAGATGCCAATAGCGTGTGTGAACTTTTTTTAAAAATCAGTTTAGAATACATATCATTAAAGTTTTAATCGTAGATTTAGCAGCATTGGCATATCTTTTAGAAGAGGTACATTTAATGTTTTGAAAACAATAAAAGCAGCTGTTTCACTCATCAGAGCAGAAAGAAAGGAAAATATGTGCTACACTTTTAAATAAACCTGCACAAGGCTGCAGGTTGAAGAAGTTGCAATTAAGGATAATTAAGACAGAATTTAATCATAAATTCTCTCATAATTAAGCATGCTAAAGTGTTACCCATCACAGATGTAACTTTATAACAGCTGGATTTTTCAACAAGGGATTATTTGGGGTTGTGTAGTAAACCTTTATTTTCACCCTTGGATAGAAGCATTCATTTCTCACGCAGGAGAATATAAATTTAGTGTTGCCTATAAATTTAGAGCAAGTCCAAATTAAACTTTAAAGAGCACAGGAGAAGTCTCCGCTGAGACCACACTGCTCGTCACAAATGCAGAATATAAAATCGGGGGGGCAGGATGGGGGAAGCGTGAGACCTAGGCTGCAGTCTACCCCTCCCTGTGTCATTTTAGAAAATAGTTCATCTTGTTTTTCAGTGATCATTAAGCATGCTTCCAGATGTGGGGAGTGAACCTCATCTTCTCACAGTCGTCTGTTCTCTGTAGCAGAAAACAAGGCTCTGGAAATGGATAGTGAAGCTAAAAAGAAAACAATAGAAAGCAATGCGGCTTGCATAAAGACTCCAGTAAAATTAACAGTGTTTCACAATTTTCACAAGAGAGCATATGGAAGTGATTATTTTGTAGTGTCTTTTAGATATCATTTAAAAACAGTCAATCAACCCCTTTTCCAACTGGCAGTTCAATCACCAAAGAGAGTAATTCATCATTATCTTGGATCTTTGAGTGCTGGGACTTTCACCAACTTTTTAAAGAACCAGCACACCAACAACAGCACATATGCTAAATGCTTTAACTTCAATACAACTCAAGCAACATAAAATACAGAAAGCGGTTTTCAAATAATGCGTTCATTCATTAAAAAAAAAACAAAAACAAACTACCCCAACAAAATTTGGTGGGAACAACTGCCATACTGCTTTCACAGTAACTGGCAATGAGTCTTCTACATTCTTGTTTTGCAGAATTGTTTTAACTTAGTCACTGAATGACTTTGGAGCATGAAAGGTCTCCTGGCCACATCACACCATCTCAGTCAGGATGGGTTTTGACCGGGCCAATACAAAGCGTTTAATTTGTTTTTTCTTTGTTTGTTTAAACCACCCAATCGCTAGTATTCCTCAGATTATTATCCTGCTTCATAAACCAAGTGAGGAATGTCTAATCAAGAGGATAATTTAAGATGAAATAACAGAAAAATCATCCAGATGATGAAGCAGCAAAAGCTGTCCCGGACCATTAAACTGCCACCACCATATGGTATTGCTATTGTGCAATGGTTTGAAATATTGCTTTAACAAAGTTCAGTTTTTTTTTTTTTTTTTTCCTCATCAATCCAGAAATCTTGGAGAGCATCAAGGGTGTCAATGTCATGATGGGCCTTAGTGTTTCTCGGACTGAAGCCTGCAGAGCCTTAGATGTGGCTTTGGGTTGTTTTTTTTTCACCTTCTGAATGAGTCAAACAAAGGCACTCTCAGAAAAATTTCGGTCGGCCAGCATCCTGGAGGGTTCACCACTGCTCCTTTCCTCCCCCACTTCTTTTTGTGAATAATGGCACTCACCATGGTTTGCTGGAGTCCCAAAGATCTAGAAATGTCTTTGTAATATTGTTGAGACAGATGGAGTAGATGTCATGACTTTGTTTACTCTGTAAAACTTCTTCAAACCAGCACATTTGATTTTCTTTTTTTGGTGTCTGAGTCTTACTGCATGCAGGTTTTGTTTGAATTAATTCTTGATTTTACAGGTCTGACAGTAATCTGCACAACTGAACGCAGTTGTTCTTTATCTATTCATTAACATTGCACTGAGCCTGTTTCATAGTTGTTGTTTTTATTACCTTAATAAATAAAATCATTATTTGAAAACAGTTTTTTTTTAAGTTTACCGTCATTATCTTTGTAAAATGATAGTGTCAGTTTAATAACAAAGATGTGTTTAATATTACACACATTTGTGTGATATTAAAACTTGTTTGACATTTCAGCATCACAAGAAAGTAAAAACAGAAGAAATTTCTAAGAGGCAAATACTGTTGCATTTGCGCTGTTTAAAAAGCAAACATCAAAAGAAGAAATACATTATCTTGACTGGCAGATGTGCTTAGATGAATTATTGCTGCCACAAAGAGACTCTGTTTAATTTTTTGAAGGTGTTAATTTAAGAAAAAAACACAGGAGCTGTCACAAGTATTTATTTTTTTTTCAATATTTATTTAGGCAAAGTCCCAAACAACTCAGGAAAATCATATCGTAGTGCTCACAAATAAAAAGTCCACTGAATTATTTAACATGTCAGCTTGAACAGTTTTCACCCTAAATTTCACAAGAGATTGCTTTATGAGCCTACAATTTGGGAGCAGGCAAAATTAACTTCACTATATGGCGTGAGAGCAGTGGCCCCCGTGAAATAAAGGCCTTGCTGTTGCTCTGATGTTTCCACTTAAATTCACCTGCATAATAAGAGGGACGACTTGTCAGCAGCCACAAATAAACTGTGAGAGCAATTTCAGAATCGTAAATCCCACTAGGAATTACTGGCACTTTCAGTTAAGTGTTAAAGTCACCATTATTTGTTTTCATGAATGCTACCTTTGGCAGGCCCACAGACGCTGTGGTTACGACAAGCGTGGAAGCCAACGTCTTGTTTTCTTTTCCTTCTTCTTCTTCTCCTTTGTACACTGTTTACTGACTTTCTCATGCAATTTTCTGATGCAGACTTCTAATTTCACAGTGCTTTTGGACGTATGCTCTTTTCCCAACATTGGAACAAAACCTCTGACAGCACATTTAACTTAAATGAAAGAACATGGGGAGATTGATGAATATTCTATGTATGAGTAATTGGCAATACACGCATATTGGGTAATGGTTTACATGATCCTAATTTTCCATTTTAAAACAAACATGTTTTAAAACTCACCCTTTAGATATGCTTACTTCTATGTCAACCCTTCCTAAAAAGGCTGGAGATGGAAAATATATGACAGGAAAATCTCTTAGCAATAAAACATGAGAACAGTTTTCATACCTGGATTAATACACCATCAGCCAACAAAATCAATGTTTTACCCTATTATTTACATTTTATTTAATTATTTTATTTTACCACAAAGTTTCAATAGATAAACTGTCCTTCAAGGATGATATTAACATTTCATAAAAAATGACTTAAGTACAAGTTTAAAATACAACTTACAAGAACAGAGCAAAAATTAAGACTTTCAAACCTTTTAAAAAGGATTAAATAACATACACTCTTTAATTAAATAGCTTTTAAGAAGAAACTGACTAAACAGCTTCTGTTTAGTGAAACAGCTTTTGTTTAAGAACAAATTTCTTCTTAAATTTGTTCAAGAAGAAAATTATTAAGAATGAATAATTTTTTTTAAAATTTATTAAAAGCACAAGTGCCACTGGTGGTAAATATACAGGAAAATGCAAAAGTGATCACTGTGATTGGCTGCATCGTGGCGCAGCTATTGGGTTCAAAACGCCTTTCTCAACAGTGAAACCCCCCCCCAAAAAACAAGCCTGTTAGACTTAGTGGTCTCTTTAAGAGCCACTGTGTGTTGCCCTCTGAAAAACTGGAAATCTGTCCAGAGTGTATCTCACTTGTCACCCAATAGCCACTGGAAGACTGTCTCATCAGTAACTCTGATGGATGTATAAACTATGAATGAAAAGACTGGCAATTGTGATGAACTGGATGACAGTTAGCCAGAAACAAGTGGTTGGTGGCAACATGTGCTGTGTTCCCTTTTACTTTTAAAGTCCAAATCTGAATTTAGAAGTGCCTTCAAACCAGACCATGATTCAATTAGTTCAATCAGTTTGAAACACAAAGGGATTTAACCACTGATGCATTTATTCACCAGACTAACTGAGTATTTAAAAGTATTTAGCTGCCCTTTGCACTCTTTATTCTTTGGTTTTCTGGTTTAAGCTTTGACCATATCTGTGTTGTCAAATCAGTTTGCTGTATTTATTATTGTTCATTAGGTCTTGGCATATAAATGTAATTTGATTCCTTAATTCATGCGAGTGTTTGGTTCCTTGTGTATGTTGGATGCAGTTATTTGTTCAATATTGTTTTTTCCCTTTCTTCGAGTCTCAGTTCAGCTCCTAATGTTAATCATTCAATTTTCCTGTCTACCTTTCTGCCTTCTTTCCCAGCAGCACCCTGTTTGTAATCAACCACCGGCCTCTTGTCAGCTATCACACTTCACAGTATTTAAGCTTTTCTGTCTCTGCCATATTTTGATGGATTTGTATACTTTCCCTGCCTGATCCACTGCTCACGTATAAGCCCCTATGCCATGATTATTTTTGTCATATAAGTTTATCATCTTTTAGTTCCTGTCTGCATTTTTTTGGGACCGGTGAAACAAGTTCACCAAGTTGTATAGAATGTGAAGTTGAATGGGAGAAACCACTGACTTTCATTTTAATATTATTCAGAACTTCTGGGGAGATCTGACTTTTGCTACTTTTTCTCCAACATCAATTTTGAAAATTTAAATTTGCAAGTGAAATTATAACACACATCTAAAACTGTATTCATCCATGAATTATGTAGTTCATGAATCTAAATGTTTTTCTTTCTGCTTTTGTTTTATAAAGAAAAAATACGACACACTGAGAAAGTCTAACGCCACTACTATTTTAAACACTCTGTAAATATGATGGTACTTGAAAAAAAAGTAACATTTTCATAAGTGGTTTTTTGTGAAACCGCCGAGGTGGAGTCTAACTTTCAAGTACCATAACAAAGAGTTTTCTATAAAAGTCTGAGTCATGCCTAAAAGATTACTCACACACTGCACACTCCACTTTTACTGGCACCCCATAAAGATGTGTACAACACATTACAAGTAATTCATGTTTTATTGCAGTTGCAAACTCGTTCCCTGAAAAATTGCTACAGTTTTCTAACAGTGAGAGTTTCAACCTACTTTTACGGTCTTCCTCTCTGTGTGTGGTGGCCGTATAAATACTATTCCTCGTCCAGTCCTTCTCATCACAGTTCCAATTGTACTGAACTTTTTATTACATCTAGGACTCTGGAGGAGTGTAATGATAAATAGGACTTTAAGTTTAGTTTTGTCATATTTGGTCTTGACTGTTGGGGTATTTGTTTTTCTTGTTACATTTTGTCTTCTGTGTCATCTCCACTGTTTATACAGTTGGTCTTGTATTTTTATTAGATCCGTTCTTGAATTATCGTGTCTACTTCCTGAGTAGTGTCCTCTGAAGCAATGTCTTATGACAATGTGGTCAAGGTAGAGCAAGTAATTTCCAACACCTGCTTAAAGATCATTTACTGACTCTCTGACGATCTAATTTGAGTTAAAGTCAAGAGAGCATGGAGCAATAAGAGATACAGTTGTTCACTTTGTCTCTGTGAAGTGGCTTCTATAAACATCTGAACAGAATTCTTCAACACTGAAGTGCTAGGAAAGCATTTCCGTCTAAACAATCTTAATCCAAGTCTGGAGCTCTACTTAGCCACAAGTTGGTTGGGTCTGCAATTTCTGGAGTTACCGTAATTAAAGTATGTAACTACTTCTATCTTAAAAGTCCAGTTGGATTACTGGCACCTCGAAGTGGACCATAGGCTGGACGCAGAGCTCCTGTAGAAGAGCCAACAATGTCTGCGTTAGATGTGACTGGAAAGATCACAGTAAACGCGGTCCAACACAACACAACGTTCAGTCAGAGTTAGTCTTCCTGCAAATGTGATCTCTCTCTCTCTCTCTGCACATGCAAACTTAAAACCTGTGAGTAAAGCCAATTACTAAAACTTTTTTAAGGTGTGCCAATTGGCCTGTCACCTGTTAGATTCAAAAGACTGCTGGTGCAGCAATGATTCAGCTATGCCACACAAATCTAATGGAGGAGAAGTAAAAGGAATTCAAATGTTTCACCTTTCAAATGGTTAAAAAAACCCCATTAACATTCCAAAGTATAAAACATCTGACATTGCTCAGACGTCTCCATCATAATTTCTTTTTTTTTTTTTTGCATTGCTTCTTTTTCCTACCACATAGGACACAATTTGTATGCTGTGAAAAATATTACAGTGACATGTGAAGGGAATACTCACTAAATCACAGAACAAGAGAGAAAAGCGATGGAACCAGATGGCCTCTGATCTTTTTTACTCTGTCACCAATGCTTCAGACCCCCGGAGGCCCATAAAACTGCCGCCGTTTTACAGTCGCATAGATAAAATAATGTTGCAAATCTCAACTATTGTACTACACTCTGTGTGGAAAATACCCTGATTCAGCTAATGGTCCAGCAGCAGAAAAAAACTCTGCTCCTTTTTTTTTAAAGGTTCCCACTCATTACATCATAATGTAATGAATGTCAGAGGATGATGAAAGTGATCCACAAATCTATTTGAAATAGAAATCTTTGGCCCACTAATACATTCAAAAAGATGAAAGTAGATGAGATATTTCTTGGGAATACAATGAGAGCAGATGCTTTGGGGTGGGATGGGATACTGTGTCCATTATACTTTCAATAAATGGATATTCTTTGTGCATACCAGAAAGGGAACGCATACCCAGTCACATTTTTATTTATTAGTATTTCGAAGAGTTGGTTTGGCGCCTTACAGTTTTTACGTTCACGATTGCGTTCTCACTATGTATTTATCAGAAGGCAATATTTAAAATTTTAAATATTTTAGGATTTTAAATATTCCTAAAATATTTAAGGAGCATTGTAGGAATATTTTTCCTAAATATTTTAGAAATATTTAGGAATATTTTGAATTTTTCCTAAATATTCCAAAAATAAGAAATTCAGATTACACAGAGGGCATCATCAAAAACCTGACAGTTGACTTACAAACAAAAGTAAAAAGAACACGGTGCAAGAAATGCAGAAAATAGTAATTCACCAAAACACAGAGTTGAAGAAGGCACCCATCCGTCTAGCTGTGCTCTTCATATCTAGAATCGGGTCAGGGGTTGCAAGGCCCAGGACATCGATTTCCCTGGTACCACTTTTCAGCTCATTTCAAGGACAGAAGGGATAAACAGTGTCTTATGTTCTGGGACCCAGGAAGCATCCAGATTGAAAGTGCCACACTTAACTATAAGGCTTCTCTCATCTGGTGGAGATCCTTAGCTTATCTCTAAGGCGTGCCACACTTACAGACTAAATAAAGGAGGTTTGTTCCGCACTCTTGTTTCCAAGACTTGGTCCTTTTGGTCATAATTTGGGCTGTTAATGAAGAAGTATGCAAATTTTTGAAAAAAAAAAAACAAAAAACTTTTTTTCTTTTTTTCCATATTTTATAAACACTATCACTATGTTGTGACACTGGTATGAGACAGACAATCTGAAAAAAAAAATCAAGCTCCTCTGCCTTCTCCCTGCTTTCATTTAAACAACAAATCAAAGCCCGGAGGAGGGTCTTAGCGCTGTCAGTCACCCTTCTGTACATGCTTCTTACATCCCCTCTTTGTTGTCTGCTACATTACAGCTGGTTCATCACGACAACGCAGGCTGCCATGAATGCTCCAGCTAGTTAGCGTGGCCACAAATGACGGCAGATAAATGGTTTTCCTGGACTGGTTAGTCTCTTCTCTGCCGTTAGTACATTTAGCACCACATTAGGTTGAGTGATGGCACTAAGACACTCCTTCTGGCTCTTCTGGTTATTTTTGACCAGAAGCAGTGCATTTCTTTAGTCAGCTATTGTAGTACTGGGGGATGGTGGAGGAGCCTAATCTTTTTACAGATTATGTCTCGTATTGTACTGTCATGACATGGACACAGATATGTACAAATACGTAAAAAACATATTTTTGTAAAAGTTATATGAGCTTCAACGGTTGATCTAAAAAGTTCAACGTGTTAATATTTCATAATGCAGAATAATCACATTTCCTAATTTTTTTCTCTTTTTTATGTGTAAGCCTCCCTCCCATGGAAGGTTACTTAGTTCATAGTAGTGCATTACATGGTTTTGCACTGCACTCAACAATGCAGAGTGTGTTTAGTCAGAGAGATGTGCGAGGAGGGTCAGACTAGTGTACTGTGTAGAAAATTTCACTTTAAAAAACACTGTGGTAGACACTTGGATTAATCCAAGGTTGTAGATAGCCCACTTATATTGCAATGATGAATTATCCTTCCACTGAAGCACAAATGAAATATTAGCACTTCTACATTACGTTTGAAACAAAATGCCTTCTTCTAAACCTTCCTGAACATGAAAAGAACCAAGACATTTGGTTTGAGCTAATAAAACAATTATTTTATCGTCTCAATTATAGCTTTATTGCATTTTTATAGTGTATATAAAAATTCTTTTTATTTTTTACATTAGCATTTTCATAGAGTTAAGAACAGTAATTAATTGTGATTAATCACAGTGCTAGAGTGTGATTAATCTGGTCACATTTTTTAATAAGTTGACAGCACTAGTCATAATACAAGTTTCATGTATAGAGAGGTAAGTTGGGAGCGTTTTGCTTCCTCTATGGTCTTTTTTCACCACAACAGACCGGAGCAATGCTTGTATTGCGTCAGGCAAGACCACAGTCCAAATATTTATCCCGTTCTCCATCCTGCCATCATCTCGCAACAGGACAACAAGATGCTTTAGCTCCTTTTCTGGACCCAGAGGCTCACACCCTACCCAGAAATAGCAATTCATCTTTTTCTGGTTGGGAACCATTGCTTTAGAAGAGTGAATCCCTGTCAGCTCACATTCCCCTGTAAACTGTTCCACTGCACGCTAAAGGCATTGGCTTGACAATCCTAACAGTACCAAATCACTGGCAAACAGAAAACATGAAAGCCGAACATTCCCTTACCAGCTTTCTATAGCTACACCTTGAGGTTCTGTCAATGAACTCCTAAAACTGGACTGTTGAGAAAGGGAAGCCCCTCGCTTTGTTCAGTCTCCAGCTCCTTGTTTCCTTCCCTGTCAGAATTATTTCAAAAACATGTTCAGAAACCTTCTTCAATCCCACAAAAAATAAAATACAAACTCTGATTCTAAGTTCTTATAATCTGCTCAGCAAGTCCCTGAAGGTGAAGATCTGGTTCGATGTTTCACTGCCGAAAAAGCAGCACAGCACCTTATAAATCTGAGGTGAGTCTATTGGCCTGAGCCTTCTTCCCAACACCCTGAAGGGAAGCTGAAAAGTGTGTTAAAACACACTCACTTAAAAGGCCAGGCACATTATTCCAGTTTGATACAGATTAGGTGTTGTCCCAGTCTGCCATGTGACTTTGAAACCCCCAATGCCGTCAGAGCAGGAGTCTGCAACCTTTAAAAGCCAAATAGCTATCTTTTGCCCTCAGTCCAGCTAAATAAAACTGGTTTAGAGCCATGAATATAACATGACTTTTTGAAAATAACAAGTTATAATTTTTTTTAAATAAATATCTACTACAGGAAATATGTTGTAATTTTTAAAGAATGACTATTTCCCCCTATTTTAAGGTTTTGATATAAAGAAAAACACAAAAAAAATGTCAAAAATATGGTGGCTACGTTTTCTTATGGGATGTTATTTGTATATGTCGAGCCTCATAAGAAAAATAGATCTAAATAAAAAATTATACAATAAAAGGATACCAGAATTATCCCATGGGAAAAAAAACTATTTGCTAAAAACTTCAGTATTTATGTATAATTTTTAGTCAAAGTAATAAAGAGCCACTGTGGAAGGTCCAAAGAGCCGCGTGCGGATCTGAAGCAGACCTCTTGGAACATCTTTAAAATCTTTGGTCACAGCATTTGGTTATGTAGTACCAAGGTGTGTGTCGAACATTTCAGTTTAGTTTAAACAAAGAAAATATTCAGGGTGAAAAATAATGTCAGGGAGCAGCAGTAAGGCGTTTAATTGTATTTTCCAGTTTTAATTAAAAGCTTTTGAAGACTCTGTGAATGGACCAGGAGTCACAAAGACGCTGCTTTTAAAATGGGCAGAATCTTATTAAACTTAGAAGCCATTTACAGATTTTTCATCTTTGTTAACTTCTAGGTGAAAATCATGATTCACTTTCCATTCTTTGAATATGAAACTATCCACTTTGAACTTTTAAATCACATATTCATAGTGAAAAAGCAGCACTTTTTCATCAACTCGGTGCAAAAGTAAGTGTTTCAGACTTTTAACAACTGGGGAAGTTCAACTTTAATCACAGAGTGTGAAGTACACGCGAGCTGCACTCAGATGGTCTGATTTACCTTTTCACATTTCATTTTTCAGCATGTTCCATCTGGAGTTGTCAGTAATTAGCATATGCTGATGTCTTGAATGTAAAGCTCTGCAGATCTGCCACAATCAAAGCTTCATTCCCTTTTGAATTTTTAATAAACAATACATTATTTACATTTCATTATTGTGCTGACATGTTCTTTTGATCTTGATCCTCCAACATATGGATCATGAGTGGCGCATTACAGGAAGTCACTTTTTTTTTAATGAGTCTTGCAAAAATAGACAATCGTAATTAACACTGATCCTTCCCTACAGTTTGGCTGTTCCATTCTACAGTTCTTCGTGAAAATGCCAGAAGCAATCTGTACTCTCCTATGATGTTTAAATTTAGAAATTTTTACTGCATAATGGTGACAAATATGGAGAGAGGCTCCTTTTTTCTTCTGTCTTTGGAAAATGATCTTTGTTTAGGTTAGGAGGAGACTTTTCTGATAATAAATAACTCGTAATGCTTATATTTTGTCACTTTAGCACATATTAGTTGTTAACGAGGTGGATGGTGACAGTTTTAGCAAACTATGTGTGAGATTAAACACATAGTCTTTGTGTGTTACTGTTTTTGTAAACGTGAAGTTATTTTTATGTTAAAGGAACATTTTTTTCTGCATGTACCAGTTGCGTTCCTGTCCTGGTTTAAAGTTTCAAACTCAAATGTTTCCTTAAAGCTGTAAAGTTTTTTCAATCATGGGGCATTACTTTTATGCGATGCTGCGTTTGTCTCAGTGCGTACTGAACAATCCATGGTCATAAGAGAAAATCTGTCTTGCATTAATATTTCTGAAGAACACTGGTGTGTAAAAGGTGAATTATCTTTACACCCACAGGCAGTACCTGTACAGTCAGAGCATCCAAGTTAAAGCACATGGGGCTGTAAGTTAAAAAAATTCTTTTCACGAACTCTGTGCCATGCTTGTTCAGCGTTTTACTCAGTAGCTGGGTATTTCAAAAATGTCTAAATACTTTGGACTCCACTATTCTTACCACATTGTTGTTTGGTAACACGCTGATTTACAAAGGAAGTCTGTCTCCTGAGCTAAGTGAAACCAGGAAAGATATGAGGACTGGCAGCCTGAAAAACACATGCAATACTGAGTCATGAGCTTTGTCATATTCTACATTTTACAGGAAAGATACTCACTGAGAAGGACATGAATCATAGCAAAGCCATAAAAAAAAGCAACAGCTGAGAGTATCCTGACATTTTTAAGATAGAGTGTTCCCTACTTGAATTACAGTGAAGAGGTATTTATGCTTCCACAGGTTTTCTGTCACATTTAACTCGGGTTCATATCAATGAAAGTGTCAAATGATGATTCAGTTTATTAAGAGAAAGAGGAATCAAAACCATACTGATCATTTGTAAAAAAAAAAAAAAAAGCAATTGCTTCCATAAACCTAACTGCTTGTGCCACTCTTAACTGGCAATTGATGTTCTACGACGCAATGGAAGAATGTATGTCCACTCTTCTTTGCTAATTTGTTTCAGTTTCTCCATATCTGAGAGTTTCCAAGAAGGGACAGTCACAGTTTAATTGGTTATAAATTAAGATTTGACATTGCTTCGGATCATTATCCTCCTGCAGAACCTAAACACACTTGGATTTAATGTCATGAACTGTGTGATGAACATTGTCCTTCAGGATATTCTAGAGAGCAGAATTTATTATTCCGCTGATTACAGCAAAGGTTCTAAAGTCTTAAAGGCTGTCATACTCCTGTCAAAATGTTAAAACAAATATTTTCCAGACATAAATAATGCATTTTATGTTTTTTTGGAAATGTGCCTTTCTGGTTTTGTTTGTGAACAGAATAATCAAATTTTCACCTGGGGCTTCTTCTATTTTTGCAGTCTCTTTGTTGAACCAGCAGGGCTTTAGAGGTTGCTCTGGCTTCTTTTGTGACATCTTGTCAATTTGTGGACAATGGCTCTCACTGTGGTTTGTTGGAGTTCCAAAAACATTAAAAATGTCTTTGTAACCTTTCGAAGCTGATAGATTTCAATTACTTTCCCATCTTCCCACCTGTGCCTGAATTTGTTTAGGTCAACATGACATGTTGCTTTTTCAGATCCTTTTCACTCCGCCTTGTCAGTTCCGTTTAACTGATTTATTGATTCTGCATGTTTGGCAGTATCCAGCCTTAGTTGTGGTCGGTGAAATAGGAAAGAAAATGTGGTTTATTGCAGTTATTTATAACTTAACCACAAACTTCTATTGCACAACAGGTCAAGCTTATTTGACCTTATGCAAAATGTCTTTTAAAGTGTGTAAAAAAATGTAAGTGAACAACACCTTTCTCATGGCACTGTATGTATTCAATTGAATGCATAATAATCCTTTACATATATTTTAATTGGGAAACTTTAACTTAATTTATCTGTGGTATGTTTTTACAGACTACATGTCTAATGCACTGCAGTCAAATATTGTATAGGTTTATCTTCAAATCTTGTCAAAGTGAAATAAACTGTTCAGTGAATGAGTTCCAGTGCACAATAGTGGGACTTCAGTGATAGTTTTCATGCATTTGTGTGGAACCAACATGCAGAGAGCTAACAGGAAGGGATCACCACACACAATCAATGTGTGCTTTGAATTGAATGTAACCTTAGCTCACTTTGTGGAAGATGAGAACATCAGTCACGTTATGTTCAGCTTCTATGAAACAAGAACAACAAGAACAAAAGGTTATGTGGTTTCTACTATGTGCTACCATGTGAATAATTTGTGACCACTGAGAGTAATAATCAAACTTTCCAATATTCCACTAATGGTTAAAAAAACCATTTGGCTATGGGCTTAGCACATAGTTTAGAATCATTCACAGTTGAAGGAGACTGTTGGGTAGAAATCATTTAAACTGTTGAAAGACAAATCTTCCATCGACCTAAACAATTTACAATCATATTCTTTTTGCATTTCTTTGGCCCACACCATTGTTATTTTTGAGCAGAAGCTGTCCTTTAACTCACTAGAATGCCTTAATTCATCCCTGAAACTTGGAGGGTGGAGAATTGCAACTTTCCATTATTTTAGGGTCCAAATAACTTTCTTGAAAAGCCTCCAGCTGATCCAAAGGGCTGCAGCAGGGGTTCTGAGTTGAACTACATCATAAATCTGCTTTTTTTAGCAGCTCCTCATGTGCTCCCTAAATACCAGAATAGATCTTAAACACTTCATGGAAGTATATTTTTCCAAAAAAGCACTTTGCTTTCGGAGTGCATACTTGCTTGTGGTCTCTAAAGTTTCTAACTGTAAAACGTCCATGCACGCTTTCATGCTACTATTTTATGTCACTAACTATGTGGCACTCTCTCGTTCTCTCACCCACAGTTTGTGACTTTTTGCTCTGTGATTGTTTTTTTTATCCAAGTCATGATGATGGGTTTTTCCCCGTGGGCTGCTGACAAAGGAGGAACTGTCCTTCAGTATTAGGGAAAGATAATCATCAACAACAACAAAAAAATCATTTAACCAATGATTAGTTTCTAAATAGCTTAATGTAGCCCTGCTCTGTCCTCAATAAACTAACACCCATATGGTTTGTGTCAGAGCTTTTCTTTTACTTTCCTGACTATGTGTCTGACTCACCCTCCAAAACAGAAAGTAATAAAATGGAGTTTAAATGTTGGATCATGAATACATAATCAGTCATTGTAGTTAAAAGTCGAACAAGAAAGTAAAAGACAAAAATGTGCTGGCTTTCTGTATTTTATTCACCTTAAAACTGGTAGGAACCTGGCTTTGTTTCCAACCTTGGCAGTGATGCTAAGACTAAATCTTCTATGCCAACTGATAGAAGAATGAACTGGCCAGAGAACAGTCATTGCATTCATTGACTTTCAGCCATAAACTGTGATGACCGGATTGCCTTAAGGAGATTCTTCTGCAATTGACCCATGAAAGTAATAACAGTCTGGTCCAGATCCAAAGCAACCTCTTTGAAGAATTAACCATAAAGGTGAGTGTGCTCTAAGGAGACATGGTCCCTCCATCCCTGTTGTCATCAAAAGGAAAGCGAAGGTTTGACACAAATATGTTCGTGTTATTATTTTGGTGAAAAAGTATTCACTTTTAAACCAAAAATCGACCAAGTTTGCCCTGGATGTCTATACACAATTCAGGCATTGTTTAGATGAAGGCTAATGATGGCTACATTTAAAAACGGAAAAGAAGTCTGAGCAGCTGTCACACAAAGAAAACAGACAAAACCATTTGAGGTCCAGGCCACTGCAACAGATCATAAAGTGTTTTAAAAAAAAAAGAAAAACATTGTAGAAACATCCACTGGCATCTGTATGGCTGCTATAGCTGTTGGCTAGGGATCAAATAAGAAAACTTAATAGCAGAGATCTTCGACTCTAGTCCTGCATCTTTAAGCTGGTTCAGTACTCCTGAGTAAGATTGTGCAACGACTCTCTCAGCATCCTATCACATTTGACGAACTCCTACTCATCACCTATTTAATTTGATTCAGAATCATATACATGTAAAAACTACAGCACACTGGTTCAAGAAGTTTAAAAGCCATGGCATATTCGTAATAATGATAATATTCTTCTTCTTATTTTGACAAATGATGAATTTTCCCCTGCTTTGCATTACAAGATGAGTACATCAGAATAATAATAATGTTGTTTTTCTTTAGTTTTGCTGATACTTAAAGGGTAATTCTGTCTAGTTTTGAACTTGGATAAAAACAGATTAAATTCATCCTTTGAATGAAAATTGTGTTGTGTCCCTGTCGTGCTGAAGTTGCTCATAAAGTGTTTATTGGTGTCTTTTATAGCTGTGAAGGCTTTTTTAAGAGATACCAATATATTAGTGGGTTCAGTTTTGCATTGGGTTTATTCTCACTCAAATCTTTAATCTGTCTGTAAAATACTCAAATTACATCAGTCAGTAAAATACAGACTGATGTGAATCAGTGATGAGAAATACTTGCCATCAGCACAGCATGCTGCTGTGAGTCATTACTCTGTGGCGAATGGCTTCATTTTAATTCATGTACTGTCTGCAATATTTTTCTCCCCACCAGACTGACAGATTGTAACAGATTTTTCCCAGAAAATGAATAATTACAGATATTATCATATAAACGTGATTGAGAGAAAATAAACATGCTTCAATATTTTTTTTTTCAAATTTCAAGAAAAAAACAACTTTTTAACATGAAATGTTCACCCTAATTGACAAAAAGGACTGAGCATATGTCATATATTTAAAAACAATGTGAACAGAGTTGCTGTTAAACTCATCTGAGGGACTGATTTATTTTTTACGGGTTTTTCCTGTATGTTGTAATTTATTGATCTCTGACATCATTGTCTTGCAGTCACAACAACTAGTTCAAAGGTATTTTCAGACACTATTTCAACTTCTGCCTTCAGTTAAATGTAAATTATTCAAAGGTTTTGCAAGCCTCTCTTGCAAAAATGTATTTTCCAAACCTGCGCAGTATTTTGAATGTAGAATGAGAGATACATTTAAATGCAGCCATTTAAAAAGGGTGAACTTAAGACAAGTTAAAAAGGGTAGAAACAAATCAAAACAAAGTCAACCCTGAAACACAAGCAGATGGCCTGGTAATGGGAAGCAGGCTGGCCTTGTTGCTAAGTGACAGGGGCTAAGAAGAGAGTCCATAGTTTTGGCCGCGGTTTTGCAGGAAAAACACTTCTCCTCCCTAGTCTGAGCCACCCTTTTTCTCCATAGTGCTGTGGTTCTGACGCTAGTGGGGAAGGATGGAAGGCAGGCCTAACCAAATGAGAAACAGACACTCTTCACCCCAGTATTGCCTATTTCTCCCTGTGGCTTTTTTTTTTTTTTTTAAAGAATTCTATCCAAAAATAGATTTGGGGCTCGCGTGCCATTGGGTTTTGAAACCTTTTTTTTTTTTTTTTTTTTCCCCACTCCCTCTAGTCACGCAAGTAGCCTGGCAAGATCTCGAAGAAAGAGCAGGGGAAAAAACACAACTCATGAGAGACATGAAGATCATAGGGGTGGGGGAGTCTCTTTGAAGAATTTGGCGTACGGATCATGTTAAGCTGAGGATGGGATGCTTTGGACCTTGGCCATCTGTTGAAACAACAAGAAGCAGAGACTTCCGTGCAAGCTTCAGGTATGAGGTGTTTATAGGTAATCCAAGCATGAGTGGAAAGACACTGCTCTGCTTCATGTGTTTAATGAATGGAAGCCTGGGTTTCACCACACAAGAGTCTGTTCCCTACTAAAGCACAAATGCAAAGATTCCCATGCCCTCTCTGTGTATGGGATGGATGTCTGCCGCTTATTTTTATCTTTTCACAAGTCTCTTCATATAAAACCTCATCAAAATGAGAACACCACCTTGGTTGTAAAAATGAGACGTACCCTTGACACCTTGTTAAATGCTTTTAAAAGTCCGTTTTGGTTGAGTCGCTATAGAAAATACCTTTAAACATAAGGCAGAGAGAGTGACGCACAGCCAAAGCATCTTCTGTGCAAGTCATGTTAAAACCATTGCATTCTTGTTATTGTCATTTTTCCAGCAAAGCTGGAATGCTGTTTCTGATTAGCAGGGGTATTCCTTGGAAGACCTTCGTAAGAGTTGTGACCATTTTCTTTCAACAAATGTTATATGCAAAAACATAATCTGGCCACTGCTCTTAATCCTAAACTGCAGTCACTCTGTAGATTCTGTTACTTCTCCAGGTATGTAACTGATAGACCGATTCATCCACAGTATTTTATTGTTCCATTGAGAACAGGGACCACACATGAGAGAGTTAGTGCTAGTCTTTACTAAAGTGGACCAGAAAGTGGATCCCAATGATTGAGGAATTGCACTTCTCAGTCTAGTGTTGTAAAGGAAGTTGTAACTTGTCAGTTGTTAGATCTGGGAACAGTGAGACTTTCCTGGCCTTGGGACAGGTAGTAATTTCAATACTCACTGATTTTGCAAACGGCTACATTTGTCCATCCCTTAGGAGACCAAGATGAGCAGCATCTGGAAACCGTACTTGTTATGGCCAATGGATTTTATGTTCATTGTGTCATGGTTTATGGGTTTTGCTCTATGTGTCATGATCCTTGAGATTTTCTTGTTTTGTGTGGAAGTCTGGATTTTTCCACTGTATTTATATGTTCTGTTTTGTGGTTACGTTTATTTTATGTGTTATTATGATATTGCTTTGTGCACCTCTGTTTTTTTCTCCTCCTGTTTCTGTTTACTGTTTTGTTAGCTGACTCCCCACACATGCAGTTTGTTAGATGATTAGCCCTGACAAGAACTTAGTACTTTTTGTTGTTGCCAGCATGTCATCAATGTTTCATGAGTGAGCTGTTCTTTGTTCCAGTCTTGTTCCGTTGTTTGTCGGTGGATTTAGGATGTTATAGTCTGCTTTTTAGTGTTGTAACTATTTTGATTCTCAGAATAAAAAAAATTTTTAAAAATCAGTTTTTTGGGGGGGTGTAGCAGGGGGGGCTATTCATCCTGCTGCCTCTGCTCATGAGTCTGCATTTGGGTTTTTCTTTGTCAAGTACACATGCAACCCACACCGTTTGCCAATACTAAAGGTTTGTTTAAAAGTTCCCATTAAACTGACAAACAATACTCTGGGAAAGTCCAATGAGGTCACAACAAACCAGAGAAAAAGAGAGCTGCTCAGGTTTTAGAAAATGTGATGGAATAATGAGGAATGCCATTCAAGTGGTCTGCTATCAGGTGATCGGGAATGATGTGAGTATCTAAGCGCGTAGCCAAGCTCTTCAACACAACAAACTTGCGTTTCTCAAGAAGTAGAATTTCCACGAAAAGCTTATACAAGACATTCAAACTCAACATGTGGTTTGAGCTAGAATGAATTGCGGCAGCTTTTAAAGTTGTGACGCTCGTTGTGTTGCAATAAAAAGACAATGTTGCATCCATTTGGAAGTGTGCAGCGCAGGTACCGGAGCAAAATTACTCAACATGCATGAAATGACTTGAGCAGCATATTCCTTGATCAAAGTGTGTAACTGATCAGCATGGGTAGCAACACTCACTTCTCCAACAGGTTTAAGGATTTCAAAGAATGAATGTTTGTTCTGTGGAAAACAGCTTTAAGCATGAATATCATGAACATAGAAAGCTACACAAACCATTGCTTCACTTGCTTGCTCACATTACTGAGAAACTGAAAAATAAACATCAATAGCAATGTTTATTTGTAATGTAAAACCAGCAGAAGTACCATATCTGTATTGTTTCAACAATAAAGTTTACCACAGCTCGCTCATAGTTTACGAAAGCTAGCTCACAGTGCCTCAAAAACCATTAAAATACCCATTTAGTCATATTACAATCAAAAATATCAATTTACTTCACAGGCACTTTTGTGATAGACCAACACAAATCAGTCCATTGTCATGAGGTGCAAGAAAAGTGGTGACTATTTTTTACATATCTGAAAAACTTGGCATGGACTTCCATGCCAAGTTTGCTTTACTTTCACTCTTAGTGAAAGTAGAGCAAACTTTCACTAATAGTTGTTTTGAGGTATATCTCTGCCAGTTTTAAATATCTAGAAAAGGGCAGTTTTTGATAAATTTACTTTCCAAACTAGTCCAAGCTCTGTCAGAATGGATAGAAAGCAGTTTTTTGCATCGTTTTTTTCTAACATTTTGTCTTGTGTACCGCTGCTCACACCTCCCCCTTGCTCTTTGCTACACTGCTCCAAGTTTACTACAACAGAGTCTACCATGAATGCTCAGGCTAATTAACATGGCCACCAATAACGACAGATAAAAGTCTTCCTGGAACAATAAGTTGTATCCCTGTCATTAACACATTGAGCAGAGTGTACACAAATGTGACTGACTGCACTAAGACCATCCTCCTGCCTTTGGTTGGTTGTTTGCCGTGTCCTTCACATCGTCTTCTAGGCACGGTCAACAACACATCTAAAGATTTTCTGTTAGTAATAAGCACAATTAATACTTTTCATTTTGACAGATTCCATGAGCCTGCTAGCTACTTCTCCTGTTATTCTGTTTAGATGAGCGAACATGTGTTGGCAAATTTTCAGTATTCCTCAGTTTTGGATGATCAAGTGGGCAGTGGTCCATGAAATATTCAAAGCTAGAAACCTGTCCGGTAACACTTTATTTGACGGGGTGTGCATAAGACTGACATGACACTGTCAAAAACATGACATAACACCTGTCATGAACATAAAGAAGTCTTTATGATTGTTTATGACAGTTGTCATGAAGTGTCATTCGGTAAATAATGACACTTTTAATGCAAAGTTGCTCTAAACGTTGCATTGAAAGTCCATTAAAAGTGCCAGCTTTGCATTAAAAGTATCATTATTTACCAAATGACACTTCATGACAACTGTCATAAACATTTATAAAGACTTCTTCATATTCATTACAGATGCTATGTCATGTTTATGACAGTGTCATATCAGTCTTATGCACACCCCGTCAAATAAATGTCCAAAATGTAATCTCTGACCTGGACAGTGTGTCCCTTGGTCTTCAGAGTGCTGCTCATTCATTCAAGATGGCCTGCACAGAGCAGCTGTATTTAGATTAAACACACAAAGGTGAACATTTTATACTAATAAGGTGACTTCTGAAAGTAATTGGTTGCAGTTGATTGTATTCAGTGGTGTCAAGGTAAAACAAAGATGAATACAAATGCGCACCACGTTTTTTGGGCATTTTCTTTGTTTAATTAAATAAAATTCACCATCAGTTTGTGTTGATCGACCATATAAAATCCCAATAGAACAAATAATTTTGTGATTGCGTGACAACTTAAAAAAGTACTTTGTCAAGGCAAGGTATAGTGGTTGTATTTTATTATTATTTTAAAAATCATTATTTCATGGATCTCTAACCTTGAGGAATACAATTTTTAAAACACAGGCATGACAGCAGTGACAAATCACTGAAAGCCACAACAGTGAGCATGAGCAAAAGGGCAGCCTGGCACTGAAGATTGCATGCTAAATGCAAACCTTTGTGTATTGACTTTGTGTTGATGGGAAAATGATAGACTTCATTCGATTTACACGCAGCCTTTAATTTAAGCTTGGGTAATTACTTGCCTTTTGCCCTCTTACTCATATCAACTGAGCTCTGTTGTAAATACACTGACTTCTGATGCCAGATTTGGACCACAAAACTTATTTCATAACCTGAGCCTGTTATGGAGCTATAGCTTGTCTGTATCCTCAAATTGCTACTAGATTCTGTTTACTTTGCCTTGCTGAAGTAAACCAATATATCCCAACTTGTTGAAAATGTATTTTCTTACTTTTGTTTTAGGACGCAGCCTGCAGTGAGGTGTTCAAGAGCCACTTCTTTCTTGCTGGTCATATTTGATGGCGAGTGAGTTTCGGAATGGAGAACTTATAAAAGCTTAAATAATAAATATCTTTTGAGAAATCATCAGTAGGAATGAAACTGGATGGTTTTACAACTTTTTTTTTTTTTTTTTTTTTTACAACAATCTTTTTTCCACCACAAGTGAACACACCATACTTAAAGGGGACCTATTATGCTGGTGGGTCTTTCATTTTATGGTTTGCATGAATGGGAGTTATCCACAACTACATAATTTCCTTTTTGGGATCAATAAAGTGTGTGCGTGTCTGTCTGTCACATTTAGCTTGTTCTTATGTTCTGCTTCTGAAAACAGTCCAAAACACACTGAATGTTCTAAAAACACCCACACATTTTTGGTAATAAGTTAATGTTTTTGTTTTATTTTTGGTGTATGGATTCGGCATTATGACTGACATAAAAACCCAAGTTCACATTGTGGAATAAAAATGCTTAGATATTTCTAGGCCATCAGTGTGAGCTTGGAAAGATGCAACAGAGGCAACAATGAGATATCAAGAACTTTAATCAGGCACTTTTTCCTTAAAACATCATTCAGGACAAGTTTAGACTTGATATGCAGTATTTTCTGTTACGTTTTCTCTTCAATACTGACCGTAAACGAAGGCAGATGACAATTTTTTTTCAACATCTGTTAAATAAAAATGTTACATAAAGCAAGGTGCCTTCATTCAGTTAAATATGTAGTGCTTCTTTTGTCATGGTCAGGATATTCTAACATTCCTGTAAATAATTTATCAAGCCCCTCTTTTTCTGGGCCTGTTTTAATAAGGTTACAGTTAAATGCTAGATGATAACATAACTATAAAACTGGCAACTAAGTAGGGGAACTACGAAGTTAAAGAAATAGACTTGAACATGTTTTGTTCTGTAAAAGCCAAAAGCACATTATCATCATCATGAAGATGATCAGATCTCTGCGTAAAACAAACTGAAGCATTCCTGCTTGAAGATCAAACATCAAAAATTTTAAAATTTGTTAGTTGACGATGAAAAGTTTAAATAATGTACACAAAGACTTACCAGAAAAAAAAGATATGTCCCAAATTAGAGTAAAAAAATGGCCCTGTTGTGTTTTTACCAGTACAAAAAAAAAAAAAAAAAAAAAAGTTAAAGTAGCAGAATTGCTTACATTTTCTGGAATGGTTCTGCTGCTGACAGAGTAGGTGATTTTCCATTTTTCACATACCTGCTTAACAATTCTCACAATATAACATGAAAAACAGTAAGGCTTAAAGTGATAAATTAAAGCCGTTGCTCTTAATGTACAAGAAAAATGGGTGTCATGTTCTCCTTTCCTTTGTACAGTTTAAAGGAGCGTGTGTTAAGGACATTTCAGCTTTTCACATTCATTATTATCAGTTGAACAGATGATCACAGAACACTGTTTTTTCTGACTGATGTTTCTCATTTAGGAAAGTAAAGAAGTCTCTTCTACTACAAATATTTACAGTTATCTCATACAAAAACCTAAACTCATAAAACCTTGATGAGGAGCTTCATTTGAACCACGAGGTTGAGAATATGTACAATGTCACCAACATACAGTACGGACATACAGTACAAGCTACAAATATACAGATATATTCTGGTGTGTTCTACCCCTTGACACTTTAATGCTTTTGACAGAAACCACATGTAAGTACAAAAATATAGACAATTACTTTGTACAAAATATTGACATCATGTATAAATCTCCATCTCAATGTGCAAATTAACACTGATCAACAAAATAAAAATACATAAAACACACAAGCACACACAGAAAGGCATAATCCTTTTTGGCCTGTAAATGATGTTTTGTCTCAGAAAGCACCACAGCTTCAACTTTTTGGTCTGAATGTAACACTGTGTACTTGTTCTCTTGAGAAACACACCAGAAGAGAGCTTAGCATTTCAAGTTGCAGCCTATGGTCCTACAGTAGCACAAGTTTTGAACAGCAGTGGCTGGGTTTTAATCCAGCAGTTTAACATTTAAATCTGCAGATCTGCCTCCTCGCTGTGTTCAAAACTGTGCTCAGTGGTGCTGATCAAGGAGGCAGAGGGCCCCTGTGAGACACTGAAGGGTGTAACTGCAGGAGAACGAGCTGCCAGCGGCGACAGAGATGGGGAAAAACTAGGAGACATTGCGACCGAGGAGATGGAGCCCTCAGCGCTGATTGGAGATCTTCTTAATGAGGCCAAGTGAGAGAAAGTCCTCGATATAGCAGGCTTTGGAGGTACAGTTTTGGCCCCAGGGTGGGCCACAGAGGTTATGAGAGGCGGAGGGTCAATCCTTGACTCCGCTTTTGCTTTATGATGAAATGACCTGCGGGAATGAGGAGGAGCAGTTTCATCTTTTAAACGTGCTATTTCTGTAAAAACGTTAGCTAGGGGTTGGAACTGGGGGCACCAGTTAAGAAGGTAGTCCCAGTTGTAGCTGCCCCTCAGCTCTTCATCACTGGCCACAATGGCTGTAAGGGAACCGTCCACAGGAGGCTTCCCGTCCTCTGGGAAGGTATAGTCTTTAGGCTGGGAGATGCTGAGTCCTCGCCCGACACCCACATACCCACCCCGTTCATCCCTGTACACTGGCACCTGGCCAGCTATTAAAGTACTATTTGTGCTGCTCAGTTTCTTTCCTTTAAACCAGTCTAAAGGTGGTTCGCAGGAAACATCTGACAGCTGATCAGCATCCTGCTGAATTCCAGAGTCTGGACCTCTGGCAGATATACGCTCCTGCATGGAGGAAGAGATGCTTGACACTCGAGGATATTCATTAATCATTCGGATCTCGTCATCCTCTGCTGCCTCTGCAGAGCCCCGGCCACTAGAATGAGACGGATCCAGGGATCCCCCACGAGTGTATGGACCCCCAACATTACCACTCTGATCAGATGCGTACCCAGGAAGTGCCTGATGGTATATAATTTCATTTGCTGCTAGTTTTGTTTCCTCAAAATTATGCAGCAGGGTTCCTGAAATTGTATTTCTTTTATGGGTTCTTTGCTCCCTTTTGTGACGTCGCAATCTCACAAAAAATAGTGCAACAGCAATTACTATTAGAATCATTATGGTCCCAAGTGAAACAGCAATGACGCTGACAAGCAGCATATTCATGTCTGTGTTAAGGCCAAAAGATGTATGGCTCACGTCAATGGTAACTTTGGCGACTGCTGTGCGAGAAGTCTCTAGAGGGCTGTGAGCGGTCACATCCAGAGTAATCAGGCGTATCTCTCTTTTAGATCGGCTCATATGCCTGGAGTTGCTGTCCATTTTTATAGCAATTTCTCCTGTTGATTCATTGACTTCAAAGTAAGGAGAGTTTTCCGATAACGAGTAAAGGACGATGCCATCCACACCTCCGTCTTCATCTCTAGCTTGTATTTTGCCAATGATCTGACCTTTCCTGGCCCCTTCTGGCACTTCAAATGAGAAGTCTGATGAGATGAAAACGGGATCATATTCATCCTCCCCGGTGACATAAACCTGTACTGTTACAGTGGAAGAATAATTGCCAGCATCCATGGCGACAGCTACAAAATGGAAGGAGTTGACCTTCTCAAAGTCAAATGTAGAGCGTGCCCGTACTTCGCCTGATGTTTGATTTATGAAGAAGTCCTCTTGTCTATCTTTAGAGGTATCTAACATGTAATACTTCAGCTGTCCAAAGACTCCCTTGTCATGGTCAACTGCATGCAACATGGTAACTAAGGCATTGGGGGGCTGGTTCTCCCTGACACTTGCAGTTACTGATTTAAGAGGGAAGAAAGGCCTGTTGTCATTTATGTCTTTAACCTCAATATTTACTGCGGTCAAAGCATAATGACCTTGACCATCGGTAGCCTGGACAACAATCATATGTGACAGCCGAGTTTGGCTGTCTAGAGGTCTCTGCAGCCTCAGTACTCCAGTCCAACGATCCACCTCAAACAGATGTGTCTCATCTCCTGAGCTTATGGAGTACTGCACCTCTCCATTGGGGGCAGAGTCTGGATCTGTGGCTGATAAATGCAAGATCTCCGTCCCCATTGCTGTACCTTCACTGAGCACAACACTGTAATCTGTTCGACTGAATGTCGGAGGGTTATCATTGGCATCTGTAACACTGATTAGGACGGGCACGCTGGAGCTTCGCTGGGGGATCCCCCAGTCAGACACCACAATAGTCAGGTTATAAGTTGGGACCACTTCAAAGTCCAGCTTTTCCACCAGAATCAGGCTGCCAACTGTTTGGAAACCCCGGCCCTCCAAGAAGTGCACACTGCTCTCAATCTGGAAGGTATTACCAGCATTGCCACTGGCGATGGCAAAATCAAAACCACAGTTTTCCCGGAAAAGGTCTCCATCCACAGCTTCTAATGTGAGAACAGTTGATCCAGGAAGACCATCTTCAGAGACAGTGGCTCTGTACTCCGACTGGTGGAAAACGGGAGCGTTGTCGTTAACGTCAGACACTTGGACCTGGACAGTGGCGATGGAGGACAAAGACGGAGAACCATGGTCCCGTGCCTCAATTGCCACAAGGATGGTGGGATATTCAAAATCCAGTTCTGTCTTCTGGCTAATGAAAAGAGTTCCTGCAAAAAAAGGGGATGTTTTTAATTAACTTTCAAAAAAAGTTGTTTATTGTAAACAACAGAGAGATTTCACTAGTCGTCACACCCTAAGATCCTTTTCACATTTGGTCATATTTCAAGCTCATGTTTGAATTAGTAATGGGACTCAATTAAAATTTTAATTGAGTTAATTTCAGGGTCTGTAATTAAAAAATTGCAATTAGTCACAATTTAATTGAAAGCCATATCTCAACAAAATAAGCAACATTTTCAATCCAGAAATACTTTTAGCTGCAATATTATTAAGGAAATGGACCCATAAGCTCAACAAAAAGAATATTTCTTGTTTTTGATCTGTAAAATAGGTTATTCAGCCACAAGTTTTGCATAGACTGCTATTATACCCATCCAGCTTTCCAAAAGTCACTTAATTATAAGAGATCTATGAATCATTTTGCAAAGCACTCCAGCTACTAACTACTCAAAAAACAAAATAGCAATAATAAATATCAGGACTCTACAATTTATTGCACATAGTAGTATCACAGTTACACACTGCAAATTTAAGCATTTGTTTATTTATTGCACTCTATGTCCGCATCATATTTACCAAAATTATTGCATATTGGACATTTTCATGATCTCATGCTGCCCTGATAGCTTCATTATCAGGAATATATATTTATGTATGATGTTATTGCTATATTTGGTAGAGTTTATATCAGGTTTGGGTACAAAATGAAAATGTAAAAATGAGTTGATCCAAATGAATTAATTAAAAAAAGTGACAAAAGTAAGTGAGGTTACAGCAGCTCTTGTCATTTTAGTACAGATTTTAATAAAAACAACATATTTAGGTTTATACTGTGTTTTATTGAAGGAGAACCTTAAAAAATGTTTGCTTTCTTGTTCTAAACATGCAAAGGACTCAGTTACAGGATGTGCAAGATTATTATAAACTTATAATATGCACACATTATGCTTACCATTGCTCGGATCAATGAAGAAAGCACCCTTAGTGGATGACATTACCCTGTAGGTAATTCTTCCATTCTCACCAGAGTCACGGTCAGTGGCTGTTAACGTGATCAATGCACTGCCCGCTCCGAGGTGTTCTGACACGGTCACCTGTTCAGGAGCACAATGCAAATCTATAACTAATGTCTAATTGATTTTCAAACAACAATTTGCTTCACTAACAGATGCGATACGGAGGTGTGTTTAAACATGTTTGAAGGTAATTTTACCTGGTACAAATCTTGAGTAAACGCAGGGGCATTGTCATTCACGTCATCCACCAGCACAGTAAGATTGGCTTCGCTTTGATGTTCAGAGTCAGATGAGCGGACTGTTAGGGTGTACCACGTCCTCTCTTCATAGTCGAGAGACCCTGTCAAAGACACTCCTCCCCCATAATGATGAACTCCAAACATGCCTTGGCTGTCAGCATCTAGGTGGAGTGTGTAGGAGAGCGGGGGTCCCGAGTCCACATCATTTCCTGTGACCTGAGTGATAACTGTCCCAATAAGAGTGTCTGTATGTATAGGGGGTATGGGGAAAAAGAAACAAAGAAAAAAAGTCATTTAGGTTGCATCTAAAATGAAGCAGAGTCTATAATGAAAAGCTGTTTTTTTTTTTTCTTTCATGAAGAAATATCCGGTTCTGAAAAGCCTTGACTGAAGACACAGGAAATGAATACAGAAACACTGGCAATAACTTGTTTCATAAAAAGGGGTCTGGTTTTTAAACACTGAGCTCCAGTGAGCGAGCTGCCAGGGAGCATGATGCGAGGCTTTATGATAAGATCACTGAACTAACTTCCACTGAGATGCTTACCCTCAGGCACCCGGATCTCTCGAGGCAGAGGAATCATGGGGCTGTTGTCGTTGAGGTCGACGATGATCACAGTGAGGGTGGCGGAGCCAGCCAGCCGTGGGGTTCCCCGGTCTGTTGCCACAACGACGAGCCTGGTGCCACAAAATGAATATCAGTATCTGAACTGCAGCTGAACCGGGAGGGATAAACCGTCACAGCAAACAAGACAAAGAGCAACCACAAACCATTTTATTTTGGCCTTCACTCAGTGAAAAGTACTACAAGAATAGAACATACATTAAAATTTAAGTCAGTACTTAAGTAAAAAATAATTATCTTTAAAACTCTTCAAAGTATGACAAGCCTAACATAGAAAGAAGAGGTAATGACTGACAATAAACTCACTTTGTTTGTGTCCATATCTCCCGGTCCATGATGGCGCCAGTGGTGATGCTGCCAGTCAGCGGGTCAATTCTGAACAAACCACTCATGGATGATGACCTGATGGAATATGTCACCTGAGCATTCTGACCCTGGTCCAGGTCATCTGCAGCAACCTGAGATGAAAATGTCCATATTGGAGGGAAATATATTTTTTTAAATAAATATTTTCAAATATTGTGTTAGTGTAGTTTGCACTTTGATGTCAATTGTTAATTACAACTAAGAACCACACTTTATGGTATTAAGAATGAATAGCTATTTCCACTTCTAGAATTTGAATATGATTTTTTTTATTATTGTTCTAATATGACCGTAGGTGCCAGCTCAGTTCGTGTTTCATTTTTTTTTTCCAAATTCAGTTTCCTAGGTTTTTCCAGCAATTATTTAATTATTTTACATTATGAACATTTGACTTCCAAACCTTCACCAGGTTAGGTTTTATTAGCTGCTCTTTTCCCACCTAAAGCATAAATTATCACTTTAGTGAAGTTGTTTCTGGTCCAGCAGTTTGATAAAGCACTGCTTGATTCCTTTGTGCTCTGGACAAGCTTAAATTATTTAAAATATGAACTGATAAAAAAAGGTTGGGATGAGCAAACAAAGATTCATCAACTCAACATAGATAAACAAAAGTCTTGTCTATAATTCAGGTATAATTTAGATGAAACAAAAGTGGGCTCAAACTTTAATTCCTAATACAGTCTTAGGAAACTTGTCCAAATTCACTTTTAAACTCCATGCAGCAATAGAAACATCAGAAAGAATGGCTACTGTACCTGAATAATAGGAGAATTGTGACCTTGCGCCTCTTTGATGTATGCTACATAGTTCTGGAGCTGGAAGCGGGGTAAGTTGTCGTTCACATCCTGTAGAATTAAGTTGACAGCCATGTAAGAGCTGGAAGATGCTGTCTCTGCTTTCACCACTAGGCGGAGTTTTGGAGTCTCCTCAAAGTCCAGTCCTTCGGATTTCTGCACCCAAATTTCACCTGGTTCACGAGAGAACATTCACATCAGAAGTTAATCAATGACTTGGACTGGAAAATATTTCCTTGCACCTTTTGCAGCCATGAGTAAACCTACCAGTAATAGAGTTTATCCCAAAGGACTGCATTTTATTTCCACTGAAAATGCTGTAGATGATCCCAGTTTTAGAGCCATCAGGATACTGGGCTTCAGCTTTTGTCACTACTGTGCCTAAAACATCAAGAACGCACAATATTGAAACATTTCAATTTAGCTTCTTGTTTACATCATGATACATTATGGTTTATTCAAACCTTTAGCAGCGTTTTCTTGCAAACTGACGTCTCTAGCCGTACGAGAGAAGCGGATCCCTCTGTACTTTTGCTCCCTAATATAAATGATAACAACTCCCAAGGAAGACTGAGCAGGGTTTCCTTGGTCCATGGCCTGAACAATCAAAGTCCTTTGGGTTTGGGTGAGAGTTTGAAGCTTTTCTGTCGCCTGGATGTCTCCTGTTAGTGAGTTGATGGTAAATCCTTTGACAGGGTTGGCAAAGCGATAAAACACAGATCCATTAGCGCCAAAGTCCTTATCCTCAGCCCTCATGGTGGCTAAGATTCGCCGATTAGATATGCTGCTGGTAGAGATGTTCAGAATAAGTGGATCCTGAATGAAAAACGGTGCGTTGTCGTTCACGTCTTGGATGTAGACTGTCACTTCAGCAGTTGAATTTAGAGGGTTGGCAGGGGATGAGTCAGTGGCACAAACCTCAAAGGTGTAAGAGGCGGTTTTCTCTCTATCTAGGGGTGCTGCTGTGATGATGCGGCCTGTGTTCTGGTCTATAATGAACATGCTCTGAGAGCCATGACTCAAGAAGTAGAAGATTTGACTGTTGAGTCCATTGTCCAAATCAACGGCCTTGACCTCTAGAACCAGGGAGCCAATGGGAACGTCTTCTGAAATGTCGGCAGTAAAGCTGCTGCTTTCAAACTGTGGCCTGTGGTCATTAACGTCCAGAACTGTCACTTCAACAGTGGTGCTGCTACTGAGTGGAGGACTGCCTTTGTCCTGAGCTACAACTGTTAAAGTATACCCAGGTCTCTTTTCTCGATCCAGCGGCCTTGAAGTATACAGCACGCCTGATTTACGGTCAATGTGGAAGTTTCCAGATGGATCCCCAGCTGCAAAGAGAGCAAAATTTGATAATGACAGTTAAATATTGTCATCTTAAACTATAAAAAATGACAATAAACATGTGGAAAACAAAAAATGGCAATTAAATATATAACACCTGTAATTCTGTAGCTAATCTCTCCACTGTCTCCTGCATCCGGATCTGTGGCTTTTAGGGTGAACAGAGGTAACACATCCAGATTTTCAGGCACCTCTATGCTGTAGTAGAGACGTCCAAAAACAGGGGCGTTGTCATTTACGTCGAGGACCTTGATCTTCACTGTTGCTTTAGCATAGTTGGGTGGGAGGCCTCCGTCTTTTGCGTACACTGTCAGATCATTAAAAACACACAATATAGTTGTAATAAATACCAAACAATCTGGTGTTGATAGACTTTTAAAGCTCACAGTTCCTTGCAAAAATATGTATACCTCTGAAACCTTTCCATATTTTTGTCATATTTTTGTTATCTTTTGGAAATCATGAGATTGTATGTGTTAAACCAATACAAGATATTTGTGAGGGGGTGGGGGGGAGATATGTCTTTTTGTAATTTTTTGTGCAGTTTACATGAGAAAAGTGTAGTTTGCATTTTACCCTGTTGGGTAAAAACTTGGTGGAAAAACTCCACAAAGTATTTGCAGCTATTTAAACAGCAAATCTATTTATAAAGTTGGATTTAGATCTGGATTTTATTGGCCTATTTTGAACCATTGAAAGATTTTGTTCAAAATCACTCCACTGTAGCTCTGGCGGTATGTTTACAGTTACTGCCCTGTCAGAAAGTGAACATCCACCCTAGAATGAAGCCTTTTTAAATCTCTAAGAGAATTTCCTCCGTCTTCCCAATTAACTATGGCTGGTTTTACTATCCCTACTAAAAGGGACAGTAAAACTAAGCTTGGGTAAAAAAAAAACAAAAAAACAAACAAAAGTTAAAATGTCTTCTATTTGGTTGTTTAAAAGGAAAACACTGGGTCTTACAGGGCTAGCAATCTCCATCCATTTCTAAGCGATGCGTTTTGGCATTCTTAAATTGTGGAAAACAGACATCTAACAACGTTGCTTTAAACTGATCTGTGTGCTTTTTTTTCATTAGTCTTTATTGTGCTCTTTGCACACTGGGCCTTCCGAGAACAGATGTAATTAGAGTTAGACTAAATTACACACAAGTGGACTCTATTCACAAATACATGGATTTCAGAAGGTCCTAGGCTGCATTTAGATTATTTTGGGGTGAAATGAGCTTGATATAAATGCCCTCCACACCTCTTTTTTTTTTATTTGTAAAAAAAAAAAAAAAAAAAAAAAAAAAAACTCTTTTCTCCTGCTAGTGGTATAACTTCAGTAATGTGAAAAAGTTAAAGAAGAGTGAATAGCTTTGCAAATGGTTAAAGAACATGATTTTCTGTGATAGCTTGAGACACACAATGGACAGTACCTGTCACAGAATAATAATCCTGAAGCTCCCTATCCAAAGACTTCGTAGTCGTTATGATGCCTGTGACCGGGTTGATGGTGAAGCTTCCCTGTGAGATCCCATACGTCACAAGCCCATTGGTTCCTACAAAGAAACATGCAGTCACAACTCATTCATTTAGACACTGATTGTAAAAAAGAAAAAGCAAAACATTCCATTCTAAAATCTGCAAAGGAAGTTAATAATTGCTGTCTCATTTTAAGCCTTTATTCTTGTTTGCTGTGAAATTTGCTGTTTAAGCGCTTGGCAGTGATGGCAGCCTCCCTTCTGTTACACGGATGCCAGATTGCGTGCTAAAAGAAAGCAGTCTGGCAGCCTCACTTGTTTACTTCGCTAATTGCTTTTAAGTAGAAAGTTTATAATTTGCTTTTCTGTTTTATGTGCTTCTAAGTTCGGGCCAATGCATTTTCTCTGTATCTCCTTGCCTCCTGTGATGCCTTTATAATTGAAAACAATTGTTAACGTCAACGTAGTGATCACAAAAAAGCATGAGTTAGAGTAGAAATAGATTCTGTTTACTTTTTCAGTCCAAATTATGGTTTTCTGTATACTATAACATGATGAAAAGAACGCTAATATGCATTTCTGATTCCTAACACAATACTAAGAACACTTTAAACCCCAAATACTTTCAACCCCGAATATCCAAATCACATACAGTAGGATTTCATGTTCTATGTCTTCACCTTGATCCAGATCAGAGGCCAACACGGTTAGGACACTTGTTCCGGCAGGTTTATTCTCAGAGATTTGGGCTTCATAATGACTCTCTTCAAACCAGGGCGCTTCATCGTTGACATCAATCACATGGACACACAGCATCTGGCTAGACGAGCGTTGAGGTATCCCATGATCCTCAGCAATTACTGTGAGGTTAAAGATGTCCTGTTCCTCACGGTCCAGAGGTTTGAAAACAGAAAGAGAGCCTGAAAACAAATTAACGAAAAGTAAATTTTGACAAAAGAAAAAAAAAACAAAAAAACCTTTGCAATAATACAGCTTGTTTCACAGAGTCTGTTACATACAAAACCTTCAGCGTGTCATCAAAGACAGGAAAAACAACTGCTTTCTAGGACTGTGTGACTGCATCTTATTTAGAGGGTAAGTGTGAAAAGTTGCCGTGTGAAGCCCAAATCAAAACTAATATCCTCCACATACACGGCTTTGCCTACCTGAACGCTACCACCACCACTGTTGTAACAGCCGACCGGTCTGGCCACAGTTTACGAGATTTTCCATTGAGGAATACCACAGCCATCGAGAAAGAAGCTGTAAACACACACTCTAGACACGCAACAGCCAGGCCTGCCGTGCTCCGGAGAAATTAGGGGCACCCTCGCCTTTTCATTATCCTGCCTTTGGAGGTTAGAGCTTGCATTGATTCAATTTCAATTTCATGCTATTAAATGGGATGTAACCATTTAAGGCAGAGGGGCAAAGGCTGTTTTGTGTTGAACTTCTTTATGTTTTTTTTTACTTTGTTTTGGTTGGAATGAGATAACTTGGCCCTAAGCTTTAAGCTGGTAAAAGTTAGTGCTGGGATTTTTTTTCACCTAAATTTGACTCCTCTCTGATCCTGCCCTGCTTCCAGACACTGATAACATGTGAGAGGAAACAAAGACTGTGGGTTATTCAAGAAAGGAATTTGGATGTTCTAATCCCAATGTCTTACACCTGTGTAGGTTTATGGCGCCACATTCTAACTGTGTTGCTTTTAGACATCACTGTTGCCTCCTACATTTCACCACAGTGTCTAAACATCCCATTTGGTGCACTGAGGCATGCAAGTGCTTCTTACTTCTCTGACTGTAGTTGACTCAACGAGGAAACCCTTGCAGAATCTTATTTTTCCATCAGCCTCCTTGTGGAGTTCCCCAAGGTCCCATCCTCGGACTAATTTTATTATCCATCTACTTTGTAGACTCACTGTGAGACTCAAAATTAATCTTTCCCTTGGCAGATTTAGGTGTGGAGTAATCTATTTATTTCATCTTTCTTCTAACTGATCTGTTTTGAAGTGGATCAATCGGAATTCCAGCTTTAATCCAAAAGAGAATAGGAAAAATAAAAGATTAAGGGGTTGGAAAAGCAACCTTCCAGGCTTTTGTTTTTCTTGTTCACTTAATTAATTTACATAATTTTAATGGTCTTCATGGTGTACTGTTTTGGATGATGTGGTCAGTGCTTTATAAATAAACCTGAACTCAAATAGAACTGTACACTCTTCCACATAGTCTTAAAATTGACTGAAAATGAAATTAATCATCATTGCCCTTTGACAAAGACCGATGAAAATGTGCTACACTCTCTGACTCCTAAAGATTCATGATAATTGGCTTATTGGCTCTCTCTAAACGGGTTAACAGTGTCACTGTAACATTGTGATGACTCGGTCCAAGATCCAGTCAGTCAACCCTACAACGGGAGCCACCCAGGTGCTCAGTGGATTAACTTTGTCATTATTTAAACAAATAACCAGCGCGCATGAAAACACTTCAAGATGCAAACACACCGGGCAGAAGAAGTGACATGGACGACAGATTCTGAACGTTTTCGTCCTCTCAGAGGGGGGATCCCGGCTGGGGACTCGAAGGAGAGGTGGAGCAAATGTTGACACGTGTCTCAAACACCACAACAAAGCCCACAGGACCAAATAGCTCAGGGTCAGTGTTGACTAAGTGGCAGGGCAGTGTAATGCGAGTGCACAAACACACAGAATGTGAGTGGACACGTGCGCACGCACACACACACACACACACACACACACACACATACAAATATGCGTAACTGATCCCTTCTCTAATGGTTCCCAGAAGCCTGGGCAGGAGGTTCTTTGGTCTTTCATGGGAATAGACCTACAATAACAGATGATGGGTTGTTGTGTGTGCACGTGTGTTTCTCATGTGTGAGTTTATTATTTGGCAGGCTGCTCTGTTCAGCCTTCAACTGTGGGAGATAACAGGAGTGTGTTGGTAAGTAAGGAATGTGTTACTGCTTCTGTGTGTGTTGCAGAATTAAAGGTAAGATGGATGCATTGTGTGTTATTGCTCACTGAAAAGGAAAACCTTTTATAATATAATTGTTGCTATTAACTGAACATACCTGTATTAGGGTTGAGGTTAAACGTGCCACCCGTGTTGCCTGAATGGATTCTGTAGGTAACTCTACCGTTCTCCCCTTGATCCGCATCTCTGGCCATGAGAAAAAGCACCACGAAGCCCACTGGCTGGTCCTCCATGACGCTGACCGCTGTTGGTGATGTGAACACCGGTGGGTTGTCGTTCTCGTCGGTTACATAGATCCTTGCTGTGACAGAACCCCAACGCCTCTGGCTGACATTGACGGCCGAATCTGTTGCCTTGACAACCAGTATCATTGTGGATGTCACCTCGTGATCTAGCTTGTGACCCAAAGAAAGAACACCAGTGACAGGGTCAAGAATCAAAAGGCCAGGGGTATTTGGCCACTGCTGGAGAATGGAGTATTTCAGTTCACTGTTGGGCCCACTGCCGTCTTTATCCGTCGCCTGGAAAGTGTAGACAGAAGAGCCAACTTCCATGTTCTCAGAGATGACAATTGTTATGGGATCCTCAGCAAACTCGGGGGAGTGGTCGTTGCTATCTTCTATGTTGATGTCCAACCTGACAAGTGTGCTTTTAGGAGGGACCTGCGAGAAATCATCCACTTCGATTCTCAGGCTGTATCGTGTGTCTCGTTCATAGTCAAGAGGGCAAGCCAGATACACGTCACCAGTCAGGCGATCCACAACAAAAGTCCCATCCCGATCTGTTCCCCCGATCACTGTGTAGGTCACCTTGCCCTCTTCTGCTGTTCCTCTGTCATGAAGGCAAACTGACCCAATAACAGTGCCAGGACTGGTCTCCTCCTCCACAGAGTTGAATGAAATGGAGTGCAGGCTCGTTTTAGTGGCTTGACTGTTTTTGCTGATAACCTGCAATTGAAGGAAACCAAAGTATTTGAATTAAAATGCAAAGCAAACAGAATGTCAAAGGACGCTCCATTTATGTAGATTCCTGGGCAAGCAGCAGCAGAGTTTACAAAATCCTCTCACTTGCGCAGAATGTGTTCAGTGGTAGTTAATGAATGCAGTCACAAAAACTGATTTGTGGGTAAAAGAGCTGCTACTATTAATCATTTTGAATATGATTTTTGTATTACTGCCAGGACAAATTATACATGATAAAAGTAACAAAAATAATTCAAGGATCTGACTTCAGCTCTGGGAAATAAATTGTTCGCTTTGTACTTTCTAAAGGGGCTGTTTATTCTTCTACAAATATTACAGCATTTTATGAAAATAGAACATGTGTAACTAAATATCTTGTTTAAAAGTGATTATAAGTTAGTTTTGTCTGATTTAAAGAGTAATAAGATGTTTGCACTAGAAACTAGACAAGAATACTTGGTGAGGTTTTGTGTTTTTGCAGCATAGTTGATTTTAGTTTTTGCTTCTCACAGTTGATTCCAGTTTCTTGACTAAGTATATACTCTTAAAAATTCTAATGTAAAATAATCATAACAATAATACGTTCTTGAGAAAAGTTCAGATTGAAAAATAAATAAGTTTAAAAGAATGTTTAAAGGGAAGTTTTATTGCTGCACCAACAGACACGGAAAACACAGCAATGCTCGATTGAATTAACCAATAATTATGACTTTCATGTTTTTTTTTTTTTAATAATATTTGAAAAGAAGGAAAAACTGGACTTGTATTTGATGGATATGCTAGTTCTATTTTCCAGGAACCCATAAATTGAAGTTCCTTCCAGGACTCTTTCTACGTTTCCATTTCTGTTCCGAATTATATATTACCTTTAAATACCATCAGTGCTGTGTTTTATGTTGAGTGTAAGTAAAGCTCTGCTACTTTTCGTAAAAAGGGCTACTGTACCAAAAAAAAAAAAAAAAAAAAAAAAGTGTTGAAGTCATTGGGTATGACCTTGATCTGAGAATTCTACAGCTGGTTCTCATCATAACCCAGCTGGGAGTGTTTAATTTAGACCCACTTTTCCATTTCAGATCGAAATTTCCCTTTAGAAAATTCACAAGAGGAGAAAAGGGAGGAGGGTGGGAGGCGACCTTGTCAGAAGTGAGGCTGATATGTCGGCAGCTAGTCTGAGGGGCCCGGAGACATGGATCCTCTCAGCCCTGGGTCCATTCTTTGATATTAAATAGGTGTGTAGTGAAAGTGTTTGCGCTGGCTGAGCTCCAGTAGGAGTCTGACCTGAATTGTGAGGGAGCAGGAGGCGCTGCGCGGGGGTAGTCCTCTGTCAGTGGCTGTCGCTGTCAGAGCGTATTCAGCCCGTTCTGAGTGGCTAAGAGGGGATGATGAGTGCAGCTCGCCAGTGATTGCGTTCAAAGAGAAACGCTCAGCTCTGGGACCTTGGAGAGACACAAGATGTAACAGTTAGCGGGAGATGACAGGTGTAGGTAGACGGAATACAAAAACCTGACATGCTAAAATGAAGACACCCGTTTGTAGTCGGGACATTAAATATGACAAATTATTATGGCCACAGTCTAGTTTGTTTCACTACTAGTGGGGATACAATGAGAATTTGTGGTGTTTCTTACATATGTCTTCAATATATTAGAAATATTATCAGAAATGTATTTCAGTAACTGGCTAAGTAAATAGATTGTTTACACGCACACACTTATATTTATAAATCTGTGTTTCTGTAAATTATAATTAAGATTTTTCAGCATTTTTAGCTAATGAAACTACATCTGAGATCAGAATATTGAATCACACCAATAAAAAAAAACATTCCACCACAAAAATGTGGGTTTAATGAAAAGTACATTTATAATCTTCTGGACTTTGGTGTTGTGTTTATCAGTCTGCATTTCATAACCTGTTCATTCCTTAGTTTTAACATTCCTTATAGATTTGTTGTACACTCTATAATTTGATGTTTTGTGTTTTTAATTTTCTATTTTTTATATGACCTGAGTTCATTAATTGCATTTCCTTGATCGTAGCTCCTGAATTCCTGTTTTCGTTGTTTTTCTTCTTCCTTTTTTTTGTTAGATCTTGGTTAACAATATGTAGGATTTGACTTTCTGTTTACGCTTGTATCAGCTATTTACTTGTTTCAGTGTCTAAGCCATCTGTAGACCCAAACTGCTTCACATCTGTACCTTAACTAACCTGCCCACTAATAAAGCTGCCCTTTAAAAATACTACTTGGTTTTCTCATTCAGTGTTGAATTCTCATAAGCTCTTTCCTTGTGTTTCCCTTGTGTATTATTTTGGATTACCCCATGAACCTTAGCTTTGGTAAGGTATTTTAATTTTCTTTTTTAAAAATAAAACTGTTCATTTTCATGAGCATGCCTCCATCTCTCCTTCCTACATTTGGCTCCTGCTCTTCATCTTTATATAACATTGTCATGTGACAAGTGTCAACAAAATCTTGTACCAAGTCAAGAGCATGAGCCAGGTATACGTTACAGCTCAAATTGCGATCTGTGCCACTGATCATGTAAGATCACCAAGTGAGTGTTTTTAACTTGACATCCTCTTGTGTTTATGGATGGAATTAAAATTTTGAAGGTTAGTATTTCACGGCTAACTGCCGTACTGGAAGAGCTGGCTAATAAAGAGCTGGCTGACAACACTTAGAGAACTACTGAAGAAGACCCTATTGAATTTAAATCATTTATCTGGCAGCATGTTGTGGAATGCAGTTGAAAAAAAGAAACTGATATATTGAGTCTTGGGTTTCAATTCCAACTTTCTCCTGCCACATATCGATGTGTTCCTTGGCGAGCACTTAACCCCGACTTTCCTACTGATCTGAAAGTGACTGGATGAGTGAGGCTCAAATTTAAAGCACTGTACGTGGTCAGTTTGTCTAGAGGAGAGCTACATATATTCAGTTAATTGGGATTCTTTAGAACAAAGTGCATGGTGAAACGTTTACTCTGATTGTAAAAACAAAAATGTGGGCTTCTTCATTTTCCCAGAAATATTGGTAAAATATTGTCTCATCTTTTCCTCATGAACCCAGTTTCACGTACTGTATCTTCCTGTGAGTTGGACGAATGATCAAACCCCTCCTGAAAAGCCTTTTTATTCAAGTACAATAAAAAAAAAATATTTCACCACATTGGAGAAATCATAGGACTAAAGAAAATAATTTAATCATAACATCAACCATTCGCCTACTTTTAGAATCCCGTGAATCAAAATTGTATGTTGTGCTCCTGTAAGGAGCCTCTATATAAACCAAAAAACTTTCTGGAGTATAACAGAAAATGCAACAAAAGCAGCATTTTTTTACCTCTCACTGCATACGGTAGGAAATCAAAATATTTTAAGCTGTCTCTTGTTTGATTTAATTTGTTAAAATACATTTGTTTTTGCACTTCAGACTTTCAACACATTCCAAAACCAGCTTCTTCTCTAAACACTCCAATAAATTCAGGCAGCTGCATAGTTGTTTCAGCTGTTATTTTATCACATTCCTATTTTATCACACATTTTTATATGTGTTTGCAGGAGCAATGTGATAAAATAACATTGCATTTTTTTGCATCCATTTTTTTGTTTCAAGAATCTTCACACATTTCTTACTAAGGACAAGTCAGGTCATATGCTGGTGGATATCCAGTGTATGTTTTTGTGCATCTGTGGTTTGTTCTGTTGTTATTTTTAATTAGATTGTTTTGTTTTTTTATTTTCATTACTCGTGTTAAAATACTGCTTTACAGTTGTCTTGCAGTTAAATGTGGTTAGTGTCCATGAAAAGAAGTATGTCTCCTAAAATCTTATGCCTCTTAATGAAAGTGTAAATAACTTTTCCATGTGCCACTGATGCAAAATCCATGCCATCACAGAGTCTGGATTTTGAACCTGCTGCTAATCATGGTCCGGGCGGTCCTTTTTGACTTTGCCTCGGAACACACTGTGTCCATTTATTCTAAAAAGAAATCTGGAATACTGATTCTTCTGACCACAAACCACTACTCCATTATGTGAAGTTCAATCTAAGATTTGCTCACTCACTGAGAAGACAATTCTGCCATTAGACAGGGTTAACACAGGGCTTTTCTGTTGCACAGTAAAGTTAGAGCTGAGAATGTAATTGTGTATTGCACTGTGAGACACTCTCCCAAAATTTCCCCATGCCCAGATGGCTACATCAATAAGTGACACATTACGATTCTTGATGAGGTTCCATTTGAGGGATCAGAGATTGTCCAGTTTAAGCTTCCACCCACCTTCTCCCAATGGCATTTGCCTAAATTCTGCCATCATGCAAATCCTCAGCCATCTTCGTTGGAGGAAATTTCTCCTTCTCACACATTTGTTTGCCAACAAATGTGTGAGAAATTTATTTTCTCTTTTTTTTTTATTCTCCACAACAACCCAAACAGTTGCAACTAATTATGATTACCATCACTTGTTGGACCCATTTGTTGTTTTTACCCTGCAAAATTGCCACATTTCAACTTTTTGGAAGGTTTTAAATGTGCTAAAGCAGAACTGACTACATATCATCATCATCATCATCATGAAGAGTTGACAAGATTATTTGTTAGCTTAGATCAGGGGTCCCCAAACTTTTTCCTGCGAGGGCCACATAGCTGTTCCTTTCTGTGGTCGGGGCCGGTCTTAGTTTTTGCAGTAAAAAAAACAAAGAAATTCTTGTCGACACGGGGGGGGGGGGCACGACGACACATTCGCGCTTTTGGATAGATTTTTACCCAGAATGCAAATGGAAAAAACCGTGAGTGAAACGGTGACTGACGAGTATATATTCCATTGAGGGAAAGTAAGTTTCACATTTGCTCAAAAGCCCCCTGGTGGTTGAAGAAAAATCCACATATAAACCGGAAAATACAATATATGAAAAAAAACACTGAATGCTCTCTGGTATGAGCAGGCGGGCCGGATCCGGCATTGTTCAGGGGGCCGGACCAAATGACGTGGCGGGCCGGATCCGGCCCGCGGGCCGTAGTTTGGGGACCCCTGGCTTAGATGCAAAATAAAATAGAACAGTTAATAGATTTATTGAACACATTAAGCTTATCATTCATGCATAAATCTATAGGAAATTACTTCATAATGTACCTGACAAGGAGTAGATTATTGTGCCATTCTCTCCTTCATCTGGGTCTTGGGCTTGCAGAATTCCCAGCACAGAGCCAGCAGATTGACCTTCTGTCACCTGTTGGTTAAAAGCAAAATGCACCAATGTAATTTTAGACATGACATTCCCCACACCCCCTCCCTATTTGCTCATCTATGTCCCTCAGCTATGACATCACCTGTATGATGATGACATTTTTGCCCGACTGACTGTGGATGAAAGTTGGGTCATTGTCATTGTCATCGAGTACAGTAATGAAGATGGTGCCTGTCGCAGAGCGAGGCGGTGAACCTCCATCTTGTACCACCACCATCAGCTGATAGCTTGACTGCTGCTCTCTATCAAGAGTCATCCTTGTACTGATTTCACCTGGGGAGGAAAAGGGGGATGGATGAGAGGGAGTTTATGCAGAGAGACTAACACACCGGAATAATGATGAGGGACTTAGCAGTCAGCAGGCTTTTATCAATGACACTCAGGAGTAACAGACATAAGCGCGTGAGAATTGAATGCATTCGCTTGCTCAAACACACACAGCCAAATTTACAAGTGGGTGAGGATTGGCAGATGTTTTAGACGTGCAGAACGGAGCTGGAGACTCATCACAAATCAGAGCATGAGTCTCTAACCAAAGACCAACGGGCTCAATGGGCCAATTAGAGTCCAGAAAGATACTCCATGCTGCTGTCGCCATTATCTGACTTATTTATAACCATAATCAGGGGGCAACTTCACACTCTCATCTTTAAAACATTACTCAGTTAGTTGACTAAATGCTGTTTTTCTTTCCCAAAAGAACCCTGAAGATTTCCCTAAAAAACTGTTTGCTGAAGTATGATGTTTTTTAACTCTGCCATGTAGGAGTGTCCTTGAAGGCAAATGTTCTAGATAATCAAGAATTCACCAAAAATTCTATATTAGAACTAACTACACATTTCTTCTGGTTTAGGTCTCTTCCCCACTGATTAGTATTTGCATGCATTTACAAACTCCTCTTTTATACATCCTGGAGTAAACCCAAGCAGTCGTAAGTGTTGTTTAAGCAGCCATCTAATTGACTGCAGACATTTTTCTGCAAACCTGTGTGGGTGTTTATCTGGAAGTGGCGGTCAGTATGCAGGAAGCGGTAGCTGAGCCGTCCGTTGGACCCGCTGTCTCTGTCTGTGGCCAACACGTGACCGAATCCTGTTCCCGTGGGCAGATTTTCCCTCACAGCCATGAAAACTCTCTGCTGGGCGAGCCGAGGAGCATTGTCGTTCTCATCGGTCACAGATATGCGAACCGTGGCGCTTCCCGTCTTCTTTAGCCCTCCGTGGGTCACACTGGCCAGCACTGTTAAAAGAAACATGTCCTTCTGTTCTCTGTCCAGAGAGCTCTTTACAAACAGCCAGCCGCTGTCTGCAGCAATGCCAAAACCCGCAGCATCTCCATCTGGACGAAGGTGATACATCAGCGGGCTCAGATGACCCAAGCCTGGGACCTCTCTGCTCATGGCCCTGACTTGCAGGAAGCGAGTGTTTATTGGGGTTCCTTCTTTTAGCTCCACTCTGTAGGTGAGGGTGTCAAACACAGGACCCTGCTCGTTTTCTGCTTGCACATGAACCACAAGCATAAGGGTGGCACTAAGAGGGGGCACGCCTTTATCTTTGGCAATCACCAAGAGGTCATAACGGGGGTTAGCTTCATAGCTGAGGCTGCCGACCAGTCGGATCTCTCCAGTATTGCGCTCTATGCTGAAAATCCTCTGGATTCCATTTGGAGAGGAAAGTTCAAAGCTGAGTTGTCCATTGAGTCCTGAGTCTCTGTCCTCTGCTTGGATCCGATACACCACTGTGCCCATCTCTGTGTTCTCCGGCAGCAGCAGGGACTCCGAGGACGAGGGCAAAAACACAGGGGGGTTGTCGTTGATGTCTGCGATGGTGATGTGAACACGAGTTTGGCCAAAAGCCGGAGGGTTGCCACTACGGGCCTGCACTTCTAAATCAAGAACAGGCTGGGTTTCATGATCCAGTGGCAGACTGGTCCTTAAGGCTCCAGTGTCAGAATCCACAGTGAAGTAGCCTGCTGGGTCACCAGAGCTTATTGTGTAGGTGATGCCCTTGGAATTGCCTGGAGTGACAGAAAGACACCAAAATAAGAACTTAGTTTTGAATCTAAAACTTTACCATTGTGGATATCATTTAAAGGGAACATATTTTGCAAAATTATGATTTTACATATTTATACTTTTCAAATACATCTAAAAACAGCCTAAGTGCTTAAAAGATCACAAAGCCTTTTTTTTTTTTTTTGGCAACAAGTTCATATTTTTGGAAGTGAGCCATTTCAAAGAACTCCCGATTCTGACTGGGGTTACCTAGCAACCCCAGCCAAGCCCAGCCCAGTTATGAGGCGACCCAACCAGAGCTCCTGTATGTTTGTTCAGCTGGTTTTATCACAGCATGCGCTCTTCAGCGGCTGCTGGAAAGGACAAGTGTTTTGTTGATGACTTACCATCCAGAAGCCACTTGCCACATTCTTGTTGGTTGCATTTCAAACATGTACGGTTACATAATTGCGCATTTTCATGTGCGAGTGTAAACATTGAGTTGGGCGGGTGAGTGGCCAACTCATTGCCTAGGAATGATTTTGTGCCAAAAAATATTATAATGAACAAGTTATGAATGGTCCAGATACCTTTCCTAGTTCTCACCTGTCTTACTGCTGGCTTGGACGATGCCGACCACTGTCCCACGCAAGGCATCCTCTGATACAGTAAGGTGGTACTGAGTCTGTTCGAACACAGGTGGTGCCACAAGTCCTGCCATCACACTGATGTTGACTCTTGCATTGTCCAAGGCTAAGAGTCCCCCACCATCTTGAGCAGAAATAACCATGGGAATAATGGAGTTGGCTTTCCCATAGACCGACCGAGACAGGGAGATAACGCCTACGAAATGGTTCAAAACAAAACATTAATTTGTATGCTTAAAGGAAATGTGTTGGCGTGAACAAGAAATTTAATTTTCCAACCTGTGTCTTTGTTGAGAGTAAAGTACGGAGAGGCTCCTCCAGGTACCGTTTTGTATGTAATTTTGCCGTTCTCGCCAGAGTCTGGGTCGTAGGCCATCACTCTGACAACAGATGTCCCAGGGGCACTCTGTGTGCTCAAACTAACAGCATAACTGAGCGGATAGAAAGCGGGTCTGTTATCATTAATGTCAACCAGATCCACCTTCACATAGGCTACTGAACTCAGTCCACCCTGCGGAGGAAACAGAAAGATCCACTGTTACACGTACACACCAAACCATGAGCAGAAAATAACACACATGAAAGAGAAAAGGTTCTGGTCGGACAATTGCTGAACAAAAACCACATTAAAAGGTTCTGTTGGAGTTCTAAACCCTGTGCTGCACAAGATATCCTAATAAATGTTTGACATTATTCATCACTGATTCACTTTAGGCTATTTTACTGCCAGAACTATTTTTATATCACAGAAGCCCCCCCACTCAGATGTTTTGTAGTTGCTTAGAGGGAAAGTTGTGCAACAACAGTAGGAAACGGAGAAAACTATTTTCTCATACTGTAGCTCATATGGAAACTGTTAGAGAATGACAAAAACATCATAAAATCCTCCAATTAATGTCAATAAATTATGAAACAACAAAATGAATAACAAACATATTTAGATATATGACTGGAGGCGGGCTCGGTTTTGTGTTGTCCGTGTGGAAATCAGCCTCTGCTGCAATTGGGAGCATTTACATTTGTGTTGATAAAAATATGCATAAATGCGCCATATCGCTCCTCATATTGATTCTCATGTTGTGGAGAATTGCTTCGTGTGAAATTTCACCAAACAGTTGTTTTGTGCTGTGAAGCAGAACATTACTTTGTATCTTGCCAGCTGTAGACAAAACTATTGGCCTTTTATTTTAGTATAAATCCAGATTAGTTGGTCCCAAAGGCTGAATCGAGTGGGAAGCTGAAAGGGACCATGACCAAAACAGACTTTTGATGTTTGAAGGAACTTCAATCTTAAAAATGTCACAGTATTTATGATCCTTTAAACTGGAGTCAGGCTTGCACAGAATATCATTATTTATATAGTAAATTATGGTTGGAGGCGGTGTGCCATCATTGAACTTCCTGTGTGAAACACACATGTAAAGCATTTCCAGTGGAGAAACAGAGCAGAAAAAATAAATAAATTTTGGAATATGAACTTAAACATTTTCACCTTACAAGCGTGTCTCCAATGTGAATGAAAATAAAACCTAAGTGACATTCACAGGATAATGTTTTTGGTTTTAATTAGAAGCTGGAACAGTAAAATAGAGAGAGTTTAAAAAGAGAGAAAACCATATTGAGAAATAATGGTCAATCATTAAAAAAGTATTCATAAAAATGCATATTGGTGAGAATCTGATTTAGCCCACATGCTATACAATTATTTGTTTCTTTAACTTACTGTCGTGATAGTGTGTCCAGCTGAGATTAATTATCTCAGCTGGACTAATGAGGTCTTAAAAACACTTTTAAGGATTAGTTTTGGCTTGTTGTTGCAGTTTTTCAAACACTTGAATTATATTTCTGCTCCACAGCAGGAAGGACCACAGAAAAAGAGCCGTACAGGAGCTCATACACAAAATTAATTTTCATCTTTATTCTGAATGGATCAAGTTTTACTGGTACAAACAACAAATCTAGCCAGTGCATCTAGATTTCACCCTGTGCAAAACTTCCATTTTTTCTTCTTTACATTACGTGTTCTGTCTTTAGTATCATACAGTAACATTATTGGAAGCGCACCAACGTCTATTCTTTCCATAAAGCCCAGAGACTTTAACTGTGAAATAAAAGCTTACAGGTATAGCTAACAGCATAAACTACTGCATAAACTGTGACATTGTTGAGACTGGAGTTGTATTAAAATGCTAAAAGTCTATTAAGCTAACTAACTAAATTGGGTTTTTAAATAAATGAAGACACAAAGAGAGATATCTTCTGCAGGTACAGCATCGACTGCTTATTTCAACATAGCAAACTTTCAAAAATCCTGGACTGTCCCATTAAAGGTGAGAATTAACAAAAGCTGTAAAGCCAGATTTGTGAATGAACAGAGATTAATAGCTTCTCTTGGGAGAGAGAAATGTCTCATGATCCACACTGGGTGTGTGTTCCCAAGGCACCTGAGGCTGTTTCATTGTTTTTTTATTTGAAAAGAATACAGTCCAGGCTTTTCATTTGGACCAGGTGGCAAAACCGAGGGAGGTGGCAGTCCAGCTTGTTAAAGTATTACTCCCTGACAGTTGAGGTATTTCTCCATCTGATTACTTTAACATACCCAAAAGTCATTTTCCTTCATTTTAAATCTTTCCATCCTTGAGTATTTTTTGGCAGCCGGTGAACAGGATGGCTGAGCAAGTCTACCTACCATGGAGAACTTTTTGGACTTTTATTTTTTTACTTGGCACTTGATTTCAGAGTTTTTTTTTTTTTGTTGTTTATTTTTTATTCACATTTTTTTATTTATTTTGATTTTTACACTGCTGTTTCTGCCTTTGCTTTCTGGTCAGTAAAACAAACAAAAATAAAAGAAGCATGGCTGCCGTGTTAATAGGGTTACAATGTGGCTTGCAGGATTCATATTAAGCATAAATTCAAAGGATGGTGTCTTACCCCGTCTACTGCCGTTACAGTGAAGTCAAAACTGTCCGGCCCTTGATCCCTGTCTAGTGGGGCATTAGTGCAGATCTGGCCCGTCTGCTTGCCAATGGTAAAATGAGAGGGAACAGCACTGTTACTGCCAGAGCCGAGGGAGTACGACACCGAGCCAAAGGAGCCGCCATCCGCATCTGTCGCAGTCACCTACAGAAACAAAAGCATGTCAGTGGTTAAAGATTACTGCTCAGCACGTAAAAAATGAGCACATTAATGCGCAACGGTACACTAAAGTGGCGATATATTAAAACCATTTTTATGTAGAGAGATGCTAGCGGACGGTCAATCAAAAAAAAACAGGAGAAAGCATCTTTAGTGTACTCTCTGCTGTTTATTTGAGCCAAACAGGACGTTTGGCCAGAACCTGACTCTGAGGAAAAGAAAAATTTTGGCAGGATGTTGGTTGACTTCCACAGGCTCTCAGAGAAAGCTGCCAACAGGATATACAGCCTGCTTCATGAGCGGTGTCTGACTGGTGACAGGGTCGGCTGGCCGATGAGAAGTTGCTCTACATTATGAGTAGTTTTATTCATGCTGCACATCGAGAGGTGGAATCACCGGTCTTGTAAGAGCAGCTCACAAACCGTCAGCCAGGAAGTGGATTTAATTGCTGCAGGATCTCCCAGGACAGCGAAAGGTAAACAGACCAATCAGATCAGCCCCCTGGGTATCGGTGGCGTAATTGTTAGCAAGTGTGGGCTCTAGATTACTTTTGGGGGCAAACCTCACAAGTTGATTAGATTTCACCTTCCTTCCATGTTTAATAAATGGAGCTTTTGAGGAAAACATTAATGGGAAGAAGTGCTCGGGTGCTCCGGCTCCCAGTGGCACATTCATCAGGAGAGCTGCCAAGAAAAATAAGGCAACCCGTGCTTATCATCAAACCTTTATTCTATTTTTTTTATTATTATTTAAGACGGCGTTGGAATGACTGTGAGTAGTTGGAAATCATTCATTCGAGGTGATGAGTTTGGCTACAGTCATTGAGCCTCCATCTCTTTCCTGAGCAGATGGCAGACGGGGGCTCAGCAGAGAGCATGGCCCACACTCTTCAATGTAACTCCTAACAGAGGGTGAGTGGTGTGTAGGAGTGAGAGAGTTGTAGAGCTGGCAGCGATGCAAACCGAAGAGAAGAATAATAAACCACACGAGGAGAGAGGAAACTGAGCGCAATGCAAGAAGGCTACTCCATTTTTTAACACGCAGGGAGGCTGCAGCCGACTTCAATGTTTTATTACGTTTTGGGGGTTGTGTGTGTTTGTGTGTGTGTGTTTAAAGTGGGGAGGAGTATTTACAATCACTCCACATCTTAATGTTGATGCCTGAAACTTAATTAAATAAAAAATACGGAAGTTTGACAATATTTTTTTTTTTTTTACAAAAATGTGTTGGAATAAGTTTGTCCTTCGTCAGAGCAAACACTGAGCTATAGAAGAGAAGCGCCCCATTATCCATTATTACAGGGTAAATACACCCTCTATAAGTTGGACATCTATCAACATATTTTTATGATTCATTCAGATTGACCAGTTCTTGCATTTTGTAGTCCAGAAATTTTTTTTGAAAATGTAAAATTTTATTCCATATGTCCTATCCAATTTAGGCACAAATAGGACAGGTTAACACACCTCATCAACCTGAATATGAATTCTTGAATAATATAAATGGAGTATATTAACACCTGAAATAACTCCTAATTTAATTTTAAAAATTTAACAAACTACGGGGGATACAGAGCCGCACTTCTATTCAGATTTAAACAAAACATATTATTGTCATCTTACTGAAACACTGAGAAGTTGTCTCTCTAGGAGGCAATGCCAGCTGCCATTTCCAAAGCACACAAGAGACCACAAGCAAATAATAAAAAAAAAAGAATTATAATTTCTCAAACCACAAAGCATAAATCCTGAGAGATGAGTGCAGCTTTTATAAAAAGCCTCTGGCATTAAGAATTTTTCAGAAGACATGATTCGGATGAGTCAGAATATGTAAGCAGATGAAGCAGAATTTCAGGAAGTCTTGAAGCGAAGCTTGCTAGAAATATGCAAGTAAGCATGATATGTGAAAAAAGACATCCAAACAATACTTAAGTTGCCAAGAAGATTGAACACAGGATCCCTAAATTATAAGTCCAATGTCTACGTGACAAGACACCTGTCAAGTTGCAAGACGTAAGTAGGTTTTGTTGCCACTGCTGTGGAAAGGCACACTTTTTTGTTAACAAATAACTGAACTCCATTTTCACCTGCCTTAGCGATATCATCTCTATGTTGTGAGAGCATCTCAGTGAGTTAACTTCAAAGGTTCAGAAGTGCTGCAGCTCTATAAGGTGTGTGTTTAGTCTGGGTGGAAACGATGATTCATACTGAAAAAAAATCACAGTGTGCTTTTGTGTAAACTGAACACGATCCTAAATAATACCCAGAAAGCATTTTGTTCACAGCTTAAAAATGCTTTTTTAGATAAAACCGCATCGTTTCCATCCATCAGTTCCATACAAATATGTACATATGCTTGTTTTTATTGTATTATTCTCTGGATTTTTGCTTGACAAACCTGAAAAGTTATGTCTTTTTCCACACTTTGAACTTTATTCTTGGAATATAAAGATCAAATTAGGTGGAAATGTGCTATTTTGTACTTCCTGGTATTTCTGGTGTTGCATTTATCTAAATGTGGTCTAAACAAACATCTAAATTTGGTTTGTGCTTAGAACAAGGTCTACGTACAGCCTCAATGTTGAAATCAGCTCCATTGTTCAGTATGCTTCCCTCGAGCAAGTCAGACATTCATTTCATAGAAAAATATCAAATTCACTCCTGATAGTTTGTCTTTCTGAAGTTATTTAGTTAATATCAAAGACTACAACCATTATCAAAATAAACTTTGGTGTGTAACTGGACATAGATATGAAGACACTGTTTGAATGTCCAAAAGAAGTTCCTTGGCAGTGCACTGCATTGGTTTTACACAAGGTCTGTTTTCACTGGATTCAATGTTTGAAAGCAGAAGTAACCTTACCTCATCTGTAGCAGCCAGATGAGTATTCTCCCTACACTTCATGCCTGTGAGTGAGACATGATGGGGGCTGTGTTATCAGCGGGGGAAAGGCAGCGTATGACTTTTCCCTTCATAAGTCAAGTTTGTGGAAATCTGAAGATAACTGGGGTGCTACAATCAAATTCAAGAAACTTCCCAGATGGGAATTTTTTATTGACTGTCCAATGAAAAGAAGCTGACTTTCAGCACAGAGTGTATGTGTCCAAGCAGATCTAAAGGCTGTTGGTTTTTTCTGTCCTTACCACAAGGTGAGGCAGGTTCTAAAAATAGTATCATGTTTTCTGCCTTTTCATATACATTTCAAACGGTTACTCCTCCTTACTCTATCTTTTTTTGCAGCTACTGTGTGCAAAAAAAAAAAAAAAGTTGATAAAAATCTGCAAATAAACGATGCAAAGCTGAATCCACTGAGAGGTAAAATAAAGCCAATGTAATTTTTAATCATGCTCCCTGTGTTTTAGAGCGCCCAGTCAAACAAATCCATGTCATGAAGTCCTCATTGAAACCAGCCAATCAGGACAATGCCACTGCCAATCCAAACAGGCTGCAAATGACGGAGTCGACGTGTAAATGTTTGCCAACTGAGAAATTGCCATTCACGTCTATGCAGCTTAACATGCACATATCCAGTGAGTGCAGTGGAGATGCAGAGGGAAGGTGCAGAAACATGTGCTCCTCTCCTTGTTTCACAAACTTATTTTAGTGCAATTTGATAAAAAATAAAGATAAATATATCAGATAGGTGTATCTGATATATGTATGTATTGCAATTGATCGATTTTAAAATACACGCAACTAGTGAAGAAGTAACTTCTGTGAGGTAGCCATCTCAAACCCAAGTAACAGCAGGACCAATGCAGTCCAAGACTCATCAACATGGAAATACTGGTGACACGACACGTAGCTCATTAAAAGACACCAAGAACAAAGAGGAAGGCGTGGGTTCAATAAAATCAAATGAATGGGTGACTTGTAGAAATCTGGAGTGAGAGATGCTTTGAGCTGTCACAGCTGGTGTGAAGCCATGCACTCTCCTCCCTGTCTATTGTCCTGGCATCACTTCAGAGAAAAGCAGATGTGAAGAAAATCAGCCCAGTACCTCCCACCCCCTGCCCCCAAGACCTCTTTCACTACTTGCTAAAACAGAGGAGATACGTAGGTCAGAATGTTTGGGACATGTTTAACACCACACGAAAGAGCCGGGCAGAGACCGCAACGTGCCGGTGGAAGGAAGAAGCCCACGCAGCTGTTGACAAATATGTCAAAATAACACGTTTGAAGCTCAAGAAATATTGTTTGGATTCAGACCAACCATATGTGAAATATTTAGTTGGTTACATCAGAAGAGTCTATAGGAGTGTGCCATCAAATTTGCCCTGAGATGTTTGGGTCTACTTTGTGACAAAAAAAAAAAAAAAACTTCCAATGTGACATACAGAAGGCATGGAATAAAACGTGAACTATGCTACAGCACCAATTAAACTTATGAAGGCTGACAGAGGGGAGCCTCCACAAGAATAGCAGAGTGACTCCATTTATGTCCTTTTTTGCAAATATGGCTGCCAAATGCTCTTTCTATAGAAGGTACAACTGGCCTGGCGCTTCAACATGTTTGACTGTACAGTTTCTGCAACTGACAAAATGCATTGCGCACTCTTTGTTTTTCCGTCCATGGAAAGTACTGTAAGCCTAGCTCGTGTTTTTTTTCCCATGTCTTCTTCCTGTTGTTTCCACACCCAGTGATAGCAGCAGATAGTCACTCATACTGAACCTGACTCTCTCTGTTAAAAAAGGAAGTTGTCCCTTTCCACTGTTATTCATGCTTGCTTTAGGATAAGAGATTGCTGAAATGTTAGTGACTCAGTGGAATTGGCTGGACTCCCTTGCATAGATAAATTGCCATTAAATTTGAATATATTGCGCTCAGGATTACTACATGTCTTAATAAGTCATAATAATCTTAAGGGTTAGTCCATAAAAGTCCTAAATGAGTCCAGACTTTTCTTATCAAGTCTTAAAATGGAGTAAGCCATAAGTAGCTTTCGCTTTAGAGATGACGAGCGGCATTCACTTGCTCTGTAATAAAGAGCTATAACTGAGAAATCTGGGTGTAATTTTGTTGTGATAAAAACTACAAACCCAGTGATACAGGGAAGCAACAAGAAATGTACAGAAATGTACTCTTCCCCACAAAACTGTGAATAAGTTTCAGTCTTGAAACTATCTTGTGACTCAAATTTGAATGCTTAGGTAATTAAAATTGAAGTATTTTTGTCATTTTATCCACTACCAGCTCTGTAAAGTGTACATTCAAACAGGTTTGACTTGGAAAACAGATTTCAATAGTTGGCTAAAACCTCTAGTCAATAACTGAAGCTGTGCTGTGTACTGTGGGAGGGATTTGAAGTTGTACGTAAACTTGAGGTGAAAGCAGCACAGTCATATGACCGAGCTGGAAAGAAAAAACAATCTGCCAAAGTTATATTTAACTCGCACAATTCATTAAGTAAGTTCTTAAGTTAAATTAAACTGGACTGTGTGTCATCGGATCAGGATGTTCTCAAGAAGTGGAAAAGTTTCAGTTGGTTCCAAGACCATATGAGTCAAAATGCACTCTGAAATGTCTGTCTACTTTGAACCATGTCTGATTATATAACAGGAGTGTATTGGAATGGACCGGATTGATCTGAATTGTGCAATGAGTTGACATTCTTGTGAAATATTTCCACCTAAATTAGCTGAACTGAAATTCAGAACAGAAAACCTCGAGGTATTACAACAAAGTCCTGAGGCATGTTTTTTAATGCAACATCAGATAAAAGTGTTCAGATAAAAGCTCCTAAAACATATTGTTATTGTTATTACTACTTTTCAAACCCTACTAAATTTGTTTTGTTTTGGTAGTAGTCCGGCTTTAAATAGGTTAGGAACCTGTTGAAACAACAGTTCATAGGAAGGGCAGGAATAATGGAAAACAGCAGGATTTACCCCTGGGGACCATAAATATCCAGAGTGAATTTCATGGAACCAGGACACAGTCAACTGTCTAAGACACCTTATCATTTGCATGTGTTGGAAGAGGCTAAATGTTGACCTAAACTGAGGTTCAGAGGGCCAAACATGGGGTCAGTGTACTGAAACACAGCAGCACGCTCACACTTCACTGATATTCATAAAAAATAGCAGACCTCTCTTGCAAGGCATCCCAGACAAATGCTATTAAAGGCAAACACTGAAAAATAAGTCTCTAAAACTATCTATTTAAGAGTAACATACTTCGAAATAAGTTATGTTGTAAAAGGCTCAAGATCGATGTAAGCACAGGAGTACTGGTACAAATTCAATATTGCAAAATGCAAAAACATCAGCAGCTCTGCATGACTGGAACATAAACAATCTATTCCAGATTTAACAAGTTAATTCTCTGTCCATATGTGCATTTGGGTGAATTAGGGTATCCCCATGAAGCACAGTATAACTGTCAAAGTCAATAACTATCTTAATCACACAGATTTTTAAAACATGTACCAGTTGCCAAATCGCATCCTCCAAATCTGTCTTTCACTGTGCAAATGGGTTCAAGTAATGATTTAACCAGAAATGAACTGCAGATGAACACTAATAAAATATGATGCACATGCTGCAGGGTAAACATGACAACATTTAATATTTGTTGCTAAATGTTCACATCTTGACACAAAGTAGGTGATTTGTTAGACGGAGTAATATTTGGCTTCCTACAGAAAAGCTGTGCAAGGCAATATCTCCTTTTTTTATTGCAGCAGTTCCTACAGTCCTTGGAACTGGATTGTATCAGCTGTCCTCCAGAATAAATGAGGCTACCACCTGACAAAAGAAGGAAAAATGTTTTAATCTGAAGTAAACAATGGACCCCTGAACCGGGACATTTCATCTTTGTGAGCAATAAGTGATGCATTTATGAAGAAGTGGGTTAAGGATAGCAGGTTAGAATGGTGCTCAGTCCAAAAGTCTGGCAGAGGAACAAAAGGGAGGCAATATATAGTAACGTGCAGCTGGATTGCTCACTTGGGAAAGTATTACATTTCCAGCTCTTCCCTGTCATACATCGCTCTCTGTAACCAGCACAGTGCTGGAAAAAATAAACAGAAACATCATAACAGTGTTTCTGTATTTCTTACCTCAGACAGAGTTCAGGTCAATGTGTTGAAGAACTACTTTTAAGTTGTCAAAGAAATTCCTCTTCACTCCTGCACATAAATCCACTAATGGCTTGCCAACTTTAAGATCTCGGCTATACTGTCAAGGTAAAACTATATGCTTCAAATGCTTGGGTTTTCTAATTTCGTAAGTATCTATTTAGTAATTTAGTTTTTTTACATGTTTTGTGTTAAAGCTTAAATTTGTGGTGTGTGGTTTTCATAAACTTGAGGTCAGATCTAACTAATTTTAGGATATGGTAAAAAGACAAAAATGTTCTTTTTTGTAGTCTTATATAACCCTAGAATAGCAAAATTCCTTGTGAAGATGAGGGTTTTTAAAAATGTCCTAGAAATACATTCATAAATGGACTGGAAGTCTGCCATCACAGAACTGTACAATTTTCTGCCAGAGGCTGGCTGGTCGGAAACTCAAACATTGGATTTTTTTTTTTTTTTTTCTGATTGATGCACATCATGAAAGCGGCATTAAGTTGTTCTGACAACAACAATCTTCAGTGAGGAAGTTGTTGTTAAAGAAAGAAGACTCAAAGTTAGCTACTGTCTGAAAATATTTCATACAACGTGTCAGAACACGAGACTTTTACAGATGTGAAAGTCTGTAAAAGTCTTTCACATCTGTGAATCACATCTTTTCCATATCGGTGCGCACACCACGTCTTGTTTCACAGATCACACAAACAATGACACTCTTTGCTGCGGATGCTATTATCCAGTTTATGTATCAATAAGGTATTTCAAAGTTAAGTTGGCACATGGATGTAACAGGTTATTTAAAAAGAAAATATACTTTCCTGAAATATGTTGAGGCGTGTGTGTGATATAGTACAACTTTCAGCAAATAGCAGGAAGGAGGATGGTTTTATCTGCTTGAGATGTCACACTCTGGAACATGGTGGACTTGGAAAACTATTTGGAGTTACAGTAAAGGTCTACAATCTCTAAGGCCTACGTCTCAAACTCACTATGAAAATATAGAAGATTTGGAAATAGTTGCAAAACTTTGAATTTCAATAAGGAGAAAGAAGTCAGGCAAAGCAAAAACAGTATCCAAATCTTAAATCATAATAGCTTTATAATACATCTTGCCATTCTTTGTAATTTAGGACTTATCACAAAGTTCAGGTTGCTGAAAGTTAGGTGGTCTGCGTTTTTTAAGCTTTCATTAGGCTTTCTTCTAAAACTCTAGGGTCTGTTTCTCATCAGGACCTTGCATCTGGAAGTTATTAGGCATCTTACCTTTTAAGGAAAAGGGGAATCGTAAAAAAGCTAAGTGAGCAGAGAGAAAAGATATAAAAGGTAAAGCTAGTAGATCTCTGCAGAGAGGGGTGCACAAACTCAAGCAGACATGCAATATTAGCTTTTTTAGGTTTAAAATTTTGAATGCAGTTTGACAAAATTCCCACTCCTACAACAGTGACAACAAAATATTCTGCAGCATGAAAACAGTGGAAGGACGCGTGCAAATGCACTAAAAACCTCTCGGTGTTATGGGATATCTACAAACATGGACCAGATTATTCAAGATGGAAGAATGAAAGAATCCAGATGACTGCAACATGAAATCTTTCTAAACTATTCTGGTGAACATCAAGTCAGTTTACATTTGACATAAGTCGTGATCCAACAACATAAACCGATAACACCAGACTTATAAAAAGAAAATGTGTTGAGTTACACAGCAAAGACAGTTTTATTTGTTGATTTTATGTTGAAAAGTACACCAAAAAAAAAAAAAAAAGTTTGAAAAAAAAAAAATAGACTGCAGGACTGCTGCCCGGCAAAATGAAGGATTATTGTAATGTCGACTTTAAAAAAATGCTTTTAAAGATAAATATGACAAAAACTCAACTGGATATGTTAAGTGTATTGCTGATGTGGCGTTAACCCCTGACCACCTGGAATGACAGATGTTCCCTCTGAGACGCTTCTGCTCTAGACGTTAACCTTTTTGTTTTTCAAAGGTCAAACAGAATAACAAACAGCCACATATTTTTTCAAGGTAGACAGCAAATATTTATCTAGTGGAATAAAGATTTTGACTATGCTAAAGATAAATGACTCTACTAAATCCCTTGAATATATTAAAAAGCTAATACCTTATAAACCTACATCTAACCTTTTATTGGATTTAAATCTGGTTCCCTAGAGCTGCTATAAGGATGTTAAAGTTTTTTTTTTTTTTTTTTTTTAGGACTTATATTTTAAAATAGTAAATCTTTTAATCAAATAAACAAACCTGACTTGTTTCAGTCACAAACACAAAGCAGACGTGTCAGACTGACTGCCCTTCAAAGAAGGATCAGCGGACACCTTTGAGGGAACCTCTTATGAACTTAGAGCTTAGTCTCGCCGTGTGTAGTGACGTTAGAAGCATGCTGAGTAGATTCACTGAATAGACTGAGGTAACCTCATATCAGACACCCGAGAAAGCAGCCTTGTCAGGCTATTACTTGGCTCCGTTTCAGCTACTCATCCCTTTCACAGTATCCAATAGCAGTGCCGAGGCCTGGTCTGGTGAGTCAAAGCAGGCGGTGAATATCAGGGACCGGGTAGGTGGGAGGGGAGCTAATAAGAACCATCCGCAGCGTGGGGAACCAAGAGCACTGATGTGGGTTAGGCGAGTGCTACAGCTGCTTGCGGTGGGTGGGAGAATGCCTACTGAGCCTGGCATGCACAAACAAAGTGCAGATGTAGATGAAGAGTCGGAGTATACCTGGGCACCATAAATCAATGAGTCTCTTTGATTAAATGACAAGAGAATATTCAGTGCATCAGTGGTCTCCCTTCTCAGCAGCACTAGCCAAGACTGCTACATTCCTGCTATCAAACTGAGTGGGCTCTCCTCTGTCTGATGCCAGGCTTCGCTTAAGTGTCAGTACGCACTAACTTATCAAGCAGGTATTTTGCTCCACTTTACTGATCATCAAGGAAGGACTTGATATTGCATTATACCACCTGAAGCAAATATATCTATTCACTGGCCACTTTAGTAAAGTACACCTTGCTTGTACTGGGCTGGAAATCCTTCTGCCTTTAGGACTGCTTTGATTCTTTGAGACAGATTTAATAAGGGATTAGAAACATTTTTCATTGATTCAGATCCGTATTGGTATTATACCATCACACAGAAGCAACAGATTTGTCGACTATACGTCTTTAGTTCTAATCTCCTCTTACCCTACTTTCTGAAGATGCTCTACTATATAAAAACCTATTCGTCGTGGAGGTTTTCTGACTACATTGAACTCATTATGAAGTTCAAAGACAGAAAAAAGATCCCACACAACACTATGACACCTTCACCAGCCTGAACTCTTGGTACAGGATCTTATAGATCCATGCTTTCAGGTTCTTTACGCCAAATTCCAACCCTACAATCTAAACGTCACACCTGCAGAGATTCACCCAAACAGGCAAAGTTTTTCAGTCTACCACTGCACAATTTCTGTGAACATATCTGAATTTCTACCCTCAGTTTGCTGTACCAATATGACGAGAGTGGCGTCTGGTGTGGTCTTCTGCTAATGTAGCCCATCTGCTTCAAGGTTCAACATGTTGTGCATTCGTAGAAGGTTTTATCCATGCTTTGGTTATAAAGAGTGGTTATTTGAGCTACCGTTGCCCTTCTTTCATCTCAAACTAGTTTGCTGCCAGTCTTCTGACAGCAAAAACCTATTTTTCACCGCACAACACTGAAGATGCTCTGTTTTTCAGCCATTTTCTGTAAACTTGAGCAATAGTTGTGTGTAAAAAAAAATTCACTGAGATCAGCAGCAACTCATCTGGCACCAACAACCATGTCACAATCTATGTGACGTAAGTCCCCTGTCTTCCCCATCCATCCAGACACTTTTGCTGAGTTTCAGTAATTTGTCTTCATCATGTCTAGAAGCTTCAAGGCATTGATCTGCTGCTGCAATGGTTGATTCACTAAAAATGCTAACAAGTAATTGAGCCAATGTACCTAAAAAAAGTGGCCAGTGAGTGCATTCTTTAAAATGCCAAATTACAACAAATAAAACAATCATTTTAAAGGTACACCAGGGAATACTGAATCCTTTCCTCTATTTATCTCTGTTTTTACTCAAAGTAGCATTAAAAGGCCTTCTTAGAGTCATTGCTTCCAAGCCATGGATCACATACTCAAATTATACATAAAAAAGTGGTGCTTTCCTCTCTTAATGTTGATTTTCTCTATTATTTTACACTAGCATACTTCAAATACTATTTTATATGTAATAGAAAGCTAATAAAGTAATAATAAAAAGCCTTGTTCCTTCAGAGGGCCTGAGGTGGACAGAACGTAACAGAGAGAGTTGATCCTCAAGTGAAGATGTTGACAAACAGTGTAAAATCTGTTTATTGACGGACACTGAGCCATTGTAATTTTTTTCTGCAAAACATCAATTAAACCAGACAGCTTGGTACGAAGAGATACACTCACACACAAAGTACACACTTAATTAACTTTTGGTGTTTTAAATGTATTAGTATTGATCCACCAATCTAACATTGAACAAACTGTAAGTAGTAGGTCGAGTTCCTGTCACTGTTTCCTGTCTTTCTGCATTTATCTAAGAAGAACTTTCACATGGGTCTAAATATAAACAAATTAAGTACTTTTTTTTCCATAAAAAACCTTTAATATTAGGTGCCTGCAAGATACATTTTCTCTATCAGTAAAAACAAACAGAAAATCTGGTCAAAATCTGAATCAACAGGAGAGACCTGAAAGCTAAATTTGAAATCTGTATTAGTGGCAGAAATCTAAATCTATTAATCTCTTTCTAGCCTAAGATCATTTCACCCCGTTTCTTCCACAAATCATCTTTTTTTTTTTTTCCTGGCTCTGTAATAAATTTTAACATCCATGAAAACACAGAAGTGTTTTGATGCAACCCCGCTAATTAAAAAAAAAAGCTAATTACATACCAGCACAAGCCGTTCAGAGCTACACTTGTACTGAAATAATCAGCGCTGAAAAAACAAAAATAACTGGATTATTCTAAATTGGAGGCTGCAAAGCAAGGCATGGATGAGGGAGGTGGGGATGGAGGGGTGAGCCTGGACTCACAGGGTCATGGAGGTCCACTGGAATGATAAATATAAACATACTCTGTCACTGGCTGATAAACACTACAAACAAACCAAAACTGCTCAGGCTGTGTTCTGGCATGAGCTGCATCTCTCCTGTAAACTATGTTTAAACTGCGAGCCCAGAGCTGAAGGTTAGACGTGGTTTAGACTCACGGAGACAGCGTTGCTGTAGCATTGGACACTGTCCAGATAGCTGACTGTCTGTTTAGATCTTTTTATTTCATTTCGCCAACTCGTATAATTGCAATTCAACATAAGCACATCCTGAGATGACAGAAAATTATGTACTGATATCCAGATGGATTTAGAAACAGTAATATGCAACAGCTGTTACACTGGTGGCTTGTCGTCGTCATGCATTGAATCCCAACTTTAATCCTGCTGGGGGAAGAAAAAGATCAGATCATTGGATTTTCCATATTTACACAAGCAGATTTTCCACTTTTTATGAAAGATACATTTTTCCTCCTTTAAACCTGGATAATTCCTGTTATGTCAGCACATTGTTCCCGTTTGGCATGCTCGGCCTAATTTCTAGGCATCACTGGTGGGTATCAGCATTTGATTCATGATATATTTTTCTTTCTTTTGAGCCTCCAAAGTCATAGGCGGGATTCATTTCCTCTCCACGATATTTATTTAGCTCTCAGCAAAATATTTAGGTGATAGAGTAATTATATTTTATCTTGTATACATGTCCAATCCTCTCCTTCATGTGATTCATTTCAAACAATCTCCTCTGAGTATACATAAGGTAGTCAGTGAGCACTTTAGTTGTTTTTCAGTGCAGAGGGGACTTCCACACTAAACATGTCCTTCCAAACAAGCTCTTAAATGCAACATGCACAAGTCTGAATAAAATATTTTTCATCTATGTAAAAGATAAGAATCTGTTTGGGTTACACAAAACAAACCTTTGGCAAGGACTTCCTGAAAGTATACTTACACACACCTCAAATTCACCTCACTCACAATCCAAGAGCACTTATTTATGAGCCAGAATCTGTTCAGTGATTACATTTCCTGCTTTCTGCAAAGCAGGGAGGCTTGCATAGAACGAAGTTGTTATCATCAAGTGTCTGGAGATATGCTTCAGTATTAATTACTTTCCCAGCTGTGCAGGAAAACGTCTTGTGTGTAAATGTTATGTGGAGGGCTGTTGAGAAAGGAATCCGCGAGGTGTCCACTTAGTGAGGCGCAACAACCGATTTTGTGCCAAAAATGTTTTATCAATAACTTTGGAATTTCAAAAGTACACAACTGGAGGTTTAATTAGTCTACAAAGCTGCCATCACACTGATTTCTATCCTGCCATGTATACTGTGCGCATTGATGCATGTGTGGTACGTGAGTCTAAACATCAGAAATATGTGGGTCACTTTTCGCGGCTCCAGGTTTGAGCAACAAATGGTTTGAATAAACCTGATTTGAATAAATTACACTGTTTTGCTGAATTAGAAAATGTGATGTGATTTTTTTTTTGTAATGTTTAAGGATCAGCTGACCATCTTGAATGAAATGTAGTTAGAGATCAAGTAATTATTATTTGAATTAATCAAGAAATATCTGAATTGTCAGTTCTACTTTCAGTTTCAGCTATTAATCTTCATCAACTTGCACAAAGCATTTGCATGGTGTTGTTTGGGGTTTAACATCCCATTAAAAGTGTAATTGGATTACAGTGGGGAGAGTACTAAAAAAATCTTAAGTGAGAGTAGCACAACTGAAACACATTTTTACTCAATGTGTTGAAATAGTTGTTAAAGAAATTAGTTAAGAGGAAAGAATCACAACAGCAAAACACTGTGAATTTTTTTTCAAACATGGTGCGCAATAGGTTACAAGGTTCAATTAGCACACCAAAGGATGTCATTCCACTGTTTCGCAAATGGTAGTCATATCTGTGTCCTATCCAAAAAAAAAATAAATAAATAAATATTCTGTTACATCATTACAAAAGCACCTTAAAGACTTTAACCATTTCAACAAGATTAAGAGAGAAATGCTGTTTTTTATTTTTTTAGTAGCACAGCTGAGATTGCCCCTTCTGTGGCTCATTAGACTAAGTCAACCGCAACAAAATTCAGAGTTAAAATGAAAGCAGATCTTAAATTTGACATTCAGATCAGGGCAGATTAAGCTTTTATCAGAGGAGGCAACTGGCCAGAATAAAGCCAATTTGCTTTAGGAAGTACTTTGAGATGCCAATCTATGCCTTTGTCACCACTCGGCTAGATTGCTCTAATGTGCTTCATGGAGATGTGAGTAGTTCATCCACTGCTTAGCTACAGTGCATAGAAAATTAGGCTGTAAGTCTGTCATCCACCACACATGAATATGAAAACATTTTAGTTTCACTCAACTTCCTGTGTATACATTTTAAAACTAATTTTAAAGTTTTATTTGTTTCTACAAGCCCCCCTCTTTTTTTTCTTCTCCATCCTACCTCCCTGAAACCTGATTTCTAATGTCAGCTTATTAGCTGCTCCTCATCTTACATATGATTACAGTAGCCTGGAAGGAGCCCTTACTTTTACTGATGCAGTTACTAAATAAAAAAAAAAAGTTGACTTTCCTACCTTTCCACAATAAAGAAGTATTTTCCCGGTTTTAAAATAACATCTAAAAATCTTTTTCTTTTGCACTGGCATTTGCCCCCTGGTAATAAGATGTTTATCTTATTGTGTTTTGCTTTATTTTGTTGCAAGACTTATCCGTTTTGATGGGTTGCAATGCCTTTTCTTTCTCTTATTCATTGTTCTGTGCAACACTTTCATCTTAAAAGATATATTGTAACATAGTTTTTATGCTCTGCTCACCAGAGATATTAATTGTTATTGATATTAAATAATAATAATTATTATTATTATTATTATTTACCTGGACCTACAGCTTAGCACTGCTTCAAATCTTCTTTGTACACTATAAAACAACAGACAGAGAGTCTGTGATAGAGGTGTGGTAAACATTACTGCAAAGGATCTGCAGTCTGCAAAACCACTGTTACTGTGTCCCACAAAAAAATGTCAATACTTTAAAGACATTCCTCCAGAAATGCAACTGTAATTAATCAGCTCTCATGCAAACCATTCTCATTTGCAGAAAAGAAAAATCTGTCTTTCCTCTTGAAATGAACACAGTGGTGTGTCATTAAATATTTTAGCTGTTATGTTATGTTCACCTATCATTGTAAAAAAAAAAAAAAGAAAGAAAGAAAAAATCATTGCTTTCTGCAGAGAAAAATGACATCACAACCTTTGCAAGGCTTTGGCTGCTTCAAGTGCCTGTTGCCTCAGGCGGTCTCAGTGTACGACATGTTTATTAATGTAAACAGAAGATGCCTTGTTTATGCATATTTTTGAAGCTTATGGATTTAACAGCCTCATTTTATCTTGGAGAAAAAACCTCAAGACACCTTCAACATATTTATATCAGTAAACCCGAAAATGAAGGGGTGAAAAAAAATTCATCTGCAAGTTTTTAAAATCCTTGGTTTTACATATAAGTTGTTGTAAGAAATATGGATGTAGCTTAAATAGTGATGATACAAGGCTCTTTGTGGATGAAAAGAATTGAGCCATAAAACTTTTCTGAGCCTGAATTTGTTCTGCATGTAGTCTGCAAATCCCATTCTGTTAATAGTTTTGTACTGCAGATTCAACAAAAGCTCAATTTTCATTAGATTTTTAACAAGCCATGTAATAAGAGCACGATGGGCCTTTTGATGCCTGCATGTTCACAACTGAGACCAATGTGTCCCACACAGAGAAAGGGGTTCAAAAGCATGTCAAATCCAAACCAATGCAGCAGAAAGGTCTGACAAACGTGAGTTCCTATGTCGCAGGTCAGCCAACCTATTTTGACCTTAGTGTGCTCATCGTCTCACCCTCCTTTCATGTGTTGGTCAGCGGAAAAGTGAATTACGGTGCCATTAAGTAAGGAGAAGTGATGTGGATTACAGATTAATTGGCACCTGACGTCTCCTCAGAAACCTTTGTGCTCTTCCATGACCCAGTGAGCAATAATAAAAGACTTCACTGATATTCCGAGGAACGATATTAAAGGCATCTCAGACCGGCAATCAACCTTCAAAAACACCACAGACAGTAACCCACTTATTAAACAAGGAAGCCAAGCAAAAAGCAACCCACCATTTAATGCCTTAATATGTTTCACTATGGTTCTGCAGCACTGAGAGTCTATCATTTGGATTTTGGATTTCACGCTTCATTGGCTATGCTGGAATCTCATTTCCAGACATCACTAGCATTTCTTTTCATCTCTATTTGCAGCTTGCTGCTCTATAAGTAATGTAAATGATACATCAAATTGAACAAGCTAATCAGAGATTAAGTGAACATAAGAACCAAAGAAGGAAACTGGATCACAACTGAATGCAGACCTCATGTAAACAACAGTGATCAATGAATAATCATCTGAAAACACTCTGAGGAAGTCAGTGTTACCTTTTTTGCTGGTTTGATTGCTGGTTTGAAAAGAGTGCATCATACCTCTGAGTCTAATCTAATTAAGAGGTTGCACCAATAAGTGAAACCAATATTCAGTTTTCTATGTGTATTTGGGATGTCCCAATCTGAACTCAGCATTTTTAAACAATCAGTACTGGCAATCTGCGTATAAGCTCTACTGCTGATACCTGTTTTTAGCTTACAGTCTGTGAATATGGCAGCCCTACACCTGGTGAGACACACAGCCTTAAACATATTTCACCCTTTACAATGACATTTACAGGAAAATAGAAGATCCAGTGGCTCCTGGTGTGTCTCTTTGTGTTGTGACTTTCACTCTCTGGAATGAGTTATATCAAAGCAGAGATTAATTTTATGTGATATCATAATTCTATCTGAACTAATCCTAGCAAAATATTACGTCCTCAAAAAAAAGGGAGTGAACAAATTCCCTCTTGCAATAATTTGAGACTTAAAAACACATGTTCTTTTTTTCTTTCTTTTAGCTGTTGTAACAGATCCTTTACTTTAATGTGTATTGTACATTTGTTAAGAAAAAAAATTGTATACTGTTAAAGGATATTGTTTGATTTTACTTATTGTGTTGTGTTCAAGATCAATTTTAATGTTCTTTGTTCAAAATAAATGACATTTTGAAAAATGAAAAGGTATTTCAACACAGAAAGTGAAAGTGAATCAAACTAACATTAGCTTAGCATACTAGCAAACAGCTGACGAGGCAAAGGTCATATAACCTTTGAGTAAACGTATGTTGGAGCAACATAGCTATCCAGAAGAAACAGTTTTTTTGTTTTGTTTTGTTTTGTTTATCTTTTACTTTTGAGCAAAAACAATACTAAGAGTGGCTGCACCATATAGAACATAATTGATGAGTGAGTCGTAAAACTAAGTAAATGTCATGATGAAAAAAAGCCACTGACTTCTTTTTTCCCATTTAACAAACATCTCTTCACACCAAAGCAGCAGGGGGACTCCCTAGCAAGTCAGTGCAAACTCTCTGATTAGCACCAATCTGTCCACCAATCCTCTCCTGTCTCCAAGGTAGTTTGCCCCAGTTTCATTAGTGTTTGACAAAGAAATTCACCACAGCGTGCTGGGCATTCTCCTGGTGTGTTTCTTATAGTTGTTTGAAAAGATGAACGCGGCACCTTCAGGCATCTGGAAATTATAGGAAAGAATGAGCCATACTTGTGGAGCTAAATAATTCTCTTGCTGATATCCTGATAGATTTCGTTTGATTCTCCTTTGATATCACAAAGGACAGCAGCATGTTTTTTACTGGTGTGTCTCGATTCAAGTCCAATGTTTATCGGATGTTTAAAAATATATCTATCTAGGCTTTTCCAAGAGCATTCAAAAGAAAGAGAGAAAATTGGTCTTTTTCATACAGTGAATGTAAATATCTGGTTTCATCCACATTAAATTTGTGATGTATACTTCATGCTTCATTGCTGTGCAGCCAGCCATTTGCTGAATAATCCAATTAAATGAGGCACTAACCCTGGGAATCAATGCTGTTTTTCAGTTGACATTATTATTTATAGCTATGCATCTGTCTTCCAAACATACCCATAACAGCTAAACTAATGAGCCCATTAAGGCTGTATTACATCGGCACTGAATGGGGTAATGTGTTGCATCCTGCTGCGAGAACCCAAATCCTAACATCTGTGACTCCGTTGAGCACTTTGACTCAAGACCCCTTTGACAGCAGCAGAAATAAATCAGAGTTTTAATCCTGGAGAAAGATTTATTTAAGAACTGGAATGTGTCACAGGGAGTAAAAAAAAAAAAATAAAAATGCTATGCCAAACAGACACAAAAAGAGAGAAAGGTCACAGTCGGCCTCTTTTCTCTGTTCATCAGCAAATAAAAGGAACTGAAAATGTCACCATGAGCTACTTTTTTCTGAATAAAGAAAAAAAAAAAAATATATATATATATATATATATATATATATATATATATATATATATATATATATATATATATATATATATATATATATATAAAAACCTGTTAAATGATCATGAAATAAACCAAACAGTACAAAATGGCTACTATAAGAATTAAATGTTTGCTTGTGGCTTTTTGGAAAGGAAAAGCTGAGAAAAGGCAACATTTATCTAGCTTGTGATGGAGCAATAAATTGCTCCTTTTAATGACTTCTTGAAGGCAGCAGACTTTCCCTTACTTTGATTTAGGCACATATGAGATCCAGTCAAGGAAATATCTTTCCTCCAAAAATGTTTTTTATTTCTTTGCTTGATAAGCACTAACCCACTTTATAACTTCAGAATACTTTTCACATCTAATATCCCCCCTGTATTTATTTTTTTTTGTTGCTCTTAGGCTATCAGACAGCAGAGCCAACTGTGATAAAATGTCCTTCTCAGAGCAGGCATGTCCTTTTACGTCTAAACTGACGGCAGATTTACTCTCATATGGTTTTTATATTACAGGCACATTTTTGAACAGATTCTCTCGGCACCTGTTCTGTGACAAATTGGTCAAAGCATCTGGCTGCTTTGTACTTCAGCAAAGTATATTCCTAATATAAAACTGTCAGTATATTTCAAGTTCAGTGTTAGTGCAAAAGCCAAGGTGTATCTTCAATTGGTGATAACAACACTTGTGGTCATATTTCAGTGTAATAATACAAGAGAGGTCACGGAAGCAGAACAGCAGAGAGGGAGGCAGGACTCAGACCTTGACCAGATCAAAGAGAGGTTTACCGAGGGTTTACTGTGCATTTCAACAACAGTAGTGAGGATGTTGAGCTGCCTGAAAAACACCTTCCATTCTGTTTAGCAAAATAGCAGATTTTCACTTTTTATTTTTATTTTAGTCTCAAACTTCAGCATATTTTACTAATCTTATATGACAAACCAAGACAAACTTTGACATATTTGCGAATTGGGTTTTCAAAATCTTTTAACAAAACTCTAAAATGTTTGTATGATTTACCATGAATTATCCATGAATAAAATGCTGTGAAGCCTACTGTCTTCAGAAGTGTCCTAGTTATTAAAACCTAAAACTCCATAAGGGAGTTTTACTTAACTTTACTTTACTTTCTGCAGAAATACTACAGCTAGAGAACATCAGCGAACATAAAGGAGCATCGCCAGACAGGCCAGCCATAACTTTCTGATCCACATACAAAATGAAATGTGTCAGAAACGATCCAAGACACATTAACCTCACAGTTGAAAGTGATATTAGCATCATGCTGAGGGACTGAATTTTTTTATATAAGTAATAAAGAAGCTCTTTCGTGTTCAGAAGAAAAGGGGTGGAGTTAAATCCAACCAACCCTAAAAAATATATCTTTGAGTAGCTGTATGACAAAAGATGGCTGCAAAACATGTAAAAATGTTCAACTTGCATCTGTGCTGAGACAAACTGCAAGCAAAGATGCACTATAAGTGTTTAATACAAGTGCATGACACACTTTTTCAGTTTTTATTTGTATTAAAAAAACGTTTTTGTTTGGGGTTTTTTTCAGTCATTTTCTGTCACTCAGTAAAGTACACCAAATTTTGAAGGTGAAGCTTGACAAAACGTAAAACAAGTTGAAGGTGCACAAGTCACAAAAGTGTGAGTGAATAAAGAAGTCAAGTAAGACGAGTTACAAAATAGTTTCCACTGATGTTGAACAAAACTTACATGGATCTTTCTTATTTCCACCCACCAGCTCTGAGCAGTCCAGGATAATGGTACATTAAGTTTTTCTGTGCTAATGATGTGGATTTGGTTTCCCCCTGGATTTAATAAAAATCCAAATAAATTAATGTCGATACAATCTGTTCTGCAGCACAGATTTAGGCATCTAGCCTTTTATTTTCCAGCACTTTGTCAATAATAACAATATTGAACAGCTGCTTAAATCTGTCAGTCATTCTTGTCTGAATCGGTGAATGGGGAGCATTATGCAAGGTAAAGAGTAAAGCTAGTAACCTCTTGCAAAGAAAGGAAATTGAGAAAAGCTTTAAGGCATAAAATCACAGAAAGCTAAGTCTGAGAATGTAAAAAAAAAAAAAAACACTTCAACCCCCTCATCCCCCATTCCAAGTATCCTCTCAGGCTGGGGCTGTCTACGGCTCATTCAGCAACAACTATACTGTGTTTTTCTTCTCTTTAACAGATTACATCAGCACACAGAGTCCATCCCCTTTAATTACAAACATTTGCTGTATTTCACAAATCTGGAGCTGATGTGAGGGGCTCCGACTTTCATACGTGATGCGAGAGACACGTTTGAGTACACATAAATAGTACAGGTCATTGCAAAGGGCCTCTGAAGAAAGCCATTTTATGCATTTACTGCACTTTATTGCAAATTCCCAGCTGCGGGCTGCTTAATCCATCAGTCCAACAAGACCACATACAAACACTGGAAATATTTTGTTGAATACCTAAAAACTGGGGTAATGAAGGATTAACCGTGGTTTTCATAAGGAAACTCGAAGCCATGTGGGGTGTTTTAGAGTTAATTGCAGAAGAGAAAGAAAAACAGCACAATGAAAACAAGTTTTAATCCAAAAAGCCAGTGGGTTATGGGGACTGTGGATTATTGGTAAGTCATGGGATCTCTCCAACTTTGGTCCATTAGCATAGCCTAAGAAACCTAAGCTTTTTTAACTGGTTTAGGATTCAGATGTCACATGCTAGATTCTTTGGAAGGGAAACAGGTTCTGTGTGTAGTGATACGATAAGCTGATCAAGCAGACCTCAAGGAGATTACAACTAATTTCAGAGGCCAAAAGTTCAGAAAAAGGAACTACACAACTCAGGACAACAGTTGCATGACCAAAGTTGGAATGTTCATGTAGTATTTAGTGGCTTCCAGCAACATCCAAGTCACAATGCCAGATTTTTCCAGACTTGAATTTCTAGAGTTTGCAGAGCCATTGTCAAAGAATAATTTAAAAAGCTCATCATGAAGTGTAAATATTTTTACAGATTGAGTTGCAGCTATGGGATGTGGAAAAACCTCATATTTTCAGGAAAGTTGGATTAACTTAAGGCTAGGTGCAGGACTGGATGGATGGCCAAATGGATGGATAGATACATATTATAATGTATTCTAAATAATAACAATAATAAGCAAAGAAAAATTCCTAATGTGCTGCCTAAACCAAGTCTGGTTTGTAATAAATGGTTTATAAATGTATTAATCTATAAAGTTTGCTGCAACAGGAGTATTATTCTATTTTCACTCTTTTGCAGCGAATCCGTCACTAACGCTCCAATCGCATCATGCTGTGTTCCTAAGATGCCTAGAAAGGACACTTAAAAATCTTCTTTCATCTTTATCTCCCACTGTATTTCCTGACGATTTCGCTATATTCCTGCAAGATACATAATACAGAAACAATATTTTCTGAAAAATGTTCCCTTGCACTCAAACATCTCAGCAACCTTTCAGCGCTTTTTATGCTGTTCTGAAACACGAAAGCGCAAACGATGACCCGAAAATTCTGTGATTAATGTTTAATGCAGAATGATATCAGCATTTATTCGAACCATGTGCTTATGTTACTTCGCAGCACCAACAAGATGTTTAAGTACTTGTGGGTCATGGTTACAGCATTTTCTCAAAGTCCCATTAAGCAGTTTTGCAGGGAAACAGCAATTTCTTTGCCAAAAACCTGCTCTGGAGATCAAAGCGTTGGTTTTACAGATATTTCCCTTCTTGTGCTCCACACTGTGTGGCCTTTGCTGAAAGGTTCAAAGGAGTATAGCGCTGGAAACACACTTTAACTATTCAAAACTCTCACTGTTACAATTATGAACTGGCATAATGAGGGCTTTTAGCATGCTGAAGTCTGACTTTTAGTGAGCTCTTCTTTAATTGATATTTCAATGCCAGTTGAAAGCATCTTCCTTTCAAATAACTATTACCTGCTCACATCCCATAAACTCATTATTAGCATGGATCTAATTTCAATATGTAGTTTATATTATATTATATCTTGACTCCTTCTACAGTTCATTGTCTGCTGGATCACTGTTAATGCATAGACAATGGCATGAGGAGGTGACCGTCCGCACTCTCAGACCTGACCTCAGCAGAGTTTATGAGGTGGTTTTTGAATGTGATGATGTCACCGTCGGCTGTAAAAACATGTTCAGCAGCATCTGCATGGGTCCTAACTCAAGTGTTCATATCATACCCAGGGTAGTGGGGAAATCTTCTAAAGAGGTGCTGGGGACTGAGAAATAGAGAAATGCTACTCAAGTGCTCATAAAATCTAAATGTTAGCTTAAATTTTTCATCACACATTAAAAAAAAATAATAGTTGCTCTCTGTAAAAGTCGGAGCACTTTGCATCTAAGCACAGCAGTTTCAGCTTAACTTTTTCAATTGTTTTTTTTTTTTTTTACATGATTGGGACTGTAATTCTTTTGGTTGTAGCTTAGAAAACAAAGTGGAAACATTGATCTAGGTATATCACGCTTAGCTCTTTTTCTAACATCAAAGCAACATGCCTTAGGAACTCAAAATTTAAATAACCCAGAGTATCCGCTGGATCTATTCTGCTGTAATATCTATGATCTATCTATAATATCTGAGCTGTATTATCTATCTACTGCAATATCTATACTGTAATATCCACTGACTTTCTCACAATAGTTTTTGAGTATCAGGTCTATCAAATTTACTCCCAGTTTACTGTAAGAATACCTGTCTTTTATTATTATATACTTTGGAATTCAGTTACATCAAGTTATTGTGGCAAATCAATTCAAAAAGAATAACTTATATATTATACAAAGAATTCTTTTTTTCTGTCCGTTTTGATTTTGCAGAAAATGAAACCCATAGTAGTTTCTCATAGAATTATAATATAACGTAAGACTACATATAAAGAGCTTTTTTTAAAAAAAAAAAAAAAAAAAAAACCAGAAAAGTCAGCCTGATGAAAACATGTCCATGTATTGTCCATTATATGCAATCAGTACTTGGTCAGGGCTCCTTTTCCATGAATTCCTGCATTAATGCAGCGCGGCAGAGAGATGCTCAGCCCAGGACTCTGCTGTGGTGTTCAGGAATGCCAGATTGTTTTCAGCTCATCTGCATTGTTGGTTCTGGTGTCTCTCATCTTCTTACCATAAAGCACTCACACAGTCATTAAAAAGAGGATGGATTTTGTGCCTCTCCACCCTTCCATTAAACTCTCTTTTTTGCTTCACATTCTTCTCAAGGCTGCTGTTATATATGGTATTCATACCACTTTTTTCCGCCATCCACTCAAATTTCTTTTAATATGCTTGAAAATGGCACTTTTAGAAGAGACATGTCTTTTTTGTTTGTTTGTTTGTTTGTTTCCTACCCTCCTTTTGGAGGATATAATGTCTGCTTTGTGGGAAAACCGTTGAGTCAGAAATCTTCCTCACAATTGTATAAGCCATAACATATTTCTTTAACCCACTGCATCACTTTGTTGTGAATCTAGAGGATATGCAAATTTCTCCTATTGAACTGAATTACAGACATAAAGAATTTCAATCCCTTGTTACCATCATCCAGACTGCTAAACTAAGGAATCCAGTAATGATGGCAATAGTTTACAATTTCAGAGCTGATGCTAGCAAAGTCAAGTGACTTTGTCCTGAACTTATGATCAGCAAGACAACATGAGGAAAAATAGGTAGGGGATGCTTTAGATTGGCTGGAGGATGCACCCAGAGTTTAAAGTTTGGCAGAGCAAGTTGCACTGGATCTTTAAATCTCACTCAGTGTTGTCAGATCAAAGCGGAGGACATGGCTGCAGACTGGGATGAATAAATAAGATAGTCCAATAATCCCATGGGGTGTACAGGGGCAGGCAGGGGGAAAAACTAACTAAAGGCAACAACTGAGTTTGAGGAAAATATACCAAAAGAAAGAAAACATCAGAAGAGATATTAAAGTGAAACAAAACAAAACGAAAATAAAATGTAATCCGGTGACCTACGGAGCCGCACAGAGAGTGATGCAAGATAAAACCTTTTGATGTTTGATGTCTTGGTTCTTTTAATGAATCTGGAAAATGGAGTAGGACGATGGGAACTGAACAGGTAACATTACCTCTCAGCATCTTACATGTTTAACACATTACATCCATTATCCTGGTATGTACACAATAACATAGAAATGTATGGAGTATATTGTAAAAACAAAAACAAACAAAAAAAATGATAGAACGTTCTGAAGAGAGAGATTATTAAGGACGTTTTCTTGTGTTGTTTAAAGCTAACTCTGACTGCCTTATCGTCAATGTTTTTTTTTTGTTTGTTTTTTTTTGTCTTTTTTCCCCTCAGTTGCACGGGGGATTTTAGATGCAAGGTGTGAGCTGAAAGGGAAATTACAGGAAGTGAGGATCTATAAACAGAATCATGAATGGAATGAGAGCATATATGATTACATACATGAAAGGGCGGACACAGAGAATCCGTCAGCTCAAGAATGATCAAGACAAACAAACCAAAGAGCTATGTTTATCTGCAGAAATTACCCAATATCCTAAATCATTACTGCCGGTCTCTGAATGGTGACCTACAAAATAATAATCTATCCCCTCATTTTGGAAATATAATGAAATACTGATGTGGCATTAAATTTCAAAAAGGCTGTGAGATGTATACTATTCCCATTTTTGTTTATGTCTTCTTTCCTGTGTGTCTGATTTTCAAACAGCAGGTGGGAAGTCACTCTCAAAACCAATTATTAACCTCAGCATGAACCATTTTTAGCATCCTAAAAGACGTTTCAACTGTCAAAGTTAGACAAAGCAGACAAACAGCAGGGGCATTCTTCTTATGTTTTGGTCTATTAAATTTAATATCAAAAAGAACAAAGAAAAAAAGGAGTGTACGTTTAGGAGCAATAAATTGATTTCCTCCACTGACACGTCTGTGAACAGGGTACGTTATCCGTGGGAAGGTTTGGCTTATAGGAAGTTTGACTCATGAATAATTAAGAGCTTTACATTTACCTTGATGTACTGACTTCACAGTGAGTACAACCAAATGCATAAGTCTGATACTTTTATAAATAAAAACAGAAAAAAATATCATTATGTCTTAGTTTATGTACCCATGATTCAGAAAGGAAGAAGTCAAAATCCAATCTAGCTTCTGTGTGTGACAGACCAACAGAAGGCAGTGGATAGAAAAAAATGCTAATTTGTGTAACCTCACATAATACATAGCTAAAATCTGGAAATATTTCAGACCCTCTTAAAAAAATAAGATAGGTTATAAAAATGTGGTTAAGGCAATTCACAGACTATAACTTATGATTCATGTTCATTCATGATTGTTTGATATTTATTTAAAAAAATCTTCCTTATTTTAAATCCACAATGCTTACATTCTGTGTAAGCATTCTGACTTACTTTTGTTTTTATATTACAACTTCACAATTCTTTTAAAACAAAATGACAGTGTGATCTTAGTCGCACTTTCCTGACATATGTTTCCCCGAAGACAGGGGGTCTATATGAGGTTTGGCTATAAAATGTATTTTTCTTGACAAGTAAGGCCCTAAGGGAGTTAACACATGTTCCACTAGAAGCAAACAATTGTTTTTTTGTTTTTTTTTTGTTGTTTTTTCCTAATAGTTCCTTTCAAAAAAAAATTAATTCCCACTTGTCACACTCTTTAGGTATGCACATAAGTTTCCTAAATGACTGTGAAGAGAGGTGTCATTGTCCCACTGGTGCAGAAAAGGAGAGAAAATAAAAGGAACTGGCTTTGGAAGAAAAATGTTAAATGTGTTTTAAGTGATAAAGATTTGATCCTAATTATTTTTTGAATAGAAATCATTGACGCGATTCATGCAGCTAGAGTTAATGGGATTTTTTAAAATATACATCTTAAACAATAACCCAATGTGTGTTGTGAGCTTAAAATGACTAGGGGAATAAAACTTATTCATCACTGTCTTCTTAACAGGGCTTTATGCAGATTGTAGAGAGAGAAAAAAATGTGTACAGTATGGAAAACAGAAAAGGTTTCCAAGATGGGTGATTGCTCTGCATCAACAAACTGTTAAATGCCTCCTAAAAGCAATCTCAGTTTCTCATGAAGCGATGGATGAAAAGTGTGTCCAGTCTTTGCATTGCAAAATTCAATGTAAGATGTCAAATAATATTCACCTTCATAAAAGCCAAAAAAGCCTTTTTATAATAAGGCCAAACCAATAAAGCCAACTTAAAATGGGGTACAATGAAACAATACGTAACTAAACTTAACCTTAAGTTGTGTGTCTCTGACCAACAATATGTAAAACCAACTGGCTTTCATGACAAATACACTCCCTCACATCTATAATCCAGTTAAAACCCACAGGCTGGAATTATGCACCACACACTTTGGGATCATATGATCTTATAAGACTTTTCACCACAACATGTCTTTATATTGGAGATTAGGACTTCAGTAACACACAACGCAAGTGGAGGGAAACCACCAAGCAGAGGAACACTCCTCCAATCTAAGTAAAGGTGATATTAAGCACTAATCCTCCATAAGTTTTTTAAGCCAGACATAGAGTAGAAGGCAAAGTAATAGAAGTGAGATGTTCTTATCCACTGTGCTGCCTGAACGTTCTACTTTATTGCTGTCATGATCTGTATTTCTGTGTATTTATTTTTAAGGGTTTTCTGTGTTCAGTCTCTGTCCCTGCCTGCCTGCCTGCCTGCCTGCCTGCCTGCCCGCCCGCCCGCCCGCCCGCCTGCCTGCCGGCATAATGACTGCCGCAACCTTTATGTCTGGAGTAACATGGGTTTTGCCTACAAACATGATTTCTTAGTATTTTGTGGCGTAATGGTTTGCCACTAATATAGTTCTCTGCCTACAGCATAAACATGAATACCTGAATCTAAATATATATGTTATTTTTGCATATAGTTGTGAGACAAATTTAAGAAGTAGAAATCTTATTATGTCTTAGTTCACTTAATTAGGTTTTAATTAATTAGGCTAACTAATTCAAATTTAACTTACCATCCTGCTTCATGAGACCTGATCAATCAGAAACAAATTTACCAATCACTTATTGTGCCATACCTCAATGTCAAAAAGTCGTCCTGGACTACGTTCAATAAAACTATTTAAATTGTATTTTCTACAAAGGCATGTCAGCTGTTCATTCAGGCTGTTACTTTTTCATTTATCTTTGTTTTGAAAAGAAACTGTGAAATGCTGTTTTGACTGCAGAGCTGTGTAACTCTGACTGCTCTCCCTCACACTGAGAACATGGTGCTGCTTCTAGTTCTCTTATAAATATATATATATTTTCATGATTAATCACAAGGCTTCCCTACGTAACATTAAATCTGAGTTGGACAAGGCTACCATTTGTTTTGTATCTTGTAGAGATATTTGAAAATCCTGAATGCAATCCTGTATTTTACAAGATGAAGGTACAAAAAAAATGTTTTTGAGCTACAATCTGACTTGTGCAGGAATAATACAAGATATACTGCAATTATTTTTGATAGAGTTCCTTTTGCACAGATAACGCATTCCAAGAACAAGTGACAGGGAGAGACAGCTCTGTAAGTACAGGCTGTTGTTTTACTTTTCTAGTAACATTGTCTTGCTTAGACAGTAAAATTTTCAATTTAGGCCATTGAAGAAAAAATATGATGTTTTTCGGAACCAACTAAAATCCTGATCGGCAGGTCAGAGATTTGGAAAATGACCGTGGCTGGAACAAGCACCTGAGTAAATACTACACATTTCAGTGCATCTTTGATCTTTCAGGACATGACCTGAAACTTAAGTCACAAAAACTTCCTCTTCCATTAAAGTGTCTATTGCTTTTTATTGTTCTTTAACCCCCCAATGTTCATGGTTTCAAATATCTTCTTGGATATCTCGGTGCTTTAAACTCGATCTGGAACACTAAACCTCTCCGGCTCAGAATTGCTTCGGATGTATTAGTGGATGTTGTTTTCTGTTGGATTATGGATGATAACCTTTGAACATAATTGAATGAAGCTTTAAGCTGTACTAAAATAAAAGCAACGGGGACAAGAGCTGCGCCGCTGCCCCAAACTTTGCTTATTCTCTCGATTTTTCTAAAACCTCAGTGTGAGCTAAAGTGGAGTCTCCAAGCTACTCGTAAGTGGGCCTCTTTGGGGAGGTGAATAACAGCTCAAAGGCAAATTGTCTATTCTTCTGCTATCAGTGCAACCAATATTTTTGGGTAGTTTGCAAAAAACAAGAGTATTACTATGGCTTTTTACTGCAACATAAATGTAACTGAGAATTGGCTTGTGTGTGATTTTAGTTGGGACAACTGATTAAATTAATAAACAATAAACAATTAATAAACAAATCAATCAACACCTTTCCATACAAAGAGGCGTCTTTAAGGAACTGTTATGATTAATGGCATAGCTTACAACTTCGAATGTTTTTTTGCCTGATCCAATGAAATGTTTGCTTGTTGGGGAAGAATGTATTTAGTGTTGTTATACTAACACATTAGCCCGCAGTCACAAAATAGTCTATTTTGACTGATCCTGCAGAGATAATGGGAAGAAGCCTTTGATTTGAGGTAATTTCAAGTAATAGTTTCCAGAGCCATTCAGCTCAGGGGAATGCAAAGTAATCTGCAGAACTTTTTAGAAGATCCAGCGAGGTCAGCCACCTCATAACACCCACCCACATTTACATCCCTCTACCACAGAAATTCAAAAGCAGTGAAAGGAAAAGAAAAGAAGGAGGTAGTCACACATTAACAAGTGAACAATAGGGGCTGTTCAACTGGACAATAAATTCATGTCACAGTGCTCTAATCAACACTAATAAATGGTTGTCGGCCATAATGGGAAAAAAAAATGTAATTCTTTGACAACATTGTGCCGTAGAACTCAAAATCGAATTTCTTTCTGTTTTTTAAACGCTGTTTTTTCTGGAGAGTGTTTTAAATATCACCATGGCAAATGGAAAACAAATCCTCAGCAGCCAGCGCTGTTCTGTAGCGATCTAAGCCAACAAATTAAGAACGCCTGGTGTACTTTGTGAAATCTTGTTAAGGATACCGTTGACGGACAGGGACTTTGTCACTGTGCGGACAATGGCTTCACTCTGTTGCTGGGTCATTTTCATTAATTAATCAATGTGGCGCTCAAAAGTTAATCCAATCTCTCAGCCGTCCTTTCTCACGGTTTGACGCCTAGCTTCTGGTCAATTCTACCAGACCTGGCGCTTGACATCACAAGCAACACAACAATCCCCGCAAGAGTTTTAGGGAGGATCGAGGACGGAGAAAAGGAACTCAAGTAAACTTCTCATGAATAATCTGTAAAAGGCCAGAACAAGTAGCTCTTCTTGCATGTTTTAGTGTGGTCTTAATACGACTAAACCTTCCCGGAGAATAGTGGCTGAGTTCACAGCTACTGTGGGTTATGTGGAAAGAGCTCAAAGGTCAAATCTGTATTTTGTTGCTTCATGATTTATAACTCCTGGTTTTTCTCTTTCATCATGCAGGCATCCCTTTGGGTAACACATCTGTAGAGAACAAATGTTACAGTGCTGTGAAAAGTATCTAACACTTTACAGATTTGAGTTTGTGTTTGGGAACATCAAACTGATTTTAATACCAGACAAAAGTTACATAAGTAGATGGCAAATGCAGTTTCATATGATGTATTTTCATTCAAACCAATTTGATTGTCTCAAACCATCAAATCACCACCAATATATTTGATTTTCTGAGTGCCATTTCATTTTCTGAAATCTGTTAGTTTTATGCCAGATATAACAGGATGTTGTTCTCTTACCAAAAACTTCCACTTCTGTCTCAACAGTCCACAGAATATCTTCCCAAAAGTCTTGGGGATCATCAAGATGCTTTTTGGAAAATGTGAGAAGAGCTTCTGTGTTCTTTTCGGTTAAAAGTACTTTGAAACGCTCTCATAAATGACATTTTTGCTCAGTCTCTCTCTTAGCTGAATCATAGACTCTGACCTTAACTGATGGAATCGAGGACTGCCGCACAATGGCATATGGTTCTTTTTGCTTTTTAGATATTCCAGTGGGGCAGCTATTCTTAGAAGGTTCACCACTGCCGTACACCAACATTTCAATGTTTTATATTATTGAATTTATGGATAAGGGCTCTCGATGCTGTCTGCTGAAGTCCAAATGTTTTGGAAACTGATTTGTAAAAAGGAATCCAGACAATAAAATGTAAACAAATCTGTTCTTGAATTTCTTTAGATAGATAGGAGGATGACGCATTGTGTTATGAAAAATTTTAGTCTGCTTCATTCTGTCAGACTGAAGCAGACTGACAGAATGGCCATCAGACCAAAGCAGGTCTGATGGCCCTTGCTTTGGGCCATCAGACCTGAAAGCAGCTAATAGAACTAATCACAGCTTCTCAGAAAGTAGGATTCAGTTAAAAATATATAATTTTATTCAAAATTGCAATGTATTTAATAATAATAATAATAATAATAGTAAAATCACTTCTAAAAGTTGCAAATAACTACATTTGGAATATATTTATATATATTTATTTTTATCTGTTAGGCTAACCTCATAAAGTCAGGGGGTGAGGCTAACACAGGTCTAAATGAAAGCAGCTGATCCAAAACTCATTAGTGAAATTTAAATAATTTTGATAATATGTATCTACAGTTAGATTTTAATTGTGACACAAAATGCTACGTAACTGTTTATTAAATTTTGAACGTTTGGCTTGCAACGTCTTCAGAGGTTTAACCCTGAAATAATCTGATCTCTCGGTAAGAATATGACTGACTTGGTTCACTCTTTGAATCGTTTTTTTCTCACCAGTTTCTCTTTTGAAGTGTTTGCTTTAATTCTCAGTGTGTTACAATGTGCCAATATAACAAATGCTGCAAACAGTTTGCCTTATTCATGCAGACAAAGAGCCTCAGGCCTCCTCAGGCTAATGGATCTAGCAGATCACACAAACTGCACAGACTGAAAGATAAAAGTTAAAGTGGAGAAAGCAGCAGAGGTAGTAAACTTGCAGAGAGACCCACTCAGGGTTGCATTTCTTTTTGTTTCCATTTGGGAAAAAAACTAATTCGACAGAGAATCCTGGAGCACAGTTTGGAAGCGTATGTCTCTAATTTATGAGTGGCGGCTCTGGAGAGCTGCTTACCCTACTGTTGGCCATCTTTTCACCCCTGACCTTTGCCCTTAACCACTCTGATCTTCTGCTGCAAGACAAAAACAGAAAAACAGGTCTGACCTAAATTCTTCCTACTTAAAAGGCTATTTAATCTCATCACCTTTTGAAATGTTTCAAGTACTACAATATTTTTCTAATTTACTAAAACCATCAAGAATCCAGTTTTGCAAAGCAAAAAAATCCATCAGATTACAGCTGTCAGTGCCATCTGTTATAAGGATTTGGGTTTACAATTATGAAGGAAGGGTTATTTCCAAATTGGAGAACAACTGCAGGATCATCACACCACAAAACTCAGTAAAATCCACCATCAAATAGCCCAATTTTTACAATTGTGCACTTCAGATTAGTGGAGCTGAAGGGTAACATATGGGTTTGAGAGTTTTGGGGTTGGAACACAGACAAGCATGCAAGAGGGATCCATTAGTGTGCAAATGTCCTTGTTGCACAGTGCAAAATAAAATGTCAAATGTTGGTATTTAACACCACATCACTATTTCTTAATCCTGTTATGTCCAACTGACAACCAAACTCTTCAGTGTGGAAGCAGTTTCTGAGTGAAGACGCAACATCAGCTATGTTCACCTTCAGGAAGAGGAAAATAAGCACAATAACCCCAGGCAAATGTTCCTCTTTTCTCGCTTTGACCTTGGGTCTCAAAGAAAATGTCACACATTTTTGTGACAAATATGTGTAACAGATTCAGATGACTTTTAAAGAGACTGAAAAAAGTGGATGGGTAACACCAAAAAGGATATTATTATACTGTAAGGACTGAGTGACTCACTGCACTGGAGAAATTAGATGTTGGAGATACACTACCCAAAGTAAGTGAAACGACACTTTCGGTGACACTATTCCCACATTCACCCTGGGGAGCCCTGGAGATAAAGATAAACTTCACACAGTGGTACATCACATTAAAGGAGTTGTGTAAATGATATGCAATTACAAACTGAAAACATGTCTATTTAAAATGATTTTACCAGGATGCAGACAGAACATGAAGGAAACCAGAAACACGGAGAGAAGTGAGGAATGGGCAAAACTTAGTCTGCAAGATGTCTTAACTCTGCCTACGTTGGCACTTCAGAGCAATCTTGAAAAAATATTTTCCTTCGGTCTAGCCGTATCTCAGCAAAGTGCTGGACTAACTCAGTGTGACATCTACTTCTATTGGGTTAAAAAAAAAAAAAAAAAACGTAAAGAGGCCCACCCCTTCAAGATGCAGTCCTGAAAACAAGTCATTCCCCTTAGACAAAACTTATACACAAAGCCAAAAGAGCAGGAGAGCAAGCCTACTGTTCACTGTGTCACTGGGGAATCTGCAGGAACACAGAGGTGAGGGGGGCTGCAGACCCTGCATGCTCAGGTTTGTCCCAGAGGGGTCCCGTGCTACTTCCATTTCACAAACAACCTAAGAACTGCTTTGCAGGATGCGGGAAGTGGTGGAGCCAGCTTACAAAACACAGAGAAAGATATAAGTCTGAGTCTGGCATGAGACCAGGTTTATATCTCAGTGACTGAGCTCTGACAAGAGGAAAGGGGAGGAAAGCTCTTAGCAAACTCTGATAATTTAAAACGGAGATTTCCTGCTTAATGGTGGTTTAAGCAGCTGATGTCAAATAATGATGAAGTTAAACAACTGAGATCCAAAGCTCATTTATTTTGGGCTTTAACTTGAAGGAAACTTCAGTTTTTATCATGACTGTTCCTGGAGTGTAAAGTTCTCATGTACACAATTTGCACTCATTATCTTTGCAGAAAGGCAATTCTTTAAATGTCTTATTATGATGACTAGTTTAATCAAAAACACAAAGAGCTTATATTTACGTGACCTTCTCACCCTCTTTAGCGCTCTTAGCAAGCAAAAATGTTTTGAATAATGACTTACTTCTTCAAGTGCAGAAACCTTTGTTGGAGCCTTTATGGAATTTGCAATAATAGTAACTTTGTCTCAAATGGCTGTGGAGATGCAACGAGATAATAAGATTTTCAATCAGAGCAAAGACGGAACACTTATGCTGATTGTCAGAGATGAGAGGAAGCTATGAGGGGCCGTTTAGGACAAAATTTACGTTTTGTCTCTCACACACTACCAAAAAGTCTCGCATACTCCAAAAAAGTTGCCTCGCATACTCAAAAAAATTACGTTTTGTCTCTCACACACTACCAAAAAGTCTCGCATACTCCAAAAAAGTAGCCTCGCATACTCAAAAAAATTACGTTTTGTCTCTCACACACTACCAAAAAGTCTCGCATACTCCAAAAAAGTAGCCTCGCATACTCAAAAAAATTACGTTTCGTCTCTCACACACTACCAGAAACTCTCGCATACTCCAAAAAAGTTGCCTCGCATACTCAAAAAAATTACGTTTTGTCTCTCACACACTACCAAAAAGTCTCGCATACTCCAAAAAAGTTGCCTCGCATACTCAAAAAAATTACGTTTCGTCTCTCACACACTACCAGAAACTCTCGCACACTCCAAAAATTACGTTTTGTCTCTCACACACTACCAGAAACTCTCGCACACTCCAAAAATTACGTTTTGTCTCTCACACACTACCAGAAACTCTCGCACACTCCAAAAAAATAGCCACGCACACTAAAAAAATACTAAAATGTCACACACACACAAACGTTAACTGTCTCGCACACATACACTAACAGCTCGCACATTCACAAACGTTAACTGTCTCGCACACATACACTAACAGCTCGCACATTCACAAACGTTAACAGTCTCGCTCACATACACTGCTACCAGCTCGCACACACACACACACACACACACACACACACAGACGTTTATCTCTCACATACACAAGACTAAAGTTGAACACACACACACAGTACTAAGACTCGTTTTTTGAATGTGTGAGAGCGAGACTTTTTTTGAATGTGTGAGAGCGAAACTCTTTTTGAATGTGTGAGAGCGAGACTTTTTTGAATGTGTGAGAGTTGTCACGGAAGAGGCGGGGCATAATTTTTGGATCAAACTGCGCATGCGTAGATCCTAAACCTTAAGTTTCGATTGTTGACTCACTGTATGTTCTATTACTTAGTATATTTGTGCTATATATATTTTAAATATATATAGAACGTTTAATTTTCTTGTAGATTAAATGTGCTATAGAAATAAATTAATTTGATTGATTGATTAAAAATAGCAAAATTGCTGTAGTACAATCTGTCCACTGGGTGCCAGCATTACAGGAATTATTAAGAGGTCTTGTGAGAAATTCTGTTCCCCCGTGAAAATCTGTTCCCCCTGTGACGGGAGCGCGCATTGCAGCCAGAGACGTGGATCCGGTGAATCTGACCATTTTCACGGCGCTTCTGATCGATTTCTCGGTAAAAACTACTCATATGATCATATCAATGTGTAACTTTCAGTTTAATCGGCAGCTATCAAAATAAAAATACATACATAAATAAACGAGGTCCGGTGTGGAGGTCTTTTTTCGCTGTTTTGTGTTATTTTGAAAGCGAAGAAAATCGATCTTTTTTCAGCTTTTGTCTCGTAAGCCTGACAAATAAAAGTCAGTCAACAAACACAGGTTCCCAACACATAGTGTGCATTTATAATTTTTCATTTCTGATGAAGGAGGAAGGAGATTAATATACCTGCAAGATCTTTTACTTTGTTTTCAAAATATTTGCACTATGTTTGACATTTGTCCTTAACATAGTTTAATATAAGGTAGCTATTGAAAGATAGTTTCAATATATTTATATATATTTAAAAACACAAATATACTAAGTAATACAACATACAGTGAGTCAAAAATGGAAAATTATAGTTTAGGATCTACGCATGCGCAGTTTGATCCAAAAATTATGCCCCGCCTCTTCCGTGACAACTCTCACACATTCAAAAAAAGTCTCGCTCTCACACATTCAAAAAGAGTTTCGCTCTCACACATTCAAAAAACGAGTCTTAGTACTGTGTGTTCAACTTTAGTCTTGTGTATGTGAGAGATAAACGTCTGTGTGTGTGTGTGTGTGCGAGCTGGTAGCAGTGTATGTGTGCGAGACAGTTAACGTTTGTGAATGTGCGAGCTGTTAGTAGTGTATGTGTGCGAGACAGTTAACGTTTGTGAATGTGCGAGCTGTTAGTGTATGTGTGCGAGACAGTTAACGTTTGTGAATGTGCGAGCTGTTAGTGTATGTGAGCGAGACAGTTAACGTTTGTGAATGTGCGAGCTGTTAGTAGTGTATGTGTGCGAGACAGTTAACGTTTGTGAATGTGCGAGCTGTTAGTGTATGTGAGCGAGACAGTTAACGTTTGTGAATGTGCGAGCTGTTAGTAGTGTATGTGTGCGAGACAGTTAACGTTTGTGAATGTGCGAGCTGTTAGTGTATGTGTGCGAGAAAGTTAACGTTTGTGTGTGTGTGACATTTTAGTATTTTTTTTAGTGTGCGTGGCTATTTTTTTGGAGTGTGCGAGAGTTTCTGGTAGTGTGTGAGAGACGAAACGTAATTTTTTGGAGTATGCGAGGCAACTTTTTTGGAGTGTGCGAGAGTTTCTGGTAGTGTGTGAGAGACAAAACGTAATTTTTGGAGTGTGCGAGAGTTTCTGGTAGTGTGTGAGAGACGAAACGTAATTTTTTTGAGTATGCGAGGCTACTTTTTTTGAGTGTGCGAGAGTTTCTGGTAGTGTGTGAGAGACAAAACGTAATTTTTGGAGTGTGCGAGAGTTTCTGGTAGTGTGTGAGAGACGAAACGTAATTTTTTTGAGTATGCGAGGCTACTTTTTTTGAGTGTGCGAGAGTTTCTGGTAGTGTGTGAGAGACAAAACGTAATTTTTGGAGTGTGCGAGAGTTTCTGGTAGTGTGTGAGAGACGAAACGTAATTTTTTTGAGTATGCGAGGCAACTTTTTTGGAGTATGCGAGAGTTTCTGGTAGTGTGTGAGAGACGAAACGTAATTTTTTTGAGTATGCGAGGCAACTTTTTTTGAGTATGCGAGACTTTTTGGTAGTGTGTGAGAGACAAAACGTAATTTTTTTGAGTATGCGAGGCAACTTTTTTGGAGTATGCGAGAGTTTCTGGTAGTGTGTGAGAGACGAAACGTAATTTTTTTGAGTATGCGAGGCAACTTTTTTGGAGTATGCGAGACTTTTTGGTAGTGTGTGAGAGACAAAACGTAAATTTTGTCCTAAACGGCCCCTCATAGGAAGCTGCTTTGTGTTGATTCACTTGGTTTTCCTTTCATGCAGGTGAAATCCTTCATGTAAGTGATATATATAAAAGGCAACTAATAAGCTCAGTCTGCTTTATGATCATACATTTCTTGTCACTATATATATATAAAATAGTCAATCAAGGATTTAAAAGTCTTATCTGCTTTCCATCTTGTGATAAATTCCCAACCGATTCATTTTGTAATCCTGTCTTTCAAACATTCAAGACTTTTTTAATATGGCTTGAAGGCCACGTGATGCTTCAAGGAAAAGAAGATGTAGACAACAAATGGATTCATGGGTAGATGGATGGACTTCTGTGACAAAGTGGTTCTGTTTGCTTTTACCGCTTGTACTCTATCCTTATTTCTGATTTATCTAATCTTTCTAAAGTTGGTCTGAATGCTTTATTTAATTTTTCTTTGCACCTTTTAAAGCTGTGTTTGTATTTGCGTTCTTCATGGAATTAATGAGCATTTTCCTCTCGGGTTAAGATACTGTTGTAGTTCTTGAACTATTCACAGCTCATGGTTGTGGATTAGCAACATCTCACAGGAAATGGCTAATAACTACACCAGAAATGGGAATAAAAGCAGCATAATCCAGAGAAGACTTTTGAAATAACTTTGCACAAGCTCTCAATACCTCTTTGATTTATAAAGGTTCCTGCAAACATGTTACTATAATCCTCTGATTATCTTCTCTGATTTGTAATATTAATTGTCTCCTGCTTAGTTTCTTATTCTTCCAAGTCTTTTTGCAATCTTTGCTCTTTCTGTATTTCTAGATCTCTTTTTGTAGGAGTAACTCAGTCTCATCTAAAGCCACAAGCCAAAATAGCAGATGCCAGGCCATTTTCCTGTCTGGCTCATTTTAACTGGCTTTATTTGGACACCTCTCATTTCCTTCTCTTAAGTCCAGTAAGAGCAGGCATCCCACGACGAAGCCCTTCGTTGACCTCGGTGATGTGACACACCGCAGCTTTAGCCATATGCCTACTGCTCCCGGCAGGAGGAAGCACATCACATATTTGGCTCCTTTCCATCTATTCAGACAGACACTTAATATTACCCTTTATCCCAGGTCTTACTTTCTAAAGTTGAGCAGATAGAAGCTGGTTTAAGTTCGATAGATAGCTGGCGGCTGTCCCGTCCTGCTATGACCTGCTGTGTTGTTATCATCTGTCTACTGGGTCAAAAAATCAGAATTAAAACGCATGGAACCAGTTAGCCAGCACAGAAAAATACGACTCCACTATGTGATGACTTTGGGTGGAATTCATAAAAAGGATATTCAGTCTAGTCTCTTGAAGGATTACATATGGTGCATATAATCTGGCAACAATCACTTACATTGCATGCACACAGGTCCCATTTTCTCTGTTTGCACTTGAGTTTATGCAATCTGGTGCTCATTTTCCACATCAAGCCCAAACACAGTGTGGTGACTGTCTCATGAAACATGAAAGAGGAACCAATTAAAACCAGTTGGCTGTATACGTATGAAATAACCACATTTAACTGTAATCCCACTGTTATTTTAGAAGTAATGAACAGGCAACACGTCTGAAAGGAGAAAATGTGTTTCAGTTAATGCTCCTCCCAAAAATAAATAGGGGGGCTTTTGAACTGATCTCCTTATTTTCCTGTCCGCCTAAAAGCTATTATGCACAAATGAAGTTTAAACTGGTATTTTCCATTTTAAAAGTAGATTATACCTCAGTGAGTTTATACTCCCTTTCTTGTTTCATTGCAGCACAGGACGGTGGCTGATGGATCAGGGTTTTTGGTGACTGAAAGCTCAGAAGCAGATTGCTACCAGATGAAAAGGTCTCAGAGTGCAAAACGGCGGTTTTGAGTGAATCTATAACTCTACAGTTTCTATTTTATCAACTAAATAACACCAGTATGACGTGGAAAGAGAAGAATCACTGGCTCCAAGCAGTCTGATCATGAGACTAAATAACATTTGCTTAAAACAGGTTATTCTGTAAAACTAAAGGTAATTGGGCTTTAACATTTTAAAAAGGACAAATGATAAATTAACCGTATGACTTCCTTGCAGAACTCTTTTCACTTTTGTTGTTAGATAAAGTCCAAGAGGCATGATTGACCTCTGTAGAAAGTTATCTTTGGGTGTCAAAAGAAAAAAAAAAAACTTCTCTGCCTTGAATAGACTCACATTTGTTAGCAACAAAGTACACAAGAAACTAGAAAGTTTTAAACTGAAATTTTCAAAAGGTTTAATTATTTGCCGATTAAATCTCACATGTGTTTGCAAAGTAAATATCTTTTTAAGAGAACAGAGGAACAAACTATTTTATGGCATCTTTATATCTGTAATGTTTGCTATTTCTCTTGTGTAATTTCAAAGTGACAAATCTGAAGACACGCATGCTCCAGGAAGACAAAACTAATTCAGACCAGACATTCAGACATTTTTTAACTATGTGTATACGGTCCCTTTAATCCGCCTAATATGTAAAATTCAAAACAGTTATGAAAATATTTTCCCCCTGAATATTCTCCAGATGAGTGAACATGTTGAACTGTCAAGTTTTCTTTTCTTCTTTGTCAGTCAATATCTCCCAGATGGTAGTGCCGTCTTCCTGATTAGGATCAGTTGTTTTTATATAAAGCATACTTTACTTGCTGTGCAATGACAATCTAAAGCAGAAAACTGGTGTCAAAGCTTATGGCCCCATGCTGTTTCAGAAACCCTAGAACTGACAAGCATTCTCAGTCTACTGCACTGTATATTGATCAAATATTTAAATTTTAATTTCCTTTCTACAATGAAAATTAACCCCGAATAAACCCTCACTATTCAGAACAGGACAACAAATGATTCTAGAAATGGATCGATCCAAGATCTTGGACAAATTTCAGATCTCTGATTCCAATTCCAAAGAGCCTACCTGCCACCTCAAATCATTTGTAGTGACATACATTCTCGAATATTTTCCCCCAGAAAATAGAGCATCAGTTTTATTTAGCATGGTTTATGCTACTAACTTTGCTGAACAGCAAAAGTTTCCCTGTGGAATAAATAGGCCCTTACCTTAACTGTTAGATTTACAAATGGCACCCAATAGTATGTCCAAATCCATTACATTAAAGGATCCGACATCTAAGACAAATCAAATGCAGTGTAACTCCCTGCTGTGTTACTCTTGATGAACAACCAATATCCCTTTTTACACTTAAAAAAAATCTGAAAACTAAGCAAAAAGAGGGAGAAAAACTAGCTCTGTAGATTAACCTATTGGTTAAGAACATACCAGCACCAAAAAAAAAAAAAAAAAAAAAAAAACATAGTTACAAAAACTATTTTAAAATTGCAGATATGGTCCTAAAACGGTTAGGTGCTGACATTTTTCTCTTCTCACACAGGGAAACTAACTATTGTAAGCACAACATACTGTAACTGCTATAGGTGCTTCCATTGGTATTACTGTGGCAAAACTAATCAAACTCATACTATGTATTGGGAAAGCTATAGTTTCAGATTAGACTTGTTTTCCTAGTTGAACAGAACTAATGTTTGAAGCTTACGATTATTTCCAAAACAGGTGAAAAGTTCTGTACCAAATCGAGATTATCTTGAGAAAAAATAACATGCCGATTTACTTTTGAATAATTTGGATAAAAGCGTTTGCAAAAATCCATGTAATCTCCCCACGAGGACAAAAGGCAACATTCTGTGTTTGGGTCACCGCAGCTTCAGACATGCGATGATGATAAAAAGCTGATCCCGCCCATGCCTAGAGAATAGTGTCTGCAGTGGAAAATGAAACACTGTACAGATGCGATGAACCGTACCAAACAGAATGGAAAAACACCATGAATTAATAGTTCACTAGGGGTTTGGGTCTGTCTGTTTATGTGTGTATGGTTGCTTTTTTTTCTGATAGGTCTCTGTGTTGGTCCTTTAATGAACAGACAATCTGTCTATGGCGTACCCCATGTCTCACCCAATGAGATCTGGGATAGGCTCCAGCCCCCAGGCAATCCTGAGCAGGATGAAGCAAGTCTGGAAAATAAATGGATGACTGACGAAGACATTATCAGAACTTGCTGATGGCCAAGGCACGTTGCACATAATTACCTGGAGAAAATGTAAGACCTCTGGAAACACAAAATTAACATCTGCATTGGACCAATGTAAAAGAAATGATATGAACACTATCACAGACTTTAATGCTTTGTTTTAGTTACCAAGTCAGTACTTGGCTCAGATGTGTTTATTCCAACTTCCATAGCAAAGTTGGGAAGTTTTATACTTTCTTGTCTTATTTGATTCTGTTTTTGATACAGTTAGTAACAGTGTGCTTTTAAACCACTCCCATAATTGGGATCAGTTTTGTTTATGTCATACCGTTGTTCTTCGGGTGAAATCTTGCACAAAGTATTTCAATTCATTGCTATGACATCAGAGATGACATGAAGATTTAAATGTCCTTGAGTCTTGATGACTCCCAGCCAGAAAAATCTAATGGATATGAATAGCTTCTAACATTTTATGGTTATATGATAATATTTCAGCACTTAAAACATTACATTTTCAGATTCAAGGCAAGAATTGTTGTGTTTTGCGAACTGTAGAGACCCAAAATGCAGGCAGGAGACAGGCAGAATCATGAGGAGACAGTTATTTAATCAGGTGAACAAAATCATACATTCTTAAAAACAGTTTGTGATTTGTATATTACACATTATTATTTTATTTGTGAAAACAAAAGATAATTTTTTAAGTTTTCTTGGTTATATTCCAACTGAGAATGTATAGCCTGGTGGAATAAACCGTCCTTTATCAAGAATAGCAATGCTTTATGACAGGGTTTGTGATAGGTGAAACATGTAATGTATAAGTTAGAAAATATGAATGGACACTGGGAGAGATGCAGTGCTGTTTGGCAGCTTACACGCATCTCTTGGTGCATTTAAAACACATTGGATGTATTTTTCTGAACTGCTCAGAGTCAGAACAGGTTACTGACTCTTTATCAGAAGCACTCACGCTTCAGAAAAGAACAGGTGTGAAATGTATCACTGGGTGGTGGATGATGGGTGGAGCATCATCCAGCACCAGGTGCCACAATTACGGGTTGATTCATAGAGAATGTTTGTGATAAGTTCCAGAATAACTTTCTTATTAAGTTATAGTTTTGTCAAGAAGCACAGATAAAAAGAGAAAAAGAAAGATGCAGTCCAACCCATCGCCTGTTGACATTTGGTACCAGCTCCCATTTGACTTACAACAGGTTCTTCTAGAAATGGGAGCAGCTATGCTGTCTTTCAGACCGATACTACAGAGGCCCCCACCCCCAAACCCAGAAAACGGGAGAGGTGGCTTGACACTGGAATCTTTGGGAGTCTTAGTGGTGAGAAAGTTCTGTGGTGAGGCCCCTCCTTTTTACTGGGGTGGGATAAGGCAGGGATTGTGGCGCCTCTGAGGTTAGTGGGCTGTCTCATTGAGACACCATCTCCATCATGAGGCTATTTTTATTCCATGTTCTTTTTTTTTCGTCTACCCCACCAGACCACTCTTGCATTTTTTTTTCAACTTTCAAGTTCAGCCTGTCTTCCTGCGCTGTAAATTGTGTGTCAGTATGTATGCATAATGGAGGCATACAAAAAAAAAAACTAAGTTGTTTGATTTTTGGACCTCAGTATGTAGTTGCTGTTGCCATGTTTTTTCTGTCTCACAGGAGCTTGCCAATACAGTTTGAGCTCTCAATCGCTGGTTTGGCAGTATCACTGCAGTGCAAAAAGCTCACATTCAAACTAAACAAAACTGTCCCGTTCTCTGTTTTAATTAAAAGTAACTTTAACCTTTGACCTTCTGCAATGATTTTTGTCGTTAGATCCATAATTATCATGCAGGATATATAAGGCCTGAAAAGAGTGACCAGTGTTTGTTGGCATTATATTGCTCTAAATGTCATGATTGTATTTGTGAGGGGGAAAGTTCCCCACATTTACCCAGCTAATCCTACATGTTGAGTTCATTTGCATGCAGTGCTGTTCGGCCCGTGAGTCAACAGGGGGCTGCCAACTTTCAGGAAGGGAGTTTACCATCATAAAGCAGCTGTCCCACATCAACAGCTCCTGCAGACACAGACAGTGCAATGTTTGTACCATGGCCCATTCTACACAAGAGCAATCCTGCAGCATTTTAGCAGCCTGGCAACAGCAAGCTCTGGGACTGAAAAGGCGTCTAGACCAGCCTTCTCAAGAGACTTTTAGTTCACATTAGCACTTTAGGTTAAAAGAAACATCACAACAAGGATACTAATGAATTTGAACATAATCCCTTCATTAAGACTCCAAACTGGAAGTAACAGTAAATTTTTTTGTAGATAGAATGAGAGAGAATTGAATTCAAGAGAAAGACCAAAAGCATACAAAGTCATCTCAGGTTATTAATTTGCCTTTGATTGAAGTACTGTGTCAATAAAATTAATCATCTGATGCATTTAGATTGAATTTGCTTTATTCTCACCAACCTTCCATTACTTACTAAACAACCATGGCTAAATGAGATCTGTAACTCCCCACCAAAAAAAGAGTTTTATATAAACTATGCTGTCAGCTGTCCTGGCAGAGCTGAATTCATTTGAATAATTTACTTTGCACAAAGGCGTGGAACTGTGGAAATGGTTTATCCATCAATCTAGTGTGGCATAGCTTGAGAAAAACACACTTTCTTCTCCATTGGTTGTTTTTGTTGATCTAATGACATTAACAAACAGCAAATAGAGCCAGTGATATAATAAAGTCTTCTTTGGTGAGCCTGGAAAGTAATCAAATGCTGTGAATCGGTTAGGTGCTGAATGAGCACACCGTTTCCTCTCTGTCATCCAGAGAGCACCCCACCACCACGGTGCTCATTTTCTCTGGTTTCCTTCGGTAACCACATCTAATGATTCCCAGGCTCAAGCAGAGACTGGAAACTAACATCCAGTCCAGCGCGAACACAGTTCTGTGAGCAGATCAAGTCTCTCTTTCCAGTCAAAGAACTCTGACATCACACCAATAATCCATATTACTCTACCACCCAGGCCCTAGACAGACCCCACACCAAATCGAGAAACTCCAGAAGGGGATTACTGAAGCTTACTACAAACCATAAAATGTGGACACTGACCAGTTCAAAAGCTAAGAACTATGGCTATTGTCTTGGTGTGGTGGATTAATCTATTTAAAGACGCTAATATTTATATTCTCACCATTTACAGAGTAGCACCGCACAAAGACAACCTGGAATAATAAAAAACAGCACCATTATATCAATCAATCAATCAAATTTTATTTGTATAGCACATTTCAGCAGCAAGGCATTTCAAAGTGCTTTACATAATTTTAAACAGTGAGAAAGAAAAAGAAAGTAATAAAAAGATAAAAAGAAAAGATAAAATCACAGCCTAACAGGACAAGGCCTCCAGCCTTGCAGCACCAGGCTCCGTCCGCCTGTTTCGCGAAAATTTTGCGCTAGGACTTTCGCTGTCCTACGCGGATTTTGTGCATTAATTGGTTACCTGTTAGTCTAGAATTTACAGGGTTAAACAGTGAGAAAGAAAAAGAAAGTAATAAAAAGATAATAAAATCACAGCCTAACAGGACAAGGCCTCCAGCCTTGCAGCACCAGGCTCCGTCCGCCTGTTTCGCAAAAATTTTGCGCTAGGACTTTCGCTGTCCTACGCGGATTTTGTGCATTAATTGGTTACCTGTTAGTCTAGAATTTACAGGGTTTTATATACGCGCAATGACTCCCAGTCACTCGCAAATACATAGAAGGCATCAATTGCCATAAGCAACTGTAAACAGGTGGGTTTTAAGTTGAGATTTAAAGGCACCCAGTGTTTCAGCTGTTTTACAGTTTTCTGGAAGTTTGTTCCAAATCCGTGGTGCATAGAAACTGAATGCTGCTTCTCCTCGTTTGGTTCTGGTTCTGGGGATGCAGAGCAGACCAGAACCAGAAGATCTGAGGGGTCTAGATGGTTGGTACAGCAATAACAGATCTTTAATGTATTGTGGTGCTAAACCGTTCAGTGATTTATAAACTAACAACAGTATTTTAAAGTCTATTCTTTGAGCTACAGGGAGCCAGTGTAGGGACTTTAGAACTGGTGTTATGTGCTCTATCTTCCTGGTTCTAGTGAGAACGCGAGCAGCAGCGTTCTGGATCAGCTGCAGCTGTTTGATTGATTTATTAGTCAGACCTGTGAAGACGCTGTTGCAGTAATCAATACGGCTAAAGATAAACGCATGGATGAGTTTCTCTAGATCCTGCTGAGACATTAGTCCTCTAATCCTGGAGATGTTCTTCAGGTGATAGAAGGCCGACTTTGTGACTGTCTTTATGTGGCTCTGAAGGTTCAAGTCAGAGTCCATCACTACTCCCAGGTTTCGGGCCTGATCCCTGGTTTTCAGTTGTAATAACTGAAGCTGAGCATTGATTCTAGTTCGTTCCTCTTTAGGTCCAAAGATATATATTGAACATGCATGTAAAACATATGTATTACATGCATGCAGATTTACTTCCAGCTTGTACAATTACGTACTATACTTTGCGTTACTTGAAGTAACTTGGTGTTGCTTCAGATAACATTACAGTGATATGATGACAGTACAAACTAGCCATTCTTTAGATAACACAACACCCTACAGAGAATTAATAAAGTGCCAGAAACATCAGTTCAATGGACATAAAATCTTCTTTGAGCTCAAACCCTCCCCCACCTATTGCTTCACACAGTTGGTGAGCCACATTTTGGTGCTGTGTTATTAAATTACATCATTCTAACTTAAAGTATTACTGTAAAAATAAAACAATTTCTCCTCCAGTGTTTAAGCTTCAGATAATTTTGTTTTTCTCCTGTTGGTCTGTATGTATCTGCTGTGACCGAAGCTTTGTCTGTTGTGTGTCCAGGCCAAAAATCTTTTCAGCTTGTGTGTTTTGGCCTCATCTTGATGCACCCTTTTCCTGCTGCACAAACTCTTGCCAAATCCTGCAGCTTTGTTTCACCTTCCCAGACTGAGAACAGAACACTCTGACACAGACCATTGCTGTTCGTCTCTCTCACTCCCTTCAAACATAAAACTTATTTATGTTTTTTCAATTTCTCATCTATCATATAAATTATTTGCATGTCAGATCAACTGAAAACCTGAAAAACCTCTGAAAGGTAAACTAAGAAAGGACTGGAAAAATATGATTTTTTTTTTTCTAACATGCAGACAGTTTCCATCAGTGTAGAACCTGTAGAACCTAACATGTTAGACATCTAAAACCAGTGTCTTGTACACCCTTAAGCCCTGTCACCTTCTGTCATGTTATAACCACAAACTTTTATTTAACTTAGATTATATGTGAAAGACACAAAGTAGTGGATAATCGTAAAAGTTGTGGATTTGATTTGCATTCACCCGATCCTGTTCTGAGGCACTGACAGAACATAAATACCCTCAACACATCTCCATCATGAAATATGGAAGTGGCAGCATCATAATATGGGGACTCTTTTGTTTAACGGTGGGGAGAAGGGAGGAAGGGAGTTAATCAGAGCTGATGAGAAGAGAAATGTACCTAAAGGCATGGGAATCCTGAAACAAAAATTGTCGAAGGACTCAAAGCGGACATTCACCAGACATCCACACAAAAGTCAGTTTATATGGCCATGAAGACAGTCGTTCAGTAAACTGCTTGGTGGGAAACGGTGTTCACATTGAGCTGTTTTATATGAGACACTGAGCTGATAGGGTTAAGAGTTAGCACAACCAGTCACACCACTTGCTAGTGCTGCACACTAGATTATCAAACTTGCTAGGAACCATTTGGATTGTGGGAAATGAAGGAATATGTCATGAGAAATGTAGGCAGTCAGTAGGCTAGACTATGAAAACTCAGCCATCTGCAGACATTGTGCACAGAATACGCAAAGTAGGCCCGACAATCAGGAACCTGTACCGTCAACGTCTACACGTAAATTCGATTGAGAATCTGTTGCATCATTTGAAAACTGACGCTATTCCTGCAATCTGACAGAGTTTGAACTATTTTGGCAAAAGTCATTCCGCAGACATGCAAAAGTAGTAGAGACACTCCCAAAAAGATTTGCAAATGCACACCACACTTAATTGTTTCATTTTCCTTCCACTGCACAAATATGCGCTATGCTGTGTTGGACGATTAAAATACATCTAAGTTTATGGTTATGACATGACAAATGACTTCACATTGTTGTTTGGCCTGACATAAACCATTTGTGTCTGCTTCCCCACATGGCCAAACTGTGGCAGATAAAGTCAGAATGATAAGCGACAGTCTGGCTGCTTTTTGCGCCAGGAGACCGTATGATAGGTGTGGGATAAGGATGTTTCTTCTAGGAAGTGTTTTTCAGACTGATAGTTCCTCCCTTGCAAAAAGAAAAACAGGACAAATTGAATCTAATCATGCTGGCACTTCATTAAGGCAACCCCTATCTATTATCAGAAACCAGGGCGCTGGAAGCAAGAGGGTGAACAGAAAAAAGTAGGGACAGACATGTCTAAGCAAAGCTTGGGGCTTAGATCGAGGCGGTCCACATGAACTTTCGCTCATTTGTGTCCATTGTGACGGATGCAAGGGCCCAACCACAATCCACATGTGAAGATTGGAGGCTTATGAGGGTGAACATGCTGACATATTCAATCCTCTGCAACTCTCATATCCTCTTGAAATAAAACTCTCAGCAGATATACAATATACATTCATCCGATAGCTAAGTTTATACTCCGTGTTTACAGACCAGGATAAATGTAACCCTTCCAGTCAGCGGATCCTGATGTTTCCTTCCCCAAACAAACATCCCAGGTTTGGCTACACACTCTCCGGGCTTCTAAACGTATGTTGATAATGTCATGTGAAAGCCGAGACAACAACACGGCTCAAAAATTAAAAAGGGATGAACCCTGAAAAATGGGACAGCTTAACTCTAAACAGACCGCAACGTTTGGAAAAACTAGAAGTCAAAGAACTATGTTTGCACAAAGCTCAGCCTCCCAGGTTTAATAAATTGCCTTTCCTCAGGAAATATAGAAGCTGTCCTGTATAGAAGCTCCAGTGCAACCACAATGGTGAACCAATTAATTTGGGATAATGATTAGCTCATGAAATCGATGGGGTCTCTTTTTAGGCTACTTTCTACTCTCCCCCAGTTTTTTCAATATTGCCATGGTAACAAACCACCACTACAGCTTCATAAACACACCATTTTTTGTACTCACACTGCATGAGGTAAATCGCCTACAATTTCCTCACAGCATCTGCTTGGTTTCTCACTCTTCCTTCTTCTACATCTCACATTTGCTTCTGTCATTTTGGACCCTCATTTAGCCTTATTTTCTGCCCCTTATTTAATGTGCATCTTTTTTTTTCTTCTTCAGTTTTGCCCAATTAAACATCACCCAACTCAAGCTGTGCGTTTTCTAAAATGGAGCCGATGGGAAGAAAAATCAAAAAGAGTTTTTTTTTAATTAGACTATTTAAAAGTATGATCAAAATCTTGTATAATTCACGTAGTTTCATGTGTGAAACAGTAAGACTAAAATTTTAACTGGTGGGGAAAAAAAATCAAAGCGAAAAAAAGTTTTCCTGCAGAGTGTCTGATATTGGCCCAGTCCTTTACCAGTAACGGAGCCCTTCCCCCACTCCTCAGCAAAAACATTCAGCATACGTCTCTGTATGTGTGTCAGCATGATGAATAAAGAGCGGAACCAGGGCATAGGGTGACTTCACACTTAAACAGCCTATTTACGAGTAATTCACAGAACTGCGGGAGATGGGAGGCCCGGTGGAGTTTCCCAAATAAAATTCCTTTTTTACAAATACGTAATCGGAGTAAAGGAAGGCTACAGAAAACTTTGAGTGAGTCAACACAGGACTTGTATGATCTTAAATATGGCTTCCGAAAAGCAAAATGTATTCTTTTAATTCTTTCATTATTGCGAAGACGATCATCAGTTTAAAAGAAACATGACACTGGAATCAAATTAAATAGATACCAGAAAACCTGCAAATCAGACAGTACGCTTGAGGTTAAAACATCCCAGGAAGGGAATTGGCCATAAATAAAAAATGGTGCTGCAGCAGTGTTGACAGGAACGTTGACAGAGGAAGAGTGCGGCTTTGAACTGGCTGAAAACCAAATCTAGAACACTCCAATTTTCTTTTTCTCTGTTCGACTATGACTTTCTTTTAAATAACTACTTTGTACAGCTTCATTGTTGCAACACAATGCATTTCCATAACCTCACCTAACACTATGCAAAGCTCTACGTCTGAAAGGATTTGCCCATATAAAAGTAGATTCAAATTTTTTGTTACTTTTGGCATATGGATGTGTGGAAACATGGAGTTAATACAATTCAATTTTAAGCAGAGACCCAATAAGGGGTTTCATCAAAAATATCCAACACAAGTAGTTAAAGGAGTTAAAGTTGATTTGTTTCACCAATTCAGTTCAAGTAGTGAAGCTCAAAAATAATATAGATCCATTACACATATTCTTGTGTCGTATTCACAAGAATATGACACAAGATGAATAAAAAGAAATATTTTAAATTCATAAACATAATGTTATGGCCATGACCTACAGAATCATAGGGAAGACTGCTGACTTGATAGATTTTTTTAGAAGACAGTACTTGATACCTTCTATAATGAGGCTAAGTTGCAAAAAAGCACACATTGTCAGTAAAGATGGCCATTCCAAAGGGGCTATATCTGACCTTATTAAAATAAAGTTGTGTGGTAGGAAAACTCTCATTTCGAAATTGTGCAATAATGCACAATTTTACATTATTGAGTACTCATACTGTCTCAGCAAGGAAGCAAATGGATGACGCATATACGGTAAAGGAGATCTACAAGGGCGCCCTCACTTTGAAAGCGTGCCTCAGAAGCCAATCAGCAGGCAGGATACAGTCTTGTGATTTACCACATTCGAAAAACTTTCTGAGTTGAATTAGTGGCATAAATTAACTTTTCAATGAAATCATAATTCTTTAGACGTTGAGGTCATTTAGCAATCAAGAGTCTCCAATTGGCTATACAGAAGATTCTTTTTGCTCCACAGAAAACTTAGCAAATTGCTGAGAGAAACTGTCTTAAAGTGGACTTCAAATATATCTTAAATCAAAACTTTGGTCATTATATTGATTAAACAGGCATTATAAATCTTGCAAAATCTTTGATGAAACAGTTGGACTGCACAGTGTGGCAGTGATTAGCACTCATGCCTCACAGCACGAATGTACTCACTTCCTTTGTGTGTGGTTAGAGTGTTTTGCCCATAAATCATGTGGTTCTCTGGTTTCTTCCTTCTGTACCAAGCCATGCATATTATATAAAATAAAAGATTCCAATTTGTCCCAAGGTATGAGCATCTGCTTGAACGCCTCTGCTGGCCCTTTGATTGAACTAACCATGTCATGGATTCAGCCTCTCTCCCATTGACCACAGACCATTTCCCTCAATGAGCTTTACCTAAGATAAAGTATGGATGTGCATAGAAGATGAATAATTCAATGGATGAATGAAAGAAACAGTGTGCTTCTAGTTTTAAAAGGTGTTTTCCATTTGAGCTTTGAAGTCAAACTTTTTGAATTCCAAGAGAGAAAAGTCTACTGGCGCGCCCCTTAATGTAGTCTGATTAATTCTGTGGTACATGTAGTGTGGTCCAAAATGTATTGCTGAACATGCTACTAAATTCAGATGATGTTACTTTGCTAACAGTAGTTGCCTTAGAGTTTTAAATGTTTTTAAAGAAGCAGTAAGATATATATGCTTATGTAGTAGTTTTTGTCAAATAAACAAAACCTTGTTGTTGGCATGCACGTTCTGGTAGTTATTCATAATAATTTTGGCACCAATGCGAAAATTTTAATTATTCCTACTCATAATTAAAAGCTAAGAATAAATCCCAAGCTGTTCCTTAAGTTAAATCTTTCTACTTAACTTTAGGAAGCCAACCACAGATCTGTGCTGGTTTAAAAATCCAATATAATTTGCACATGTTCACCCTACAGCCCTAATTAGTGATATAAAAGAAAATCAATATTGGAAAAAAAGAATTTGCTTACAGAATAATTCTCAAGTGGTGTTTCTCATTTGAGCTCAGAAGAGACATTATTAGGGAGGTTACCTGTTTGTAAGGACAAGACAATCCGATCAGATCAGCTCACGTTTAAATGGGAGACAATACAATAATCTGTGGAAACTTCATGTGGAGATTTGAGGCTCGAGAGTTCGCAACAGGATCTGATGAAAGTTATCATGTATAATTTAGGTTTGAATGGAGACAGCGTCTCAAACCAGATGTCTGGATGCTTTCATTCCTGGGAATGATGCATTGGCTTTCTGAAGACATCAGCAACTTCTTGTGCACTAGTTTTTCTCCTGTTCATTGAGTTGCATATTGAGGATACTTTTAAAATGTCACAGCTGACTGTACACAGTGTATCTGGATGCCAAACTATTAAGAACCTTGTTTATGCATCCTTTGAGGGTGATAGGCTTTGCGCGAAAGCCTAGAAGCAAGCTTACGTACGCCGTGCTTAGGGGACTTACAGCTAACAGTAACATTTCAGGTCACATTTATTGTGCTGCATTGCAGCACTGGTAGTCATTGCCCCTGCTAGGGATGACTGGGTGGGCACATTTTAGTCCTCAGCCTGAGTTTTGATGAAAGGTTGATGCAGAACAGTAATCGGCATGACTTCAATTTGGTAATCACAGCTAAGATCTATTCCTGAATCTCTGAGATGCTTAGCATTCCACAAAAAAAAAAAAAAACTGTAAGACAGGTTTGAGGTAGGATAGATAGGGCACTGCTGAAGGAATTTGTGCCACTTTGTTGAACAACTAGATGTGAATAAAAACACAACCTTACCTGGTTGTCTGTCCCAAATCACAGATCTTAAATTCAGCATGCCAGCTCAAGTTAATTACGCCAGGAAGTCCCATATCGCACTTTGCTCTGCACACTAAGCTTTACACAGCAATATAAACATGTGCTTCGCTTTTCAACACACGAGTCAAAAGAAGCAGTGACATAAATCCAGCAACACCAGACCAAATTAACCTTATTGATGAGGTAGACAACCCTGTGGTAATTAGTTCCCCTGCTAAATCTTTAAATCACCTCTGAGCACTCAGAGGAAATTACTACTAAGCCAAACGGTTGTCTTTTTATTACAACTAATCATCAATGTGGAAGGTTTATTATAGGAGAAAAATGTCTGATGATTACTTCAAACTGATTTCCCCTCCACCTTTTAAATGTATGGCTGGATTATTTTAGCTTTTGGCATGTGAGATTAAAAAGGAAGTACATGGTACATGAGCACACACAAAATGGGAATCTGGTTAAAACAGTCTTCAGTCCATTTTTGCTTGAGGCCAATAGAGACAGCAGAGGCGAACCACAATGTAAAAGTAGAGGTTCTCTTCAGACAGTTCTCCCCATCTGTGTGGAGTATCATTCTCTCCCACATGCTTTGCTTTACAAGGCTTGGATAAACGAACACGGTAGAACCGGGCCAGGTAAAAGAACCAGGAAATGTTTTACTTAGGATTGTTTTCCATTTCTCTTGTGTTCACTGGGATTTTCATTTGGTTTGGGGAATTTCAAACCAAAATGGGCAATTTTACAAGGAATGTTTAAATTAATAGCTGCTCTAGTAATATAACTCAAACTGTGGCTTGTAGGGTCAAAACATCAAAAGTCGTTGGCTATAAAAGGTGTAACAAAGTTGAGATGATATGTAATCCGTAGTCCTATTTTGGTTCAATACAAACAAAAACTGCATATATTTTATAGCTCTGGTCCCTAAGCTCACACAGAAACTGAGGCATGTTGTTAATATTAATCATCCGCAAAATGCCCTTTGTTGCCAGAATAATGTTGATTCCCACATAATTTGACCCAACATGCCAATTCAATATCCATTCCTACTTGCTTGGCAACTAAGTTTTTGAAAGATTTCAATGTTCAGTTTTCCTCCCGGGATAATTAGATCTGGTTGTAAACCAAAGCTGGCCTTTTTTGAGAGCACAAAAATGCTCAGTAACTCTATGCTCCAACACATGAATGAGTTTGTTAGGCTGAGAAACATTTTTCTAAATCATTATGGAGCAACCGGGGGTGTTGAGGTTGCTGGCATTTGAAACCGATGCATTCTTTGAAAAAGTCGTTCAGGATATGGAGACATTTGCTCAGTGGTTAAGATATTTTAAGGTTGTGTAATGTAAGACTGTTTTTTTCCCCTCTAGGAAGATGCAAATTTGCCATGAATGGAAGATTCAACACGCTGGCAACTCCAGATACAGTATTATAAAACGCCTCACCCTGTTTTGTGTGATCTAGTTTAGGTGGTTACTGATTTTTGTTACCTGGCAAGCTGTCACTCCGCATCTGCTTTCCAGTCTGGCGGCTTCTGACGGACAGCAGGGGCTTGGATGGATGATTTAGCGCAGATTTGCTTTTGAACAGAGAATATCATGAGCAGATGATGCTTCCTGATGCCCGGCTTGTTTGGTGGTGCCAAGTGCCTTGCACATGTGCTGTAGTACCGAGGGGGTGGTGAGAACAGAAGGCCTGGCAGCCGTCATCACAGCCAGTCTCAAGGTCTAACCCCCTCTCCATTAATTTGTCTCAAAGAAGGAGGCAAAGTGAATAATTGCCCCTTTTAAAAAGGTCAAACAAAGAAGCTCCTCTCATTTCTGAATGCAACACAGTGAAAACACATGCACCTGTTTTACTCTAATGGCTACCTTTATTCTTGTGGAGGCAAAACCCAAATTGCAGTGAGACCCACAAGTCAGCCTACTTGGTTCACTCAGAGGAGGACCGAGCATCCACAGGCAGACAGATGTGCTACTATCACCTGCCCTCATCCTGATGTCACCAGACCACAGGGACAACAGGAAGAAGCAAAGAGGCGTAACAGGATCACAGCGGAGACACAACAATGTGGGAAAAGGAAATTGGAAGAGATAAGAAACCTGGTGAAGCAGACAAGGCAAGGAGTGACAACCAGACAATGAGACAGGACACCTCAGCGTCAGAAGATATATGTTACAACTGGGATCAACAACTGGATCCCGCAGCTGGGCCAGAGCTTTGTCACTGCTGCCAGAATCAGACTCCCCAGTGGACTGTCAAGTGTTTCCACTCATTTTCTCAGACTCTTTTCTTTCAAAACACCAACACTCTTTCAGATAAAACTAGTAGTCATACTAGGAGGTCTGCTTCACCTGCAGGAGGCAACTTGGGAAACAGACTGTACTGTTTCCCAAGTACAGTATAGTACAGTACATATATATATATATATATATATATATATATATATATATATATATATATATATATATATATATATATATATATATAACTTCTACTTTTTTTTCCTACCAGCTTTAAGCAGGAAATCTTTCCAGCTGATTTTTATCTTCCAGAACATTCACTTTAATGGCAATACCACATGTGGCTGATCATAGCCTCTGCACTTGAATGCTGAGTTTTCACAGTGACATGCAACAACTGACAAATTCACACAGTATGTTTTGTATTTATATGCAAAGTGAACAGAATGCACTAGATTTGACCTTTCAGATACGCCGAACTGTGTTCACCAAGGTCCTTCAAGAGGCACTTGCTGGAATCTTATCTAAAACAATTTTTTATCCCCATGTTGATGACATCCTGAATCTTCAAAATAAGATGCTAGATCTCTAAATATACAAAGACGCCATATTGGATTATGAAACTCTGAGATTTATTTGTAAACTCATACTTTTGCACTTGGAAGTCAGACTTCAAGGGGTGTCCTTCCTGGTAGAGGTGGGGGAATTGATTGAAAATATTGTTACTAAATTGGTATCAGTATTGGATCAATAGTAGCATGATAAGATCAATGCACCAGCTTTAGATTCCCTCTTAAATGTTATTTTATTTTTATGTTGTTTTTCAACTTTACCTCAATTTGACTCAAATGGAAATTTGATTTACACTTTATTTAGAAAATAAAATGCACACTGATTAGCTTAGATATTCTATTGTCTATGTGTATTATGTTAATATGTTACTAAAGTATTTTGTAGACACCTAGAAACTTGGTCCAAATTCTATCATAGGGTTTTATAAAATAATCCAAATGAAAAACCATAAAAACAGCTAAAGGGTTGATGATATATCAAATTTAATTAAAAAGCATCAGCATCGGTATCAGTATTGGCATCACTAGCCTTGATTTATTTATATTGGATTGATACTGCCATGTGCAGTATGGCGCACCTCTACTTCCTGGAACCTTAAAAATACCAACTTCAGTATAAAATTAGAATCTGCCATAAAATTACCATCATATCATAAAACTGCAGTTATAGAGATGCATACCATTCTGGCCTTAAAAAACATCTTTCAGCTCATTCAGACTGTTTGATCTTATTAAATCCCATTTTCTACTATCTTCTGAATTTAGTAATTGGTGTTAATGTTTTCCTCAAAACCTTCCCCACAACTCTTTCCAAGCTATTGCTGTGAGACTGATAGTGAATTCACAGATGTCTAAACAGAAAAAAACTGGCCTAAACACCCCACCTTATGTTCAGACGTATATGACTGTTTATGTTCACATGACTGCCCCAGCTCAACTCAGGACTAAGTGTTCACGGAAGTATTACATTCACCAACACATAAAGTAGCACATCCAGTTTCCTGCAATTTTGGCATTCCTGGAAAATACTGCTATCCCACAGAGCCACAGCGAAGCTTGGTTGTTATGAGGAGGAAAAAGAAACAGAGGTAAAACCAAATGCAGAGTCAGCTATGCTTCGAGCTAAACCAGTCTCTCAGTCAGACAGGCATGTCTAGCATTAAAACTGACAAGTGAACATTTCATTTGACACACACAATGGCCAGAAAATTTTCTGGTGAGAAATGATTGCATGTTTTGTGTACCAAAATACAACTCTGAAATTGGCATTTTCCTCACATCTCCATAATTAGCTTTTCTTATTTTCAGAAAGCTATGGTCTTGGAACATCTTTATTGTAAAATGGAGTTTTACAATAACTTTTGTTCATGCGGCATGTCCTTTTTTTATAGTCAGACAGGTTTCCTTTCTGCTAAAAAAAACAAAATGTGTCCTCCATTTTTGCAGTCCTTTTGCAGAAATCTAATTTGGATAAAGGTCATAATAAACAGTGTTTATGCACAATCCTTATAAGGCTCGGCAAAACTGAAATTAAACAGTGAGAGAGGAGAAACTGCTCAGAGCCCAAATTAAAAAAATGAGGTAATTGTCTAAATAAGCAAAAGGACAAAGAAACTAATTTATGTTTCTAAAGGGCAACTCCATTGCTAAACCTAATTTCTTATCAGGTAACTGTTTAAATTCCACTTTAGTTTTCAATCTAAATTAATGAGTCTATTAACAACAGCACACAAAAAGCAAAGAACATTTATAAATTAAATTTCAATGCATCTGTGCAGACTTTTTGAAAGACTATTGAGGAAGGATAAACAAAAGCTGCTTCTGTGATTAAATTGTGCATGCCTCACCTTTGTACTGATTGTAGCACAACAAGGATAATGATTTTTATTTCAATTAACGTAATCCACCTTTTTTTTTTTTTTACTAGCCAACACTGGTGTGAGGAAATGGTTTTTAAGGATTGAAATTAGCCTCATACGCTTTTGACTGGTGGTTGCCAGCAGGTGGCCAGTGTAGTAAAAAGAGTGGAGAAACCATGAGGGGCTGGTGTGAAAGAAAAGACATTCATTCAATCAGTCATACTTTTTTTCTACACAGCAATTATGAGTAGTCTTTTTCCTCCGTAGACCGGCTGCTTTTATGTTGGTAGGAATGGAGAAGTGATTTAGAGTGCCACTTCACTGAGGTACCTCTTTCAACTAGGCTCCCTTTAAAGAATTCAGCGCAGAATAATGAATATGTCTGAGGGTTGCTGTTTGAATGCTGGGAAAGACTTAGCTGTAACACTTTTCTAAAATAAAAACTAGAAGGATCACAGTTTTTCATCCCAAAAAACATTAAAAAGTCATAGCCAAAGCAAACAATCCGAAAAAGGGGGAAAAAAAACCCTGACAGTCTCAAAACACAATTGATACCTTTAAGAGAACAGGGATTTTTAATAAAAGCACAGAGAAAGAATAGACTTTTAAGCATCATTCTGAGTCACAGCTTCAACAAAGGAAAGTTGTTTTCTCCAGTAACTACTGCAATCAGAGTTTGTCTCAAATTGCTGAGGGGGCAGCAGTAGCAGTGGTGAAAACAGATCCATTCTCTAATGAAAGTAGGAAAGGTGACATACAAAAAACTTATTATGGCCTATCATCACACCCCACTAATGGAAAATGAAAGGGGATCAGATAAGAATTTAAGAGGCAGACAGACCAGCAGACAGAAAAGGAAGCCCCCCTGCTCATGTCACCTCTGCCACTTCTGCAGGCGCTTGTCAGGGTTCATTTCCCCCACAGCTGCCAAGAGACCCCTCTCGCTTTTCTGCTGGAGCCAATGGACCCCCACAAAAAAAAAACAAAAAAAAAACATACAGAGGTACAATTCTTAGCAGGGACCCTCTATGTTAACTCAAAACTGCAATGATATTTGTAAATTATTCTCTGGTGAAACATTCTGATATAACCAACTGAAAAGATTTATTACTTAAACATATGATAGAACAGCACATAAAACAATAAATGACTAACTCCTTAAGCCAAGAAAACCTCACTTTACTCCACACTGTTTCCTATTGCAATGCACATACTGATTACATGGCATTTCAGAAGCAACGTTCAGATTATCTTTCTGTTTAAGAATGTTCTTCATAGTCAACTGAAAAGTACTGACAGGAAACAGATGAATGAAGTGGGCGCACCAATATAGTGCCCCTGATCCACCACAGGAGGTACTAATAAACCCCTAATCACTATGAAGTTGAAGGGGTAAAACAGGATTAGGAAATGAGCAAGACACAGAAACAAAGCAAAGAGTTCATCTACCGCAACAGGAGTGCAGAGAACGGGAGGAATACATGGTTAACCGTTGACTATCTGATTTCAGAAATATGTATAACACGTTTAGGATGCTTCATAACAACTTTGCTTCTCTTGAAAGCACTGAGTATAACTGAAAGGCCAGCTTGATGACTGTAACACAGCTCTGCTATCGGAAAAAATTCCCATCAGGGTAAATCTCGAACTCATTTTCTTAGGCACTGCTCAGGTGAATGGTGAAAGTTGTAAGCGACACCTCTTTGGTTCCATAGTCCCTGCTGCACGGTCTGTAAGCACACACGGCCTGGTATATCAGAAGATCGAACTGTGCGATGAAAAAACTAAAAGTGATTGATAGATTGGTTGATTATTTTAAAACTGAAATGAACCAAGTTATGTGATAGTGGTAATTCATTGTTCAACATGCCCCCCCAAAAATCTATAGACATAGATGAATTGCTTACCTGGTGATTAAGTTGTATATAACACAGTGTCAGATGCTTATTAAGGTGATGCTGAAATTTTAATTTAAATTTAAATTTTTAGATTTATGTGATGGGGTATTAAAAATGTCTCTCCCTCATTGTCACTGATAAAATTTTGTAATATTGGCTTTCATCCTACATTTATGGATTCAGAGGTGATGTTGCCAACATCTTGTCAAATGACCATGCAGTAATTACTGGTTCGTTTAATTAGTTTCCTAATGTCACGGAAATGATACACATATTTGTAATGCAGTGCACAACAAAGAATGTCTCCTCTTGATACACACATGCAATCTGCAGAGAACATAATCTAAATTGAGTAGCATAAAAATGAAATTTAGATTGAAATGGACAGAAGTAATTAATGCAGGATATAAGACTAAGAATACCACATTATGAGAATTGCATAAGCAGTTAGGTCCCTGTATATCATTGAATTTGTTGTGTAATAAGATCATTTGACCTCCACACTATTTGTAAAACTTGCAAAAGTAGGCAGAATCCAGATAGCAAAAAAGTAGACTTAAATTAGTAATGGCTCATAATGCATTTCAGTTTGTAGCTCAGTGTTTGTAAAATACGGTTTTCCATGTCATATTTGACTTACCCAAATATTTTCTACGCAGCCGATCTTCTCTATTGAATTACAAAATTGGCTGCTGCTAACTTATTTTCAGTTATCTCTGGACCTCCCTGATCTGATTATAAAATTATTTAAAAACCAAGTGATGTATAGTGGAACGTGACAGAAGAGCACAGGCGCAGAACTGTGGAGCCAGATTTCATTGGAATAATCATAAACTGCTGTGCTGGTGACCCACAGAGTAAAATAAATAGAGAAACTTCAAACCTCTGAATTAATGATCACAATGCCCTTATTGTAAAGGGTTTTTTTTTTTTTAACCAGAGCTGTGGATGGAAAGGGGACAGACACAGTGAATTTCCTCTACTGAGAAAAAAGGCAGTCATCTGATGTCTTGCTGTGATGTTTGGATGTAAAGCTGGCACCCTGAGTAAGAGCAGTCTGTTCTCACATGGTCCGCCAAATACACATGACTGCAACAACTAGGCATGCCAAAAAAAAGCCTAAAAGCAGTGCCTTTCAGTGTCTACCTCACATTTAGCCAACCAATTTTGCATGGTCTGGGAGCAGCAGTGAACATAGTGACCATGGCTCATGAACAAATTTTTAGTAGTTGGTTTGGTGAATTTTTTTTACAACCAGCTTCAGAACACCTCGGAAGTCTCATTGAGGTTTATAAATGAAGTCAAAAGAATCGGAACGATGCTACCTAAAAGGAAACAGACATTTCTGTGGCTTGTTTGGCTGTGAGAGAGTGAGAAAAAAGAACACTTTTTTTTTTAAAGCAGCAGGGCTAACCAAAGTACTTTATAGAAGAGCATGTGCTGTAAAAAAGCATACTCATGGTCAAAAGAAGATGTGAAAGTCAGTTCAAAAAAGCACACTCCCTAACAATTTGGACTTTGTTTTAAAATAACAGTAAAACCTTTTCTACACCCCCACAACACCATGAATATCTGCTTCACAGATAAAAAAAAAAACAAACTTTTTGCAAAATGTTTTTTATATGTTCTTACACTTCTTAAAGAAAAAAATAAAATATACAAGATCTGTAAACTACATATCAAAGTGTTGTAAAAGCTGGAAATTATATGATCCCCAAATGTCTGATTGGTGCAAAATTAACTTGTGTACCATTGCTCTTATAAAAAAATAAAAATAAAAAAAAATAAAAAATATATATATATATATATATATATATATATATATATATATATATATATATATATATATATATAAATACATATACACACACATAAATTACACATAAATTACTTCAGTGACATTAACGTCCAATGAACTTCTGTCCCATTGTAATATCTGCCTTTTTCCATTAAAATTGCCAGACATAGCTGAGAAAACAACATTTCCGAGGAAACAAAACTACAGCTGAATAGAGAGGTGTAATTTGTCTGAACTTTAATTAATCTTGTCGTCTGTGGCCATTTTTTTTTCACAAAGAGCAAGACTAATTAAGTTGCCTTTTAAAAGTGACATAACATATAATTCTTTAGATAAAGCCCCGAATTTGTCTCTGCCTGTGTATGTGAAAAACCCTTTTGTGTCCAAGCTGACAGGGTACTTTAAACTGCCCCTGTTACCCTGGAAACCTTTCGAGAGGTGAAAAAAAGGACAGCCAAAATGGAGATCATCTTGGCCTAAAATTGCAGGTAAATCCTCAATAAGACCATCCAATTTCAACAGCATTACCAATAAAAATAATTTGCCTCAGAGGAATGAAAGGTCACAATAAACTAACTGAAATATTGTCTGTTATTGATTCTATGAATTTACATTAGTTTTGTCTTTCCAGAAATCTTTCCTGCGACTTGAAGGCAGCACCTTTAGAACTTGGCCTATAACTGCAGGAGTTCTGATTAACATTAATCTCTCTACATACTTTAACAAAAATAAAAATCCAGAGAAAAAAGTCCTACCTGAAGAATGCAGGTCCCTGGAGCTGTGTTCTCCTTGATGGACACATTGTAGAAGTTTTTCTCAAAAACAGGCTCATTGTCATTTATATCCTGAAGTAAGATGTTAACCACTGATGTAGAAGAAAGGGGAGGTTTTCCTCCATCTGTGGCAACAACAGTTATACTGGGACTAGGGTTCTTTTCATAATCCAGCTGGGATAGAGTGGTAATAATGCCTGTGATGGAGTCTATACTAAACCAGCTGTAGTAGCCACTTGGATCTTGCAGGATGCTGTAGTTAATATCTCCATTTGGCCCCTGGTCTTTATCTCTTGCAGTAACCTGCAACACAAAGCTGCCTGGGAAGACCACTTCGGGGATCACTTGTCTGTACACCGGCTGATCAAAAAGAGGAGGGTTGTCATTGATGTCAGTCACCTGGATGACAAAGGAGGACTCCGCCCGTAGTGGGGGTGTGCCCGAGTCTGTTGCCATCACCCTCAGTTCATAGGTGTCCCTCTCCTCCCGGTCCAGAATCTGGTCCACACACACAAGGTATATGATGCTGTCTTTTGTTGTCAGGCCAAATTTTCCATCTCCTCCTTCTAACGACACATTCACATTGGCATACTCTCCGTAATCTGGGTCGGTGACTGAGATCCGGGCTACATACTGGCCTGGCTGTGCACCTTCGGAGATTCTAGGAGACCCATCCTCACTTAAAAAGATGATAGTCATGGTGGGCTGGTTGTCATTGTAGTCTCTGACATGAATGGTTACAAAGGCATTGGTCACTTCCGGATGGGTTGCATTGTCTTGAGCCTGGACCACGAGCTCATGGACTCTTCTCATCTCAAAGTCCAGCGGCTTGTTCAAAGTGATTATCCCGGAGCGAGTGTCCACGACAAAGTACCGGTCGGGGTCACTTTGCCTCCTGTTGATTTCATACAGCACCAACCCATTATCGCCCTCGTCAGCATCTGTTGCAAACACCTGGAGGATGTTGCTTCCAGGCTGTAGATTCTCAGATATGATCGCATGATAGCGGCTCTGGTTAAAAACAGGAGCGTTGTCATTTATATCTTGTACAATAATATCTAAAGTCATTTGGTCAGTTCTTTTGGGTGAACCGCCATCAAAGGCCTCTAAAGATAACGTGTAGGTTGATCTTTTCTCTCGGTCTAGAATGCCATTGACTACCAAGTCCAGGAAGAGAACCTCACTGCTTCCCCTCCTTGTCTCCAAGGTGAAGGCCTGGCCAACATTTCCATCCTTGATAAGATAACCCTGTGTTGTGAACTGTCCTTTATCACTGTCCACAGCTGGCTCGAGAGGAAATCTAGTGCCAATGGCTGTCTGCTCAGGAATTTTAAATGTCACTCTTTCTCGGGGAAACTTTGGAGCGTGGTCATTTATATCATTTACGTTGATAGTCACTTCAACAGTCACACCTGTCATGGTGACTGCAATGAAGCTGTATCTGTCTCTCAACTCCCGGTCCAGGACTTTGGCGGTTTTAATTATACCCGTGCTTTCATCTATGTCCAAATCGTTGCCCACTCCAGTGCCCTCATGGTCAGAGATGAAATACAAGGAAGCCGTGACACCAGGAGGAAGTCCAGCGCTGATATCACCCACAACTGTGCCAGCTGGTTGTTCCTCATCTAGCTGTAGCTCAAGGGTCCCACGGACAAAAGATGAATGGAGTGTTAAAAGCTCGAAGGCCACATACACAGTTAGCACTATCCTTCTGCTAAACCAACCCTCAGAGTGCAAAGGATCCATTTTAGACTTTCCAAAACCCTTGGCAGCTGTCTTCATCTTTGCTTCTTCGTTTTAAGCCTGAAAAAACACAAAAAGAGGGAAACCTGAGTCATATCGAAGTGTCACAACACCAGGAACCAAGAAAATATTTACTTAATATTTCTAAGGTATTTTAAGAAAAAACAGGAATGTCCTTAACACCTTCTCATATGTTTTTTGGCCGATTTCTCTACCATAATACAGAAAAGGTCTAGTATATAAAATTTTCCAACACGTCTTAGCTCAGCTAATAAGTCAGCACCTTGTTCCTTCTTTAAAACTCGTCTTTTCTGTGGAAGCAGCCAAAACCCAGACCACAGCATACCCCCTCAGAAAGGGAGTCTGGGGGTGTTTCATGCAAAGAAGGTGAGAAAATCACATTTGCCTGGACAACCTACACGTTTTCTGGAGGAGCATATTCACATGTGAAGCAGGGAGTGTGTGTTTCTGTTGCATTTACAGTGGATATGAGAAGTTTACACGCCACCTTTAATGTGACATGTGTCCTGCATTAAGTGAAAGAGCAATAAATCTGTTAGAAGGAAAATGTAATAAAAAGAGAAGCTGCAATAACCTGATTACATAAGTGCATACCCCTTAAACTAATAATTTGTTGAACCACATTTTGACTGAAGTCCAGCCTTCCATACTCCACCAGGCCTTCAATTATACAGAATCTAAACAACCATAAATAATATTTAGCTGCAAAAGTCAGCTAACCTTGACTTTCATTTCCATCCTTTAGCTAAAGCCACAGTTTGCAAAGAGGTTACAAAGAACCACCATAGGTACAAGGGCACAAAAAAAATATTTACCGTGGTACATTAAAGACAATCTTTCAATAGGTTGTCTTTACAGTACAGGTGTAAAATAACCCTGTATTATTTGGTAAATGTGTGTGCTGAACTGACAGGGCTGTACCCAATATTTTTTTGGTACAAATAATGCTGTGCCTCTGGATTTGACCCAAAACCTTCAGAAAGCCGAAGATGAAGAATGAGTTTATTGTTCAGCCTCACTGTGAGTGCAAGCATTTGACAAAACCCAACAAAATGACTTCGACAAAGGAAAACAGAGTACAGAACAAAATCCAATCGAAAATCAGTGTGGTCACCTGGAGACGGCTGTGGCAAAGAGATGTCCTCAATCTACTTTGGAAAACTTTTGCAGGACAGAGTGGGTAAATATTGCCAATTTAAGTTGCGAGATGCCGACTGACTCTTCTAAAAGAGAGGCAGGATGCTAAAATTGTCCTGGTTTTGTGTTCAGCTTTATTTTGGTATTTCATAAGCCATTTCTAACATTTCCTGAAAGCAACTTCAATTTCTTGCCTCCTCGCACAGCTCCACACAGTTTCACCTTATTTACTCTTGAGCGTAAATATTTCTCAGTTGGTCAGATCGTAGTGATTAAGGAAGATGTGAGTTGTGTGGGGGAAAGTGAGACAATAGAACATATAATGTCTATTTGTAGCAAAAAACCAGAAAGCAAAGCAGGAATAATCAGTATTGAAATGGATAAAGAACAGTGTAATCTATTAAGACCCTTTGATGTATGTTAAAAATATATATTTTTTGTCATTTAAAGTTAACCAGATTACTTAAAAATATAGGGTGTTTTCTTTTTGTTTGTTTTTGGGGTTTTTTTAACCTGTTTTTCTTGATTCACATTCCATATTATAACTAACCACCATTAAAATCAAGAAGATCATCATCTTACATCACCCTGTGTTCATACAAGCTTGTCTCTCTGTCATCTGCGTTTTAAAGTAAAGCTATTTATTTTTACTTGGCTGTCTCATGCCTGTGTTTGGGTCTTACTCTAGACCGTTACATAACAGATATTGAATCAGAGGTGGTTAAAAAAAGTATAACCTTAAGTATCCACAATTATGCAACCAAGTTGTTACAACGTATTCAGTACACATTTTCCCTCTAACAGATTTTTTTTATCGTTTGAATTGCACAGGATACATGTTCAGTTTAAAAGAAAAAAAAAACACTTTTTGCTACCTTAAACCGATTTTAAAAACAGATTTTCCATAGCAAAAAGCATCCACGAAGAATTTGGCATTGCACCCACTCCACCACAGACAATCTGTAACTGAGAATGGGAGACACTGTGAAGCTGTGTGGAAACAGTTCAACAAGATAGTCACCATCTGCTGAATAATCCTGAACCACTAAGTGTTTGGCACACAGAAAATTATCATGTCTTTTGAATCAAATGGAGAAACTGGCTTCCCAGTAGTGTGCGGTTTTGTCTAGATTGAAGTAATTCAAAACTACTTTCCTTGTTTTCAAAGAAAGTTCTACTTTAGCTTGGAGGAAACGTATAAAGATGAACGTAACACAGGATTGAATTTCTAAACAGCAAAATTTCTCAAGAGAGCTTTCCAAGACTCCCCCCAGTGGTTTAACAGACGCATACATGGAAACATTCACAACACATCTGCGTGTGCGTGCATGCGTGCGTGTGTGTGTGTGTGTTTATGAGTGTGAGTGTACCCACTAAATCCCTCCCATGTGTCTGTGAGCGCAGTGTGGTGATCTGTCTCAGCCACGGTAGTAGCGGTGTGTTTGAGTGACAGAGTAGTAGGCTACAGCAGAATTGAAGGGCTCCACGCAGTCTACCTCTTTCCCTTTTTCTGGCTCGACAGCATTATAATTGAGGTCCTCTGGATGTTGGCCATATGTACACAAGATTCCAGGCCTAATTTCAGTCTGCCATAATTCAAAGCCCACAACACAGAAAATGCTAACTTTTAATGTAGTAAATTCCATTTCATGTGAGCAGAGAGAAACCTATAGGGTCTTGTTTTAAAGTATGTAATTTGATAAAGTGTTGCGAGTGGCTGTCTGTAGTTAGCAACGAAACTAACTTTGATCCTAATGTCCTACATTAAGTTCAAATTCATATTTCTTTCAAGAAGACAATATAAACTCCACATAGCACAACCTTAAAAGTCAAGCACTAGAAATTCACCGTTACATTCCATCACTTGGATTGCCTTGCAAGTTCTCCTCTTGGCAAAAATATATAAGCACACATCCATGACAGCCTGAAAATCTTGACTCCGCGTGAACTTTGTAGTCTCAGTATTGATTTACTTTACAGCAACACTGGGGATGAACTTCAACATCCAAAGCACAAAAGGGAGCATTTTAAGGCCCACATCTTTGACCAAATGCCACGACTGAAATAATGCATTTTCTAGTTGAGCTCCAGCCGTGGACCTCTGCAGAGCAGTTCAGCCTAATGGATATAGCAGACACAGCTGGGTAAGACAATTGCACAATACCAAGTTTAGTAAAGTGTGTGGTTTAAAAAAAATATATAGAAAGAAAGGAAAACACATTTTTGTACTAATGCCAGTAAGTACACCAAGGGAGAAACAAACACTGGCGCACAAACATAACGGCGATATAAGTTTAGTTTCTGAAAAACAGAACTCCAAAGTTAGACTATTTTATTAATGTAATGGTGACAAGAGGCAGTTCTGTAAAATCAACTCTTTGTAAAAGTTCTCTCATTCAGAAAAACACAATATTCACAGATTATGTTTAGTAATTCCCACTTGAACTTATCTCCATGTATCAGAAACAGTAAACATGGATGAAGGTGCTCTGGTAGGCTAAGATTGATTAACCCAAATGCAAAGTGCTCTCCATCCATTTTCTTTACACCCTGGTCTGTGGGGTTGGGAGGATTGCTGGTGCCTATCTCCAGCTATTGTTCCAGGTGAGAGGTGGGGTACACCCTGGACAGGTTGCCAGTCTGTCACAGGGCAACACAGAGATAGAAAGGACACACAACCATGCACACACACATTCACACCTAGGGACAATTTGACTGTGGGAGGAAACTGGAGTACCTAGAGAAAACCCACACATGTGCAGGGAGAACATACAAACTCCATGCAGAAAGACCAGGGCTGGGAATTGAACCCAGAACCTCCTTGCTGCAAGGCAACAGTTCTACCAACTGCGCCACTGTGTAGCCCCGCAAAGTGCTGTGTGACACTAAAACTAAACCTTAACACCAGTCACAGTGAAACATGGTAGCATCAAGCTGTTAGGATGCTTTTCTGCAGGATGAACACAAGCTAAACACAAGGCAACCCTTCACGAAAACGGTTCTTGAGCCTACAAAAGACTTGAGACAGCACCATCCTGGAGGCAAGTGACCCTAATCAGACAGAAATATCTGCAATGGAATACTTTAGCTTGAAGCGTAATCATGTGTTAGATTGGCCCCATGAAAATGCAGACCTAAATCTATTTGAGAATTCGTGGCAATGTGGTAAAATCTGCCTGACCTCCAGCACATCACCACTTATTCGTGCTCTCTTTGTTCTTCCTCTTCTACCCACCTCACTGTTCCCTCCTTCCGCCTCAGCACCATGGGGAGCAGAACCTTTTCTCACTCTGCTCCCCAACTCAGGAATTATCTGCTTCCTGATATCCGCAATATTGACCCTTTTCTTACTTTTAAATCACAAGTAAAGTTGCATCTGTTCTAGTTGGCCTTTTCATTGTAATTTCTTGTTTGATTTTTTTTTTTTTTTTTCTTCAGCATCTGTTTTTATTTTTGGTTTATTCTTGCATTGTTTTGTCCTTGTAAAGTGTCATTGAAAGGAGCCAGCAAATATAATGCAATTGCCAATAAAAGGAGAGAAGAGTCAATGACATTTAAAATGAATTTTAATGTAATAATAAATTAAAATTAATTTTCATTGACTCCATTCTCCTCTGACAAAGATGAATGGGCAGAAATTGCAGCCTCTAGCTGTCCAAAGCTAGTAGAGAAAAGACTTGCAGCTGTAATTGCAGTGAAAGGCAGTGCTACAGATATTAACTCATGGTGATCTGAGTACAAATACATGCTATACTTGTTCTGATCACTGATTTTTAAAAACATGCACTATTTTCCTTCCACTGAATAGTTAAATTCCACTTTGTGTCGATCCATTACAAAATATTCTAATAAAATTCATTGAAGATGGTGGTTGTACTGTGACAAAATGTGGAAAAAGTCCAAAGCAATAATTACTTTTGCAAGGCACTGTACGTGTGTGAGATTGTTAGTAATAACTTTAGCAGTGGTCCCATTTTTCTTCCTAAATCCTTTAAACTAAGCCTGTCAACCAAACAATACCAAAGCTGTAGGTTTGAAACAAATATCTTTCTGAGCACTTCTTTAGATGAACTGAACTGAATGCTGAAAACATCAGGGCTGTGATTCATCTTCCTCTCTGTTATTCACACCTCATAATGGAAAATGTGTTCCATTTTGCTCAGAAAGCATATTCACCAAAATGTACCTGACTTCTCAGGTTTCTCTGAAGTATTATTTATGTCTTGCGCTGCTGTAAAACCAAACACGTCTCTGGTTAGGCATGTTTCACTAAAAACAAAAGCAAACTTCTGTCTCTCACCTGGAGCAAATACAGACACTGAGTGTGATATAACGACACACACACAAAAAAAACCTTATAGAATTTGGAAGTAGTGGAAACTGCTGCTGCACATGAAGCTAAAACAACTGTTTTGCAAAAGACCCAACTTCCAAGATATAACATTTGATCTAGTAATATGCATTTCAGGATTGTCTATACATAGTTGCAAACATACATATTTTTAATCTTGTGTTATGTCTGTAATTTACCAAGATCATTTCACTTACTCGGAGAAGAACAGCTTGAGGTCCAGCAGCATAAATCAAAATACAGCAGAATATTCCTCAAAAGCAAAGGGGCAGCTGACCTACTTTAATAAACACAACTAAATTTTTATTATCATCAGACTAAGAGGGACAACTATAGTGACAGACTTTGTAAAATGAGCATGTCAGAATTCCAGTTAACTCAAAGAAAACGTCTGTGGTTTCGAGACCATGCCAGCCAAGCGAGGCTCAGAGGAGCCATAATGGAAACCACAGACAGAACAGCAGATTGCCTGGACATGAGGATGACAGGCTTAGCACAAAGCAAACTAAAATGCTATGAATGTTGGCCAAACTAAGTGCTGCGTTTCTGTGCCTCGCATTAGTCTTTGAAACCCCGCTCCGTGTGCATGTAAAAGGAGCAGGAAAAGCCATCATGGGCCTCCACATGCATGTGTGCTCCCCTGGTCATAACAAACACTGTTTTGAAAAGGCACACTTTCTCTCCCCCGCCCCCCCCGGCCCTCTCTGAGCCCTTTAGCCCGAGTATATGAGGGTGCGTGACAAGAAGAATCATCTTCTTACCACATCAAGAGCAGCATGGGTCTGTTTTACTATTTGTTTAAAATGTTCTAGCTAAAATAATAATGATATATTTTAAAGTGAAACTGTTTGTCACTGCACTGGCAGCAGCACACAGTACCGCATCAGTAAAAACACATGTGCATTTAGTTAAAGTACCAGTGATGCAAGAAGACAACAGCTAAAACAAAAGGTCGCCGTATGTGAGAATACTTAAAGGGATAGTCCAGGGTTTTCTGAAGTGACATTCTGTTATAAACATCAGGATGTCTACCTGTAATAGATAACTCCCTTGGCATTTTCGTTTTGTCTGAATCCAGATTAGATGGCTCCAGGAGCTGAAGTTAAACACTTGTTAGAGAAGGGAAAGGACCAAAGTGGACGTCCACCATATTAAAACCAACCTGATCTCCAAACATCGCAGTGGTTTATGTGAACACTACTTTATGAAAAGTCATCAGATTTGAAATGAGTGGTTATTTACACAGGAAACTGAGGTCGGCCAAAGTGTTCCACAAATGACCCTCCTGTGTGAAACGAGTTCTTTCCACTCAAAGAAAATTAAGGCAATGTAAAAACAACAAAAAAAAAACTTAAACCACTATAATAATTTTCCTTCGTACATCACCTTACTTTTATATCATAGAGTTAGTCTGGCTGGAAAAAACATGTTTTCCACTATCAGCATGTGTTTCACACTGAAAAATCATTAGTGCTGCACAGCCTCTGACCTTTATATCCCATGAAACAATCACATCAGTGTAGGTAATTGCCCAAGCCTGTTGATGCTTAGCATTTGCATAAACTGTTTTGACTATTTCTTTTAGATTTTGTTCACAGGTGGCCTTTATTAACACCAAGCCAAACGGGGAAGGAAGTAGCAAGAGGAGAGGACGGATATGAAGCAAATAGTCTAGAGTCGGAAGTCGAACCCTGGACTGTTGTCTCAAGGAATAATAGTCTTTGTATAAGGTACTTCTGCTCTACTGCTGAGTTTATTGTTACCTATGCCATGACGGTTTTAAGAAGAAAGTTGTTTTAAGACAGAAAAAGTCTGGTAGGGTCTTGTCTCCTCCTGAGCTGTTAAACCCAACTCCAAGACCAACTATTTGGTTTAAATGAAGATGCCAAGAGAGTTTTGTTTTTTTCTTAATGACTTGCTTGTTATGTTTAAAAAAAAAAAACCAAGTTCACAATCCTGGACAATTTTTAAGTACTTTTTAGAATTCAAGTACTTTTAGGATTTAAAAAGTTTCTGGAGTGGAAAAGCTGGACATCTCCAGAGACTGAATATGGAACAGTCAGTTTTATGAAAAGCTGTGTTAAAACACTGACTTTATTCAAGCAGGCTCTTTTCTTTTCCAGTGTGATTTAAACCTAGTCTGCATGCAAACATCAGCATAAAGTTCTGGACTGAAGTTGGTGCTAAGGTTTTGTTATCTGTATGAACACGACTAAGCATATTTGTCGTGGCCAACTGCACCATAGCAACCCACGCAACCACAACTCGGGTGCGAGGTGATGGAACCCTGTGGAGGTTTAATAAATTTGTTAATTGAGGGAAAGGAAGAGCCCATTCACGGTTAATGAACATAAGTCTGCCGTCACAGTCATTGTGCCGTCATGTGGAACCGTTTGGTTTGGGCTCAACTGGCGCAGGAATGAGGCGTAAAAAGCGCTGCAGCGGCTGCAGCAGCTCCGAGGACAATAACTTCATGCTGCACAGTTCGAGAGGAATGTTTTCGTCTCTGGGGGGCTTTAATCACAAGCGACAAAAACGGGCTGTAAATCTCTCGCTCTCTCTCTCTCTCTCTCTCTCTCTTTTTTTTTTTTTCCTTTGGCCGCTCTTCAAAGTATGGGCTGTGTGCGGGACTTTTGTAATTTTTACAAAGAGTTAGAAGTGGGCAGTGCTTCTAAACAAAAATTTATTTTTTCAGAAAAATCTAGGAACTGTTATATCGAACTTTTTCAAGTTAAAAGGAATGTTTCAGCCACCTAAATGCTAAACAAAAGTTGACATAATTCTGTTTTGCTAAGTTTTCACAAAAGCATCGACAGCAATCTAATGACCATTCTCACATATTTAGACTGTACTGACAGTCACAATAAGAAGATCCTTACTGTGAATGATACTCACATTCATCTGTTCCTCTGTGCTGTTTTTCATGCAGAACTACAATATATCCACACTCTTATAAGTTCCCCGTTATGAAGCACAAAGTGAAAGTTGCATCCATCCCAGAAAAAAAAAAAAAAATAGTTGGGTCTCCTTCTTCAGTGAGTAGCCTGAGGAGATCTTCTCTGCAGAATTGGTTTCTTTCAAGAAATCCTTCTCAACCTCTTTCGGATTTCTTCACGGAAAGTGAAAATGCAAACTTGCGGCAAACTTTCCTCATCCAGGGGACGTTCTCAGCTCTGCGGCAGCCTCTGCCTGTCTGTCTGTACGGCTGCAGACACACTGCTGCGGCTGCTGCGCGCTAACTGAGACCAAGCGGTGTGGGGGCCGAGCAGTGGACGTCCGTCTCCAAAATCTGATTTATTCAACACGTGACGGGCTGCAACCTCCTGCTCTTCTCCTCTTCAGCGCTGCTGCTGCTGCTGCGGCCGTGATTGCTTTAAGGAGACACCGCAAGGAGGCAGTCCAGGTTTGTGCTGAACTCTGGTGCCACCAACCTATCCAAAAGAGAACTGTAAGTCACTTTATATGCAATTATTTCAAATACTAACCAGTAGAGTATCCCCACCCCCCATGCACTGTTGCGTCCAAATATATTAGAATATCATAGGATATTTGATATTCAAATCTTATGCAGTTCAAATCTTATGTATTTTCCCCTCATATTTGAAGTGTTTATTTTTGTTTATGTTGATACTTGTGGCTTACTTGAAATAATAAAACAATTATATGTGAGCAGGAGAGAGACATATGACTGAAATATTATTTGAAGGACATGTTATGACACTATCTGGCAGTTTTCCTGTAGTCTTTGACACCTTTCACAGAGAGGGTAATTCTCACAAGGCCATGGCAAACGAAGTTGGCTGTTCGCATACTTCTGTATCCAGGCATACCAAAGAAATGTTTAGTAGAAGGAGAAAATATGTTGCAAAAGGAGCCAGGTGCTACCTGGACAAAGACGAAACAGGGCTAGACTCTAACTTTGATCCAAAGTCCTCTTTTCAAATGATAGTAAATATTGAAATTCAATTTAAAATCAAAGCTCAATATCCAGTAATTAAATTACTGAAGGAAAAAAAAAGAACTTAAGTGCCTACTGACAACAACAAGCACACTGTGTTGTTGATGATGACGTATGGATTTCAACAGCAGGAATTCACAAACAATACAGTTTATTTATTTATTTTTTATTTTTTTATTTTTCAAAACCACAGTGAAGAAAATAAGCTAACAATTCCACTTTGTTTATGGGTGCATGTCTTCACATGAGTCGAGCTGAACAGCTGCCTTTAATAAATATTATGGAAGATGGTAAACTTTTAACAGATTTTCACATAGATTTTGAAAGACTATAGTTGCATAGGGTTCATTCTTACATATCTGAGTGAAAGTTTGACTCAGAGAACCGCCCGAGCCATGATGACAAGTCTTCAAAACTTTATTGGGTACAAATCTCTTTGAGTTTTTACTGACCTGTGTATATTCACCACCACTGTTTGTGTCACTTTAAACTGTTCCGTGATGTGGAAGAGAGCCTTCAAAATAATAATGAAACTAGAATCAAATCATTTTAAGAAACAGCCTAAGATCCTGGGATCCTAATGCTCAATGTTTACACTCGCACGTGAAAATGGCTGTAAACAGATGCACAACCGTACAACCATTCCTCTTCGGAAAGGAGAAGTAGAGCCTCCTCCCCAATCAACAAGTATGCAGCAAGTAGTTTCTGGATGGTCAGTGCAAACACTTGTCTTTTCCAGCCATCATTGTACAGCACACACAATGACTGCTGTTTTGTTGCAGCTGAAACCAGCTGATCAAACATTCTGGTGCTCCACTTGGGTTGCTAGGCTAACGTTGGTGCTCAGCTGGGGTTACTAGGTAACAACGTGGCACCAGTTGATTGTGATTTAACAATTGGGAGGTTTTGGAAACAGCTCATTTTCCAGACACCAAAAAATATTAACTTGTAGCCAAAAACTGACTGGGTGGTTGCTTTGAGTGCTTTGGCTATTTTTAGACGCAATTAAGACCCAAATAAAGTATAAAAATGTGCAAAACGTGAATTTGGCATGATAGGTACTCTTCAAGTTTGTTATGACGATGCTTTATGAGTGGTGAGAAACTGTAGCACAATGTGATTGTCTATTTTGAGAACTGCCCAGACTGGTGACACAATCAATTAAATTATTTTTAACATGAGAGAAAAACCTTCAAGAAACTTATCAGACACAATGTAAACAACTGTAATGTAAAATAATGGCTCTGGCTTAAGGGCACTCAGGCTCTTTTCCAAGGGTTAATTTACTACTGCCCTAATATCCTCAACAAAAACACAGCATCACGAGAGGGCCCAGCCATCATATACAAAGCATTTTCCCTCAGATGTTAGCAGTCAAGGAGCCCCCTGGGGGTATTTTTCATCTAAAGTCTAGAAAAGAAACAAAGCCTGCAACTTTTCCTGGGATCTTGTGACTCTTGAAAGGCGCATCGGCTGCATCATCTGTCAGCTCCCTGGAGGAAGCCCGCTTTTATCTCCCGTAGTGCAGGAGTCATAACCGTGCCTTGCTACCTTGTCAGTCACTGGAAGCATTAAAACAGACTGAACCTGTGCCATGTTTTGTTTCGAGCTGATAAATGAGAGCACAACAAAGTGCTATCCGCCGTGCCAGTGTCGCACTGAGGAACATCTGATACCGTTTGGACACATCTTCAGGATTTATGTCGTGATCACAAAGAAAAAAACATCATACTTACTCTTGGCTAAACAAAATAAAATAGGTTGATTTATAATAAACAAATCCAATGACAGTACACATGATTTAAAGCAATGATGCAGATGTATTGTTTTGTATGCTGTGAATAGGAAAACCAAGCCATAAATGAAAAGTGGTTGGACAATGTGTTCCCTGCCAGAGCACAGATTTTTTTCAGCTAAATCTTTTTTTTTTTTTTTTTTCCCTCCCGGCAGCCCAATCATCTACCCCCACTATGTGAACCTCTCTATCACAGAGTGGAATGACTTCCAGAGGTGCCAGCTTCTCATTATAACTGTGACAGCAATGTACGCAAACTCACACAGACATTTATGCACCATCTAAAAAAAAAATAAAAAACCGATAGCCCAGAACTGTGCTTCCACAGGGACAATCATCTACTCTACCTGCAAAAACTGTCACAGTTTCAATTCAGGAAATTAGATTTTGTTTTAATACACATCTTGTTTGGACATAAAGTTTGATAGAGTTCAGAAAGGATAATAAAGCACAGCGCATAAAAAATGCAATGTCTGCACAACTTAATTTCAGGGCTTAATAGAAGTTAGTGTACAAAGGTAGGGCTACACAAAAATATGATAAAATGACAAAAAAATAACACATTTTCTTCAGTTTTCTCTTTTCACAAAAACTGATAAGAGACCGTTTTTGATGAGAGTGGTGTGGTTCTCTACCCAGGGTACCAGTCAGCCAGGTGGCAGCAGTAGCATTCAGTTAAAAAAAGAAGCAAATGTCCTGCTTCACAAAAAAAAGTTTTCTCTTGTTTATTTCTATTTCCAGTCAGTGTGGAGTGGCCACTCTTTTATGGTGTGCATGGCATGAAAGAATATGGTGGTGTGCTGTGATTAAAGTTAGTATCTGAATTGAATTTGAAATCTAAACTAAACTTCAGCTATTGAAGTGCTTTGTTTGTTTGCTTTTTATAAGAATTGCTTTGTATGCAATGAATTTGATTATCTCTAGTTCAAAATCCAAAAAGCCTAGACAATTAAACTGAGTCACTCTTGCCAGGGTGCCATTCATTCAAGGACCACTGCTAAGTCTGTTTTATAGTGAGAGCTAAAGTAATAAATGAGATGACATTATTTATCTCTGGATTTTTAAGGAAGCCTGAAGGCACTTATCAAGATCAATTTTGTGTCTGCAAATTCATTTCAGTATAAATCTTATAGACTTATGAATTGTCAAATTTCCTGTTAGTATTCTTATCAGAAAACATGTGAGGATGAGAGAATTGCCTTTCACTGTGATGTATGCTCAACGATGAAAAGATGTACTGAAATTAAAATGTCAAACTGATGCATTTAGTTATGGGTTCAGGCAGATTAGTGCAGACTCTGTGAAAAGGTACGAGCACATGTATAATGCAGTGACTGTAGCTCAGTGCCCATAGATACTTATTGCACTGCTCCTGTGACTCATAACAGATCATGAATTAAAAAAAAAACAAAAAAACTAAGGTGTGGTAATGAAGAATAAATCTGCAGTTCTACTTTGAGGTTAGACTCTGTCCACATCACAAGGTTGTAGTCCTAGTAATTTTTCTGCCATGCCTATTTTAGAGATATTAAACCATGAATTGGAACAAAACCCACAGAGCTTGGCTCACTAAGCCCTGCTCAGAGGCCATGGCAGAAATAATAAACAGATCAAATTTAATCAATGATAAAGTTAAGGGTAGAAAAGGTCAGTCTACCAGAAAAAGTTACCATGATCTAAAACAAAAACGATCCCAGCTTAAAAACCTTTGAATTGGTTTACCACAGACAATAGACAGGATCACTTTTTTAGTTGCTCTTTATAACATATGAATTTCTGTATGTTTCTTGTTTACTTACTTTTACTTTTTAACGTCTCACAAAGACAACTGTGTGTGTGTGCGCGTGCGTGCGTGCGTGCGTGCGTGCGTGCATGCGTGCGTGTGTGTGTGTGTTTGCAGCCGATGTTTAAACTTAGTGCGGAGTTGAAGAAATAAGGATATTCTCTGAGAGCAGTGCTGCTTCCACTGCTCATGTCACTGATCCTATTCATCAGACAGATTATCTGTCTTGATTGTGTTAATCCTACTAGATTATTATAAATTATGGTTTCAGTAAAAAAATAAATAAATAAATCACAGCTTAATCTCCCAGCTTCCTCAAACAGCCTACCTTAAGCTTTAATTTTTATTTATGGCTCACTCCATGACTGAAATTCTCTCTTTTGAATCTCAACTCAATCCACAAGAGTTTGTCGATGGTCCATTAGAAGAAGAACACAACATGATATAAAACTCACCTGTCTGTCTGCCCTCAGCAACAACACCAGTAATAGATAGTAATAGATTAGCCAGCCTTATGGAAGAAGTAAGATTCATCATTCACTTACTTGTCCATGAAATTGTTCATCTGACTTGGGATCAACCGTACTTTCCCTGTCTTGGTAAAAATATAAGAAATAATCAGTATACAACTCAGCTCCAATCAGATTTCCAGAGCTTCACAAATTTCCTTCTTGCTTTTTAGAACATTTCCCCAGACTGCTGATTAAGATTACTGGCTTCTCTTCCTTAATCTTTGCTGTCAGTCACAGTGAGCAGCGTTTGAGTAACAGATTCAAGGAAGATAGATAGATAGATAGATAGATGGATGGATGGATGGATGGATGGATGGATGGATGGATGGATGGATGGATGGATGGATGGATGGATGGATGGATGGATGGATGGATGGATGGATGGATGGATGGATGGATGGATAGATAGATAGATAGATAGATAGATAGATAGATAGATAGATAGATAGATAGATAGATAGATAGATAGATAGATAGATAGATAGATAGATAGATAGATAGATAGATAGATAGATAGATAGATAACCTACGTTTTTAGATACAATACTGTTTCAATAATCCTCTTAACTTTAAAATAGTTTTAAAGTTTGTTTGTTTCTGATAAAACTACACTAAACTAGTATTTTAGCTAAAACGCACAGTTACCAAAACACAAATTACCTTATACAACACATATTGTTATTTCAGACAGTACAATCTCTTAATTTTAATTTAAAAGTGCATAAGGAGAGACTGGACTTGCCAGCTATCTGGATCAAAATACTTTGGGAAGTATTTCTGACATGGGTTAGCTATGAATTTATGAGAGTCGGGTACTTATCTCAACAAGAGGTCTGATGTAGACCTTTACTGAGACCAAACACTAACCAGAAGCCCTGTCAGAACATTTCCTGCAGATTGTTTTGCATGTGTGGTAATATGAGCTCCACTTCTGTGAATGTTACCTCTGAAAGATGGAAATGGGGCAAGTTCATAGGTTATTTGAAACAATCTGTATAAATCAATTTGAGAAATTTGAGACCAGTTCACTGCATATTTGTCCATATTCACTGTATGCACTGTAAGGACATATTCTACATAGACCTACACTGCGTGATCCTTTCAGGAGGATATATGGTGTTGAGTGCGCAGATGGTTTTCATTTGTGTGAAAACAGATCTAGGAGCTCCTTGCTTTTAGTCATGAGGTTAATTAATAGATTTGATCGATTTCTGCTTCTGCATACAATGAACACAGTCTCTCTCTCGTGTTCTCTCTTTTTCCTATATATATATATATATATATATATATATATATATATATATATATATATATATATATGTGTGTGGGGGGGGGGGTGTGCGTGTGTGTGTGTGTGTGTGTGCGTGTGTGTGTATGAAAATATATTCAAAATTTGTGACATTCACATGAACTCATAATGCCAAAGTAAAATACTATGTCTGCCCCAACTCTGGAAAAAACAAAAGTATATCACTTATTTATTTATTTTTTTTTTCAGGGGCTAGTGGGTTGGAATAGTAATTGGGGGAAGGGAGATGTTTTATCAGTGTGGATGCTAAACTCCTTTCTCTATTCCCGCACTGAAACAGAAGAAGGATTATCTCGAGGAAAGAGCGAGCCTAGTTTTCAAAGGATCGTATTTGTTTTCTTCACTGAATTTCATTCCAGAGGTGAAATTTAAATTTGGCAGAGCCCTCCTTCTCCTCGACAGCATGCACTTCGGAGGAATGATTTGTTTGTGTGCAACAAATTGAACTCAAATATGTGTGACTCTATGAATGCAAAACAGGGCTATGGTTGACAGAGGTCCTCAAAATCACTGTAAATATACAATGGGCTGAAAAGTCCTTTTACCACGCAGTGACATTATGTGTTTCATGCGTTGTTTTGACAACAATGTTTTCTGTTACAGCAAAGCAGTAAGCTGCTTGTTGTCTATGAGTCACTTGTTTTATTCCTATTTACTGCATGTCAACAGATTTTATATTGTTTACAGTTGCCACAAGGAGATGAAGCTAAGCACGTCTAACATCTGTAATGTGTTACTGCAAGAAAACTTTGCAGTGCCCTGGGATGGACTGGCAACCTGTTTGGTGTGTAACTCTGCCTCTTACCCCTGTCCAGGCCTCTTACCCAGTGATGGATGGATGGATGGCTGGATGGCTTTGTAATCTCTATATTTATGAGTAGGGGTTTTCAACTAATCCAAATCTTCATTTAGAAACTCGTCCTGTCATGATCTGTCGGACTTTTTTGGACTTTGTTTCTGAGGTTTTTTCTTTTTTTTTTTTTTTTCATTTCATTTCATTTTAATTAGAATCTTGTGTTTTGCAACTTTTAATGATTTTGCTCTTTTTATGGGTTTTAGCCTCTCCTGTTTTCTTTCCTGTGTACTTATTGTGTATCAGTAATTTTTTCCTCCCGGTAGTCATGCTCCCCAAAGTGTTGTTGTCCATTCAGTTAGCTAGACTCACTGGTTCCTTGCTCCAATAATTACTGTTTCCTCGTATTTAATCCTCCAGTCTTAATTGGCTTCCTCTGATTTCTCCTCTTGTTTCCCCATGGTTTGTGGCTCAAGATCCTTCTACTCCTTTTTAGAAACACATCAAAATCATCCTGCATTACCTCTTACCTGGATTTGGGTCTCATAAAAACTACAAAATGTGGCTTGCGTTTGGTGCTACATACTTCTGGTTTATACTGTTGTAGCACAGACTTACCCAACGACAGTACATTTCCTTATAAATCATTATCATCATCATCAAACTAACCTTAATTTGTTTTATTGTTAATCTTCATCATAGCCCCCAGGCTGTTAACATTTAACTGCCTTTTGCAGTTAAATTGTACTGTAGTGTATTTCCAACATTCCCTTCTTGGAAATACACTAATGATTTTTATTTATTTATTTATTTATTTATTTATTTATTTATTTATTTATTTATTTATTTATTTATTTAATTTTATTTTATTTTACAATTTTCTCTGTTCTTTCTTTCTATTTTACATTGAATGTATTAAGAGTTTACTGTATTTTCTCATCAGGTCAAACAAATTTATAGATAGTTTATATAGAATTTAATGCAATGTAGTGAATCCCACTGATATTTGTTGCAAGTACCTGAAAAATAGAAGGTTTGACTTCCATTTTTCTCCGTAATTAAGTGTTTATTCTAGTGTACAACTTCACTGCACCAAAGAACTACTTTTTATTTCTTGGCCGTTCTTATTCATACCCAACCTTTAGGCTCCTATCCCTTTTCTCTGCGTCTGATTGAGGAGCTCTCCTCAGGACTCCCTAGATGTCCCATTGTACACTTTCCTGTCTGTCCATATATTGATATAATTGGTAAGTTTTTATATTACCATACCTTTATTAAATATGACGCAGTAGGACACCTGATCAAACCAAAACAACTTTAAATAACCTCCAATATTAGTCACATAATCACAGTTCCATGAGTGGACAACGAGCTTATTATGGGAAATTATCACCTAATTCATTAGTTATCAAAGAGGATTGACGTTGACACAAATTTGATGCAAAACCTCTCCCATTAATGAAGTCTAATTTTCATATTCAAAAGCATGAAATTCATAACAGTAATGTAATGTAAGCATATGGAATCTTCTTAAAATATCTGCCACATAAAGAATAGTATTTCTTTTTTGTTGTTGTTCTTATATTTTTATGGTAGCAGCTACAATGTATGTGACAACACTGGAATCCCAAATATTCCTTATTCTTCAGATTCATTGCTTCCAAAAACCGCTTCAGATTGAACCGTTTTTGGGCCACTCTGCAGTCTGGCATATAACAAAGACACCTACGGCCAAGACTTCTCTCTAATTAATACACTATCAATCACATTGTCTGACATTTTGTTTTCCTGTTGGATGAAATTCCTGAGACTTTCCTGGGGGTCTGACCAATTCTGATGGAGATCACCTTTATTCCTGAGGAATGCATTGTGTGGTGGAGACAAGGAATGCACAGCTCTGAGGGCGATGCCCTGGAATTTCCAAAACAATTAAATTGCTCAAGCAAACATTTCTTTGAAGGCAAAAAAAAAAACCTTCAGCGAAAAAGGGGTATAATCTCATTACTTCACATTTACTATTGCTGTCACTTGAGAACATTTAGATTTTGATGTCTATTCGTTCCATCGCTTTCTGAGCGATAAAATTTGGCACTTAAGTGAGCAATCACAGTCAGGGTCAGAGCAGAAAAAAACCTGAGGGAATTCCTTCATGTGTTTGCCATGGTAGCCTTAATGAACTTTACTAAATCATGAAAGCATCATGGATGACAGGATAAACAGGAATAATTTAGAACCATGAAAACTATTTTCCCTGTCCTGAGTCAGTGGCTGTGATCATTTTTCTTGGCAGATGTGAAACTTTTTGGTTGGTTCCACAGGAAACGTGACTGACCCACACCCACCTAGAGCACAGTAAATTATTCTTCCTTATTTATATAGTGCAGATAATAAAAGTCATATCATTTCTCATTTCCCCTAAATTGAATAAGCAAGGAATTTTTGATAAAAAGTAAATAAATATAATGATGTGTAAACACTTAGTAAATTAGATTCTGAAGAAGCTAAACAGTTCTATGAAAGACATGAAAAGTTAATGTGTTAAAAGATTTTGTTTGTTTTGGAATGAAGTTGTATTTTAAAAATAACAGATGTGCAGTTAATGATATTGTCAGTTATATCAGGTGTTGGATCTCAGAGGTCTAAATGGTCATGCTGGTGGTTTAAGTGATCATGCTCCTCAGCAGGCATTTGTATAAAGAGAAACAGGATGGAACATTCAGAAATGGTTTTTAAGTTTTGTGAAAGAATTGCGCAAAAAAGCTGTTGGTTTTCCTGTTTTATATTAGAGTTAAAATATGAAATAGCCACTGGCAAGAAACTGAAGATGTTATTACTGAGCAGAATAAAGGCCCTGGGTCTTATCGCATAAATTTTGACACTTTCTTTTTCCATTTTAGGCAACCAATTTGCATTAATAACATGATATAAATGAATTCATTTTGTTGCACAATTAAAAGATGTGCCTGCTTTGAGTTCCACCTACAATCTATGTTTTTATAACATATTTGCACATTTATTTAATATAAATTCTAACTATACATATATATAAATATATATATATATGTATGTATTTTATGAACTAAACAATAAGAAAAAAAACTTTTAATATGTTCAATAAATGTGCTTTTAAAAAAAAATCTGGTAAAGGATAAACTTTTATTTTCACTTAAAATGCCTACAATTGCACATATGTACATCGACCAACAAGAGTACTTGATGCAAACATTGTTATTAACATTAGGATGCCATCCAGAACATCTACCAACAGACCCAAGTCTAACTATCCCTCCAAGTTCACCATGAAAGCAGACCACAAGATCCTAAAACAAGTCTCCAAAAAAATAGAAATACATTAATTTTGGCCAATAACGTGAAAAGCTCTGAACATGTCAAATTAAACTTAAATAGCCCATTGAAAGCAAAACTAGACCATTTAACCTAACGTATAACTGAAGGATACGAAATCTACATATGTGCTGGGAGAACATCCATTCAGAAAGGCTCTGTCCAGGGTGTACCCATCAGCTTACCTAATGACAGCTGGAAACCAGATAAGAGAGTATAGACAATGGATGAATGAATAGATAAACTGAATATTGTTTTCTAAGGTCTTCTGAAATTTAAAGGATCAGTATTAAATGTGAATTTCTCTTCTGGGATTTAATAAAATATAGTCATTCATTATGTCTTTTATTGCCACTTTGTGTCATTTTATAGCGCAATCAAGTCACTATGTTACCTCCAGTTGTTATAAAAAAATATGGCTTAAAAGAAATTTGACTTCATAATTTAACACCTTGAAATCAGGCCTCTGTCTCTTTAAGAAACTCTTTCTCTTTTTGACGCTCTCTCTTTAAATGTCATCATTTATTTATCACAGTGCTTCACAGCAGATGTGCAGTTCCAACAGGCATTTGCTAATTGCTGCTAGCTAGTCTGAAGGAGCTGAGTGGGTTAGTTGTGGGACAAGGGTGCTTGACTTGGAAACTGTAGTGCCGAGGAAGAGTTTTGTCCTCAAAAGCTGCGCTCAGTCCCCCCAAGCATTTTGCACAGCTGAATGGTTGCCACGGGAGAATAAAGGATTTCTCAAACACGGATGAAAGAATGAAAGCAGCACTCCAGATATGTTTTTGATGAGGGAATAACATTATATCATGATGTATGAACTAAAGCTTTACATAACACTGCCCCTTTAAGAATCCCAGCTTATTTTGATGCTGTTCGAGTATTGGGGAATATATTGACATCAAAGGGCCATGAAGACCCAGCTTTAACTACACACATTCATCTCTGAAGGTCTGGACAGCAAATCAGCTATCTGTGAAACCCTTCAAAGCATGGAATACAGCCTGTTGCACAAATTAAATCCATCTTGGGAAACATAATAAATGAATGTCAAAAGTTTAAGAACAATTCTAAACAGCAAAGTCAGAGAAATCAATGGTACGCTTGGGCAAAAAGGATGGAGCACGAATATGATGTGGAGTAAATGTAATATATGAGGCACCCATGGGAAGATTCTACATCAGTACGTCGTGTTTTAGTATTAGTCATGCACAGATGTTATACATGAGAGCTGCTATTTTGCAAAAAGCCACATGCGCTTTGGTTTTCACAAACACTATATTCAGTAGCACTTCTTAAAAATGGTACAGAGCCCATAGTCAGGATTGAGCATTAAAGATTACAAATTATTGCACCGACAAAATCCTTTTAATGTGGAAAATATTTTATAAGCATTTATTTAAAAATAACTCCATCCTCTGTAACCCTATTGATGAGTCACTGAGGATTTGAATCAAAACCTTCATGAAGTAAAATTATTATTATTTTTTTAATTAATAATCAGCTTAAGAATCTTCAACCAAATAACTCAGAAATGGTTCAGATGGCAAAACCGATTCAGTAGCAGCCTGGCTACAACTGTTTGAAAGATCAACATGTTGAAAAGGCAGCCTTGGCTTTCTTAACGTTGTAGAAGACAAGTTTTCAAGGTTTATTTTCCAACATTTTGACTAAGTGCTTCATCGTGTACTTGTGCTCAACACTGTGAGTAAACAAATAAATCCAAACAGAAAAAAAGGCCAAATGAGTCATAAAAATATGACATCAGAGAAATTCAGATGAAATGTCTGGAACAAACAGCTTTCATGAGAATTTGACTCTTACACTGATACTTATGTTAATTTTCCCACTAATATTTCAATTAGAAGTGAAAGGCACAAGTCTGAAGCAATTTCACCTATATTTCCTCCATTGAGTTGTGCAGTTATAAGGGATTGATTAACAATTATAACAGCTCGCTGAAAAGCCTCAGAGAGATTTATCACAAAGTGCCATTATAGCGCAGATAACCTTATTAACTCCCTCCTCTACATGTTCGCACATTTCACTGCCTCATTTCTGGACCTAAATGTCAGCGATAATAAAGCAGCCTTCAGCAGTCTTCTGACAGCTAGAAGAATATCCACTTTGAGAACAAACTCATGCTGAAGAGAAAGGTGTACATAAATAGTTCTTGCACGATTTAAATTTGAAAAAAGAAAATAAAATACACTCATACATACATACATATAAAATCTAGATTACTCATAGTTTTTTTTTTTTTTTTTATGTAAAAGTTGCCGGAGAGACCTGAGGAAGATTTAGAGGCAGTAAAAACAGAAGATCCCTCTTTGATGTACAGAACAGAGCCGTTTTATTCCTATGAATGAGCTATGAAGGGTCATGGTGAGGGTAGGTTACTGAACCTTGCTTCAGATGTCATGCTCGGTCAGGCTGGGCCAAAGATGTTGTTTTAATAGGGTGCAAAGAGAGAGAGCAGGCAGAGACAGTGGAGGAAAAGAAAAACAGGGTGTAATGTCCACCAAAGTGTTTTTCTAATCACCATAGGGAGTCTGCAGGAGTGAAGGATTCTCTCCAGATCTGAGAGGGTCTGGTTTTAACACCATCTACACTTCATGACTGTGTCTACGCTACAACCACTCTCTAGGTGTCTGTGCAGTGCCAGGCTTACATAGGAAATAATTTCTTTAATAATTTATCAGTCAATTTCTCACTTGCCGCCTTTCACAGTTTGCGGTGTGTATAAATGTTACAATCGGGAGAAAGGCACAACAGAATTTCGCGGCAATACATTGTGCAGCAGAAACAGACAAGGTCAGTTTCATGAAATATTATAAAAACGTCATAATTTTTTCCAAAATTTGTGAAAAGGCGAGATGAAATTTAGCTTGACTCAAAGGTTTGACAGCAGAGCTGCAGGATTTTGCACATACTGTGTATGTGCAACATGACAGAACACATCCAAGCCTGGCTAAAATTTACCAAAATCTTGTGAGAGAATGTGTTATGTTATGATGAAATTATTCCTGGATTCTTTGGTCACAACTCCTACACAAGAAAAAACACCTCATCCCACAGTGAAGAGGGGTTGTGGCAGCATAATGCCCTGGGGCAACCTTTCTTCAAAATAGCGTTTAAAGTTTTGTTGAGTTATATGAATTATTAATAGTTCTAAAAGAAATTAAAAAACACTGTTTCTGCAACAAACCTCAAGAGGAATTTAATTTTTTGCATCACAGTGACTCCTAGTGAACATCTAAAACCGTCCAAGGATGGCTTCACCAGATACATAGTTTTTAATTCAAATCTGAAAGTAACTAGGGGTTACCGTAAGTAGGCCATGGACATGAAATTTCCTCAAGACTGTTTGATTTCGAGAACCTTTTGCAAGACAGACTTACCAAGTCAAGGTCATTGGCTCCTATCAAAAAAATACTGCATTATTTGTCATTAACTCTGTTCAACTGAGTATTAGTTGAAAATAAAAATTCATGCACATAGGTTGTTGCATTTCATGGTTGTTCACTATTGCAATTTCATTTTGAATTCATATATATTCATTTGAATTCTATTGAAGGTTTTAAGACACCCAGGCTAATTTAAATTGTAATATTTTAAATTATATTCGACTCAATTTTTTATTTTGCTGTATTGCAAGTAACCTGAAAATATATGTATTTCTTTACGCAGAAGAGAGGTAATATGGGAAAACAACTTGCACGCTTTGATTTACAGTAATTCAAAATTACAATGAACAATAAACATTACAAATCTCACTTGGTAAATAATCATCTAATTTAGGTAAATTCTGTATCTGTTGGGTGAAATCTGCTAAAAGATTTTGCAGCATTATATCCCTCTGTTATCGTCGATAACATCCCCCCCCTCCACCCACTTAGAGAAAACACTGTTGTGCACTCTTTTCTTTGAGCACTTTGCATTCAACACTGTTTTCAATCATCTTACTGAATAGCGACAACCCACAAGCCAGCGGCATAACCCAAGGCACCAAACCCAATCTGGGTGCAGCACAAACAGTCTAAATTTAATAGGACCTCAAAAAGCGTCCTGTGGTGAATGGCTCTGACTAGCAGAAACATCTGTACCTTACGTGAGATGATCTTCACATCTGCTCTGATTGTTTCAAGGGTGTGGGCACACGCCAGCAGCTGCAACCAACCACTCCCAGATGTTTTTGATTGGCAGAGTGTGTTGCTGTTTGTTAAGCAGAAGGTGATCTTTGATCCGTCAGCGGCGTTGGCTGCACTGTTATGGTGAGCAGGGCCCGAAATGTTCTGAGAGGCTCACAACGGAAGCGCAGCAACCTCACAGAAGGGCCTGTGGTTCGCTGTGGTGAAAACAGCCATGGTAAAGTGGCTTCAGCTGTGGAAAAGAGCTCTTTGGAAGCCACCCAGCGCTTTGCTCCAGACCCAGTTGCGCTACTGGCATTGTAACAGAAGAAGTCAACACACGTATAATAAAGGCTTGTGATTTACAATTGAGCTGAAAAAAAAAAAAAACATTCTTCAGTAAGGCTTTCAATAATAGATGTAAAAAAATATTTTAAGAACTGAAAAAAAAAAAAATTAAAAAATAAAATAAAAACCCCTATATAGTATTTTGTTGCATTTAACTTTTGGGGTTATATTTTTGATCCATATCAGTAATAATTGGTATAGCAAAAAGCTGGAACTAAGAAAACCAGAGTAATAAATAACCCCTTTCTTCTTCTGCTGGCAGAAATGGAAAGGGTTTGCCCCGACAGGATCACACATGGCTTAACCACTTTGAACTCTGGAATATCCTACTCCTACATCCTGGAGCCATAAAGGCCTAACCATCCCTGTCAGAGCCGTGACAGGCTTTGTACACCCACCATTTTGGTTCAAAGGGAACTTATATTAGGAAAGAGCTCATATGATGCCAAACCTCCCCAAATAAATCTACATTTTATGAGCCAGTAGACAGCGCCACCCCTACTTCCTCTAATATGTATAGTCTGTGGAGGACTTTAAATTATTAGTAATGTTAACAATAACATACAGTTGTACATATCATAGGCTAGTAAAGATGCCCATCATTTTTTACCTCTGCCACCCACTTCACAACAAATGCCAATCTAGGGCACTTTACTAGACAAATAGCTTCAGTTGATATGCAATTACAACTTTTAGTCTAAATTTGGTTCACATCAATACAATTTTCAATACAATCCAATTAGTTGAAGTACTTGCACTCCAATTGTATCCTAATATAATTGCTTGGCCTCTTTATTTGATACATTTGTTAAGTTGCTTGTTAACACAGTGATAAAATCACATGCCGAAAAATCAGTGCATTGAGGCATCCAGATATGATGAAAAGATGGCTTTCTGAAGTTCAAACAAAGTATCAAAATGATGAAGAAACTGGATTTAAGTGACTTTGAACATGGCATGGTTGCTAGTGCCAAACTGGTGCTGATCTACTGGGATTTTCATCCACACCCATTGATCAGGTTTACATAGAACGGTCTGAAAAAGGGTAAATAACCATGAGAAGCAACAGATAGACTGACATTGGACTAAGGCTTTCTGGCTTTAATTTTCTCCACAGCATTTGTTTTTACCCCTGATGTCTAGTATTTGAAAGCAAGTACACCATGCTCTAATGCCGTTTACTATCGCCAAATCACAACCCAACGGAGTATTTGTATTTGAGATTGCGGCGTACTAGGAGATTCAAATCTGCAGCCATGGTGTGATGCTTTCTGGTCAATATGAGCCAAAATCTCTGAGGAATGTTTATGACACCTTGTTGAATCTATGCCATGAAGAATTGAGGCTGTCCTGAAAGCAAAATGAAGCATTGGCATAGCACCTTTGAGCATAGTAAAACTGCTTTACATGAAAATAAATTACAATAGGTTAAAGAAAATGACATTACATGAAAGAAATGCACAGAATAAGTAGTAACATTTAATCACTGAATAAAAGAAAAAGAAAATAAAAAAAGAAAAGCATGCAAGAGGTCCAGTACAGGAAAGGTGTGAAAGTTGCCAGTAGTGAGTGTATACAATACAGTAAAATTTAGTTGATGATGTAATGCTACAAAGGATAGAAATTATTCTATTGATTGAAGACCAACTGATTTATTTCAGTTGAAGATTTTACATTAATCTCTCATCCCTGGCAAACATGTGGCAAAAGTGGAGAGAAACCACTTCCTTTCAACAGAAAAAAAAAAAAAACTCCAACAGAACCGACCTCAGTAAGGACAGCCATCTGCTGTGACCAGCTAGACGCTGAGAGGACAAGAAGCAGACATGGAAAAAAAGATAGAAGCATGGAACCAGAGGTACTATTTATGGGAAGGAAAAACACAGAGTACCCTCAGTTGTAAGAGCTCTGTTGATGGCTTCCTCCAGGAAAGGAGCAGAAATTAAACAGACAATCACAATATCAGTGGTAGTTTCTGTAGGAAGGCAACAAACAAAGATTATGTGTTGTTAATTCCTCCATCAAGGGACATGACTGAGAAACAGAATACTATGTAATCAAGAACATAGGTAAAATAAAATTCAGAAGGATAAAGGATGCTCAGGATCAAATTAGAAAAAAAAAATCTGCTAAAACAATAATCCATACGTAGCTGACTGGGAGAAAAAGAAAAGAATAGATTAAAGTAGAAATGTAATAACAAGATTGATTTTAATATGAAACCTATTAGCCACTTAATCATTTTGACATCTTAGCATCAAACTTGAACCTTGTTTTCTTTGGTATTTGACTTTCCTCCATCCCCACTCCACCAAATATTTGCTAGCCCATGTTATGATCATGCTGCTTATTAAACCAAAAGACATCATCAAAACAAAACATATCACTTGTTGTGGACCCTGGTCTTTTGGAGAACTATTTCTTGAAAAGAGAAACACAAGAGAATAATAAAAAAAAATGAAAATATGGAAGTTAAGCAGAGGCAGATATAATCTGTTTCATTTGTAAGCTAAACATTTTTTAAACTCCTTTGGATATTTAGCAACACGGATTAGTTCATATCAACTAGTGTAACATCTGAGCTTTTTGTGAGAAGATGTTGGCCAAATATTTGAAAATATATAAAAAGAGAGTTACAAATGGTCATTGTCAGATACAATATTTGCAAAAACCATAATTAAATTGTTTTAACTAAAAGAACAGACAGGGAATGTTTTTATGCTGTCATAACTAAAATATTTAGGAAGATTTAGTCCAGAAAAGCCATTTAAGTAGTTTTTAGTGGTCTCTACTGCACAGGCAGATGTGTTTTATAGAATGTGCAGCAGTGAGCTATAATTTAATCTTCTGAAACCCAAGTAACATTCCAGACAATAGAAGACTCTGCCAGGCTGACCTCACAATAGATGTTAAATGATCATAAGTTACATGCAGCAAAGCGGTGGCTTAATTGTAAATAAACTTCACAACAAATTACACTATCCTACCGTGGTATTTTTTTTTTTTTTTTTTATGAACATGACTATCTGACTGGATTAAATTTTAACAAGAGAGCCAATGGATTAAGCAACCATCTGCTCATTGTTAAGGCCTTTTGTTTTCAGGATGAGGTTTTGTGCATCATAGCTAAGCTTTGCAACTGGCAAATGCGACCCCTGGTGGAGATAATATCCTAAAATAATTTACAATGCTTGTCAGGAGATGAGCTTTCTTGACTTAATCAAAGAAATAAAAGACAGTTTAAAGCACAATAACGAGAGTAAGACATTGCAATGATACCTATAAGGGTTCAGTTTAAACTCTGAAGGTAGAGGAAAATATACAGATTAACTCTTTATTGTCTGTGATGGCCTGGCGACCTTTGCAGGGTGTAACCAGCCTCTCTCCGTTGACCACACCAGCACCCCTCGAGTTCCCACTAGGGATAAGCATGTTAGATAATGGACAGAAGGATGAACTTCTCAGTGTATTCCCACAGCATTATGGACCAGCTTTAATGACAACACACATAGATCTCACTTTGTTGTAGGTGTCATAGTTTTGTCTTTCAAATTATTACAACATCAATCATGACTTTCTCAGTAACTATCAAATAGAGAAAAGTATTTTGGAAAGGCTGTGTCTGTATCAATGCATTGATGCTAAATTGTATTATAGGAAGGTCTACTTTTCTTTGTGGGACCACAATAACTACCCTGTAAAAATAAAAAAAATAAAAAATAAAAAACATTCTTTTTATAGGTGTTGCTGAACACAAATTGCTGTTCATCGTTTCAAGATAACATTTAAAGTTTGGTCAGTCAGCCCCTGAAGCCATCTATTGAAAGAAAAACCAAGAAGAAGCTCCACTTTAGCCGTGAACCACAAACCCTTCAAAAAGGCAACAAACCTTAGCCAGAACTATGTTTACATGCTCTAAATGTATGGTTCCTGACTATTTTTTTTACTGGGACAAGGCGGAAACTAAAGCAGGGCATGTTGGAACTGAAACAAAGCAAGCAAATGAATTAATAACAATGTAATACCTTTGCTGCTGTTTCAAACTATACAAGCAATGTGTCAGACTAACCAATAAGGAATTATATAAGGAATTATTAGTCATAAATAATTACTTTACATTTTATTGTTTTATTTTTTCAGACTAAGATTAAAATAAGTGAATATAAAAGGAGTGGAAGAGCTCTTCCTTATGGTTGTCTTTCAGTACTGCCCTGTATTTAGCTTCATCCTCTCATCAGCTCTACATTCTCTGTCTGTGCTCTATACCCCACTTTGTAATGCAGCCACCATCATGCTTCCCATATATTTTTCATATCACCAGTCGCAAAGGGCATTTCAGAATATTAGAATAATTGGTGTTCTTTCAAGGTGAACTTGCTTGAACAGTCAAAATAAAATCATTCTGCAAGGCACTGTACTACCTCCTGTCGTTGTACTATCCTTCTATAAAATGCCGAAATCATATTTTAACTTCATGTGAAATAAATTATTTTATTTTACAGGAAGTGTGTAATGGAAAACATTATTGTCTTCTTTTTCGAAAATGAAAGAGCTTAATTTTGCTGAAGTCCACGTGAATAATGCGGAACTAAAATTCAGCAGCAAGAGTTTCAGCTCGAACAGTAATCTCAGATGGGATTTTTCTGTTTACGCCTCAACGTGGGTTTGTTTGATGGCATTTTGAAGTCTAAGTGATGAGATGAAAAATTACCTGCATAAACGCAAATAATTGTTTTGATCAAAATGAGTAAAAAGCGCCCCAGCGATGCCCCCGTGGAGTCGGAGGCTCCGGCGAAAAAGGAGAAAGCTCCGGAGTTTAACGGAACTGTGTTCAAAACCATGCTGAAAAATCCCACCACAGCCATGAAAGGTAAGATTATTCTGACAGTCGGTGACATTACATGGCGAATATTATGCCAAGTTTAACTCCTTAATTGTTGCCTGCAGGGCTGGAAAGGTTCATATCAACCGCGAAGAAACTACCAAGCTCCGACCTGTATGATGTGGTCGAGGGTTATATTAAAATATCGATGGAGTGTGCAGAAATATTCAAGTTGCTTGAAGCAGAAAAGCCCCTAGAGACCGAGGTAAGCTGGAGCAAGCTTTTTCAAAGGATGGAAATACTTTCGTGGTTTGTTTTTGTCTTGTCTTGCTCATCGAGCGTCGCTTCTGTCCAGATGATGCTGATTTTTGGGAGCTTGGAAGTGATCCTTCTGAGGACAGCCAGTGATCTCTCCCACTTCAACATGGTCGGCAATGTAATAGTGAAAAAGATCGCTTCTAACTACATGAAGCTTCTGCAAGGGTCTTTTCATTCACTGAATCACGGGTTGGTGCAATAATTATGTGTAAAATATTCAGATTTTTATTGTATTCAGATTTTTATTACATTAAGAACACACATATCCTCGTTGTATTTAATTGTCATTATATGATCCAACATCAAGCAGAGCAAAAGGCGCAGTTGTTGATTTTCAGACCTTTGCAGAGGTAGATAAAATCGCTGGATAAGATGGATTTCGTGTGCAGTATCGTCTGATTGCCCAAAATGAACAAAATCTGGGCCAATTTATCAGCTCGATGATGTATAGGCGCAGAATGAGTCCAGACCTAGACATACATTATATTGAATGCGTTTTGAAAATTTATGTTCACAGACACATTTCAGTGGTTGCCAGACGTTTTAGATTTTTACTAGTATAGAAACATTAAAGCCTTTGTATCATTATTAACTATAATGCTTTTCTTTGTGGTATAGAAAATGTGACAGCTTTTAAGGAGTGAATGTATTTTTGCTATCCACAGCCATTCTGCAACAATAACCTCATGTTTTGTTTAACAGATTTGTCCGTCAATGCCTCAATCTGCTGTCTGCCATGGTGTCTCAGGGTGCTGAAGCTGCCAGAGACATCTTCAGTCATGTTCACATCAAAACACTTTTTGGACTGGCAAAGAGAAAAGATAAAAGGGTATGGTGCAGGTGTTGTCCTTTCATTTCCGTCTGCCTGTCAGAGTCTTTTCAGCTAAATCGAGCTGTATCTTTTGAATCCTTCTTGCAGGGCAAACCTGATGTCAGACTGGCTTTCATCCAGTTTGTGCTGTCCTTTTTAGTGTCTGGAGATAGTGCAATCATTGGGCAGGTTTTAGAGGTTAAAGGTAAGATTTAAATATGGATCACTATTTGTACAAAATACTTTTATTATTTTCTTCTATGCTGATGATCTGCTCATCTGTTGGGTTAGAACTCCTGCCACACATCCTGAACACGGGTCTGAAGGAGGACAGGATGTCCACTGTCAATTTGATTTTGTCAACACTGAAGACAAGAGTAAGCACATCAGATCTCACATTTAAAGTGAAATCTCTTGATTATGAGCTTTGTGTTGAAATATTTGTCTGTGGTTAGGTTGTGTTAAACAAAGCCATCAGTAAAACCCAGAAAGTGCGCTTCTTCACCCCTGCTGTGTTGGCCAATATCGCATCTCTGTACAAATGGAATGGGATTGTTGATGCGGCTGCTGATTATGACACAGTAAGTTGACATTCTGATTACACAAAAAACATTTCAGCTAAATGCAGCCTGATAACTTGTATGTAATCTCGTATTCATAAGATGGGAGAGGACTCGGATGCTGCTGGGATATTGGTTGTCCGGGATCTTGTCCACAGCTTCCTCGTTGACCTGTGCTGCTCTCGAAAGCACGGCATCAGCTTCCACGATACCAGCTTTGGCACTGCTGGGAGGTCAGCAGTTGATGTGTTAGGCACATATTTGACTAATTTAAAGATTAAAAAAGCAGAATGATAATTGTAAAATTTTACTTGTGCAGACCTGGCAACCTCGTCTTGCTTCAGTTCTTGGTTGGACTGAAACAGGCGACTGAGGATGAGCTGGTGGCAGAGCTGGTGGTGAACATACTGAAAGAAAGTCCCGACATCTTGTCCAGGTTTTTCAAGGAGACTCAATATTCATACACCCCGCGGATCAGAAGTGCTTGGCAAGACAATGTCAGACTCCTTAAAAGGGTAACTATTATTGATTTATTTTCTTATCTGGAAACATTTGTGTGGGTTAAAAGCCTTAGCTTTAGGTCATTCTGCCCATTTAGTAGTTTGTATGGTCATTTCATGATAGGGGCCACCAATAAATTGGTTTCAAAATTCTTAATTTTCACAGATTGGCGAATGGCCAGTACTTGAATGTGAAAGTGATCTTATCCACCAATCTTATCTACCGCCTCAAATGTCTGAAAATCAACCACTGATTCATTTTGTTCTGTTGTGAGAGAGAACTGCCCACCAGCTCTCATAGTGTTCACGGTTAACAATAGTCATCCCACTGTTAGCGACTTGGTTACTATATTCAGCAACTTTTCAGACAATAAGGTCAGTACTGGGCAAAATTTGAATTGGCAGGTCAGGCTTTTTGAAGATTGATGATCAGCCAGAAATCTGCAATTAGTACACCTTAATTTCATACCATTTCATTCCAACGTTCTTCCATTTTGAAAACAAAGTATATTGTACCTTTCGGATTTTGGGGCTGTGCTCTAATGGGCATATCTTGGTGCTGTTCCTTCAAGAGGTTGCTGTGTTGGGCTTATATTAGAAATGCACTAAAAGATGCAAGTAAAAAATCCAGCTGCTGCTAACGTTCCTCTATTTTGCTTCTTAATCAGATTTATGAGGCCCAGCCAGAGATTTCTACAATCTTTCACAGCACTGAGATGATTCCTTTGCCTCGTTTGTTGTCCATGGTTATGGTCATCTCTCTTCCTCCTGTGTGCAACAAGGCATTCTTTACACAGGGCCTCAGTGTAAGCCACCTAATTGCATTTTATAAATTATGCATATTAGTACATGATTATGTTCAACTATATATTAATTTAATCCACAGCTTTCAAACCCAGTGCAGCTTACAACCATGTCCATGATCAATTTCATTCTGAAAAAAGCCAATAAGAACATAGAGTATCTTTTGGACAAATCACAGTTGCACCACTCAAATCTGTACACTGTTGAAATGATGGAGGAGCTTGTGCAGCAATACAGGGAGACTCTTGGCAAGGTAAGCTCATTAAAGAGATGTTTTATTAGGTTTGCTGTTGTGGGTTGACATATTATTTATTCTTCATGCTCCATTCCAGATTTTGCCTGATATGACACTGATAATTTCAACATGGCAGTCTCTGAGCAAGAAAGAAAAGGCAGATGGTGAGAAGAAGATCAAAAGCGAAGAACTGGCTGACGGTAAAACTGACGTGCCTGGTAAGAACCTTTGGTTCTTGTTTTGTTCAGGGTTCGTCTGGATGCTTGAAATCCTTGAAAATGCTTGTATTTTAATTAGGTGCTTTAAAGTTTTGGGAAGTGCTTGATTTTTGTATAAAGTCATTGAAAGTGCTGGGTATTTAAACTGCAAAGTTTTGTAATAATCCAACGCTTGATTAAAAGGCTAAATCTGGAAAATGTTATTTACATTTGAAGCCAGTTATTTACATGCACCTAATAAACATCTAATAAGTATTTTTTCCCCTCACTGTCTGAAATTACATCAGACCAAACTTCTCTACTTTTAGGTGAGTTAGAATTACCAAATTTATTTCTATTTTCTAAATGCCAGAAAACTTAGTGAGAACATTTTTTAGATATTTTTTGTGACTTTCTTTGTATATTGTTTATGCATTTAATTTGAATTTACCTTAACATGATTGTTTCAGTGTAATGAATATTTATTATTCCTAATGGCTCAATGAGTTATTGATCTGTGTAATTGAAAAAAAAATATGTTGTCCTATATTTTATACGTTTAACATTATTGAGATTGGGAATTCTTTTGGATAAATTAGTGTTTGGTTCTCGAACCACTCGGGCGAATTTGGTCTATGTGAGGGAGACATTTCAAAATATGCAATTTTGCCATATTTTTGTTTATCTTGCCCCTGCTGTAGAATACTACTACCAAAAAATGATTAATAACAGTAATAAATCATTTCATAAAATAGTGAATTGAAGCTGTCTTCTATAGTTTATTTGTATTGTTTTTGTTTTATCTCCAAAGTGTAGTGCTGGAAAAGTTTGAAAAGTTATTTTGAAACTGCTTGGAAAGTGTAACATTGTTGTGGGAAAAGTGTATGAACTCTGGTTTGTTCTAATATTTATGACGAATGTGAGTCATCCTCAGCTGACCGGTTCATGCTCTTTATTCTTGAACAGTTGCAGAGAAGGCTGAGGTCATTGTGCTGAAGGCCTTTATTCTTCAGGTCATAAGTCTTTACCAGAAAGTGGTCCCACATCTTGTTGCGCAGTGCAAATTTGACTTCAGCAAACTACTGAAAGGTAAAGTATTGCTCCTGATGTCTGGTGTTTATTTTTTTATTTGCCATGTTGAAATAAAACTAGTTTTTCCCAACCAATTTTTTCAGGAATTGTGTCTGAGAAAGGAATGAAAGAGGAGATTCCTCCGGTCTTACAGTATCAAATACTCCAGCTGGCTTTAGATCTTCCTGCAAACAAGTTTTCCTGGTTTCGCTTGCAGGTGATGAAGTTTTATTTATTTCATTTAATCTCCATTGAGAGCCATTTATCCTTATACTCTATGTTAATGTTCCTCACAGGATGTTGCTAATTCAGAATCATCATCCGGGGAGAAGTCTGTCCTCTGCCTGCTTCTGAAAATGTTTGTGTCCAGCAGCAGGAGCCACCTGAGCTCCACCACACGGAAGCTAATTCTAAAAGTAAGAAGCATTTATGACACTGCCGCTATTTTTCAGTGTGGGATATTTCTGCAGCAGCCTAAATATCAAACACTGGACATTATTTTTGACGGAAACACCATCAGTGTGCCCAGATATTACATCCAATCAGGCTCTGTTCAGTCCCGGAGAAAAACTTGTGAAATCTGTCCAGAATCTTCAAAAAACATGACCTATTTTCAGTTTTCTGGAAAGGACCTCCAGCTTCCTCTCTAAGATGAGGATCATTAGATTGTTAGTATCATCCACTATACTCAAAACTCACAAGTTTCTGTTAAAGTCCCAGTAGAATTTATATATTTCACATATTTATGTCTGTGATTGTGTGTGATACAAGAGGCTCTTTTGTGGAATGCTTCCTAATCCAGCAGTTAATATGTAGGTAATGGTTGTTAATGAAGATTCTGTGACCGGAAAATGCCACTTTTTACAGCAGAGAATCTGGGTCTCGGTCCATGCTGGCTGGAAAACTTGGATCCTTGTTCAGCTTTCTTCCTAAAAAAATAATTATCAAAATTGTTGATTTTTGTAATATTGTAAAAAAAAAAAAAAAAAAAAACCTTTTTTTTATTATTATTTTATTTATTTAGTTATTTTTTAAAACAAAAAATGGTAATTGTGCTAATAACTGTAGGTCCTTTTAATTTTGAAATAAACTTCTTAGAAATTTTTTTTAAATTTAAACTAGGGACTAACATTGTATTGGCTGATATTAATTTTTTAAACATATTTTTATCGATCTGATAAATAAAACTGGGTCTTAATAATTATGTAGGGTTTTGTACATATTTAAGGTTCCTTTTCCAAGTAAACAACTTTTGTACAGTTTTGTACTTGGTCAGTCTTGGTTGGTATTCTGTTAAAGGATGTTTTATTGAATATGATGGCAGAAAATTCTTTCAGGAGGCTCAACTGTTCAACAGTAAATCAGGACTTCAAGGTTTAAATTGGAGCTTTTTTCTTAGTAGGAAGAACTTTGTATATTTATGCCATTTAATACATTCCTAAAGTGAGAATGGCACAGAAACCTCTGTTAACTGTGTAGCTAATATATTTACATATTTATTCCCTGGAATATATTCAGGTGCTGAGGGACACTGGGGTGTTTGAGTACACTTTCACTGAGTTCCACCTCTGGCTGGACCAGCTGGCAAGAATAAAACCAGACCAACAAGAGACAGTCATCCAGTTCTTGGAGAGGGTAAGTCTAGCTAGCTGGTTGTAGAAAAACAATTTTTGCTGCGCACAACAAGCTTCTGTTCCATTTCTGGCTCCTTATCAGAATTGTTAGAGTTAATGCACATTGATTGAATTTTTTTGTATAATCCAGAAATTGTTGACAGGTTGTGGTCGGGATCATTCCAGGAGATTATGTTTGGACTGCTTCATCATAACAAACTCCTCTTGATCTCCTCCAGGTGTTGGTCAAATTGGTGTGCAACTCCTGCGATTACACAGACAGAGTCGCTGGTTTCGTTCAGGAAGCAGCAAATATCCAAGCGAATCTGAGCGTCCAGGAGGGGGAGGCAGCGAGCGTTCCAGTGTCTCACATCGATGGTGAGCGTTAAAGCAAAAGAACCAGAGCTTGTTTTTTTTTAAGCAGTTATTGTGTCTGAAGGGTCTTTTGTTTTATTTTGACCCTCAGATGTTTTAGACATGCTGGACGTCATTATGGAGGGCAGTGAGGGTGAGATGGAAGAGTTTGGGCCGTCTCTGAGCGAAGACCTCATCATCCAAACCTTCCCATTCAGTGCAGCGGTACCTGCCGCTCTGGAAGCTCGGAACAAACTTCCTGCAGACAAAGGCAAATGCTAAACACCTCGCAGTCTCAATTACAATAAAACACACATTCAGATATTATGATAACATTCATGTCTTATGACTTTTCTAAAAATCAAATCTGCACATTTTCTTAGTAAAATTCACCTTTAAGCATTAAAAAAATACACTGTATGTTGCGACGACGGTAACCAGCTGCGTTTTCCTCAATCAGGAATTGTGTGTGAGTACCTGTCAGCTGTGCTGTCTGATGTGCTGCACTGCCAGAGAGACCCTCTGCCCCTCTGTCTGGCCCTTCAGCAGTACGATAAAGAGCTAGTCTCTTCCCAACTCCCTCCTCTTCATCAGTCCATCGCAGAGCTGCATCAGTATTACTCCAGATGGCTGCCACAGCAGTGCCGAGAGGAACTGGTGAGTCGGAGCCTTTAATACGCCCTAGAGGAAATATCAGTGTCTTGCTAATGTATTCATACCTCTTGAACCGATTTCCTCCTGTTACAACCTCTTAACCAAATGTTTTAGGAATTTATGTGGAAGACCAACACAAAAAAATAACTACCAAAAAAAAGTGAAAAGTTTTGCATTCATTTGTATTAAGCTACCAGCATTGTAAATCTAGGGGCTGAATGTAGGATAGAAAACATCTCACCATGAAGTCTTGCTACAGATTCAAATTTAGATTTAGGTCTCAACTTTGACTGGAACATTCCCATGCTGCATTCCAGGAAAGTAAAGCTTAAAATGATGTTTGTAAAAGCTACTGCAAGGAAATTTTATGGCTGGTGCCATGTAGAAATTCCGACTCTTCATTAGAACGCTGTTACATCTGGTCTGACGTCAAACCCAGCTCCCAGGTAACTTGCACACAAATATACTTTTATCTAAGCTATTCCACTGTAGCTGTGGCTGAATGTTTATGGTCATTTCCTGTTGGACGTTGAAGTCGTTCTGCGTCCATTTTAAGATGTCGGCTTGAACAGAGTCCTGAGATTAATTCACAAACAGGAGACCTCTCTATTTAGTAGGATACTTCTGAAGGCAAGCAGTTACAGTGAATGCATTTAGAGGTATCAGAGTAAAAGTGGACATGTGTCCTTACAATTCACAATTAAACCCCACTTTGTGTTGTTTTATCATTATAAAAGCCCCCCCCCCCAAAAAAAAAAAAACCCCTTAAGGATCTGGTGGTAACATCATAAAATATGTAAAATCTCTACTACTTTTGCAAGTCGTTCTGCTTTCAGAAAACAAGAATAATGTCTTTATTAGTTTTTTGTTTTTTGTTTTTTTTTCTGAGCAGTTCAAGTCTTCTGAAGGCTTTTCCAAGGATCTGGCAGCCCCAAGCTCGTACTCTTCATTAATAAAAGCTGCGTACATTCAGGGACCAGGTGCTTTGCTTGAGGACTCTTTCAGACGGGATGCAGAAAAAGCTCTGGCTGTCATGTCACTGTCAGAGTTTCCAGTATTAATCAAGCAGATTTTACTTTACATTAAATCCACGGTGGAAAGCTTCGGAACGGTAAGGGCACAAAATAAGCCTCAGTGCTAGACATAAGTAATAAACACACTGAGTGCATCTTGCCCTTTGGTTTTAGTTCTCCAAAGAACCCGGAGATGCGATTCTTCGGACCCTGATGGAAATGCTCCAGGATGTAGTAATCAAACTACAAAGTTTTGAGGAAACTACAAGTACAGACCCAGCCGTGGAAAACTCCCAGGAGGGATCGGACCTCTTCTTGGAACTGAACGAGCCACAGACAATAGAATGCAATAAAGAACAGGTTGGGGGGTGGGAGGAACCTCTTAAAGAAACTATTTATAAAGCTTTCAGCTTAACTTATTCTAATCGAAATCACCTGTGTTTAGGTTGTTGTTTCAGCTCTGGGCTCCGTCTTCAAGCATCCGTGTCTGGAGCAGTGGTTTCTGGCTCTGGAGCTGGCTGCGTTGCCTCCTCACTCTCTGAAACCTGTTGCACTGAAGCGCTTATGTGCTCAGCTGACCGAGCGAATCCTGAGCCTGCTGAAGATCAGTGCTCCTGCTCTCGACAAACTCAATCACTTGGAGCTTATTTCTGGCTACATGGCGGCTGTAGAACGGGCTGCGTTGAAGGAACTGGTTGAAAGGGGTTCCCGCCCTGCAAAGACGCACTCTAAGTCTTTCCAGGCGCTCCTTTCTTTGCACGGCTACATGGACTCTAGTAATCTCCGAGAATTGGTGTCTAGGCTGCTTCTCCTGCCTCAGGAAAGCCTCATCTGTCCCAGCGCTGAAGGGCTGCACTCTGAGCTCAGCGTTTATGGCCATGTAGCTCTGCAGATCCTCACAGAGTGTTACTCTGCTTCTTCTCAGAACCAGAACACATTTCTGACACAAGCGCACCTCCACGGCTTAGGCGCTCTTCTTCTGTCCTGCTCCAGCCCTGAGCTGGACGCCTTTCTGCTGCAGGCTCTGTCCAGCAAGCCGGACAGTGCCAGGCTTATCCACACAGATGTGCTGCTGCGCTGCCTGCGACGTTCTCGCCCAGACTCTCTGGCTGTCGTCTCTTTGCTGCTGCAGAACAGCTCGTCTCACCGCCTCCGCTTTGAAATGTGGTGTGAAGAACCCGCCAATATGGAGATGTTGTCCGAGACAAAGGCTTTCCTCCCACTGATCAATACCTATTTAAAGGTGGCGCAAAGAGAAGACCCAGCCAGACCAAATGAGGGTGTGTTCTGATTTATTTTATGTAGATTTGGGGATTTTTTTGTGCTCATATTTAAATATTCATTAATTAAAATCCCATTTTCTTCCCTCCACAGTGCAAAAAGAGGTTTTAAAAGCCATGAAACAAGCACTCCTTTCAAAGTTTTCTCAAAGGATTCTGGGAAACCTGAGTGAGGACCATGGAGTCCACCTTGTAGAAGCTGCTGCAAGTCTGATCAAACTCTCTGCAGACGTGAACGACATCCAAGGTTTGATCAACGATCTTCCGGATTTTCTTCAAAAGCCAGAACGTTTTGAAAGGTAAAGTGTTCAGAAATCACAAAGTACAATAAGGCTGCAGTTAACTATTTTAGCAATCGATTATTCTATTGTTTATCCTGAGGATCGACCTATTAATCGGATAAATAAAAATACAGAATTTGAACCATCTGAATTCTGGGTAGGACAAATTAATAAAGACATTTTTCTTTATCTTTTTCCATGTGTTTGCTCAACTCTTTCCCTGCATTGTGGTAATCTTCAAACTGTTCTTCCTAGGGTTTTATTTTAACCGTGGGTTTATTTTTATCACCTTCCCATAAACACCTGTTTTCCTTTCTCTTCAAAATTTTGCTCTTCTTTGTTTTTGGTTCATCATGAAATCCCAAGACAATACATTGACATATTTGGGTGTGACATGACAGAATATGTTGTACTAAAACCTTTTTAGCTGTTCTCAGCTAACAGGTTTTTTTTGTTTGTTTTTTTTTCAGATGGAATCTAGTAGACATTATAACAGAAAAGCTAGCTGACAGTACAGAAGAGCAAGAAAAATGGAGGAGATCAGTTGTCGCTGCCGCTTTAAAGTGTTTAATAGCCTCTTATTGCCGCTCTAAAGATCAGACTGCCTCTCCATCAGACCAGGAGGAGGGCATCTTAAAAAGACTGCAACAACTCCTGGTGGGTTTAATTTCCTTATTCATACAGTTAAAGATATGTATATATATTTTCATTTTAAGTAATTCAATTATATTTTTTCATACAGAAATCTGCTGAAGATGTCGGTGTGTCTGACTGGAACAGTTTTGTCAAAAATGGATTGAAGTAATCTATACATCCAAATGCTTTCTTCCATCAAATACATCATCACCAATGAATTTATACATTTATCATTGACTTTGTGATTTTCTTAAATATTATAGGTATCGGTACTGTAATCAACATTTCCTCAACACCTTGAGCAGTCTGTTGGAAGTTATGCATGGAAGTGCAGAACACCAAAAGGAGCTGATTCCTTTGTCCTCTCTTCATCTGATGACCACAAGCCATTCCCAGTTCCTATCAGTTATGCTGGACTCCAGCGAAGAGTCTAACAAGTATCAAGTCAAAGGTTGAATTTCATATTAGAACCTATTATTTGCAGCCAACTTAGTCATTTATTTATTTTATTGTTGGACATAAATATCCATTTTACTCTCTTTTCAGAAGCGTTAGTTTCACTACTTCTGTGTCTGGTGGAGAAATGCCCAAAGGTGTGCAACATAAATCACTTTATTGTACTTTTGGCAGCCTACGGAGCCACACTTTCAACTTCAGGTAAAAAAAATAATAAAATAAATAAAAAATAATTCAGGGATGGATCAGCATGTAATTTCTGATTTTATGCGCTTTCATCTCTCCGCACATGTTGCCTTGCAGATCAAAAACTGTTAATGCTTCTTTGGCAATATGAAAGACACCAAGTCAGCTTGCTGAAATTTCAGTGAGTTTGATTTATTATTTTAGTATTTTATGTGGCGCCCAGAAAGAAGAACACTTGTTTGATCCAATTACTGAGCGTGAGGTTTCTTGTGCAGATCGCTCCTGTGGGGCCCTGCGGCTGTAGAGCATCACAAAACCAGAAAAACGCTGGGAGCCTCTCTGTGGAAGCAGCCGAGCTCAGACGACGTGTTGGCTCTGCTGAAAGCCGACAAGATGGTGCAAACGGTTTTAAAGTTTCCACAGGAGCGCAGAATCATCCCCCAGGTACGTTCCTCAAATCGTGTTTGTTTTGTAAATGTACCATTTCGGAAAAGATTGCTGTGAAAGATGAGTTTCCGCCTAGTTAAGGTGGTTTTAGAATGTAATTTTTCTTTGTTTCTCATTCAGGATGGTACTGAGCAGCTGTATAGTAATGACGCCGTGAAGAACCTGGGGGATTTGTATGATCCGTGTTTCCTTTTGCCGCTTTTCAGTGCTATATTGCGACCAGGTGAGATGTTCTAATACAAGCCGTCGTTGAGAAAAATATGTCTAGCATGGACGAAATGACATTAATGCAAAATCCAACCCTTCTTTTGGCTCCATGACAGAATGTGTTATTGACTGCTGTAAATTCGTGTCCTGCCACGCCCTTGGAGTAACCGTGATGGCTCTTAGTAGCTTTGATCCGAACGTGAGAGCCGCAGCATACCATGTACTGGCCTGTTTCTACCAACATCTGGAGGGCGCTCGGTTCAGAGAGAAGAGACAGGTATGTGGTGATGCACACCGTGTGGATTTGGGAATGGCCTCATAAATCTTGACGACTTTTTTTCTTTTTTCCAACAGCTGCTGTATTTGATGGACAGCCTCAAGAATGGAATCCCAAAGCAGAATCAGAAGCTTCCATTTGTCCTGGCTGTTTATATCAGCAAAGTGGCTCAGCAGATGCTCAGACCCGGTGCGTATCCCTGAACCTTTGGATTTAGTCCCTGACGGCTCTTGTTTGACCCTCGTTACTTCCTGAAACATCTGCTAGTGAAATTAGCTCACGACTATTTCTTTAAGCTTATTTAATTTAATCCATTTGTTGCTTTTGCTGTTTAGGACTGATGCCATGCATTTCAGGATTACTGAACTTTACTTTCTGTCTCTGTGTTTCCTTAGAGGACCACATGTATGTGGCGTTAAACAGATTTCTGCTGTCACACCAAAGTTTAGACTTGAGAAGAGTTCCAGAGTTCTTCAAGCTGTTTTATGGTTTTGACCTGGAGGTAAATTATTCTGTTTTTTTTTTTTTAAATCACCTTTATTTAATGGTGGATAAGAAATTGGATATTTCTGGAGTAAATAAAAGACTAAATAAACTTTTTCTGCATCAACAGCATGTAACCTTCGTATGTTTGTTTGTTCAGCTCAACCTTTTTTCAGTGGGATGTTATCTTTTTCTGGGGAAGGGTTAGGGCAGCTGTGGGAAAGGGTTGACTTACCCTTTTTTTCCCCCTCTAGCACAAAGTGGAGCGTGAGTGGATCCTGAATCTGCTGCAAGAAGGAATAAGTGATGGACATAGCTATAATCTCTGCAGCCATCAAAGTATCTTTCAGGTCCTTTTGGGTTTCAGCAGCAGCCCCCTGTGCAATGAATACATCCAGGTATACACAGCTGCAGACGCAGTTATGTAACTATCACCATAAATAATGACCTTTTTTTGTTTACTTTTCATGATGTTTGATTATCTTAATACTTTGAACCATTAGGTAGTTGAGAAAACATTCCTGAAGATTATTGGCTCTGTAAAATGTAAAGAAATTATTTGATGTTGATGTGTAAATCTTCACTTAGGTACAGATAATCAAGGTGTTGTGTCAGGCTGCCCATGTGCCAAAAGCGGTTTATGACCTCACCAAGAGCTGCGGACTCCTGAGCTGGATGATACAAGTAGTTGATAAGAAGTAGGTTATCATATTTCTGAATACTTTGGGAGATTAAACTGCATAATGCGTCTCAAAAAGCTTTCACTCCCTCTGAAGTTTTTCTAATTGGAGCAATGTGAGAACCGTTTAAGCTAATTTAATCTGTGTGGTAATAGCTGTTATTTGAAGGCCCAAAAGATTTTTTTAAAGACCAACCAACAACCACAGCAGACAGGTTAGGGATTACGTTGCAGGGATGTTTTTTGATCCAAAGCTCATGTTGGAAAATAAGCTATGGATCAAACAGGACAGCCATTATTGATGGAGAAGTAGAAAGCCATTGTTGAAAGAAATAGTAAGAAATTCTATTTGTAGTCTGCAACCTAATCCAATTGAGAATTTGTGAGAAAACTTTAGTGAAAGAGTGATTAAATATGTAAATATTTAAGTGTGTACATTTTATGGAAATATATCTCAGAAGATGCAAACGGTGTCTTGACAAAATAATAATTCAGGGGCATAGTCAAAACCTCACACATTTTCAGATTTTTGTTTGTAAAAGTTTTTGAGAATCCCTCTTGTTTTCTTTGTACATGTTGGTTGTAATATGTAAAAATGGGAAGGAGTTAAAGTGCTATGTATTCTTTATGGTCTGTTTCACATTTGCAACAATAATCTGTTCTTCTGTCCCCGCAGGACTCTGACCCAGCAGACAGTATCTGCGGTCATTGATCTGCTTCATACTCTGTGGTTTACCAGCCTTGGGCAGAAGGAGAAGAAGGTTGGTAGAAATGGCGCCACCTTGTCCACTGAGGAGGAACCTCTGTGTTTAGTGAAATGTCTTCCACTCCCACTCATCAGTGAATTTCTCTGTGTGGCTTTGGCCATCAGCAGACACCTCAGGTAAAACTTCATACATAGCAAATACATTCATCAGTGAAAGTGCAAGCTGTAGCATAAATACAGAGTGTCTTTTGGTCATGGATGCCAGTGTTTGTGTGACCTCTTCTTTGCAGGTTGGGTGTGAAGGCCGCTCAGTTGAGCCTGTTTGTGCAGACTCTTGGCTCTGTCCTCGTGCATCGGGGCAGCGCTCTCCATGTCAACAAACAAGCAGACCGACTCACCCTTCATCCGCAGCCGCTCTCCTCTACTGAAACACTCTCCCTGCTCTTCTGCTGGGCCTCCTTGTCCCACAACAGCATCGTTCTAGCCCAAATACAAGCCCTGTCTGAAAAGCACAAAATAAAGGAATTAATGGGTGAGTGCTGAAAAATGTAATGAGAAAAATGTAATGAAAGCCAAAATGAAGGCTGATTTCCTTCATTTTGGAAGGAAAACAGCCTCTATTTACCTCTATTTACACCTGAAATTAAATGTACTTTATCTGGATTTACCTGTGATAGATTAACACAAAATAGTGTATGATGATGAATTCTACAGAGACATGATTTATTACTTTAGCCTTTTTCTAGTCATAAAATTTGAAAGTGTGGCAAGCACTTTTATTACCTGAGTCAGTTCTTTGTGCATACAGGTAACAGCTGTAAGTTACTGTTATGCCAGTCTTTGCACATAAAAAGAACAAAATTCTTGCCCATTGGTCTTTTCAAAGCTACCGTATTTAAATAGATGCTCAGTAAGACAGTTTTTTTAGCCTCTTAATTGATTTTCTTCCAAAATTGTCTTCTCATCATCTTTCACCAGAATCCTGTAGAAAAGTATCCTCATTACATGATTCTGCAACTACCATGTATCATTTTTTTTTCTATGTCCACTCAAAATGTGAAAAAGACTTTCGGGGTATGAAAGCAGCAGTGAACACTAGGTAGTCATTGTTTCATGCTGTGGCATTATGATTTATTTTAAATAAAAACTGAATGTTTTTCTTTATCTTCAGGCTTAGGGAAGCATAGGGTGCGAAGTAAGGGTCGCCTTACCTTTGAACGCACCCGAGATGGGACCGCTTCAGAGGACAGCAGGACTGTGGAACAAGAAGAGAGTCTTCTGACAGGCTGCAGAGTTCACCTAAGCAGCGTGTTTGTTTACTGGCAGCCTGTGCTTCAACTGTCAGAACCACCGTCAGCTCAGCCTGGAGGCAAACTGGATGCCAGGCAGTTGGCCTGCGATACCACGCACCTGCTTACAAAATGGTCCCTGAGGTGGCTGGTAGAGGACGGGTACGACGAAAACAGAACAAAGGACTTCCTGACCTGGCTTGAAAAAGCCGTGATCAAACACAGGGAAATCGTGGATGTTTTGATGCTCGATCCTGGCGTGAAAGCTGACCTCCTTCAGCTCTTCCATGACACGTTTGAAGCTCCAAGTCGCGCCAGCACGGAAACCTGCCAGTTCTTCACCAACATTATGATCCGCTTATTAGAGATGCGAGGCCAGCTTCCGGAGCTCCATCGGGTCATTGTCTCTGCCTGCATGTCTGATCAGGACCCGTCTAGACATGGTGAGAACCTGACAGCTTATTCTGAGACGGTCCATAATTTAAATGAGAGCAGTAGCGCTATTGGTACCCCTGGTGAAGTTGATGTCTAAAATGTAATAAACTACTGTAAATAACATTTTTTGCAGCAACTTATCATCACATATACCTAGTGTTTATCAGCTGCTTAAAATTGAACAGTGCGGTAAATATTTTGCCTGCCTTCAATGTGTGAAAGACAAAAGAACATGCAATTCAGGGAAATAAGTTGTGTGTTGATCTTTCACGAAATGGCTCAAGAATTTTTCATATATAGTACAGGTATTTATTGATTTACTTTCATTTTAAGTTTCATTGATTCCAACTGTTACACAACGGCATGTAAAATGGACCTCAACAGATACAACAGAAGCTAAGCGAACTTTTCCTGCTCTAAAAGACAAAAATTGGTACATATGTATATATTTTTTACCTTTATTTATACATGTTGTCACATTGAGATCCAAGATCTCATTTACAAGATAGACCTGTTTTTTCTAAAGCAAACAAGCAGAAAAATTACAAACACAGCAACAAAACCAGTAGTTAGAAAATTTGACTTGATTAAGCAAGCTAACAAAGTAAAAATAAGAGCAAGTTCCATGAGATGTTTTCTGTCTTTTTTAATTTGAATAGTCCCAAAAGAATCAAAGTGGATAGCTTCAGATCCTGCTGTAGCGTTTTCCCACACATCAAGAGTTTATGATAATTGGCATTGAATCTTTATTTCAATTTTTGGAATTAAAGATGAATATTTCTCATAAGTCACCAGGAAGTATGCCAACTAATAAAAAACTGAAGTTAAGACATTTTTTATGATTTCTTTTTTGTATTAACTAAATGGCAAAGTCACACACACAATGCTACTCTTTTGTAATGAGCTGGGGTTTTACAAACTTTTTTCTTCTTTGCAGAACCAGGACTGTTTTTGTTGTCTTTGTACATCCATGAGCTGTGGAGTGGATCATCTTCAGCAGACCTGTTCCTGTCCCACGTCACCTTGGTGACCAGAGCCCAGCGCAAAAGACAAAAAGGGTTCAAATCAACAAGGATCCAAACAGCCATCGGAGCCATCTGTAGTGAAATAATTGAGATGAAAAGTTAATCAGATGCTTGAAAATGTCTCTGTTTATTTTCAAACCCTTACAGTTTGGCAGACTTTAATTTTGCTTTTTTTTTTTTTTTTTTTTTTAGTTTTTTATCTGTTTAGTTGTTTATTTCCCTCTTTGCAGACTTCTATTTGTAATATGTATATGCAAACTACTAATCTTTTATCTACAATAAAATAGACAATCTGACCATTTTCTATTATTTTTGGAATAATTGTCATGTACACACACTGCCATGTAATGCTTATATAACATCTGTGTAAACAACAGCCTTGTACTTTGTAAGTAATAGGACAGGAACAATTAATCATTCGCATGTTTTTCCTTCACTACTAAACACATAGTAATTTTAAAGTGTGCCATTTTAAAAAAAATAAATTAGTATTTGCCAACAAGTTTTACTACTAACCTCCAGTATCAGCCAGTGGCGAAGCAGCTGGGGTTTTGTGGTGACGCTTGATTTTGGATTTGTTTATCCTGGAGTGAGCACATTTTAGCACACATATGTAAATAGAATAGATCAATTTTGCATAATGTATTTGGGTGAAAAACCTTTACTCAAATCCACTGTTCCAATAGACATACTATACTTACTTTGGCAACTCCACACTGAGAGACATTAGGTTCAAAATGAGAAAGAGAAATCCCACAAAAGCAGCCAGAGATACCCAGAGTATTATGACAATTGAGTCTGAAAAGAAAGAAGGACATTGTTGTTTAATTTTTTTTTTTTACAAGGATAAGGGGGAAAAGAAGTTAAGAGTTAATAAAAACTTACATTTGTGGTATTTCAGCTGGCTCTCATCCACAAAAACAGGATCCAGATAATCCAAGTAGTACTCCCATTCATACAGAGGAGCACTGGTGGAGTTTCCGGGAACAGCAACAGTGTCATTTTTGGAGAAATAGCTTGCTGTTCTGTTTCTAGAGAGAAGAGCCGAAGTCGATCCGAACATTGTAAAAACAAAAGAACCAGAAGAAAAATGTTTAACCTATGCAACCCAGGAATTATTCCAACTCGTGTGTTTGAGTGGTCTTCAGATCATTCTTCTGGCAGGCTTGAGTACAGAGCACGACTGGAGGTGCGTGTAGTACTTAAAATTTGACACAGGAGGGGGTATGAGTGGTTCGGTGGGGAAAATGTTTATTTAATTAGCTATAAAGGGTAATGAGTCTCATCTTACTACATATCCTTAATCATACATACAATAAAAACATATCAAAAGATTTAATGAATTTGCTAATGTTATGTTTTACATCTTTGAAAGTCTCTTTTAGTATTTAACGCTAGGTTTAAATATTCACTCTCCACATCACCCCTCTATTTTGTCATCCAACATACCTCGAAGTGAGTTTACTATTTTTTATTTAAAATGAGTGTAAAGACAGTTTAACACATTTGTCTGAGACATGATTAGTTGCTGTCAGATGCATCGTTTTTCCAACAGTACTGAAGGCACCACTACCTTGTGACATCACACTTTATCGTAAATCAACACATGATAGAACTCAGCAGTGTTTGGAGTTATTTCCATATTGTGCAATTACAAAATTACTAATGTTCCCGTTAATTTACTGAGTTTTCACACAAAAAACCCCTCACAGAATAAATACTAATTTATAAACACAACTTCTGTCCTTCACCGGTAAACGACATCTGGAATGAAAGGAATATATTATATAAAAACATATATTGTCTCAGTAGAGAAATTCAAGTGTAACATTTTCTTACGAAATGTGAAGTCAGTATTGACATAAACCGCGCCTTTTTTCTCTGCTACATTTGAAACAAACTCCAATCTTTTTTTTTTGGCAATTCACATACAGCAAAACTGTTGTGATATTTCCAGACTTATTCGCTTCAGATATCGGAGGTAACGACTGTCAAGCTTTTGACCCCCAAACAGGAGGGGGAGCAAGGTAGCAAATGTCAAAACATTCATACCGTATTTCTATACCTTCTTTACTAACCTACACTCTTTGATAAAACTCTGTAAATCTTACTAACAGGCCATCTGTTATTACCTTAATCGGAATTTGCTCATTTCAAGGGCCACCTAAGATTAATTAGTTTCTTAAAAATATTTTCACTCCAGAAAGGTTGTAGTTCCCATTTCGTATTTCCGCTTCCTGTGGAGCTCCGCCAGATACATTTCTGCACCTTAACTCTTGTACAGGGTGGTATTCCTAGCTTTTAGCTTAGCCTCTCCTGAATTCGGATTCTAGAAAGCCACTTGACACAATTCTTTGTAATATTTTTGGCTACATAACTTTATATAATCGTTTGTAGTTAGTTTAGTTCAATGAATGTGTGAGTCGAACTGTTTGCATTAATAACAAGCCGTAATGGATGCCGTGAACGCGTTCAACACGGAGGTAAGTTTTTACTCCCATAGCTAAACCGTTGAGCTAAGCTAACTAATATCCGTTCTTTTAGTTTACTCGGTGAGATCTATAGTTGCCCTGCCATATAAATAGAACCCGTTAACCCACATTTTTTAATCGATATTTTTAAGATGCACGTAATTTCTTTGTCTGTAACCTAGTTTTAATGTTTGGATACTGTTATTAAGGCCAATAATATTGGGCTACAGATAATAACAAACTCCTACACAAACTTAATGCGAATGTTCAGAAAACGACTGCCTTCTAAATACAGTTGGTAGTAGTACCTCGCGTACATTAGTGCTATTTAATAAGAAATTGTAAGATTTGTTTAGAAACGATCGAGTGGCGAATAGTTAAATCGCTATCTCGCTTTTATTTATTGTAGCTTTGATATTTCTTGTTACGAAATTATTCCAAACATATAATTTGTTTGTCGTGCATTCACAAACCAAACTGCAAAGATCGCATGTGTAAATACAATAGAACTTCTTATATGCATACATTTTTATGCGCTGTTTAAGAAGGTATGTAAACACGCGCGTCTGGCGCCTTTTCCACCAAACTGGTTTTAGTCTGTTGCTGAAGCTTACTTAACCACACTTCTTTGCGTGTCTATCGACACAAAAGCCTCAATATTGTCCCTAGATCCATAAATACTGTTTCTGGCTGTTTTTTTAACATTGTTTTAATGTTCCCACGGTGGTGTTAATAAATCTTGCGCTAGAAGCTTTGTGTTAACTTCAGCTCTCTAGCGCTGGTGGTGCTGATAAGAGATCAGCTGATCAAGATTGTAAACGTGCAAAAGCAACGATCGTTGTATAGAAACAGTGTTAATAAATCAATATTGGGGTATAATTATATCATCTATTTCCTGGAATACTGGAGTAAAAATAATATTACTCCTAAGGGTTCACTTATTTTCTGCACTTAAGTACTTCAACAAAAACACTAAAAAACATTGAGAATACTTACATTGTAAGTAAATACAACTTTATTTATACATGTGAAAGACATTTCTTTGTAAAAGTCACATACTGCAGCTTTAAAGATGACCAGCAGCTCCATATTCTGGATGGCAGCCAAACTACAGCACTAAATGAAGGTTTAAGTGGATGTTTTTAGTTATTTGATTGGAACGAATCTAACAAACCTTTAATCTGCACAGTGATGCGGTTGATTGTGCTGTTGCCTAGGGTTTGAATCCTGCCAGAAGGTTTTACTGTATGGAGTTTGCATGTTCTCCCTGTGAATGCTCCGGCTAAATTTTCATTAGTTTGTGCTGTTTGTCTCTGTTTTGCCCTGTGATGGGCTGGCAAGTAGTGTACCCCGTTGACCGCTGGAGATAGGAACTAGCTCTCTTGCGACCCTGCAAGGATAAGGATGTTGGATAATGGCTGGATGGATGACACCATTAATCAATATTTAATATTAAGCTAACTAACTTTTTGCATTCCTAATCTAATCTCTTTTATTCATCCAGTTGTTCGCTATGATCGAGATGAAGCCTCCAATATCCCGGGCTAAAATGATGTCCGTTACCAAATCAGCTATTAAAGCCATTAAGGTAAATGTGTATAAAATATTCATGAAGGAAAAAAAAACTGCTTACTATGATATGGTGTACATAGTATATAATGTAATATATACATACTTTTATCTGGTACTGATTTCTATTTCTTTTATTCAGTTGTACAAACATGTTGTCCAGATTGTTGAAAAGTTCATCAAAAAGGTATGTATATTTGTCTATTTGTTTGGTTGTTTTTCCTGAACTTCCTTTTTTTTATTATTATTAGAAACGCCCCTAAACATATAATTATCTATGAGATAACAAATATGCTATAGAGGCGTGGTTGACATAAAATATTTATTAAAGACAGAAAAACAAAAAAAGTAGTTTAGTTTCAGATGGAATGTATGCATTCACTCCGTATTGAACAAACACAGTAAAATGCTTCCTTTTGCTTTCAGACTACAAAATAGGTTCTTAATTTTAAACTTTATCTTGAGAACATTTGAAAATGTTTTTTTTTTCTTTCTTGATTTCTTTCTTTTTAGTGCAAGCCAGAATTGAAGGTTCCTGGTTTATATGTGGTTGATTCCATCGTCCGGCAGTCACGCCATCAGTTTGGTGTTGAAAAGGATGTTTTTGGACCCCGGTTTTTAAAGAACTTCACAGATACTTTCCGAAACCTTTACTGCTGTCCGGAGGATGACAAGGTACTATTTGTACTTTTAATGTTCTTTTGTAACATGATTCAGATATTTATAAAACGCCAATGTTTGAATATTTTATTTTTATTTATTTTTTTTTTTTTCAGAATAAAATTATCCGAGTTCTAAATCTCTGGCAGAAGAATGGTGTGTTTGATATGGAGATCCTTCAGCCTCTAATGGAAATGGCCAATGGCACTGTTGTGCCACATTCTGCTGCAGAAGGTAATGAAGTGTTAAAACATTGTAACACACATAAATGTACTTAAAAGAAATGTAGTGTCTTTCATACTTTAGTGAGTAATATTCTTTTGCTAAATAATTTATTATTCCTGTTCTGATCAGTTCCTGTTGACCTCCAACCAGAGACTCTGACCGGTAATGCTTCAGACATACCTTCTGTTCTACCCACTCCAGAAGCTTTAGCTGCTGTGGCACAACTCTTCCAGTCCTCTCACGCTCAGGAGGTAAGTGATGAACTGTTTTAGATCTCCATCAAATGAGCCAAGATTTTGTTTAGTAACATTTCATTTTGATCACCAGCTGCAGAGGATGCTCCAGAACTTTCAGCAGGCTGAAAGGACAGTCGAAACATCTACAATTGCAAATAACATAACAAACCAACATCAAATGCCAGTAACCCAACCCTACCCAAGGACTGATACTGTGAAGAAAGGTTCTTTAGCTGAGGTATTGATAACTCTCTGTGTCTCAAATGTTTTTGAAATTCAGTTCTGTCATTTACACTTTTATGTTTTTGTTTTTTGTTTTTGTCAGAAACTACTTGACCGATTTGACTATGATGATGAACCTGAGGATATGGCAATGTCAGAAGGCAACATTCAGACACAGTGAGTGCTAAGGACTAAATTGTGAGGCAAAAAAACATCAAAGTTAAAGATGAAAATTGCTAGTTTATTTAAATTTCTACAAATTTAGCTTTTTGTCTATTCAGTTAACGACTGTTTTGAAAGCCTACATTCTGGGATTATTTGTTCAATTTTGCATAATTTCTGGCGCTTTTTGTAGAGCCATTTAAGGATCTAAACTGCAGAACATGAAATAAGCACAGTGACAAGGTTTTATTTTTTAACAGTTTTTAAATTTTTTTCTTTATTGTTTTGGCCTATGAGTTAGTTTAATTATTAATAATGCTCATTTGAAGCTAAAAGATGCAGATGCAAAAATAATAACGCTGTTTTTAATAGTATCCTACTGCCAGCAAAGCTTTTTTTTTGTTTTTGTTCAGAAGATATATATCTTCTGGACAAAATATTTAAACAGTAACCCTAATGGTAGGAAGGGTAACAAAAGAGACTGGTGTCTCCCCCCCCCCCCCCCATTGACTCATGTTAACTGGCAGGTCCAGTATTTATCTGTCTATTTGTAGAAACAAAAAATATAGGTGAAAGTAAAAATATAAACAAAAAATGCAAAATTAAACAAAAAACTATACTAAAAATGCACTTCTTCAGAGAACATGGTCTTCCATAAGAAAATCTCTACCAGAGCTATAAGTCTTTATGAGCGATTTTTGCCATTCAAAATTTTGAAGTCTCAATATTCCTTAAAATTATAATACAAAAGTTGTCATTTTATTTTCTGCCTTACAAAGAATGAGGTTTCATGTGGGAAAACAAGCTTGGCATCTCAGATTTAAGATAATTTGAAAATAAAACTGCAGCAAGGGAACAAGCTCAAATTATCTCCGGTAAGTTAATGATCGCTTAGCTCAACAGGATCAGTTTGAGATTCTTGAGATAATTTTGCAGAATTCTCAGTTCATAACCAGTTTGCGATCTTGTCATCTTTATGTAGTTGGAGAACTGGCTCATAGATAGTTTTAGCTAATACAGATGGCCACTGGGTGTTTAAATGAATGAATTTAAGTCCACCATCCAGTTTTTATGACTATTGTTTTTATGCAGTTTTGGAGCTTTTTGCACAATTAAAATTACATATTAAACACTGTTTTTTAAAAAATGATTTTAAATGTTAAAAACATTTTTGCAGTTGAATGAGTGAAAAGGATTGTGCAGTTGATTGTGAAAAGGTCTGGAATTTTAGTGTCATTGTATGTTCATTGTATGTTAGTGTGCCTACGTGTTAATGTGTGTTTTTGTCCTGACAGAGGTATACCTGAAAACATGTCAAACCAGTTCACCGTTCAGATGCTAAACACAGATGCTCACCCTGATATGTTGGGTCGGACTAGAGACACAAAGGTAAATTTGTTAAAAACACAAAATATTAATTATTTTCAGAATAATAACTTATTTCAGATTTGTCGATATTTTACAGCAGGGTTGTGTGTTTGTGGGTATTTTACTTAATTTGTGTTTTTTATCTCTTTGTTTCTCAGCATAGTGGAGGAATGAGTCATGTTGAACAAAATTTGACTCCCGATGGATTTAATTCTGTGAAAGAGTCTGAATCATGGGTAAGCTCACCAACTTTAAGACCTTATGTTTAGTTGAAACAATGCAATTGCTGATTATTCTTTAAGTAAAATTTGTAATAATTAGCCTTTTTAAATAGGGAAAATGTTTTTTCAAAGTGTCTTTGTTGTCTGTGTCTAACAGGAAAACTCAAGAGAAAATTCTTCCACGAGGCAGGAGGGGAGAGACAGAGACTATGGTGCGAGGTCCAGATCTTCTTCTAGGTAATGACTGTTCGTCACTTACAAATGTACAAATAAGCGGTTGTGAGGTCAACGTTAGCCAATGACGGTCTTTATTGTACTAAATTTGCTGTGATAAGCAGTATCAGCTCAGCTCTCAGTAATAAAGCAAAAAGCAATTTTTAAAGGTTCATGTTGCAATAGGAAATGGTTTTATTAAAAGGTGTGCAAATATTTGATTGGTCAAATGTTTTTCTGTTGCTGGTACCACAAGAAGGGAGTGATCTTAAGGTTATTTGAAATCAGCGAAGAAGACCATATTAAGACTCAGTTTGCTTAGCAAGGCTTCACTTAAAAGCTGACAGGCACTGACTGACCTTTGAGATGAGTGTTAAGTCCAGGTGTTTCAAAGAGGCTTTTATAGATGCTACTGCTGCATTTTGCAATAACATGGGTAATTTTACTGTTGTAACAGTTCTGATCTACCCACAACTGTTGTACTGTTGTGAGTAGATCTGTATCGAAAGGATCTCTAGTCCAGTCATACTGAGTGCTATCACCCGGAAAGAACTTTTTAAAGAACACTGAGGAAAATCAAGCATTTCAGAAAACTTACTTATAACAGTTTACCTGGGAAAAACAGATGAGGTGGAGTAGAACAGCCAAGGGTTCTCCTATTATCTCAGACATCACATAAAGAAGTTCTGCGTGGTTTTGCTAATGTTGGCAATCCCAATCACTTCAGTTACAACCTTGATTAGTCGTTTCATCTGTTTAGCTGGGAGTAGTTCTGTTTGGTAATTGTTTACCTGGTATTCATGCTTAAAGAGAGGTATTATGGAATTTTGACTTTTTCTGAGCTTATTGTCATGTTATGTCATTCCCTCATCAAAAAAACATACCTGGACCGTTGCTTTGACGCATTGATACATGTTTAAGAAATCTTTGAATCTCCCGTGCCAGCCATTTTGGGGTGCCTTAATGCTTTCTCATACTATGCACTGTCTATTTCCCAAAGGTCCGCCTTTGAGCTTCAGACTAGTGGCAGCAGCAATTAGCAAACACCTGGTGAGCTCATCGTGCAAACTACTTCTCAGTCCAATGCTCTTAAAAGCCTGGAAAACGCATAATTTGCAGGTTTAAATATCTGCAAAGCTGTTGCTCAGTTTGCAACAGAAACAAAGTTTCTACACAACATGTAAATACATTATCTAGTAGGGAAAGTTAATATAAATGCTAAGCTTGTGACTGCATGGTGATTTATTGAACTTAATATAATTCTGAAATCTGACATTCCATTTTGAGTCTGAATCTAAAATATATATTTTTTAGCGTATTGGAAACAAATAAATTGCAACATAATTTTAACATGCCGGTGAAGGTTCTTAGATAGAGGCAACTGGACTTCTCGTTATGCTTATTCCTTTCTGAGAACAGTAACACCAACTTGTTATCTCTCTGACACAACTGAGTTTTAAACACTGCATAATGACTCCTGGGATAGTTTCAGTGACCTTGGAGGTAAAAAAAACAAAAAGAGTAAGTACTTGGTGAGTTTCTCCCATGCATCTCTAAACTGCACACTTAGCCCTAGGGGTGAATAACTGTGATTCAAGTTTGCCTGTGATTTTGAAGAAGTTGAGGTACAAGACCAGTGGAGTGCTTGAAATGTGTCCTTTTAAAAGATTATTAGTTTGGTTTTTGGCCTGTATGGAAAAAAAATCAGACACCTGACACATTGTTCAAGACTGTTATGATTGATGTTGAACGTATGTTATAATACTAAATATTTAGGAGATTTTGGGCAGGGGTGCTACAGCTTATTGTAGATGCAGGTATAGCAATAGTAGTGCATGACTTGAATTTAAATGTATTGGCTACCAAATATTATATTTACAGACAGTGCAGGATGAAATAAATTTAAAACAGGTATTTTATTCATCCTTGAGAGGATTTAGACATACAGATCCCATTTGTCTTGGTGGTTATAGTTGTACCAAATGGGCATCACATCCTTGGCTCATGACCAAAGTAGGATTTTAGCAGTCTTTAGTAAATGTGATGCCTAAATTCCCCTAAAAATGATTTTTTTAATACACATATCTAAAATAGTCCCAAAAGAAATGCCTTCATTAATTAAATCAGAATCAAATTACTCAAATTCTTGGGCTACATTTTTTTTAAGTTGAAACATTTTAAAAATATATTTTGACATTACATAGATATTTTTTGAAGACTGACATTTCTTTTTAAAATGTTTTTTTTTTATTGATCTTGTGCAAAATTAAAATATTCTGGTCCAAAACAAACAGAGTTTTTATCAACTTTATCAAAATCAAGGCTTTAAATATTTAACTCCACATAAAAAATCTAAAGGTTTTCACTATGAAATAACTCTAAACATTAAAGATGTCCCAAGATAACATGACTTCTTCTTTAGTGAGACAACCATTTTGTTTACCAACATCTCGACTAGGAGAATTACTTCAGGTTCCACTGTCTGACTGAGGGCTATTATGCAGAAGTGATGTATTGTGTCCGAACCAAAACGTTATGGCAGCATAAACACTTTTAAACCAAGGTACTCACTTGAAACAATATATTAGGCTGAATATAAACTTCACAGATACTAGAGAAAAATCAACAGACTTTGGAACCAGCTCAAAAAATAAAAATAAAAAAAATCCTGCAAGATGGAGGAATCTCCATTTACGAGAAGGTATTTTCACAGCAGTAGCGCCTCCTGCATTCAGGCAGGTGCAGCTTGTACACTGGGTTATCAAAATATCTAAACAACTCTAATGTGATTTGATCATGTTTTATTCTCACATATGGGTGCAGTCTTTAAAATTTCTAAAACTCACTATGAGCAATATGATGGTGGTCTGTATAGCAGAAAGAAATTATGGTAAACAGGTTTTACATGAATAACTATGGCTTCTAAGTTATCACAGCACACACAAGAGCTTTCAGTTCTAAACATGTTTGGACACAACAATCACAGTAATTGGGCCAATAAAGTCACTAAGGAGGCAATTAAGACTCTAGTCATTGCAATGTTTGGTTGTTGCCTGATTATCCAAACAGGTCCTTAATGATGCCATCTGAGTTGTTTTGGTAACATTTTCCAAGGTTGTGAATTGCTTAAAACTGCAATTCACAACCTGAGATGAGACGGGGCTGCAGAGTCGGCGTTGGAAAGATTCAATCTAAGGCCACCTCCTATGTTTAGTTTTTTTTTTTTTTTCATGCTAAACTTAAATTGCTTTTTTCACTTATATCAAACCACCTGTGTTCCCTATCCAAAATGTTTACATTGCTGTCCTCCATTTGTCGCTTATCTTTGAGATGTAGCTGAATTGCTGTTTCTTGAACCAATATTTGCTCTTCTGTGTTGGGAAGTCCATTTGTTTTGCTGATATTTAGTTTCTCCAGTGTAGAACTCTGAACAGTTCATGCTGCGCTGGGCTGCATATAACACTGCTGAGCTTTGTGTTTGGGTGTTTTATGCTTGTAATAAACTAGTCTCTACCTGCAGGTTTTATGTTTACAATTCAGTTTAATATTCAGGTGGGAGGTCACATGTCACACTTAAAGTTTGCTTTAAATACTTTGCCATCTATTGATTTTAATTAAAATAAAGGAAAAACAGACCCAGGCGTCTGTGCAGTCAGAGAGCTACCATTAATAAGGCTTCACTACAACTAGCCAATCAGACTGTACACCTGGCATGTATCTCAAAGCCAGCATATCCAACAGAAAGGAGGAGAGAGTGGAAGAATAAGCTATTTACCCATAAATACAAGAATTTACTAAAAAATAAACAATTATTCCACACATTGATATTCTTGTACGAATAAATCAATTTGACACTACTCTAATTTTCTGAGACATTGAATTTTGGGTTTCCATGATCTTTTAGCCATAATCATCAAAACTGCACAAAACAAAGGCTTGGAATGCATCTCTGTAGGCCCTGCGATGGACTGGCGACATGTCCAGGTTGTACACCACCTGTCACCTGCTGACCGCTGGAGATAGGTGGCCCCACTAGGGATGAGCATGCAAGATGATGTGGATGTATTTCTGTTTGTGTGGTGATTATATTTTTCACTTTGAGATGACTGGAAAAAAATATTTCCACAACATTGTCATTCTTTAGCTGTACTAGTATATGAAGAATACAAGCCATTCATATAAACATGCAGATTTATTATTTCAACAAACCATACATGTCCTGGGATAGGTATGTGCAAGATTAGTGTGCAGAGTCAGGAAAGATGTCCACTGACTTAAAAAGGTAATGCAATTGTATAAACATGCACTGAAAAGACTGCAAATAAACCTTCATCTGTGACTTTATGACTAAGGTTCTACTGAAGCATTGCACCCTGCCTTGGTCTTTTTGGACCACTGACCCATGTTACACTCCTGCTGAGAGTAAGAATGTTTTATACTGCTATTTGCTGTAGCCTGGCTTTAAAGGAGCTTTTAATTGCACCCACCATGAATTACGTTGGGTTTCATCAAGACAAATCTAAGCTTTTATGGCATCCTTCTGTCTCTCTACAGCCGTAATGTGTTATGAAGGGTCTTCTAAACACAGAGCCTTTTTAATGAGTTTGAGTTTTTTTCACTGTTGAGTCATCATCAAATTCTGCTTACAAGTACATCCTGACTTAAGAGATTCTACATCAGCGCAAGCTCAACTGTCAGGATTTGTTCTGTTGCCACTAATCAGATAATGATGTCAATTTTCATTTGAGAAACATATTTTTCTGTTGCACCTAAGCTGTGTCTTTTATTTGTACCTTAGGTCGCCAAGGAGAAGAAGATCGAGGTCTTCATCTCGCTCAAGGTGGTCAAGGCACAGACGCTCTCGCTCCAGAGAACACCGCTGGAGATCTCGTACAAGTTCAGAGGACCAGAGTGACAGAGAGAAGGACAGAGAACGCAGACAGAAAGGTCTTCCCAGCTTAAAGAGCCAAACTCTCAGCGGTATGTACCAATACAGAAACAAGTCACTGAGTAATATATTGTACAGCATTAAGTTAAACACAAATGTGCCACATGTGGTCGTAATATTAGAAGTACCGTATTTTCCGCACTATAAGGCGCACCTTCAATGAATGGCTTCTTTTAAAACTTTTTTTCATATATAAGGCGCATAGAATAGACGCTATGGTTAGGGTTGCCACCCGTCCCATATTGAACCTATATGGGACGCGATTTGTTCCATACTCTACAGAAGTGGTCCCCGAGTACTTTATATAATAGGCTGCCCCTGTCATTGTTTCACTCACGGTGTTGGTGTTGCGATATTGTGCCCAACTGCTTTCTGGGTAACACAGACCAACCGACACGCTGCCGCCGCAGTCTCTGTCTCTCCCCCCCCCCTTTTTTTTTTTGTTAATAAAGTCAAACTTTATTAACAAACCAGCGTTCTGACAACTATCCCTGCATGCACCGCGCGCTTCTTCTTTTACGGGCGAAAATGAAATCGGTGGCTGCTTACCGTAGTTGCTAGACCTGTTGTGGCTCAATATTGGTCCATATATAAGGCGCACTGGATTATAAGGTGCACTGTTGGTTTTTGAGGAAATTGAAGGTTTTTAGGTGCGACTTATAGTGCGGAAAATACGGTAGGTGTTATCAATTCTTCATTGTTCTTTTGACGTCAGCTGGGTCTGGGTAAAATGATTTATCTGATGTGTTTATGTAGAAAGTCTGCTCTGCCACAATGTACAGTAATGGACAATGTCTTGGCAGTGACACAAGGCGTCTTTGACGTTTGTAATATTTTGTGTTTTCTTTTGATATACTAAACATAAAATAAAACATTTAGAGTTTAAAGGCTTAAATTTAGCAAAAACCTCAAATAGTTTTAAAGAATTATTTATAATGTTGACCCTTCTTTATAGCTTATGGTATTTTCAAAGGCTTGCTGGATATGAAATTGTAGGCATTTCATGAATTATAGTGGTTCCTTCTTATGTGATTGGGGTAGTGGAAACTTAGTCACAATTTGTCAGCATTTATTCATCCACTTGCTTTTTTGAGAGCATGTTCTCAGTTCTGAGACATTTTCTGACTTCTGATCCTAAATTTACATGTTAATTGTGTCTGGATTGATTTTGTTGGAGACTGAAACTACTTTTATTCAAACCAATGTGGCAGAGTAGTATCTCCAGTTTCGTAGGCGACAACGTTACACTTGGATTCTGTTTGTTTACTAGTCTGCAAGACATGCAAACCGTAGCAATACACTTTGTTTTTCCATATGTCTCCAACAATAAGAGTCATCTGAAAACATTTAGCAGCAGTCTGTGTAATTCTTGAAGTCGTTCAGTCTGTTCTCGAGGTTTTTGTTTTAAAACATAAGTGGCTTTTTTTTTCTGCCCTTCTTGTTAGAAGCCTATCGTGCAAAAGACTTTTCCTCGCTCTAAGTTTATATTAAGTTGTCACCAACGTGGCCAATGTTAGCTCTATACTGGTGGCTATATGAGCTGTAGCACACTCTTTAGAAAGATACTTGATTTGAGCTTCTTGGATGTAATGAAACCTTCTTGACTCTAAGTGGACCCCTCACTATGAAGTTCTTCGTGTTCCAGAGCAGTCCTTTCCAAAAGCAAGAAAGGTCTTAACATACCTATTTGAGGATTTTATTTGTTGTGCACATATAATATAGTTGAAAGAAAATGCATACTGGGAAGCTGAAATACCTTATACACAATGCTTCTTGACACATTATTGGCTGGTGTTTGCAAGGCAACCAATCAAGAGGTGCCATTTATTTTCCTCGGTGCTGATTGACTGTACCAAGTTTGTAAATAAGACTGTAGATATTAGCTTCCACAGTAGACTGTTTCTACTGTGCATGTTAATCCATAGTAAAGCGTATTTGGCATATTGAACTATTAGTTCAAGTATTAAAATCACTGAGAAAACTTTTTGTCAAACCCTATATTTAATTTTAATCCCCACAGTAGTTTCAGTTTTCTTTTGTTTCTAGTTTGCAGTACCACACTTTGGGTTGGGCAGCTGGACAAGAAAACCCAGCAATCTGACGTAATGTCCCTTTTAGAAGAATTTGGTCAGATTGAGTCCATCAATGTAAGTTTGGACAGTTTGTGTGAAATGTAATTCTCACCTTCTGTGACCAACGGATCATGCTAACTTTGTTTTCACTTTGAACCTTTACTTTGTGTTCAGATGATTCCTCCGAGAGGTTGTGCCTATATTGTTATGGTTCACAGACAAGACGCTTATATGGCCTTAAAAAAACTCAGTAAAGGGTCGTACAAAGCCAACCAGAAACCTACTAAGGTATGTGCTTTACACATTTAGATTTGTTTTTCAATTGCAAAGTTTCTTTTGCTTAACAATATCACTGCACCTAATTTAATTTTCTCCCAGATTGCTTGGGCTTTAAACAAAGGTATAAAATCGGCACACAAAAAGTTCTGGGATGTGGAGCAAGGGGTTACTTACATTCCTTGGAGCAAAGTCAAAGTTGAAGAGTTGGAGAGCTATCAGGAGGGCGGCATGCTGGACCCAGAGACCCTAAATCCAGGTAAGTGCATGATATTTTCAGTGTGACCTCAATTCACATACCACAAAGTTTTACAATACATGTTTCCTTACTTTATCCTTGTCTTTGTTGATAATCTAGAGTGGAATAATGCCAAAGAGATTAAGGGCCAGGCAGCTGTAAATGGAGCAATGGATATAGTACCAGATGTGGCTGTCAGTGCTCATGTTCAGGTAACGTTTTTGCAGTCTTTAAACACTTTCTTGTTGGTACAAAAACTTTTCTTTCCTGTTTTGGCCTTTTTGAGAGATTATTTTACAATACGTATCATTGAAGTAATGACAAAAATAAGGTTTTATTGGATACACATGGAGCCTATCTGAATCATTTTGTATGCATTTCAAAATTAAAACACAAAGAAATAAGTGAAAGGTAAAGTTTAAATTTGATCAAATATAACATAAAAAGTTTTTTGCTTGGTATTAACCAGTTCTGTCAGTAGTTATTCAAACACTGGGAGAAAATAGCTTTTCTAGCTTGTTATAATTATTTTAAAACAAAACATTATGTAATTATGTCAATGACATAATGACATTAATGACAGACACAGTTCCAGCTCCTTAGTAACTGAGGATTTACTAAATTTGTTACACAAATTTAGAAAAGAACACAGTATTTATGGGAGGATTACCTCTGCAAAACTTTTTCATAAAAAAAAAAAAAAATTAAAAATCAACAAAAAAAGCATCAGGTCACTCAATTTCATACGGGGTTTGAAATATGTTGAATAATGGTCAGTATAAAACATGCGGCAGATGGCTCCATTTTGTACAGAAATAAAGATGAGTATGAAATGAACAAATCTACAAAGGTATGAAATGCAAAAGAAATGGAATGACCAGCTCCTGCAGAGAAATAAGAAAAGGTTCACATTTTCTGTGCACTGGGGCAGCATTTTATAGTTAATCATTATACAATCTTTTAATTATACTATTTGTCTCCTACTGAAGGCCTAAGAAAGCTACATGATAGCCTTACATTTGTCTCATTTTCTTCTTTTAACCTTTTGTACAAATGCAAAATCTGGATATCTAGGTGACACATTCTCATCTTTAATATTTCAAATAGCCGTTAGAAATGGACCTGTGTTAAAACATTTGTATTGCAAGGAAACAGGGACTTATTTATTACTAATTAAATGTTTCTACACACTACAGTCAACTAAAACTGGTATAAATAAAGTTGCATTGCAAGGGATGCTAATGATTGCGGCACTGATTGTTTAGCTACAAAATAATAATTTGTGTTGCGCCTTGTGGAGTTGGTGTTGAAAGCCAACCTCATTTATGTCCATTTATGGTTTTTAAAATCAGCTGATTACTTAATTACTTATTCTCTTACTTTTTGGTTCATTAATAATTTTAAAGCCAATAGCAGTTCTGCTATTATAGTATTTTGAAGGACTGATTTAAAGTCTTGTGTCATGTTTTTGTTGGTGCTGTAGTTTAGCAAACAGTTAAATTTGGTCTTAGACCACCTTGCAGTAATTCAGATAGGCTCCTCTGCTTGTAGATCTCACTTTAAAAGTGCTTTTTTACTTCTTTCTTTCTTATTACGTCTTTGCATATATCTACACAGTAACCTTGTTCTGTAACATCTTATTCAAATAAAAATGGTAATTAAAAACTTTCATTATTGTGGTATGTGTGAAGGGAGGCGTTTCTGTTATCCTTTCTGTGCTCAGCACCAAGCTTCATTTAACACCAGCATTTCTTTAGCATTCGGTTTTCTGGCTAAATTTTAGATATGTGCTTAATGCTAATTCATGTGAATTTCATAATACTTCTCAACCATTACACATCAAGAGATGGTAGAATGTGCTGAACATGTATTAATATGTTACTGTGTGTCTTAATTTGAAATGAAATTCTGAAAGTATCCAATAACATGGAAAACAAAGATTTCCAACTTATTATTTAGCTTTGTAAAATGTAAAAAAAAAAAAAATTATAATAATCTGTTTAAAAAAATGAAAAGACTAAATGAATGACCAGCAAATGACCCAAATAAAATTGATTATCAGTATTATTCCATATATTGTGGGACTGATTGGCTCAGCACTTTACCTGGAGAGTCAAAGCTGAAGTGCTTTACAAAGATCTTCAAAGCCAAACAAACTGTTGGCTGCTGGTGGGACATAAAGTTGTGACTGGGAAGAGGAGTATCAGAGTGGAAAACCAGGTAAGCTCACAAATGCGTTGCCTAGCCTTCTGGTTGCTAGTGGGTGTCTGGTCAGGTGATTTTAGAGGCATCTTTAAACATGTTTTTATTATCTTTAATTACGACTGAGTATTAGGACCATACTAAGGAAAAAGAAACGCGAAAATAAAATTATAAGAGTAAAGTCGTAATAATGAGAATAAAGTCAGAATATTTTGAGAATGGGCATAGCATTATGAGAATAAAATCATATGAAAGTCATAACATGAGAATAATAGCTTACCAGAATAAAGTCGCAGTATGAGAGTAACTCATACTCATACTTTTAAAAACTTTCATTATTGTGGTATGTGTGACTACGACTTTATTCTCATATGACTTTGGTCTCCTAATTTTATTACTTTATTCTTGTAAGTTGTTTTTTTATTTTATTTTCTTAGTGTGGCCCTAACACTTTTGTACGTATTAAGAGCCCAGAAATGTTTTTCCTACACAAAAATAATAACTCCACCTTAATTTGATACTTGACTAATAAAGCTTCAATCTGTTGGTGACTTCAAAATAATCAACAATGAACAAGTAGTGCAAAATCCAAATTTTCAGTATTACAGTTAACTAAGTTTTAATTTAGATTGAGCATGGAGCTGGGCGGGGCTTGGTGCAAGTAGACAAGAGTTAAGGCTGTTACTTCTCGGCAACAAGGTCCCAGTTTTAAGACTTGACCCTTTCAAAATAAGGGCCGAGCTCCGAATATGACTGCAAAGTGCGTTGTATCGGTCATTTTTGGGAGTCGCGATAATTCATTAATATAGCGGCAGCATCCTTTAATAGATTTAACTTCATAGAGTTGCCTTTGAGAGATCCGGTAACTCTCAAAGAATTTGCTTAAGCAGTACTACGAAGTTGGTCATCAACTCGGTAAGTTACCCAGGGTTACTAGCTGGATATCTACGCAATACAAAACCTGGAGTTGTAATACAGGACCAATCACGTTGAGGAGTCAGGAAGGAAGGTGGCATGAAAAAAGACTAAATGCACAAATTAATCTGTTCAGTATCACAGACAAGCTATCAAAGGGGCAGTATTATGTTTTTTCCAGGCAGTTGTTTAAAAATACTATGCATAGCAGATTTGACATAAAAGCAGTTTTACTGTGTAATTTAATGCCTTGAAACTGGGCCTCTGTCGCTTCAAGAAAGTTGCGCTCTTTTCAACACTCTGCCTTCACAAAGTCATCACAGCAACGCTCCTCTATTAATCCTTTAACAACATTTTACCAGCATAGCTAATATAATAAGCTCAGCATATGTGCAGTACCTCCAGGTGTTTGCTAATTGTTGCTGGCTAGTCTGAAGGATCTGAGAGGGGGAGTTGCGAGACGGGCTGGTCTGTGAGGCGGAAGCCTGGATACTGCAGCTCCGAGGAGGAGCTGCGTCTCGAAGGCAGCACTAGGTTCACCCAGGTGTTTTGCACAGCTGAATGGTTGCAACAGGTTAAAGGATTTCTCAAGCATGCATGAAAGAATCAAGGCAACACTCCAGGTATGTTTTTGATGAGGGAATAACATAACATGATGTGAAACTCAAAAAAGTAAACTTTTCATAATACTGCCCCTTTAAAGCAGGAATGTATCTAACATTTTGTTATTGCACATTTAAAACACCAGAAACCCAGTTTTAATCTTAATCTCTGTGCAACAACCATGACTATTTAAATCCCTCATTGCACCGAATGATCTGCTAGGAAAAAATTAATTCAGTCCAACAGGTAGCAATACTGTAAAGTTTTAAGTTTATGACTTTCTAGTTCCACATAGAACATTTTATTGTCAGTGATTTCAGTGATTTATTTTTTTATTTTTTTGGAAAATGGACAAGCCATATGAGCGTGTACAAAATGTGCAGAAGCATTGAAAAACCTAGCAAAAGCCTCTGAGGAAGCAACTTAATTAATTACTAAGTAATTCTTTAATCTGCAGCTTCAAACACTCTTTTTGGCACATAAGGATTAATCCTTCTGAGATATGTCTTCTGAAGATTTTTTCTGGTAGATATAACTTAGCTTGGAGGGGAAGAAAAGAGGAAAACTGTTCATGCAGAGTCATCCTTTTCAATTTGAAAGATTTCCATGAACTTGTTTCATGGTTTTTATTTCTAATTGGGACAAGTTAACCCTCTATGGCATGACTTTTTGTTTTTTTGGGGAAAAAATATTTTCCTGCATTTTTTGGGAGCTTATTGGCCCTTAATTACATATCAATCATAAAATTGGACCCTGATGCCTCCCGGAACCGGATTTGGGTTTGTTGCCTCAGGGCAACATTGAGCTACAAGGGGTCTAAAACGGCAAGTTTTCTACAGTGATTATGAGAAATGAAATACAAATCAAACAAAAACTATATTCATAAAAACACTTTTTTTGACAAAAATAAATCAGACATGGTTCCAACTCACCAAATATAAAATAAACGACTAACTTTCATTAACGAATGGTACATTTGAGCAAATTACTAAAACGCGCATTTGTGTGTTTGTACATGTGTATGGTTGGCAGAGTTAGAATCACTAAGGATGTTGAAATCAGTCTATTTCCCCATTATATGTTAAACATCAGGAAGGAATTTCTTGCTGATGTGAAAAAATTGTATATCACACTTTTGACACTTGATTATTGGCGTACCTGGGAATCACCACCTGTTTATCTGATTATCTATGGGTTGTAGTGACCAGATTCACATCAGTCACTATAGTTAGGGCTGCAGGTTCTTTTTATAAGAGTTTGTAGTTCTGATTCTTTGTTAGAATTTGAGCCAAGCACAGGATAATATTTTCATCAGCTCCCATATCTGGTAGATTTGGTGGTTGCACAACTCGCTCTGTATAGGTTGTAAGGAACACCATCTGCACCAGCCATATGAAGTTCCCTGCAAACCCATATTTTTGGGTTTGGCAGGTATTGCTTCAGTCTTTACCTGCCTTGGAATGGGGCCATTTGTTCGTTGATGACCAGCTCTTCACCCTTTGGGACTGAAGTCAGTTTTGAGGATAAACAAACAATGAAATAATGGTTGTACAGTGGATCCTCATGTTTTCATTGGAAATGACCCCAACTTCTGAACCATGCACCCTTTGTCCATGAAATGACCTTGCATCCATCTCCTGTTGCTGTTAGTCAATAATAAAGTACATAAATTGGCTCTGATAATTATTTTTGTAATCAATTGAATATCATCACATTAGAATAATATTGTCTGCACAGAAGGGCCCTAACTGTGCAATGTTGCCCTGAGGCAACAAACAAAAAAACACAGTTTTTGCATATAAATAATTTAAAAAATTGTCTTGAAATGATCTATAATGCTTCTTTACATATTCACAGATATGAAAATATTTTTAGTTAGAGTGACCCAAATTTAAACATGAAGAAAAGTGATGTATAACTTACAGGTAGGAGGCAAGGTGTAGCATGCACCTTCGCTTCATGAAAAGGACTGCTGCTCTTCTAAATAAAAGGTCACATGGACCTCAATACCTATTTTATTTGGACAGAAATGTGTCTGGAGGTATTTTAAATCATCAAACCCCAAAAATAACACAAAGGAGCAACGTGAGGGACAGATTTGTGGTTTGTTGCCCGAGGGCAACGGTATGCCATAGAGGGTTAACATCTTTTATATGACACTCTGCTTTTACAGTTAAACATAAATTCTTTAGATCTTTAGACAAAAAATAAAACGTCTACACCATCTTAAGATTATGGATTTTGGAGCACATATAAACCATCCAAGTCATTTTCTTGAGTGTACACATTTTTAGAAGCAAATGTAAAAATCAGCACTCTTGTATATCATATTATCTAATCAAGTGTTTTTGTTTTTGCTTTGGAAGCTTCTTGCTCATATTAATGTCTGATTGTTTCTTGTTTTCAAAGCTGTGTTCTGGCAAGTATAGCAATGGGATTCGTTTGGTAATATTTCTGAAAGGAGAGAGAAGAGTAACTTCAGGTTTTTAGACTTCTGTTGTGGAGTTCAATGTGCAACTCTTCTTTATGACAAAACTGAGGTTTTTGAGCTTATTGTAGTTTTCCTTCTGGACTCACTAACCGGGTTGAAATCCTACGGGGGATTTCCATTCCAAATGTTTTGCTCATTATAACGAATGTTCTGCTCAGAGCAGCAAACCGGTTGAAATACATGGGTAATGTAAGCACAGCATGTGCAAAAACACATTACTGACTTATAACAGAAATGGATTTGACAGAGTATTTTTTAGATTAAAATAGCTGTTTTCACAAATGTAAATATGCAAGCTTCTAGGCTTTTGGCTTCAGGATTTAAAATAGTTTGTAGGACCAGCTGGATTGAGAATCCAGATCTGTCTGTGGACTCGGCATCATATATATATATATAATTTTTTCTTCTTTCTGGACGACAACAGAGAAAAGGGGCTTTTTTTTTGTTTTTGGAATCACATCAGGTGAGTCGGTTGCTCCTCGATGTGGATCTGGACACACTTCCAAAGGAATGTGGCTTCATCTGTAAGGACCCCAAGCTAACTTGGTCTGAGTGTGTCCTCAAGTTGTCCTACATTTGGACCGGTACTGAGAACTCTCTGCTTGTTATTGGATCAGCCTATGCCTGCGCAAGTGAAAACGATATGATTTTCTCTTTTGAATACAACCTGGGATAAATCAGGTCGTTTCCTTCTTTAGAGTGTACTTACAAATTGGTTCTTTTTGTGTTGTGTGATAAACAACACTTTCCTACTTTCAGCAGTACTTGCATTAAAACAGTCTTTTCCAGTAATTTCCTGATGCCAACAATTTCCTGGATCTTGTGGATATCTTACTGACCACTACTAACCTTCATGTGACATAAACACTCCTGTAAAACTTTACAAATGTATAGAATTTGCTTCTTGGATCAGTTTGGCTGCAATGCTTGCCTCTGCTTACTCTGTCTGGTTTGTGGCACCGACTTTCTTCAACGCCTATTATGATGAGTATACATTATGCAACACAATTCAATGTGCCTGTTTAATATCCTGAAGATAAGTGCTGGAGAACAGCTTAGTAGTCAGGAATATAAGAGACTTAGTTCTTGACCATCCAGCTGAAATTTGCTAGTGAAACTATATTTAGCATTGAGGATGTAATTTTAAAATTTGTGAAATTCTAGGAATTTGAAGCCAGGTTTGCTTTCCCTTCTGTGATCACATTGAAGCTATGTTTTAAAGACATTCTTGCCTCTTAAACTTTTCAATATTTTTGAAGTGTTACAAAGCAAGGACACAGTAAAGGCCTCATGAGAACCAAGGAACAAAATAGGCAAAAGCTGTCAGCTGTGCACTTTTCCAGTCTGGCTGCTAAAAGGATAAGGATGCCAAAAATGCCATTTTGAAAGAAAGCTGTAAGAAGTCCCATTTACAGTTTCCTACAAATGGGAAGGAGTGCGTGGATAAAAATTAATGCTTCACGTTAAAGCCACAATGAAACATGGTGATGGCAGCATCATGCTGCCATCACCATGATGGCCTTCCAGAGGGAACAGGAAGCTGGACAAAAATTAGCAGCAAAGCCTATATTGGTGCTCTTTCAAAGGTTGTTCTGCAATTTATTGACAAATTGAATACATTTGCACACCACATTTTAAAAAAAATGTATTAGAAATTATAAAAACCATAGATTATTTTCTTTCCATAGCACAATCATGCAATAGTTTGTGTTGGTTTATCACAAATCCCAGTGAAACACATTGAAGTTGGTGACGTGTAACATGACAAAATGTGGAAAGCTTTAAGAGGTAAACCTGTTTTTTAAAACGCTGTAGGTTTCTGAATACAGGGGAAAAACTTTAAGCACACTTGCTATTTGTAAATGTATATATGAATTGCATTTAGTTGTATGATTAACATCAGATTTGGGCATATAGAAAGATTGCTACCAAAAGTGCTAAAAGTCTGATAAAGTCCTTAACATTTAGTTTCAGCAAAAAGGAAAAAGCCTGACAAGCTGGCCTGGTTTTCTTTCCACAAAGAGGGGAGTGGAAAGAAATTTTTGTTCATTAAAATCCCTGAACGTGTATTTTTATTGTGATAATTAGTCTGAGCCCAGTAGAATATTTCCAAAAGAACTGTTCATGCACCTAAATAGTGCTTACAGTAAAATGGAAATTCAATTACTTTGAATGAAATGAAAAATCTCTGGAGGTATATGCTGTCAGACATTTGAAATAGCTTAACTTTTCAAGAAGAGGATTTCTTTCAGTTACAAAAAGCCAAACATCTATGAACTAGAGTCATGGACAACTTGGCCTTACGAAGGTGAGTAGGAGGAAAAATGTGTTTCTTAGAATATTTTTAAAAGGTGAATTATGGCTCATTACCTGAAGTTTCTTATCATCATCTCATAATAAAAAAATTTAATTCTGCATGTTGTTGAAGTAGCCAACAAAAAGCAGTGTTAAAGTCTATCAAGATCAGACTCCCGCTGAAAGTTCGAATGCCTGGCTGTCTCCCTGCTGAGGTTTGCTTTGAGGAATTAAGCAGCGGGGAAAATGCAGCTATTGTTCCTTTTTTCTGCTGACGGAGTACACATAACAGGGTAAGAGCAGAACCTTTTAAATGTTTCTCTGTTATTATTTCTTCTCTCCATTTAGTAGTTCAAATACAGAAAAACTCAAGTGATTGGCTTAGCAAGGTAAAAAAAAAAAAAAAAAAAGCACCTGTCTTCTTTCTTGCTATAAGCTGGGAAATATTTCGATTTAATTTCATTATAAATTGTGCATGCACTGTTTTGTGAGGCTATGTTTTTGAATTTGGACATTGATGTTAGATATTTGCATCTTACAGTCAATTAAATTCAGACAAGAAAATAGGAATTTTAACCTATTCAATTTGATTTTCACTGCTGTATGAACTCAATGTGTTCCATATGCCTAAATAATCTTAGAATTATGTATGATGTACACAATTGTTTTACACACCAGATCTAGTATTGTAAATGCAGTTTACAATAATTACATTGTAAACTGTATTAGGAGTATTTTAAGTTCAATACCACACTTCTTAAAAAGTATTGTGTTCTTTAAATTATGTAGATCAGTGTCCTTTATACTGTAAAACACTACTATGCAATAAACATTGTCCAATGACTAATCTAAATAAGTCCTAGTCAGATTAGGTATCATATAAAGTAGATTTAGCTGTAATTTCAGATGCTATTATTGACATAATGTATTATTGGTGTAATGTAGTTTTTTGGTGATGATTTTAAACAGCAATGTTTTGCTATGCATTGCCAGACATAAGCAGTCATTGTTTTAATGAATGGAAACTGGTGAGAAACGTATTCCCAGTATATTAATGGAATATATTATCTGCAGCCCAAGTACATATCTATAGACTTATAGTACATAATATTCTGGCTGGCCTGAATCTTGTTCAGAGAAGCAATTAATGCATGTTATTAATTTGCTTAGTGATGATTTGCAGTGGAACCTCAGAATACAAATGAAGTGAAATGTACTAGTATTTTGTTCCCTCATTAAAATAGCACATCAACTACACCCGGTCAAAACACGATCAGCCCTCAGATTCATAATTTTCAAAATAATAGTTATTATTCTGATGTTATAAGACTGGTAGACATAAGTATGTGAAATAATGAATGCAGTTTATTTCCCTTTTGATATAGAAACCATTATATCAGAATGGTTTTGGTAATAATGCAAAGAACTTGCATTATTATTTAAGTAAAGTTGTCATGGTATGTTCAGCATCCTTGAGGATAGGACACTGGGTCCAAACTAAACAAGAAATTTTGGCATCACTGGCTTTGCACAGTAACTGCCTAGAAGCATTGGCAGAAATTGTCACAATTTACGTTAAAAAGAAATCAGTGAATTAATACTTCCTTCAGCCTTCTCTACAACATGTTTGGAAATTGTTAATGGCATTGTGTACATAGTTATGCTGGATTAGCAGCGTTTTTTTTTTTTTGGTTGATTCTGTGCACTGAAGGTTTGCAGTCTGGCGTTTTTATATTTCTTTTGGATTAATAAGTTTCTTCTTGGTGAGAGGCAAGGAGAGGATTAACCATAGAAGGAGCCATGAAGCCCATGGTAACTATGGAGGAGCTGCAGAGATCCACAGCTCAGGTGGGAGAACCTGTGAGGACCACTTTCAGAGTTGATGGGAAGTCAGATTCAGCTCAATGCAGGGCAACCAGCAACAACTGATAAACAGATAAAATACACTGAAGTGTATGATTTTAATGTTGGATAAAAAGCCCTTAGGGTAAATAATTTTGCAAAACAATGTACACTCCTTGGATATTGAATTCTTTGTTATTGCTTTTAACAGAATTTGACTTTTTTTACATGAAAAAATTACAAAAAATAAATAAAACATTTAATGTCAAATGAAAATTGATTTCTACAAAATACTGATAAAAATATTTAAAATGAAAAAAAAATATGAGTGCATAAATATTCACCCCTTTAAGGGGACTGACCTAATTCATCAGAGGTCCAGTGAGTTGGTGCTTGTAGTCTCACAATGACTGGAATGGAGATCGCTTGAGTTCAGTGAATGAGTCTCAAAAAAAACACCCGTTTTTCCAAGGTCCTTTTACTGATTAATCTGTAAGAACATTTGTTCTTTCTGCTTAGCTGCTATTACAGCATGAAGACAAAGAACACTCCAAGTAAATCAGAGAAAAGGTTATTGTAAAGTATAAGTCAGGGGATGGTTACAAAAAATCTCTAAGGTACTGAACATCCCGTGGAGTTCAGTTAAATCCATCTTCCAGAAATGGAACAAACATTGCCCATGTATAGATCAGGCTGGAGGACAAATTGTTTCCATCTGCAAGAGAACTATGGCTTCAGAGAACATTTATTTTAAAAGACAATGGCCGAAGCATCCAGCTAACGCTACACAAAAATGGTTTGAAGACAACTAGGTGGATGTTGTGAAGTGGCCCAGTCAAAGCGCAGACATCAATCCCATACAGAATTTTTGGCAGAACTTGAAATGGGTGAAATGGCTGTCGAACCTGACAGACTGTGCTGTAATTGCAACCATCTGCTGAATACTTATTTGAAGGGGGTTATTTTATGTTACATATTTTTTTATTAAATATGTTATATAAAATCATTCTTAACTGTTGTTTTCAATAATTACGCATTTTGAATTTCTCACTTCTGTGCTCTTGTAGCTTTTTTCCACAATTTGATTTGTTTTTCTTTTGCTTAATTATGTAGATGAACTTATCAGGTCGTAACATGAATTTATGACTACTTCATGTAACAACAATAAACAAAACTCAATTTGAAAGTGAAATAATTATAGCATAATGTTACAAGACACTTCCTTTCTTATTTTCATGATTTAATAATATTAATAAAATGGTAAATGTGGACCATATTTACAACTAGAAGTTAGTATTTTAAGACTATGAATAAACCTCTTTTTTTTTGGTTAGTTAAATGCAAAAGCTTTTAAGCTGCAAGGCTTCTCAGGTCATCTCCTCCTGTCTATCATCTGTGGTGTGGACAGTGATGAGTAAGAAAACTGACATAAATTTAAGACTTTATTACTTCTGTATTAGGTCAAGTTAACTAGATATGATGCCATCTGCATTCTCTAACTGTTCTGTATTAACCCATGTTTCTGTCAGATGAGGAGTAAAGAATTGCTGTGATACACCTTCAATTAATTTGACTTATAATGTGGTATTACTGTCTAACACTTTTAACTAATAGGAACTAGTCTTGGTTATTATATGACAAGAATGTGTATGGAAACAAAATTGTTTCCTATTGCCAGAAGTTATTGATGATTTATGCATCTTCAGAAATATGAGATCAAACACCAATCAACACTTCATGGTTTGCAAAAAAAAAAAAAAAAAAAACACCAAAGGATACTTTCATTAAGGGAAGACGTTGCCTGTCAAAAATGTTTTGATTCCCTCTCTTTTTTTCTAGTTTCTGATGACACTTAAACCGCAGAAGAAATCATTTGCAATAACGCTTTAGGGCTCAATATGTACTTTGTTCATTAGAGTATCTTCCTTCAAAAATAAAGCCAAATTAAATGTTTGTGTTTATATTCTTCTGGTACTCACATTTTTATGAGTTAGCTTGTGCCTGATGTTTATGTGTTCTCTGATGGTGTTGTGAGTCTGAACATGTTTGAAACACCCAAATGTATTTTTCTTTGAACTGAGAGAAAAGTGAATTAGTTTGACTATCAGGGTGCAGAAAGACGGAGGAGAGGCAGCACTGGAAGTAGATCTGAAATCTCATTAAAGGAGCTCCAAAACCAGTGTATGATGGAAAGATTTTGCCATTTTGCAATGTTACATTTTTTAAGTCTTGGTATGTACAGGACTTGGATATTGGGAGATGATAAGTCATTGTACTGTAAGGGGAATTTTTTGCATCTGAGGAAAACATGGTTCAAACTATGCAATACATTTTTACTAGATTTTTTTTTACCTTAAGTTTTACTATGTATCCAACACATTAGTAATTTAACCTGGTTCAATGCTTCCTTCAACCATAACTGCCTACTTTTGTCTCCAACTAAGACTTTACAAGAACAGTTTTCATACCGTTTCCCTCAGATGAATTTACGTCACACTTTGGAATCATGGGGTGTTTAACATTTCTCTAAGTGTGGTTCACACACTTAGAGAAATGCAAGGCTTCTCAGGTCATCTCCTCCTGAGAAGCCTTAACAGTAATTGTGATAAGACAACATTACGTTTGATTTGTTTTCCAGATGCCAACAGTTCCGCAGTGTGAACCGATTGGAAGTCCGCCTGCTTTTCCGGGCCCCATCATGCTTTCTCCTGCGTCGTTGCCTCCTAGTGGAGCTCCTTTCTTACACGCAGAGTTTGACGCTGCACATCAAGTAGGAGGCAAGTTGTATTCATATATTCTCTGTTGTTTAGGATTAAGCATTTTATTACCCCTGGATACACTGGTGATCTACATATGCTGCTATTCTGTAAACCTTTTGTCTACATTTGTTCTTTCTGCGTATATAGATAATTATTAAGTGGAAACAATAACGGTTTCCTTTTTTTACCACAGGAAATTTCGAAGCTCCAGTGGAGTCCACTGCAGGTCCTACTGGAGGTAAAGATCCCTCCTCAGCTGACAACCAGCTGGGATCTCCAGCAGGACAGGTTATGATGCTGCCAAACCCTGCGGTCATGCATGGTCCCCCCAGACCAGGAATGCATGGTCCCCCCACACCGGGAATGCAGGGTCCTCCCAGAATGGGAATGCAGGGTCCCCCCAGACCGGGAATGCCACCTCTGCAGCCTCCCCTTGGCATGCCAAACCCTCATATGCCTCCATTTCCTGGCCCACCAAACATGCACCGCATGCCCACGCAAATGATGCCAGGAGGGCCGATGTTTCCGCCAGATAGATTCAGAATGCCCATGCCCTTCCCTCCTCGGGGCCCTCCTTTCCAACGACATCCATCAATGGGACCAGCCATTAGACCAGGATTTGGACGCCCACCATTTCAAAGAGGGAGGTGGTAGAGAATAGTTTAATGATTAAACTAAAGCAGAGTCTGTAAAACAACTCTTGAGCACCAGGTGGCGCTGTATCCTCTGTTCAGACTTGCCCCCTCTCTCCGTTTCCAACACTAACAAATAAAACACCGCGTCCCTAAGCTGCTCCTGTAAGTTTTATCAGAGATGTTTCTTGTTTGGTTGGTTTTAGTTTTTTGCTGTATATACTGAACATGTGTGTATATATTCATCTTTTTGTATATTTCAGTTTGTATATGCTCAACTCTGTTGACAGGACTTAGACATGCATGTTTTGAACAGTCAGTTTTTCTCTTCTGAAGAGAAAATGTCCTATCCGTTTTTTATTTTATTTTAGAAACTGATATATTTCATTGTAAAATAATAATAATTAAAAAAAACATGTTTTTTGAAGCTTTCATTTTCCGGCCAGTAGAGGGTGGAATAAACCCAAATACTTTTCGAAACCTCTGTGATGCACTGAGGTCACAACTTGTAAAAATATGGACTATGAATAAAAAATATCCACCATTTGCTAATGTTTTTTTTTTGTGTGTGTGTTTGCAGTTCTAACTCTATTTACCTTTTTCTATTAAACAGGTCAGTTCTGAAAAGGGGTAAAGAGGTTGTTTTTTTTTTTTTTTGTTTGTTTTATCTATAGGTGCATGCAGTATGTTACAAAAATAAATTAATTGCAATTATATATAAAGAAGTATATAACTGCAAAAATAATTCATTCTCAATACAAACAGAAACATGTGAACTCTGTAGAGTTTAACCTACAAGAGAAAACTGGATCACAGAAGTTAACACAAGCATGAGGAAGACTGGTAACTTTAACACTTTCAAGTAGTAGACCTAATTATGAAAGTTATCTTTTCATAGAGGGCTGTGTAATATTACATATTAAACAGAAGTTGAGCAGAAAGAAAAAGTGTTTTAGAAAAAAAAAACTGCACATGCAGTTGAATATCTGCCTTAATAATACTGTGAAACTAAACACATTTAAAAAAGTTTTTGCAGGCATTCCCACAGGGTGTATTGTTGTTAGAGGCAGTTCTTCAAGAGTTGTTTCCAGGACATTCTCTCATAATCCTCTTAACATGGATATCAATAACATGTGCAGCCTTTTTGCCACTTTTCTTCCCTGATCTTAACTTTACCGATCAAAATGTTCGCAGAAATCAAAATAAAATATATCACTTTGTGGAAAACATCTGTATAAGTTGTGCTTTTTAAAATTGGATTACTGACGTCATTTTAATCTCTGGTAATATTAAGATTTATGGAGATGAACTTGAGCATTATTATATTTTGAAATTGTGATCTACGTTTTGCATAGGCTGCCAGTAATATGGGGTTGTGGTGAATCAGCTTTTCCCCTCTCTTTTGTTATGCTCAGTGTCAAATTTCCTGTTGCATTTATAAAATGAAAAGAAGCTGAAAGGACGCCTGGACCCGGTACTAATATACATTTGAGTCAAACTCTTTTTTTTCTTTTTTCTTTTTTTTTTATTATTATAGCCAGAATTTCTAAAAGCAGAAATGTTGCACTTTCATCTTGAAAAACATTATACCCACACCTAAAGGGACCCAAACAGCAGTAGGTGATTTGCATGGACTGGCATCTGATTGGCTCAAAGAGTAAGTTAGTGGCATTGTCATGATCCAGTTGCGCGCCGTCTCCAAGGGTCGTGGGCTCCGCCTCTCTCAATGATGTGGAAACAACACGCATGGTCCGTGGACGCACACAGACCTTGGAGGAGCGGCGGCGGCGCAGATCAAACCGGCATGAGGGAGAATGGATACTTCAGCGTCTGTAAAAAGGCAGCCATGTCCCAGAGGAGGTGAAGACAGGTACGTCAACATGTGAGCGGGACCGGGACGTATGCTGTCCTTTATTAATGAGAGGGAGGAAAATATAAGCTCGGTGACCGTCCGATCATGCGTCTGCGTGGTCCCATCGCCGCGTGCACGCATGAGCGCGTCACTCAGTCATACAAGTTTACTGGAGGCGAGACGCTGGCGCACTGAAGTGCGATGCGGTGCGGTCCAGTGGGCAAGCCGACAGGATGCGCTTTTTACCCTCAGGGTGCGCAGCGTTTGGCGTCCAATGGGGCCGATCCAGTCACCGTCGGTTGTTTTGGGGGAGCAACAGCGGGCATGTGCCCGAATGGCGAGACACGTCAGGTTTAACGCATCCATGTCCAGACATATGAATTTCAATTCTGCTGCATGATTGGGGAGCGTTTGCTAGAGATGCAGGTCAGGCAGCAGCATTACTTCCGTCCAGGTCCCCAAAACATCCTCTACCTCTCATGATCTATTGCGGTAAAATTCTGGCTTGATCATTTGACTTTTTTTTTTTTTTTTTGCTGTTAACCCGGTGCTGCCCGTATTAAAAATTCATAAATACAGGTGAGTCATGTGGAAGGTGGTCTGTCACCGGTGCTGTTGCTTTACTCCAGTGACCTTATGGTGTCATGCATTGTTGCAGCGTCACAGCTACAATCCGCTGTTTGCGGTATCCTCTTCTCATTTTTTCTTCTTCTGTATATTACAGAGATGTGCTCCACAACATGTTGTGAGCTATTTCAGCAAAATGCAGTCTAATCATGACATTTGTTCATTACAAGTCTGTTTAGGACCAGTTTAAATGCATTTCCTGTTACTGCCATGCAGTTCAGTCTGCTAAGAGAAATCCAGCTTTTGCACTGAAGACAACCTCACTCTTTGCTGGAGGGCAGTTTCTCTCTCAGCAGCTTGTATTTATGGTGAGCCAACACAAGCATGACCCACAAATTCAGGGTAGTGTTTTAAATCTGCTGCAGAATGCAGTTTCACTCCTCCAGAATTGTGTCAAGAATGCTGTTTTAGTTGCAGCAATACTTGAAAAGTGAATTGAACTGGTTGTTGCAGCAGTGCCTCTTCTGTCGGCAGTACTATTCAACTTAAACACTCAAAGTTTAACAGAGGTGACGCATCAGATATTTGCTTATAATTGTTTTGGGGAAGCAACCTGTTCACCAGTTTTATAATGATGTGACGTAATATATTTTATGTACTGGCTTTTTAAAGAGTGGAGCCCCTGAGATAGTAATCATCATCCTATACAAATACTCCATCAGTGCCAGATTTTTATTACAAAGAAAGATACATTTGTAATAGAGTACATTATCAGTGCGTTGGTGACAGAACAGCAGTATGCTGCCCTGAATGTTGATCTGTTCAGTGAGATGTTGTAGATTCAGGGACGTCGCTTCTAATTAATTCCAGTTTTCCCTATGGATACATTTCAGTGTTTTAGAGAATTTTAAAATGAGTCCCCCAAGGCTCAATATTTTCATTTTATATTAATAATCTTGGGACTAATAGTTAGTTTTACAGATTACACTATTCTTTACTCTGTTCTGTTCTGAAATATTGACATGTTTCAAACTACGTTTACAGACACAGGAACCCTAAAAAGTGCATTTTAAGCTAACTCAATGTTGTTTTCCATGAATAACTCGCATATTTCAAATACTTTTGATATTTCTACCCTTGTGGGAGATTTTGTCAAGTTAATATGGTCCTACTAATATTTGGTTATTTGGCTAGACTGAACATTTGGTTAAAAAGCAGAAGGTTAGATCGGGCTTTTGCTTTATGTGCATCTATGCTTTTTACATTTTACCAATTCAAATTGTAGGCCGTTTCTGGTTAAACAAGCAATAATAATACAAAATCGTGGTCTCGGAATTCATGCAAGGTTGAACAAAAACACTCAGCATGTGAAAGTGGAAAAGTGAGCAAGACCCCCCAAGCAGAATGACCTCAGTGTTCAGGGATGTGTCCTAAAGGTGGTAACATGAACCCATCTGTGTGACATGCCTGTTCAGAGAGCTGACCTTCTGTTTGTCCCTATTTGTGTGGTTGAGCAGCAGCCAGTTTTGCTCTTCTCTGGCTTGTATTCATGCTCTGTAACGCTAAAGGATCTTCAATGTTCGACCAACTGTCTGCTCATGAAAGAATGTCTGCACATTCATATGGTAATTTGTCAGCTTTTCAGACAATCCGTGACTTTGTGCTTCATGTATGTGCTACCAAAACGGTGTTTTCTTGATATGTGCATAATCTAACCCTAGTAAGGGTTCTTGTGAATAATTCATTTCCATCCCACTGGCGCATAACTCTTTTTTCATTTGCAAAGTACATATTAATGACATTCTGATGTTATGTTTAGTGCCAAGTGAATAATAAATAAAGCATACTGTGATAACATTAATTCATTGGAATGTTTTGGTTCCTGTTTCCCATAGTTTCCAGAAGCTTTAGAAGAATATTACTCTTAATATTGTTAACTTGCATTAGGCATTGACTGGCTACAGTCAAACTCTACTTTGCCATGCAGTTACAATTGAAAGTGTTTTTAATGTGATGCCAGAGAACATGCATGATTGATCAAAGGTTCCTCTGTTGATATGGAGCATAGAAAGATTCAGCCCTACCCCTCTCCCACCTATTGCTGGCTGAAATAAAGGCATCATGTCTTTTACACTCAGTTACAACAGATACCGATTTAGCTATTTAGAAATATTTGAGTTGCACAAAATGCAGATTGTCAAATTTGGAAAATAAATACATTGCACACCAACAGTTACCCACGAAAACAAATATGTCACAATTGTTTAAGATGCAACCCAAAGAGCCCAGTTGTTCCTTTTAGATCCTGGTTTACATTTCTGTTTTAGACATTTATGTCAATACTTTGCAAATATTAATCTATTGGCCCATGCAAACAATTTGAGCCTTATGAGTATTTTATTATTTTTATTCTCATAGATTTAACAAAAATATTAATATTTGAATTATTAATGTTATTAATCATTCCACATGTCAGATTTTTTAAAACCCACTCTATAACGTATAATATTTTCTAAATAAATGAATTATTTACATCCTCATTACAAATACGCTGCATCAGGGTGCCACTACATTTTGAATGAACTTCTCTGCCTGTTTAAAATCCAGTCTTTAAAGACCAGTTACCCCCAATTTTCTTACATGTTTAGCACATGATCACAATTTGTCTAGCTGTGTTTTTGATGACAAACAAGAAAGCTTTCCAATGCTGTTCTGCTTGCATCTAAGCTGTAGTCCGTAACAGAGAAGAGCTCAACCTTCCCCTGTTTCGCCTGACAGGATATCTGTCTTTGTTAGCAAATATCTCAGATGTGCTGCTCTCCTTTGGTCCTCTGCCATCTTTCTGTAGTTTAATAAAAGGAATTCTCTACATTCAGTCTTGCGGTGTATGCCAAAGGTTATATGGGTTTGTTTTTTTGTGCTTTCACTGCTAAACATTGGAAACCCCCCTTCTTCATAGCACACATATTGCTTAATATAAAGCCTTTATTTTTCTAAGAAGATGTTATCTTGCATCATAGTTTAGTTGATGGAATGGTAATGTGCTGACTGCCAACATTATCTGATAGATGGCTTGGCAAGATTCGTTTCCAGATGCTTTCCAGAGGCCAACAGTTTCCGCGCATCAGCACGACTTTGATGTATGCATTTAATATTTGCAAAAAAAAGTTGAGAAAGCAACATACGATCCAAAAGTAGTACTAAAGTAAATGCATCTGCGGCTCTTTGATCCTCCAGCTTGGATGATCATGAATTATTGAGCCAGAAATTATAATCAAAGTGTTAAAAAAAAGTAGCACGTTCTAGAAAGAAACAGAGATTGAGTTGTGTTTTGAGCTTTAAAGCCAGTTTTAAAGAGCTCTAACAGTATTTTGATAACTTACTGTGGGCTGGTATTCGAAATTAACCGTATATTGGACTGAAGTACTCTTCCCCAAACATTCTCATCTTTCTTTATGGGGATGAATAAATGTTCAGAAATCTCATCACATCTCATTTTCACCTGTTCTGAAGCTGTGAGCAGAAACACAGGCGCTGCTGTCAAAAATGTGCATGGTGATGGTCTTCAGCTTCACATGGCAGATCCAGTCTTTTAGTTCCAGGATGAATAATGGATACTAAGTGCACAAAACTGCTGAGGCTATGAGTCACTTTGTGGAGACAGGAGTTAGGCTAACTTCCCCGCACTGCAACAGTCAGAAAAACAACTACAGTAAATTCATTCTAAGTACTTTTGTGTTGACCTGTAGCTAAACTGTTATTAAAGTAGCATACTTAGAATAATTCCTCTTTGGAAGTGGAATTTTCACAGAGATTTTAAGTGTCTATGTGGTGGATTCAAGTGAGCATCAAAGCCAATTGAACTAAACCTGATGGATATTCTTTCCATCACAAGATCAATGGATTCAATTCACATTCGTTTAGAAACTTTGGCGCCAATATTGCTTAACATCTGGTTTACCCACTGCGACATCCTGCTGCAGCAAGAAAACAGAGTTTTTGTACTTCCAAACCTTCAGGGTGTGTGTGAACATTCAGATCTTTATGCTCATCTAATCCTGTCCTTGAAGAATCTATCTCTGACTATGTTAGTGTTCAACTGAAACAGAAAACCTTGTCTTAAAAAAAACAACCCGTTTTAACTTGTTTTTGTGGAAAGATGACAGATGACCTACTTGGTTGTCTTTAGTTAAAGAAACTCTGATTATATCAACTTTTTGGCAGAATAATTAATGTGTTTCATTAAATAGGAATTATATTATTAAGTACTGATACATTTAGAGCAATTCAAAACATCCTAATCCAGTCCTGTTCTAACACTGTGGTCAAGAAATGCTTAATGTAGCTGTTTTCTCCTGTTCACTTAAGGTAAATTATGGGCGGAGTGTTTTGTGTAACTAACTCAGCATATAGCAGACTAAATAAATCCACTTGCGATGTTGCACTTTAATATATTCAAAGCTTCCCTAATAAGTAACTCTGGAGAGCAGCCACCTTTGCTAGTATAGGCTCAGTCTTGTCCAATGAATCTGAGCTTTTTTCTCTCTCTGAACTCTAAATTATTTTCCTCTCCCATACCCTCGTCTTTGATGTTGACTCTTGAGATTCCACTCTCAGCTGGAGACCACTGGATCATCCGCTAATGATCTCTACCCTGCACTGGTTACTTCTTTCATGTCTTGCACAGCACTTACATTTTTCTTTTTTTTTTTTTCCACATATCAGTTGTGCTGGGTGCTGTTTGGCACAATGGATCATCTCTTTCCTCTGAGGAATATAGGTGTGGAAGGGGGCGGTGTGAAAGAGGAGGATGCGTGCAAAATAAAAACACTTGAACCTTCGTTCTCATGGATTTTATTTTCCCCCACCACTTGCAGAACTGAATTGTTGTCCTATCGTTGGCGATGACCTTTAGATTTGTGTAATAATTCTAAAATACATTTTTGCAGGGTTGCTGTGACCTTATGAACTGAAATAAAACTTGTTTGTGATCAGCATTGTTTGAATTTACTGCATGGTATTCAAATTAATAGTAAATAATAAAGAATTTGATATCACAACTACATCATTTTGAATAATACTGCATCAAGTGGCCTATGCACAGATGCTATAATAAAACACTATGGCTATTTATTAACTGACCTTTATCCAAGCTCTTCTGGGCAACAGGGCTGTGATTTAGCCAGTTAGACATGGGCTCTGCTGCCTTTAGAAAGGCTTGAACTCTGCTACCTTTTACCACATCTAGTGGTATTAACAGCCTTTCCAGAGAAGAAAAAAGTAATAATTTATATGTCAGATCCCTACACAGTAACCCAAAATGGCATTAAAAAAAGTCTCAGCAGTCATATTTAGAAATTTGTACGAGACAAAAGAAGCCGTCTCCACCGGAGACAAGAGGTTGCTCATTACTTGGAAATCTGCGTGCTGTCTTACTTTATGAACCAGCACAAGTTAAGATGCATGTAAAATACTTCTGGATGTAAGCGACCTTAATCTAAGAAGAAAAATAACAGTTGAATTATTTAAAACGGTTGGTCTTAGGCTTTCAAACATCTTTTCATACTCCCAATTGTGTATCTTCTGGACATTCTGAATATCTCTGTCATTTTTGCGTTGTTTGAAGGTCATTGCCGTAAACCTTGCCCAGATGCAGCTACATGTACCCTTTTATTACCTGGGACAGAAATCTTAATATAAAGACTGCTTGGCGCATGCAAGCTTGCAGTCGAACCCTTGTGGTTATGTAAAAATGAGATGCAACCTGTAAAAGTTTGTAAAACAGACATTTTCACTTCACCCTTATATTTCACCCTTTCTGTGGAGATTATAAAGATTGATAGATAGAGATTACATCTTGTCCTAGTGGGACCAAGACCAAAGCGGACTTCTGTAATTTTAAAACAATGACAGTCTCAAAAGCATTATATTGTATTTTATGAACCTGTAACCCATTGGGATGTTGGTATTGGGTATTGATTTACACACAAGTCAAAGATTTGTTACTTGGGAGTTGCAATTTGAAGGAGGTACGCCCACAATGTTCTTCCTGTTTGAAACACTCCCCGAGAATGGAAAATATCAAGTATTTCTAGTCAGAGGAGAGGGATATAAAAGTAAAAAGCAAAAATATTACCTGCTTCTCACAGGAATATCACAAGTGCTGCATGTAAACCATTTTCTTTGTAGTCAGTAAACACCCAGTGTAAAGCTGATGACTATTGTTTATTGTGCTGTTGTTTTAAGATGATAATGTCCCCTTTGTTCTTGGACCGTTCTGTCAAGCTGTTAGCTTCAACCTTGTGGACCAAATATTCTGGGCTTACACTGAATAAAGATGCCAAGAGAGTTATTTACTGTGTGTAAGATATTTATTGTCAGTAACATTTTAACAGAGCTGGACTTTAAAAATTTCCTCGTCCCTTTAAGGAAAATTGATGAAAGAAACAAACACTTAGAGGGAACCTATGTTGACTGTCTGCCTCTATTCATTAGCAATGATGAAAGTGGAAATCATTTTATTTACTTGCCCGCAAATGCATTAAATGATGATTTATTAAAGAGCTTAGCACATCTGGGTCCTTGGACAGTACCAGTAATGTAAAATATTAAACGTCTGTATTTGTAGCAATACCTGGCAAATTGCTCCAGAGCAATCAGTGCCTTGGATGTTCAGCTACATCAGTTCCTGGCTGTGTGTGGGCTTATTAGCCTTCTGCCAGCAGTGACAAACAGTTTTAAGTTTAGCTGAGCTGCAACCAAGCAATCTACATTTCTGAAATGCCTGTGGTGACAGTCGACAAGCCATCAGCGTTAACCCACATCATTCATGCAATTTTATTCCAATCAATGTTCTGTTTGTTAAAGGAGAGGTGCATAGGGTTGGGTTACAGAATGTATTAATTGACATTTTTCATGCTTTGTCATGTGCTTCCAAGTCCTTTATGCTAATTAAAAAGTATGAAAGTATCAATAGGGAACTTTTTGTATAATTTGTATTTTTGAAATATCCTGACCCTAGTTTGGTGGAATCTGGCTCAGAGCTTCATCTCATGTAATCCCTTTCTAAACAAGGCACCTTTGTCTTTATGAGGGCATTTCAGTTATTTTATCAGGGTCACAACCTTCTGAACCACGTGAAGGTTGGCTCAGAATGGGAAGTCAGTCTTAAATTCAAAGCTTGTCCAGAATAACAATATTTTGCCAAACTGAGATTGACATTTGCATTTGCAACTCTGGTCCACGATCAAATAAATGCTTTATACTTTGTTTACATACGTTTGCTGTGTGAAAACTGCTGGTATCTTCTGATGTTGATTGGGAACAAGTGTCGCATTTAGATAGCACTTCATCCATCTCTAGATGAGACTGCCAAGCCATTTGGAACCTGCTGTAGTTACCATGCCAGGGCACTAGATGGCACTGGGATTTTAGCATGTCGTCGAATCTCGTACGTCCTTTGAACGTTAACGTCGTCCTTCAGCTGTGCGTTCTACGAATGGTCGCTTTCACACCTGCAGAGTACTTCACACTTTCATGTGGGGTGCTACTAAAAAGTTCCACTTGGAGACCTGGTTTCAAAAAGTCCCAGTGTCGGCCTATGGTGACGTGTAACCGAACGGTTCAGTCGCAACCGTATGGAAAATATGATTCTTGTTTTTTTCCTTTGTTTCTCCCCAAATAAAAACATACATATTGACTAGATATCTGGTGATTATAGGGGAATATGGTGTCTATGCCCACTTTACTATTGGTTTTATTTCCCCTTTTTGCTAGAAAACAAAAATGGATTAATTTTTTAAAATCAGTTTCCAAAGACACTACAAATTTAAGATGAACACTATGCGAAGAAATGATGAGCCACAGTGATTTGCCCAGCACAGCCTTAGTCATACCCAGGGCAATAGATCAACCTGTCCAAAATCAGTTTTTTGGGCTTCGTACTAATTTACTAGAGGTGAAGTACACAGAACCAGATGTGAGCTTGAAACTGACATGGGTGATCTCAGCATTAGCCAGAGAACCCAGACTTTTCAAGTCAGAGTTTTGTCTTGAGAGTTTTCCACTTGACTTATCTTTCAACTTAGAAGTCAAATTTTCCAACTTCTGAGTTTGAACAGAAGACACATAAGTTCATAGCTCTTGTTGTCTTTCCTCCTTGGCTGGAGGTTTCTCACACACACTTGCTCGGGGCATGTTTCACTGCCCGGTGTGCATGCCAAGCTGTTTTCTGGGGCACATGATGCAGGCTGCTGTTAAACATGCGATGTGTTGCCCTCACTCTTACATTTCCCCCCATTTATTTTTTTCTCTGCTGCGTCCTCTGCAGTTCTATTACCTCAAAAAAAAAAAAAAAAAAACTGCGTCAGAGCTGACGTGATTACCATACAAGATGTGCTGTGCTCTTCTCATGTAGTCCATTAGGTTGCCTAAATCTTTAGAATTATACATGACAACAGAGTAGTCCTTTTTCAATTTTCCAGAATCAAGTTTTACCGAGCCTACTCTGATCCTTAAAACAGGATGTTAAATCTGGATTACTTTCTTGGGGTGAAACAAAATCTTGAAGTGACATTTTCAGTATATTTCCTGGCAAAGACAGTCTGTCGCGAAAATACACTACTCGGTTGCTTTCAACGTGTGGCTTTATCTGGTGACGTAAGTTTAGTCGAATATTATGAATGGCAGAAAGCTTTAAGTTAAGTTAAAGCTTAACACCCTGTTGTATTGTTTAGTCATTTTGAAGTTATAGAGGAAGTAATTTTTTTTTATTACCTCATTTCCTTCTATACACCTTAAGTAGAAAGCAACTAGATTTCTTTCCTTCATTCTTGAGATTTTATTTCTCATCCAAAAGGTTTCTTCCGTTTCAAACATGGTTGGAACTAACAAGCTTATAAGCTGTAGTCAAAATGGATTGTCTTTACAATAAAACTGACTAACTTTCAGGCCCGAAACCTGGGAGTAGTGATGGACTCTGACCTGAACCTTCAGAGCCACATAAAGACAGTCACAAAGTCGGCCTTCTATCACCTGAAGAACATCTCCAGGATTAGAGGACTAATGTCTCAGCAGGATCTAGAGAAACTCATCCATGCGTTTATCTTTAGCCGTATTGATTACTGCAACAGCATCTTCACAGGTCTGACTAATAAATCAATCAAACAGCTGCAGCTGATCCAGAACGCTGCTGCTCGCGTTCTCACTAGAACCAGGAAGATAGAGCACATAACACCAGTTCTAAAGTCCCTACACTGGCTCCCTGTAGCTCAAAGAATAGACTTTAAAATACTGTTGTTAGTTTATAAATCACTGAACGGTTTAGCACCACAATACATTAAAGATCTGTTATTTCTGTACCAACCGTCCAGACCCCTCAGATCTTCTGGTTCTGGTCTGCTCTGCATCCCCAGAACCAGAACCAAACGAGGAGAAGCAGCATTCAGTTTCTATGCACCACGGATTTGGAACAAACTTCCAGAAAACTGTAAAACAGCTGAAACACTGGGTGCCTTTAAATCTCAACTTAAAACCCACCTGTTTACAGTTGCTTATGGCAATTGATGCCTTCTATGTATTTGCGAGTGACTGGGAGTCATTGCGCGTATATAAAACCCTGTAAATTCTAGACTAACAGGTAACCAATTAATGCACAAAATCCGCGTAGGACAGCGAAAGTCCTAGCGCAAAATTTTCGCGAAACAGGCGGACGGAGCCTGGTGCTGCAAGGCTGGAGGCCTTGTCCTGTTAGGCTGTGATTTTATCTTTTCTTTTTATCTTTTTATTACTTTCTTTTTCTTTCTCACTGTTTAACCCTGTAAATTCTAGACTAACAGGTAACCGATTAATGCACAAAATCCGCGTAGGACAGCGAAAGTCCTAGCGCAAAATTTTCGCGAAACAGGCGGATGGAGCCTGGTGCTGCAAGGCTGGAGGCCTTGTCCTGTTAGGCTGTGATTTTATCTTTTCTTTTTATCTTTTTATTACTTTCTTTTTCTTTCTCACTGTTTAAAATTATGTAAAGCACTTTGAAATGCCTTGCTGCTGAAATGTGCTATACAAATAAAATTTGATTGATTGATTGATAACTGACTATAAACAGCAAGACGCACCAGATCCATTTTGGCATCTGATTCGACCAAAATAAGCAATTAGAACACATTAAAGTTAATTGGGCCTCACAGACCACTAGCGATCCCCTGCGACTGTGTCTCCAAATGTCTGACCAAAATAGCCTCCATGTCTATCTTGGTCAGAACTATGAGGCAATTTTATGACAATGTTATGAGTGAAATGGGAAGTGAGACAAACAAGTTTGCTTTGTGGAAAAATACAAACTAAACCTTTTACTAGCAAAAAAGTCATCTACGTACCCATGGTAGAAGCTCGGAAGTACAGAAAATAAATGGAACCGTGAAATGACAATCTTCTTTGAGCTTGTTTGAGAATTTTGAGTTTACTGTCATGCTGGGGGGATTTATGGCACGTACTCTTCTGTGAATACTCAACCCTGCAAGTCCAGTAGTCCGTAGAGGGACTTTTGAGTTGGAGCCTGTGGGTCAGGGAAAAACGGATCAGAACTTGAAGAGTCGAAGGCAAGCAGTGTATCTTGGACTTGTGAGTTGAAGCTGCCATCGTTGCAAATGGGTTGGCCAACAAAATATTAATCCTATAGAATGGGATGTCTTTCACGTTCATGTGCATGCAAAGGCAGATTGATATTTTTGGCCACAAAGTCTAGCTGAACTGATTATTTTTTGAGATGTTCTGAAAAACTAACAAACCTCCAAATTTCTGCATTCAAAAGTCAGCAATTTGTGTAAATATCATGTTTCCTTTAGAGGGAAATTATATATAGAGAGAACAAGAATTCCTGCTGGCAATAGATTTGCAATTTACGGAGATGAAATTATAGAATAAGAGAGGGAGGAGAGTATCAGCTGGAGTGTGTTTGGGGGGTGGGTGGCTTAGGGTAATGAAGAGTCACTCCCCTTCTTTCCCTCCTCCTGTTTTCCAACTCCTCTGTGCAAATAGTCATTCTGCTGGGAATTCACATCAGAGGATCTTAAACTTAGATAACAATTTACTTCACTGGCAGAAAGCAAAGAAAAAACCCCACCTGGTTTTACATAACAAGGTAAGTCATTATGTTCGCTGGTTATTGTTGTTTGGCTTTTTGAAACGCTGTTTGTGTTCCAAAAAACACTCCACAGGTGATGCATGTTGAGTTTGTGTTGAGTATGCAGGTTAAGGTTTTCAGATGCAAGTTGGTATTTTTTGTTCATGCAGATTCATCCAGCTGCTTTATCACTATTTTATATTTTTGTTGAATTCGGTTTCCACTTTTTACTTTTTTTTTTTTTTAAATATATTTTCTATGTTGTGACCATATTTTGAGGTCTTAAAAAAATAAATCTCAGCCAGTTTCAAACACTCCTTAAGCGCTCTGGGTGTAAATGGATGTCGTTGTGACACCACAGCTGTTTCTGTTTGGTTATTCTCACAGACCAAACAGAGGCGCTCACAGCCGAATCGTTGTGTTTTTACAGACGGCGAGCTAAAATTGCGACTGACAAAAGTGTCGCTGGTTAGAGAGGTGTGCTGCGCGTTCCACCCCCTTCTTCACACATACATGGCAATTTGACTCTATGCCTGGTGTGGTTGCCAGTCGAGAGGCGTATCCACCGTGTATCAGTTACAACCTCCCATTCCTCATCTGTGCTTTTACACGAGGACCCAATGTGTAAAAAAAGGTGATTCAGGCCCGCCTTAACGTGCGACGTAGGAAAGGGACCTTCGTTTTCCACCATTTTATACCTGTCAAACTCCAGTGTAAAGCAAAAAAAAATATTACCTACATTTAATTGTGCTCTATTCCCGACAGGAAAACAAACAATGCAGCCTGTCTTTGTCGTTGCAATGACAAAGCGGTTGCTGGTGCTGGCACTGGTGGTTCTGTGATGCTGGGAAAGACAAATGATGAATTGCAAATGTGAGAGGTGGTCAAAGTCAGAAAGAATCCCCAGAGCACATCCTGGAGGGGGGTAGCTGCAGACTTCATGATGTCCGAGTTCATTTAAAATCAGAGCATTGTGCTTAAAAGGCGCTGCGACTCCTGCGGTGGGGAGAAGGGCGAGAAATGGTCATCTGCTGTCATAGTTATGGTAATGTATGTGCCGTTCAAGGCTCAGCAGGACAGGAGGTCAGATTCTGACGGCCTGGGTTGTAAATCTTAACAGTGCTTCTGAATCAAGTAGAGCAACCTTAATAATGAAACAAATCTTCTCTTTAAAAAGAAAGAAAAAAAAAAAAACGCTTTGTACCCAAAAATAATATGCAGAAAATGTAATTAGCTTTTATTCTCGTTCAACAAAATTGTCTCCAGAAAAGGCAAACGTGTGGAGGAGCTTGCTTGCACAGTCTTAAGCTTGGAAAGCCTCTGTACAGTTGAACAAAGGCTATATTGTAGATTTACAAGCCACAAGCATTTGTCAGGATCATGTGGTCTCTCAGAACTAAGCTTGTAACGCTTTGACCATATGAAGCAGAATGCAGGATCACGGCCACGATGCAGACATCTCTCTCCACACAATGTAAAAGCCAATGTTATTTCACATGCGCGCATATTTGTTAACATTTAAACACTTATTTTTAGCTTTTAGTTCCTTTATGCTTGCATTAACCTTCATAATGTGCTACGTAACACACAGGGAAGCAGTGACGTCGAGTTTAACCTGGATGTACTAGGGTCCAGCACATGCAGTTTAGTAAAGAGGACTGTTATAGGAACTGTAAACAGAGTTGCTGGGAGGAAATTGACTAATTTTCTACCTTGCCTTGTGCAGTCATGTGTGCCGAGATCTTGTTTGTTTCTGCTCTGTGGAACAAGTGCATCACAGCAGAAAGCTGGGAGCTTCAGGCAAGTTATTGTTTGGGTGTGCTGTAGACAACTTCATGGGTTTAGAAATATAGTTTAAAGATGTTGAACATTGAACATGCAGCCTTGATGGCGAGCTGGAGACGTTATGCAGGAATTAAAAGATAGCACAATTATTTTTGCACATTTTTTTTATTTTGGAAAGTTATTTTTGTGTTCAATATATTTATTTATATTTTCACTTTAATTTACAAAGTTCTTCCAAGGAATAGGAAAGACAAAATATACAAACCACAAACAATAAGACAAAAAATGCAAGACAAAAATGAAAAAGGTTTAGTTTGAATCTACTTTAAAAGCAGACTCGGCTCATGAAAGTTATTTTTGTAATTACTATGAGGTAGGGAACAAACAGACGCATTTTTCCCCCACTGCAGCATCTAACAGGAATAGACTTATTGTGTCTCTAGTTTCTATTTGCAAAACAACCTGGAACATGAATTCCCTGCTCATTAATATTGGAATCATAAATGTGAACATTCATCTTGACGTTGACCCAGTTGTGATTTTGAGTGGAGTGGGTACTTATAGTGGTGTATAAAAGGAAACACAGTCAGACTGAAGCCATGAATGGTTTTCCTCCATTTACTGACCTGGAATCTGATGTTTGGCTTTTTGGAAATGCCCAAGGGAAGTGCATGAATGAATCTTTTGGAAAATATTGTTCCATTGTTTTGATTACACTTTAAGTTTGGACCCTTTGGAAATATTTTGGCATACAAATTTAGGAGATCTTTAGAGATCAAATTATGTTAGCGCAGCTAGCATTGCTAACAATGTAGTCTGTGTACGAGTATTTTAACGAATGTCCATCCTTACCTTGACTTTGAGATTTAGGAAAAGCTGCCAACATCTCCAAATCTAGCATGTTCCATGACAAAGGTTGAAAACTCAAACTGATAAAACAGCGTAGCTCTTTTCATCCTTCTTGTTATCTATTAGTTTCACTCGCTGTCTTTCGCATCCTGAATTAACCCTACGTTGATGTGACGTAGCTTCTTACTTCTTCAATTATTTCTAAACATCTGAGTCTGAAAAGGGCTCTCAGCGCCTAATGATGAAATATATAAATATTTATTTTACGGAAATCCTGATAAACTCCAGGTAGAAGAAATTCTGAATCTTGCTCTCTCTTTTGAGAACACTGTTATATTTTGAAGTTACGTATTAGTCCTGAGAGATCAGTTTACATCGCAAATCTCACATTTTATGCATCTGGCTCCACTCTCATTAATATTTCCACCCAACGTTTTTCAGACGAAGCCAGTCAGAGTCATTTATGACATAGGGCATTGTTTCACAATATTAATGTCAAAAGGAAAATGGGCCCTTTTTCTTTCCTACATCGTCACCGGTTTCATTCCTCTGATTGGATGTAACTGTGTAACCGTTGTGAGACTGCAGATGTAAATGATTTTTTTTTTCTGATTTGCATATGGATATTTGTTTACTGAAAGACAAGATAGTGGACTGTTTATCAAAACTCCCTCTGGCTCCTTCATGATTCAAAAATGCAAATTTCGTCCCCGGCAAAATAATAAACATGAGAAGGTGCTAATATTGGAACCTAATGCTGGTCTGAGGTCTAGTGGTTTATGACTGCTTTCAACTTGCAGCTGTTGAGGTGCTTTGAAAAGCTGTCAATGAGAAACTGTGAGTCTGTGTGTTGGAGTTGGCATTTGAGTAGCAGCTCAGTGGAGAAGAAAGCCTGGAACTGGCAACTCCAATCCTGAAGTGAAATGTTAAATATCAAGACCAGACCATATTAGCGTTTCTTCACTCCATTTTTGAGGTATTTATGAATTCCTGCATTTTTTTTTCTTACATTAAGTTTCTATATGAATGATGTTACATATTCTAACGTAAAGTACAAAAATGATCCTTTGCATTGTTTTGACTGAAAATTGTGGAGCTGCAAAACAGAAGAGCTCTAGTTTTAAACTTCTAACTCATTTGCAGAATTACACTTCCTTAATCGGAAAAAAATCCGATTACTAGGCTTTTTTTTAGATTTACGAAACCAGAATGTGGAGTTGTCAAGTAAAAATGTCACATTTGCTCTTTTTAAGTACAAAGCAAAACAGCTGAGTGAGCCATTCTGCAATGTGGTGGTTTCATATTTTTGCCAGGGATAGTAGTGACCTCTGCATGCAGGGATACCCTAGAGGAAACACTGGTAGGGACCAAGATGTCATTAGGCTTTTTTAACAACAGCTGCAGCTCAGCGTCGGACTCCATGTCACTTTAAAGAACACGGGACCTTTTTTTACACTGCTCTTAAAACCTGCTAACAACCACACTGTCATCTTGCTTTTGAGACCAATGTGAAGGTGTAAAGCGGTTACTTTTTTCCTTCATGAAATGACTTTGTAGTAGTATTGGTTCCAGGCTCTGATGGGCTCGGATGGAAGAACAACACGCGGCGCTTTACACAAACATGTGTACACCGACTTTAACAACTCACACTGTGTTCCTGAAGGTGAAAACAAACTAATTGACAAACAGCAATCGCATAAATTGTCTTGCTGTTCAGTTCCTTCAGCCCAGCGTGTTTGTTTGAAGCAGAACTTTTCTGTTTGGTCTAAAACAGGGGTCTGCAGCCCTTTTTAAGAGGGCACTATGTTTCTATTTATAGGCTGCAAAATAAAGAAAAATATCCAAGTTTTCCAAAAAGAAGACAGAAACAATTGCTTTTTTGAGACGTTATTGGTGGAAAATGACGTTTTAAAAAAAAAAATCACAGTTTCCAACCTAATGACAAGAAAACATGTTCCGATGATGCCATTTGGTTTGGCCTTTTTAAAGGAAAACATTTAAGCAGGTAATGAATATACTTTTCCTTAAGCCTACAGTTCTGTATTTAAAACGTTTTGTATTACTCTAATTCAATATTCTAATCTTAAATGTAATGTTTTGTTGGTTGCAAGCAGAAAATCATCATCATTAATAGAACGAAACGCTTGGAAACATCAGTCTGTAATGAATTAATATAGAATGCATTTCACTAGGAGTTATTAACCTAAATGATATCTCAGAACATTTTGATACTAAGACATAGTCAAATATACCCTGCAAGTGCAATGTGTCATGCTTTCAAGTTGTTAAAATGTAACAATGTGTCCAATAAGACACACAGGTCGTCTTTGTCTCCACTGAAGGATTGATTATCCAGTGAAAACTATCGTGTCTGCATTTTTATAAACTACAATATGTATAATAGCATTATTGTAATTGTAAATCCTAAAACCTGCAATTCATTTTAAACCAACACGTGTGGTTTGCTCGATTAATGTACATTTATATGTACAGTATTATCATAATAATATGACATGGGCTTTTAATTTTCAGTTAATGACACCACAGATTTTACCATTGTTAAATCAGGGGGAGAAACGGTGTTAACAGGTTCTGACGGAGGCATTGGAGTAACACACATTATACAACACAGCCAGACATTCACTGACACTCCAGATGGCCACTTGTCAGCTTAGTACACAACACCCCACTGAGCTCAGACCCCACTGGCCCCAACACTGAGCATGCAGCCATCAATAGCCACGAGGATAGCAACTTGTTCTGCCATTATTTTGGACCTTGATAAATAGAAATTACTTGGAGGATTCTAACTGGCCTATAACAGGAGACGTTTGGTCCAGTCCATCTTCAGACAGTGAGAAAAAAAGGTGTGCCTTTTATTAAGTGTATGTAAACTTCTGGTTTTAACTGTATAGTTCTGTACTGTAAGTATTACCAGAACTAAAAAAAATAGAGAAGAAATATAGAAAAAACGAGATTTCAGTTTAAAAAAAAGACAATATAAAATAAAAGGAAGGTAGGAAAATTATTGTCGGAATAGTACCGTTGCACAGTACTAAGGATTACAGCTATATGCAGATAAACAACGACTGATTGAAGAAAAGCAGTCATAGTGTTGCTATTTGGGTCTTATTCCTGCACACATACGGATGCGAGTTAACTGGAAAATATGATCCGTCTTCAGTGCAGCCCTAATTTGCCGAACCCCTCCCCTGTTCTGTATACCTACCTGTGTTATTATCTTAAGAGCCTGCTGTGTTTAGATTACAGGGTTTTATGTTTCAGCTCGTCACTAGTGAGCCCAGCGCATTCTTTTCAACAGCATAGTTGGTGTCTCTCATCCCTGCAAACATCTTTTTTTTTGTTGCCTTTTTATATTACCCTTTATTTTTTTATAGGCTTTGTGGCTAAACTATTTAGACCGCATATTTAAAGTTGATGACTTGAAGAATCTTTGTTCACTTTTAGTTGTTGGTAAATCCGTTTTTGCCTCTGGGGGGATTTTCAGAAGATAAAAGTAAGTTGGCTTTGGGTCCCCGAGTGTCTAAGGAACAAAGTTAAATGGGGGTTTTGACAGTTTCCTCTTCCTGTTCCAGCAAGCCTAGGAATTTCTCAGTCGTAAGATGTGCCTTTAAGTGTTGTTTTGCAACAAAAGGACCTTAAATGTACCCTTCACATAGCTTAGACCTGACATAATGACACCCCCTTCCCTCAGGCCATTGTTTAGAAAAATCTTTATTTATAAGGACATTATACAAATCGTGGTGTTACCAGGGAATACATAAAGATAACAATTCCAAATGGAAAACCACATCTATCATGGAAAAGCAGTGTATTTGAATTATGAGGTTAATTAGCAGCGGGGCACATCTTGCTAGATGCATCGATTTACTTAATTATCATTAAGTTTGACCGGATGTTGTTGCAGTTTGCTGGTCTTTAGCGTCCAGTTTTACAAAATGCATTTGAAAAGCACTTCAGCATTGATCCTGGAGAATCACTATGGATTATAAGGCCAGTCCAAGATAATTCAGACACACCCGTTCTGCAGAGAGAATGATTTCTGTGGATACAGCATTTAAGAGAGTTGGCAATACTCCAAAGTGTAGATGTCCCAGAAAGCTCCCGCTGAAGCGCAGCATCCTGAGAAACTGCAAACAGAAAACCTTAAGGTTGCAGCTCAGACTCCAAACAGCTTTAATTTACATATGGACAGTAAGTACGACATGAAAAACATCTAACAAATGCAAAATAAGATTTTAACCTGAAGCACAAAAATTTACATAACTAACAGCCATTTACACACTCACACCTGGACACAATTTAGAGGGACCAATTAACCCAACAGTGATGTTTGGTAACTGTGGTAGGAAGTCAGAGTACCCTGAGAGAACGCCTGCATGCACAGGGAGAACATAGAAAATGTTCATGGTTAAATAAAGGTACAGATAAATGTATATTTTTTTGCCTACCTAAAGGCAGCATATTGCTTTCCATGTATTCACACCTTCCCAAATAGGTGGTAGCTTTGTTGAATCTCTACTTTCCTAGAAGCGGTTTTGTTGCTGTTATGTAGACACATTAAAAAAAGTCTTGTGGTTGTGTTCCTATTTTTGGATTGTTACAGAAGCAAATTATGAGTCAAGCTATTCTCCGCACCCACACATCCCGCTGAAATGAGAGGCGAATCGCTGTTTACCTCATGTTTAGGAAACTTAAAAGTCCCAGGGCACCAATGAAGCTTTAAGCAAAATCCATAAATGTTCATGTGTACTTTGTTTTTCCAAGACAGGGGTAGCAGTTTGTGATGCGACTAAAGGTTGTTTTCTATGGAGAGCATGGTTATGTTGATGAGCCTCTATGAGGATTTATGACACGTAGCTGAACTGACCCGGATCGGTGTCCAACAGTCCCAGTGGCATGATGCTTTCCCTGCACATGCATCAATGTGGAATGATTGACATTCTCACTAGTGGCTACATTTCTTCTGTGCTGTCAAGAAGAGAAACGGCTCTATTCCTGTTTAGTTTGATTGGCCCTGGCACTGTGGAAACCTTTTTTTAATTTGGAGTGTTTTTTTTTAATACTGTTGCAACTACACAATTTACACACACAAGTACTGAAGGGGATTGGAAAGTCGGGTTAGAAAAAGTTGGAACAATACTCTACTTGTTTCCTATTGCAGGTTAGTAAGACAGAGAGATATTGTTACCCCAGATTTCTGTTTTTCTGTTACTTAACTGTTCATGTGCCTTAAAATGGTTACCTTAATTTGTGGATCCAGGCTTAAAAAGCAAAAGCACACATATGTTGCAACTCATATTGGGTTACAGAGGCAGGCAGGTTCAGTCATGCACAGTTGTTACGGGTTTTGTTGCCAAAAAAAAAAGCCTTTATAGAGAACTGTACTATCTTTTTTATAGGAGGATATCTGGGACAGTGATCAGTGACTGTTCTGTTGACATTTGAATAAGTTCTGTTTTCTCATAAATACACTCACTAGTAAGCTACAGTGGACAACAGACTGTACTGTGCCACAAGAAAAACATCTGTGTGCAGTTTGCTGTCCAACTTGTTAGCAAGTGATTAACTCCCGATGCAGCATTAATAGATGGACGATTTGTATAATATCATAAAGTATAATATAATATAATATAACAACATTATATTATGTAATATAATATTATATTATACTATTCCACAGTTTTATAGATCCTCTTTAAGTAGCAGAACCTTCATTAGCAGACACAGATTTAGACTTCAGGCCTAAAATACATTCTTTTTCTCTACACAAGATGACATCTGCAGAACCATTAATTTTTAACATTCAAACAAATAAAATATGAAGAAATTTTAGCAGGAAATGGTACGGCCCTGATGTAGCGCAGAGGGTAATGTTGCAGGCACTTATACTTTGTGTTTGTTCCCGTTTGTTTGTTTTCCTGTGAATTATATAAAAAGAGGTGGATTACATTAATAATCTAAAACATTATCCATTGCAGTGCAAGTCAGTGGTGATCAGAGAACATAATTAAGAGAGAAATGGGCACAACAAGGTAGAAAAACAAGGTCAGCAAGAGTTTATGTAACACGCCCATCACTGCAAGCTTGAGTGCATGCAGCAGCAGGAGGTTGGGATTTTTTTTTTTTCCCACTTACATGCATCAGCTACACACATGCATACTAAAACACTGCAACCCCTAAAGAGTCCTAAAGCTAGAAAAGGAAACATGAAGGGGGGATAAGAGCTACATCCCTGGGTAATCTTCACTCCCATCTGCTGATGGTCTCTGGGTTTAAAACGGAGGGAGTTGTCCTGCCTTGAGGACGGAGGATGGAGTCTGAATAAGTGGTCTGGTGAAAACCCTCCTCCTGCTTGCAGTCCCCCTATACAGCAGGGGGTAGCTTCTGAGAACAAATGGTAATTGAACAACACGTTGGTTCACTTCAGCTTTAAATAACTCATGTTCACTCAGCCTGTCACTGCAGTCTGTGGTGCATTTTAAAAGGGGCTGACTCAATCATCATATAGTCACGGTTTAATAGGAGGTTTTGGCTGGTTAATACAACCAAAACTTGTTCAGAAAGTAAAAGGTTGTTTTAGCTGAGTAAACCAGCTGAAGTTGCATTTGCTTTACGCTATTACACTGCTATTTCCGTCCTGTATTGAAATTAATGTCCCTTTGTTATCTCCTTTAGGAAGTGTAGCACGTTACATGCATACATCACTTCTTATATTTATATTTTCTTGTCTTCAGTGGCTCAAAGGTGTAATGCAGGATTTTTGCTGACATTTCCGTCAAAACATTATAAGTAAGGCAACTGCTTATCTGCAATAGAGAGTCTTTATTTAGTATAAATCCAGAGTAATTGGGCTTTTGGGGTGAAGCTAATGGCTAGTTTGAGAAGAACCAAAACTAAAACTACCCCTTGAAAACCCTCAAAATGGCACAATTTGTGCATTTTTTTTTAAATTTTATGAACCTTTAAACTATTGTGATGGTTGCACTGGGTTGTTATTTACAAAGGACCCAATGGTAATTTAGATGGAGGATGGAGGTTAGAGGTGATGTGCCACCAAAGATCCTTCTTTGTTAAAGGCACTAAGAATTACTCATGTTCAGCATTTCCTGTCTAAAAATATGGGAAGATAGATAAGTTTAAGAGTAAAAAATTCAATAAAATTAGTGTTTAATTAAATTAACATATTTTGTACTTGACTGGAAACAATTTACCTGGTCTGTTGTCAACGTGTGTTCCTTATAGGAAGGTCACTAGTGACAAACTGCCTCCTATCTTCTTTTCCCGAACTACAATTCTTTTAATTAGTTTTGTATACTTTGTAATTTCTTGTAATGTTGCCATTGATTCTTTACTGAAATAAAATAAAGAATGCTTTCTTGAAAAACAAACATGGATTTGTATTTTTTTAGGGTTTTGTGGACCTGACAGCTGCTGAGGTCTCAAGTTGTCTGAAGTTTCGGTGACAAGATGCCAGAAAAATCATTAAAGTTCTGCAGGTATGCCAAAAATGCTGAACAGTTTCCATGTCTATTGGTTTGATTTGTAAATGGAGCACAAAATAAATGTATCTGTTTTCCATTTAGACTCTAAACCATGGGGAACACTGAGAGCCAAAACGGGGAACATGCCCTCTACAGTACTGGACGTGGCTACTTGTCACGGAAGCACATGTCTCGGTCTCTCCGCATTTCCAACAAACAGTCCAGGCGTTCTCGGCATGCTTCGTCGGGGAAAATGGAGCACAGAAACTCTGAGACGAGCACTCGGTCAAGTAGCACCCCCAGCATCCCACAATCCTTAGCTGACAATGGGTTGGAACCCTTCAATGAAACAAACAACTTCCCTGACTTTGGAAGCCCCATTTGGGTGGATCGTGTGGCAATGAGTTTGCGCCCTATATCCTTTCATAATGATCTGGCCAATCCCTCAGTGCATATGAATACAATGCACATAACCCTACCTGGTCCCACTGCGGAAGAGACGCAGGATGAGGAAGTGTACACAAATGAGGTTAAATATATTCAGCAGACCTTAGAGTGCTCCAAAGAGACAATCAGCTTCAAAAAGAGATCGAAATCTGCAGACACCTGGCGAGATGACAGCCTAGAATTTTCCCTGTCTGATGTCAGTCAAGATAATTTAACCAGCACTGAGGAGATCATCGACATGGCTAATGAGAGAGACTTTCCTGACTGTGAAGGCCACATGCAGTTCAGCCCAACAGACTCCGCCGACAGAGCAAACTCGCTGGATGAACTGTACAGTGACACCAGCCCTGCCTCCAGAACCCACGGCCGCTATGCCAAGTGGCATGACACCAACAGGTCCGTGGGAGAGGGAGAGGATGGTAAGAGGCTGTCACCGTCAGAGGAGGATGGGACTTCATACGGCGCGTACACTCTTCCCTGCCGACGTTCTCACTGCCTGTCTGAAGGCCTGAGCAACCTCCAAGCCACAATGTGCAAGAGTATGCAGGGCCGGAGGGCGCAGACCATACAGGTGAGATCTTTGCTTTATCTGTGAGTTCACCTTTCACATCTCTAATAATATTTGGCGTATCATTTCTGAAATGCAACATGGATTCATGAAAAATGAAACAGCAACAGCTGTTCATAACAGGATAAGCTTAGGTAAACACACCAAGGTGTTGTCACATAAAGGTATTTACACAAAATGTAACATGACCTTTACATTTCCTAGAATGGAAAAGACACATTTGTTCCTTTAGCATATTTAATATTACAGTTGTAATTGACTACTCAAGCAAAAATATAAAATAAACCACATCTGTCTATATTCTTTATTCTTTTGGACTATAAAGGTCCAAAAAAACATCTTAATGATCCCAAAAGAGTCAACAGTTAAACTTTCCCATAGGCACATCTCCTGTGATGGTGGCAATTTTCAGAAAAACAACAATGTAGTGACTGTCAAAAGTGGCGGTGGTAGTGTAATGGTCTGGGGCTACTTTGCTTCCTCAGAGTCCATTGGACCTGCCGTAATTTTAGGGTTTGTCATCTAGTAGCTCAATGATCCGATCCACTAAGCCCACCTCTGAATGAATAAACAATATCCCAATTAACGTTTTTAGAGTGCCATAGTCAAATTCCATATTGAAATATTGTGCATGAACCTTCAGCCCATGAAGAATAGTTGGACCAAATTCCTCCACAGTGATGTAAAAGAATACCAGTCTCAAATACTTGATGACAGTTGTAGCTGCTAAAGGATGTTACTATGTACAGGAGATGGTTACTGGGATCAAGTTAATAAGGATACATTTTTAGCCTAATCAATTAAATAATTTTAAAATTGCATTTTGTACTTACTCTGGTTATCTTTGGTATCAAAATTTAGTTTTATATAAAATAAGTGTGAAAAATTAAGATAGCTAAGATCTCTAAGAAAGAGATTTCTTTTGCATTAATTTGCTAATTAATGCAAAAGAAAAACTGTAAATGACCACTGTCATTTACAGGACAACACATGGCATTATTTTACTTTTGATGATTATTAATAATCCTCGTTGTCTCTGAGAATTTCTTGTATTGAACCCAACCCATAAAGTTTCTGCATTTCACCTCTGATGAAACCATGTTTTTTTTTGTTTTTTTTCCTGGGAAAGGAGACTGGAGAGAAGAGAGGGAGTGAGTGCAGATTTAGTCACTGTGTTAGAAATGCCCAGGGCCTTTGTTATGATAATGAGGGGAGGCCTGTGCAAGAGTGTAACAGTAAAACGTGTGTGGTGGCCCCTGTCATGACAGGGCACCGTCAACCTTGTTGAATGGAGCTCCAGCGCGCATGATTAGATCATGTGACCAGATGGAGATACCAGGCTCTGTGTATCCCCTTTTATCTCCCAGGAGCCTTTGGCCCTGTGAGGAGGAGAGTGCAGACCTTGTGGTGCCACAGGGAGGGCAGGCCGTATTCATGCAGAAGAATCCTTCCTGTTCATTAATTTTAATCAGAATCTCAGCATTAGACATTCTAGATCCATCTTTAGCTTATAGTAGTCTAGGATTTTTTAAAACTTGCTTGCTGTTCAGGAATAGCTCTATCATGTATCTGGAGATATCACTGAGTTGTCATTCATGATTTCTCATCGTTTCCTGGCTGTGCTCCTGGTGATGAAGAAAAGGCGGTTGCCATGCCGTCTCATCTGCCTTGTTTCATCTTCCAGGATGTCACGGCCGGAGACGGCAGTGAATATGAAGACAGCGGGATCGACGGGGTGATGGTGGAGGCAGTGCACCAACCTCGACGCTACAAGACGATGTCGGCGTCCTTCTCCGTCTGTTCCATGCACGGGCGGAACGTGTTTGTTGGCAGCGACAGCGGCAGCAGCAGTGGCGGCGGTGGCGCCAGCGAGGGCGTGCAGGGTGTGTACGAGAACTTCCGTCAAGAACTACAAATGAGTTCTTGCCAGACGGAGAGCTTGGAGGAAGCGGGCTCCGCACTTAGCGATGAGCAAAGCACCATGAGCTCCGCCTACCAGTCCGATCTGTTGCTAAGCGTCGTCCAGGGGATGGTCCGTAAAGCTGGAAAACTTGCTGTAAAGAACTTCCTTGTGCACAAAAAGAACAAGAAAGTTGAATCTGCCACAAGACGCAAGTGGAAGACTTACTGGGTTTCCCTAAAAGGTAAGTTCCAACATTGGCATCACACATTACTAAATAACTCTAAAATTATAACCAAGACCACATGGTTTACCTTTTTATTCTCAATGTCAGACATTGAATCAGTACACATTTTTCCTGTCTTAGATTTGAATTTCTAAAATTATTTCTGTTTATTTGTCTATTTGTTTGAATAGCTTAAAGCTGCCTGAATTGGGTCAAATGTTCTGGGTATCTTTCAATGAGTTCTCACACCAGTTTCATAGAATTTTAGTAATGGTGAGGTTTCGTAGGCCACCTTGTTTACACTCACACAACTTTTCAGCTATAATCACAAATTGTTTGCACTTGTCACCCCTGAGACTTGCCAGCTTTCTCTTTATTCTTCCCAATGTACAAAAGGTTGCTATGGCCAAACTCTTCAAGTAGTTTTGAGCAGAACACAAGATGTGACTCCAAATATAACGATCTTGGTCCCTGAGTGTCTTTGCAAACTGTACTTTTGGAGTGAAAATGGCATCTTAGTTGCTGAATGGCCCTTCAGCCAGCATCTTTATGAATCCTTTAGCCTTTGTTCTGCGATTGAAATGCACATTTTTGACATCCATTTCCTTGACACAGAACCCGTCTTCCTAACTGAACAGTGTGATGGTTGGACATTGTCCTTTTTAATTGTGCTTAATTGTTTGAAGAGGTAAAAGTAGCACATCCAGGCATGTAGAAATTGTAGCCAAGCTTTTTATATAGTGTATGTAAACTTCTGGTTTAAACTGTATATTAACAATGACATGTTTGACTTAAAACCTTTGCATACCTTGGTACAGGCAAGGTGCATCATGGAAATAGCAATTCATATAATCTTGTGTTTTTACCGTTGTGTTGCTTGACAGTATTTTAAAATAAAAATCATGGCCTTGTCCAAGTCAGCACTGCTGCACTTCTTAATCTCGGCCACTGGAGAGCAGAAGTAAATTGCTGAAGCGATTTAGGCTTTCATGGAAAATGAAGACTGAAACCAGCAAGTATGTTTCTTAAAAAATATGTTTTGGTTTCCAGGATGCACTCTCTTCTTTTATGAAACCGATGGCCGGTCTGGGATTGACAACAACAGTATTCCCAAGCACGCCATATGGGTGGAGAACAGTATCGTCCAGGCTGTGCCAGAGCACCCCAAAAAGGACTTTGTGTTCTGCCTCAGCAATTCCTTGGGGGATGCATACCTTTTCCAGGTAAAAAAAATAAATAAATATAAATGTTTCAGTGTCACCAGGTGGCCATTGAAAAATGAAGGTTCAACATATTTAAATAATTCTTGTTTCCATTAAAATCAAAGTCTGAGCTTTACTGTAGAAGATTTTAAAAGGAATGTCTATCAAAGCAATAAATAAGTATTCAACACAAATTTCCAATTGTTTTACTATAATTTTGTTTGAGAGACCAAAGTTTTGAAAAGTAATCCATTCTTTTGAATTCAGCCACCACCCAGGAACATGCTTCAATCTAAATTGTCCTCCTACTGTACGTAGGTTCATTATCCAGCTGATAGATGAACGTCCTCCCCATTCTCAAGTATTTTGCAGCCTTGATAAAGTTTTTTTTTTTTTTTTTTTTTTTCCCCCAGGTTTGTCTGTATTTAGCTCCATCCATATTTTCATCACATCTGTGTCTTGGCTGCTTCTATGATTAATGCTCTTCTTACGCAGAATTTCAGTTTAATTAAGACAACTGACATCGTATAGGTTTGCAGTTGTGCCATTCTCTTCAGAGTCATTGACTCTGAAAGGATCTGTGATCTGTTCCTGATCCGTCTGCTGTGATTCATGATGCCGTTGGTTAACTATTGCTGTCTAACAAACATCTGAGGATGGTAACAGAAATGATATATTTGGACAAAGAGTAAATGCACACACTTTCAAGAGGCAAACTGATTGTTTTATAAATTTTTTAAACGTATAGTTTCACTTACAGTTTACACATTTGCTCGACTGATGCGCTAAAGTTTGATTTGTCATAAAATCCAACTTCATGGTTGTAATGTGACTAAAAATAAATAAAAGGAACACAAATGATTTTGCAAGAAATTGCATGTCGATGCGTTTAACCTCCAAACGTCTTTTCTGCCTCCATGAAGACTTGCAGCCAGACAGAGCTAGAAAACTGGATCACAGCCATCCACTCGGCATGCGCCACCGCCGTCGCTCGCCAGCATCACAGAGAGGACACCGTTAGGCTGCTGCGTGCTGAGATCAAGAAGCTGGAGCAGAAGATCGACATGGATGAAAAGATGAAAAAGATGGGAGAGATGCAACTGTCTGCTGTCACTGACACCAAGAAGAGGAAGACAATCCTGGATCAAGTAGGTTTCATAACCCTCGCTGATACGCCCCTCACTCTGCCGGCGTGCTGGGTGTTTATCCCATCGGCTGATGTGTTGAACTTTCTGCTCTCCGATCCTTCATTATATCGAGGTCAAGCTTGAACAATCGGTTTACTTTGAGATTTTTAGCTGTTAATTACGTGACAGTTTCTGCTTGAAATATTATTTGTTCACTTTGATGATGGCAAAAAAAGATGGAAGTATTATTTAAAGCAGTGTTTCTCAACCCTGGTCCTCAGCGCCCCCCTGCTCTGCATGTTTTAGATGTGCCTCTATTCCAGAACAGCTGATTCAAATGATTGCATGACCATCAAGTACTGCAGAAGCCTGTTAATCACCCAGAGATACAATTCAGGTGTGTGGCTGAAGGGAAATGCCTAAAACATGCAGGGCCATGCAGGTGAGGACCAGGGTTGAGAAACACTGATTTAAAGTATGGAACAATGAAATTTACCCCCTTTTTTGTTATTTTCTATGTGAAACAAGTGTTTCCAAAAGAGCTAACTTTATATTTTCCATGCTATCATTTTGGCTTTAGCTGAGTTAAACTCAGTATTAGAGTTGCAATAAAACCAAAATAACAGCCTCATTATTAAAAATGCAAAATATGCTTTGACTCACTTATATTGCTTTCGAAATATCTAAAAGTAGAAAAGGTTTATTTTATTGATGTTAATGTATGTTGACTAAAAACAGCGCTAAAATTTCTAGGTTATAATTAGGTTTATATAATGCTCCACCTCATTAATGAAACTCTTCTGAGTAAACAGTGTTTTACATCTTCAATGGGTTCATCAGTGATAATAAAATTACGACAAATAAATGGTAGTTCTCAAAATATTTATAAGTATCTTGATTGTGACTGTTAAAGTTTCCAAGTAACAACATACTGGGGGACATTTCTAATTGCTAATGCATTTAAGTTAAAGTAAGAGAAGAGGAAGAGAGTGCATTATCAATTTGAATGTTTTTGGTTTCACAATCAGTGCTGGAGAGATTTATCATGACAAAAAAAGAGTGGGGCAGAGAAGAAGAGTTGCACGCAGAGACGAGCTAAAACATTTTCCAGCGTTATTGTCTGAACACCTGGTGGTGCTGCACACATACTTTTTCTGAACTTGGCATGCTGTTGGCACTGCTGAACAGAGCCCCATTCTCCAATAATTGAGAAGCTCACATTGTGTCTAATAGGATTGCTTACAGAGAGGGGACATCAAATGGCCTTTGTTCGGTCGGTTAGGAACTGCCTGGTTGGAGCTGCTCTGCTTGGCAGCGTCAGGTTGGGAAGTTTGCAGAGCTGAATGGCTACAGGACTGGGTTCTTTAAAAAAACTGGAACTCTTCCTGCTTCTATCTGCCAGTGGAATGTGCAGCATTGTTGCTCCATCTCTGGGTTACTTGGCAGTAAAACAGAACTTTCTCCAATGGCAATGGCGATGTCAGAGACCTTTTCCAAACACCAGCTCAGAACCGTGACTGGGAGCAGACGGCCCAGTGAATAATCACAATCTCCCGCTCTACTGGCCCAGTAAACATTTAACTGTTTGGCCCAGAAAGTGCAGATAGCTTTGAGTAAACTAATGTTGACAAATAATTAAATATATGGGTTGTTGTGTCTCTTTCGACCCTCAGATCTTCTTGTGGGAGCAGAACCTGGAGCAGTTCCACATGGATCTGTTTCGCTTTCGGTGCTACCTGGCCAGCTTGCAAGGAGGAGAGCTGCCCAACCCTAAACGCCTCCTGGCCTTTGCCTCCCGCCCCACCAAGCTGACCATGGGCAGACTGGGAATATTCTCAGTCTCTTCCTTTCATGCACTGGTAGTTACCCTCTTTATATTTCATTCTAACTTTAGTTAACCATAATATATGATCTTACTGCATGTGTACATGCATTTAAACCAAACTGTAATTTAAAAAGAAAAACTGTAAATGACTGTTTGGATAAACTGAAACACAGCAAATGTCATCTATTCAAACTTTGGTTTACCAGTTTGCGTTATTGGCCAGTTGGAAGGATGTTTTGCGTTTTCATGGGTAAACCTGATCAAAGTACATCATGATACTTCATGGTACAAAATGTTGGTTAATCACAACCAATATTTTCATTGTAATATTCAACAGTAATATTGTTGAAAATTCCATTTTCCAGTTTGGAGGATGTTTTTTTGAGAAAGCATTGGCACGGTTTCCTTCATAGTATATTTTGGCAGCACAGAGTTAACTTGATGACTCACCTGGCACAAAAAAAATTGCCTCAAATAACATTTCTTTATGCCAAGATGGCTATTTAGGTGCTTGAGTTTACCAGGGGTCACCATTTGATGGGCTTTAGTTGTGTGCCAGCCTCCTACGGCTACAGCGGGGTCATGCACTCCAAATACAAAGCGAACTGTTGCAGAAAGAAACGTCAATTTGATTTTTAGACTTCGCTCAGGTGCTATTTTTCTTCTGCAACCACCAACGCAGCGTTCTAGGGCAGGTGGGTGTTCAGGCTGTTTGGTAGCAGTTTGTGATTTGAAGAGTTGGCTTGCTGTTTTATTTGTCTCATTTGCCTATCCCTACATTCACAAGCATGCAAGCATGTGTACGAGGATGAGTCTATTTAAAAGCTTTAGATGTGTGTGTACTGCAATTAGATGCTTGTGAGTTAAATGTCTTCTGATAAATCTTCAAAATATGTGTTAGTGTCTTGTCGCGAAGATTTCGTAGAACATGATTTTTATTTATTTTTTTTTTTTAATTCGTGTTTTTGCAGGTGGCAGCTCGCACAGAGACTGGAGTGAGACGCAGAACGCAAGCCATGTCTCATTCCTGCAGCAAGCGCAAAAGCAGGTTTTCCTCCCTCTGGGGTGTAGACACAACCTCCAAGAAGAAAACAAAAGCCCACCCTACGGTTAGCCAGGTCTGTGTGGTCCTACATTCTTGAATAGATATGTTCAAATCTCAAGGTACCGGCACGGCAGAGTTATCCGCACAGATCTTTTTTTCCCTTTGCCCTTTTGTTTAAAAACAGCCCTTCACTATTCTGCCTGAGGTAACACTACACCTCTTTCTTTTTGGCCTTGCAGGTGTTTGCTGATGGTGAAGAGCCAGAGAAAAAACCAGCAGATCGCATATTTGTTGATTCTGTGAAAGAAAACACAGTAAGCTTTCGCTCTCTGTTAACACGAATTAGTCTGTAAAGAATAGTTCAGACATCCTTTACTTCATTCTATGCAAACTTTTCAGCAGGCTAAAAGTTGTTTTAAATAAATAATTCCTTCACATTGGTGAAGAAGTACTTGTTTCACTGGCAGATTATTTGTAACATTCTAATTTTTATAATCAGTGCTTCCTGGTTGGTACCACTAATTTTCTAGTTTTTTTTCAACCACTGATATTAGGCTTAAGTTATATGCTATTTTTTCAAGATTTAAGTTTTGCTCATAATCACCTAAATTCACATGAAGGAATCAATGAAAGAATCAGTTTCATTCATCCAGTTTTCAGACCGAGTTACTGAAATAAACTTGATTTTTGATGTTATTCTACTTCACGAATGCCTCCCGCATATTATGAATAACTACCGAAATTAAATCGGTGAACTCTTGAGTAAGAATAATTATTTAGGAGAAGAGTGGAAGCGAGGTTCTACCGAGATGATGAAATTAAAGGACGGCAGTTAATTAAAGGGCTGTATTTTACCAGCCTTCTAATATCCGTGTTGTCAGAAAACAGAAGACGGAACTGTGAAAAACCTTGCTCGACCAAACACCGACAGCGACATGTGGGCTCCTGAAAACCTCACTCCCTCCTGGGTTTGTCTGCCAAACGACCAGCCTGTTTTAACCACCATCCAGCCAGGAGAGTCTGCACTGTGTGTTCTGGAGTCTATATGCAAGGTATCAGAACTATGCCTTAAATATCACTTTGACCGTGTATCTTTTTATGCTAAGTCTGCTCTCTGCAAGGATCTGTATGCATGTGCTGTTATGAAAATATGAGGGGAAAACAATTACTTTGGTATTTAAACACAACTTGTTTTTGAATTTGCAGACCCATGAGCTTGACCCAACCAAACACTACTTGCGACTTAAGTTCTTTATGGAAAACCAAACGCAATTCTACATTCCCAAGCCAGAAGAGGACATCTATGACTTGGTATATTTAAATGCCTGATTGGAAATTATCTTTTTCTTTACATCCCAAAAGCCTTCATAAAGTCAAACTTAATTAAATTAACCTTAAAGTGCTTCAGCTATATGAGGACTCACAAGGCAAAATACTTCATTCATAAAAAAAGAGAATCATTGGGAGATCATGCTCCAAAACATGAATATGGAGACCTTTTCTTTTTTTTTTTTTTTTTTTTTTACAATAAACTGATACATTCTTGTATTTACATCATCCCTGTCAAGATATTGTTAGTGCTGCTTTGTGTGAGAAGGAAGAAAATGAATGCTCTATTTTTCTGCTGTCGATAACCCGCCCACCACTCTATGACTAAAGTTAGACAGAGCTTCAGGATTTATATAATAACTGCTTTTTGTTCTTCACAGCTGTACAAAGAAATCGAACTCTGCTCCAAAATAACTAAAGTCATCCAGTTTGACAGAGATGAATCCTGTATGATTGGTTATGGTGAGAGCAGTTTTTGTTTTATAATGAAAATGTCAGATTTTTCACTTTTGTTTTGATCAGAAAGAAATGATCATGTTTAACCCTGACACGAGTCGTGTTCCTGTTTTTAACCCTTCTGGTTTTCCCTTTTTGTCCGTCAGGTTTTTCTATCTCAGTGGTGGAAGAAGATGGAGTACAGCAGCTTTACATCACTGATGTGAAGGCCGGGGGGTTAGCCTTTGCCAAAGGTTTGTGTCTCATAGGATAGCTATCTTCTGCTGCAGTTAATTTGTTACAAAGATGGCAAAGAGCAGTAAAAAAAAATGCATTAGATGTTTCACTGCACTTATGAATTTTTATTTACATATTTTTGATTACCGTTTTCATATTCATGCAGTTTAGTGATGAACTTGTAACTTGGCCAATGTTACTGCATAAATGAGGATAAATGGGTTTTTACGCAATCTTGAAAAGTCGGGGAAAGATTTGATTTATTCAGTTCTGGTCGGTTTCTAGAGTCTATTTCTTACTCAAATGTCAAAGAATAAAAACCAGAAAAGTTATTTATGAATGATTTATGATCCATTCATGTCCTTTATCTTGGATTTGGCACATCGCTCTTTGGCAGTTCTTTTGCCTCTAGGGTGTCAGATTGCTCATGTGGATTTTTATCTGGGCCTGGTTTAAGTGACAAAAAGAGAGTTTTTATTGACCTGTTTTATGTTGTCATATGTTCAGTTTTTCCAAACTGTCCATTTCATTTCTAAGACAGACGATTCCAACTAAAGCTAAAACTCAAGAAAAGTAAATGGTTTGCATATAAAATGTCAAGGAATGTAAAAGTTCAACAAACTCCTACTTTTATTGATTTTGTTAGACATTCCTGGAAATACTGGACATCCTATATTTCTATCTGTCACTGCAGACAGTTAAAGACGTTTAACTCTTGCATGAATAATTTAAAGGGGAATAACATGAAGTGAATCTTGTTCTTACGTTTTTAACAGGTCTGAATGCCGGCGATGAAATTCTCCAGCTGAATTGGAAAGACTCCCACAGTCTGAATTTCTCAGACATGAAGGCTGCATTCTCCCAAGTGTCTCTGGCTTTGACGGTCAACACTCTGCCCTCAGTGGACCGCCGTCAGCTGTGCTACCTTCCACCGCGGCGCTCTGATGCGGCAGAAGACCTCTACACTGACATCTTCTCCCAAAGTCAAGGTAAAAAGTACTTTTAAGTAAAGCCTCTTGAGCAAATGTAGCAGTGAAAATAGCTTCCCCTGCAATGTTAAAACACATTTGTACATATAAACGTACATATAAGTGAGATAAGAGAATAAAATTACGGAAAATAAAACTTTGTTAACCCCGTCATGCATGACCTCCATCAGAAATTAATTTAAATTATCTTTAGACATTAAAAAAGTTTTAAATTGTTTTTCTTTTTTTTTCCCCCTGACATTTAAAAGGTTTTCATTGCAGTTGCATTCATACTTTCTGTGCAACAAGCACATTAATGGTTCCATATGATTTAAAACTTGATATGATATGATATATGAAAACACTGGGGCTTATAGAGCTAAATTGACTTTTAATATAATTATTATTTCAACAAAAATACTGTAAATAATGTACGTGTAACTAAACCAAAGGGAAATGAGCCATAAACAAACACAACTATAAATAAACATGTTTTCAGGAAGAGTTGGTGGCTGTAATGGCTTCTCAAAGACAGACGGTGATGCATGATGTTCACCTACATGAACAGATGCTTAGTTGTCAAATGTACTAAATTTGTCCAAAGTTAATTCATGTTCCCAGTATTTCTAACAGCTTTTGAATAGCTGTTCACTTTCACGGGTGACGAGACATTTTAATTGCAAAATGTATGGAAATATTGGGAGGACACAGAATGTGTCCCGAAACAGTTCTAGATAAATTGGAGAAATGAAAGGTGGCACATTTTAGACTTTTAGCTTTAAACAACCATGGCTTTAGAAATATCATTCTTACATGGCAAAATAGTGAAATGCTTTAACAGGAAACAAAAAGAGCTTGTGTTTGTGTTTTGCTTCGATGCAGAGGAGATTCTGGACGATGGTGTGGGACTGCTGCTGGAGAGCTCCGGAGACAGCCTGGATGATGATTCGGAGATCTTTAGCGAATTTGACGAGTGCGGAAAGGTAAGACTGCAGCAAACATGTGACAGCACGTCTTATTTTGATGCTTCCTACTTGTCCTTCACAGCAACCCTTCTCAGCTTTCTGTTGTTATGGGAAAAAAAAAAAAAAAACCCTCTTATGAACATTTGCTGCAGCACAGTTTGAGTCACCACCTGTTACTGGCTCATTTCAGCACTTTACGAAAGCTCTGCAGTTTTTGTTCACATTCACTTATGGGTGCTGCTGTTAAGTGCAAGTTTGTATCGCGCCTCCTTTTGACTACTGCTGTAAAGGAATATAGCAGCCTCTGACAGCATAACATTAATAACAGCTCAATATTAAAAATGCCTCAACAAAAGTACATAAACTTAAAGCTTTTTAAATGAAACATGCTGGTGATATTTGTCTTTATTAAGCTTAAGTTCTAATGTCTTTATCATGCACAGTTACTAGCCATTAGGATGAATGAGGCTCATTCATCAAAGGACAAGTTGCAGAAGAGCATAACTGTCAAGATGAAGAAGTAACATTGTCATTAATTTGCTTTTGGCTGATGGTAACATTTTTTCCATGCTGATGGAGAAATATGGCTTAATTAAGACACCGATCTCTAATCTTCTCTTCGTAACCGACTTTAAAAGGTTTCCCCAGTGTCTTTTTCTTGATTGCAACATTTCTAATCAGTCATCACACCAGTTTAGGACCTGATTAAGTCTCTGTGTAGACAGCATCGTCTGGTCTTCTTAATCCAAATAAGGTTATGCTTAGCATATTTATGCTTCTGCAAGATGTTTATTTTCCTGATGACTAAACACGGTGTACAGTTCATTGCAAAAGTATTCACACCCCCTGACTTTTTTACATTGTGTTTACAAAAACTGTTTTATTGGGATTGTTGGGATGGGATTGCGATGGACCAACAAAAAGTAGCGTATCATTGTGAATAAACTGCTACGATAAGAAATTACTCATTGGATTATGAATTAAAATGAGCTTGATAATTTCAATTATGAAGATTAATATTTTTTTGAAGGGCAATTTTGCTTTCAGAGCATCATATTTATGGTTTGGTACTATTTCAGTTTTATTTATTTTTATTTTTTATTTTGCATATTTAAAATATCTCCCAGTTCCAGTGTTAAGTGTTCTTTACTAAATTCAAGTTTATTGGTCTTTGAGGGGGTGAGCTTGCAGGATTATGCCATTATCAATATATTACTTGAGAATAGTCTCAAAACAATTATTGTTTATTGCATTAATTATTAAAATTACTTATCGTACAGCAAAGTGTTTTAGCATGACAAACCTAATTGTGAAACAGAACGAAAAACTTTTTTTTTTCCCCAAATAAAAATCTATAAGATATATGTAAGCTCTTTTCTCTGATGAAGAGCTACAGAAGTGATCCAATCAGTCGAGGCGAGCTGTTTGCTATGATCTCACTATAAATTCAGCTGTTCTGTGAAACTTCATGGTTTGTTAGAACAAACGGCACCATCAGGACCAAGAGACGCAGTGAGGGTCGAACAGAAATTCACACTTCTCGATTTTTATTTATCAAAAGTCTTCAGACCACATGTTTTTCATAACTCCTTTGTGTTGGTCTATCACATACAATTCTGCAGTATATGAGCCTTTTTGCAAGGCACTGTTTGTTTTATTATGTTCACCGATTCACGTTTCCTGAGTATCAATTGCAGTTTTTTCATTTCCACTTACTGAGCTTGAAGCAGTCCTGATGCAGTGAATCCTCTTGTTAAGGCTTACACAAAATGAAGTGTCTTTTCTCTGACCTATGATTAGTGTTACTTGCTTTTATGATCAAATTATCTGGTAACCAAATTTTACAAGCACATGTAGAAGTCATCATTGTAAGAGGAGTATATAGCCCACTTAAGCTTCTATATCATTTAATTTATAAGAGTTTATATATAACATTCCCCGTTATCTGTTTTGTTCCTGCAAAGCCTGCTTGTTTGCAGCTCCCTTCACCCCCCTCCTCTTCATCAAACCCTACATTTATATTCTACTGCTGTGTTGCTCACCCAGCCAATCCTGCTGCACTGCAACCTTCGAGGAGGAGGCTCCTTTCCTCCTGCTCTGCTCTGCTCTGGGTTCAGTCACAGGGATTATTAAAACTCATTTGCAATGTTGTCAAAGCTGGACAGATCCTCACACTCACTCCGTGTGCCCGAGTTTAGCCAGCCTGTAAAGGAGAGAGAAAGACAGAGAGAGAAAACGGGAGAATATTAGTGACAGAGCTACAGCAGACTGTGAAGGCGCAAAAGAGGGGGAGCTGGAAGGCTGTAAGTGCTGGTGGGCGGAGAGGAGGAGGCTGTGCAGCTTCACTCAAGGACCACAGCACCTTCTTTTTTAAAACGGGAAAGACAAAAGGGGGCGAAGAGATGTAGGCTTGACTTTTAAAAAAAAAACAAAAAAAAAAACCTGGAGTTATCTCTCGGGCACTTTACCTGCCGCTGACTGTCCACTGACTGGCACTGGGCAATGTCCGTCCTGAAGTGGAGCAAGCACAGAAAGCCCTCCGCAGACTCCATCTATGACATGCTTCATCTGGTGAGATCTCTGTCATGTATCTCTTTACCTGGATTGCTGTCGCTGCGGTCGTAGCTGTTTTGTCCTAGTTAGGGGGAGGAAAACACCTTCGTAGCTTTTGTTTAAAGCCCCCCTCTCGGCTGCTAAGGACAGGAAGCTGTGAGTCATCGATGTGTCGCATAGTTGCCCCATAATCACAGGAGTTCTTCACAAGATAATAAGGAAATAAACGGCTACGTGCAGGAGTTCATTCCCGTGAAACTTGGACCTGACACGACTTTGAGAAACTACCCTCCGCGTTGCTGCAGTGATTGACTGCTGGGGGAGCTTTCTCCCTCGCAGTCTTGGGCTGTGTTATCAATCTCTTGTCAGATTCACAGAGCAGATATGTAACCTTCTCTCTACCTCATCAGCGCTGTGCTGCTTTATGTGTTTCATCCATATTTAATAAGCTAGGGGAGACAATGAACTGGAGTCTCACACTTTTTTTTTCACCCATGACAGTGTCTTTGATTTACACTCTGTTCGTACTTATCCTAAAAGCTTTGTCGTTTTTTCTTGTCGCCTGTCTCTTTGCCATCTCATGACTGTTTAGAAGCTCACAACTGCAATGGTGTTAATTAGTCTAAACTGTGAGGACTATGACCAGACTGTGACCGTCTTGCGTGGCTCAGTGAAACTTGTTAAATTGTATTGTCAATTTACCAAGGCAGGAGGAATCGGAAGACTTCATACTTAGTTCTTATATGGCTATTGCAATCATCCAGATGACTTTACTTTATGGCTTTTTGCATATTTGTTCTAGCGAAGGCACTGATTGTTTAATGGGCTATACATGTGCAGTTCTACAAACTGGAAAACAAAAAGCTATGTCAGGAATGCAATTCAAACATGAAACTGATATAAATATTCATTATACAGAGAGTAAGAATGCTTTTACAATTCAACAGTTGTAGATTATCGCCTGCATCCTCTGAGTCCAGCTGCAGTTCACACTTCCCCCCCAACTCTGTTAATGGACAGAGTTAATTAACAGTATGGCATGAACAATCCTTGGCTTGTTCGTGCACCTATTTATACTATAGTTTTTTTTTCTTCCACTTAACTTTCCACTAACATACTTGCAGACAATGCTTTGCAAACAGCCTTTTGTGACAGAGCCTCCTTTTTGAAGGCATCAGGACTCTCTGTGCTGTCAGCAATCATACGTGTGATTGTCAACAGTCAAAAGGAAAAAAAAAAAAAAAAAAAACTTGAATTAATAGTCCCTTTTCATTGGTCTTATATAATATTCTAATTTTCAGACAAACATCTAAGTTATTAACATTACTAAGTCGTAATAATCTGAGATGCCTTAAGAATGTTGTTCGATAAGTCTGTATGTGACAGATTATTTAAATTTTACTGATAAAGCAATTGAAATAAATGTGCTTAGAGATTATGCTGTGGTTCATATTACAACATACATTTAGAGATGAGTGTTATGAGTAGCAGTCCTGAGGCTCAACACCATGAATGTTTGCATTTTCTGTCTTTCCTGTAAGTAAGGAAAGTGTGTAAAAGCTCATTTTGGTCTACAGCAACAAACGGGGAAGGAGGGAACATTGTGCAGCTTTATGCTCCATACAGCTGGAGAAAATTCTGGTTGCTTTGAACTTTCTCTGGTGTCTCATTTTGATGAGCATTTTTGTGGTTTGGAAAGTGAGACTTTAAATCTCTCGCTGTATCTCGATATTAGTAACTGGTGCAGACTACTTGTAACATATAAAACCCCCTAAAAACTAAACAGTCCTAATGCATTTTAACGCGCTTCATCTACTAGAATGTCAAATGATCTGGCAAGTAATCTGCGCTGTGAATCATTGAGCTGCTTTCTTAAATATTCAAAGAGAGTTTGATCACAGATACTACTTGTTCTGAACATTTATGCAGATATAAAGTGCCATATTGAAAAAGGCCAGATTAATAAAGGATTTCTCCATCTCAGTCACTGCTTTCAGAGGCTCTCTATGCCATGGCATGGAGCCAAATTGGGCACACATTCATGCTTTGTTGACCTCTCTTAATAATCAGTCTGGCAAGATTTCCAACCCTGCTGAAGATCAACAGGAGTCTTGTACAGACATTGGTCCTGGCATATTCAATTTAATATCACATAATAGAACGAGGCGGGTGTTCTGACTAAAAGCTGTCACAATTAATAAATTGTCATCCCGTTTTGTTGTGTGTGCAGACTCAAGTCAGCTTTGCCAATATTTTATAGTGCTCTCTGTTTACATGCATTGAAACAGCAAATCATAATTAATCATGTTAATATATGTCAGTGTTTTTATGTTTCTTCTCACCATTTGAGAAGTGGTACAGTAGTGGGAAAAAAAAGTCTGGATTATTTCTCTAGTTTTCTCTCTACATTAGTGCTGCACAAATGTTCTTGCACATCCTTCTTCACCACTGATTTAACAGTCGAGTAGAAAATGAGTGCCACTGATTAGTTATCATATGGAATGTATTTCCATTTTTCTTTCTTTCTTATGGTCACAAACGCCTTAAAGAACAAAACTAAGCAGGGGATAATTAGTTGGATCTGAAGCACAGGCAGAAGGTGGCAGTCAGAGGCAATTATAACACTCCTCTTGTGTGTGATGATGAGCTCTGAACTAGAGATCCTAAAACACATCTACTTATTTCATCTTGGATTAATAGGCTCTTCTAAACTGCTGATGGCTTCTTTATTTTTGTTATTTAGACACAGTTGAACAATTCCATGTGCCTGAGATCAAAATAATAATAATAATAATTAAAAAAAAGATTTAAACAGCATCGTTAGGAAAACTAAAAGCACTACATGAATCCACCACCCAAAAACAAACACACACACACACACACACCCACACACACACACACACACCACCACAACCACCCAAAAAACAAGCTCTATTATTTTCTATCAAACATACCACACCTGCTGCCTCTGGTCTGCGATGGTACAATTCTTGAGTCTAATCATTTATTTCATCTCGACACTTCTAATGTGTGTTAAAGGTGCTGACTGTCATGAGTTAAAATGCACCAGATTTAAGGATCTAAATAACTGCTGCATTATGTAAAAAGTAGTAAAAGTTATTAGCACTTCTTACTGCTTGCATCTCAATAAACCGACGACACTCAGAGTATTGCTGAATGTCTAGTCAGTTTAATTTGTATGGCACATTTTAGGAACAAGGCAGTTCAAACAAAGTGCTTTACACCATAAAAACATAAAACAGACACCAATTGTGAAACAAGCAATTAACATTACATTTTGTCAAATGCCATGCCAAATGCTATCTATTTGTGAATGTGTTCATTTTGTTTAAAACCAAATTCTCATGGATTTTAAACACTACCTAAAAGGTCAGTTCTGTGTAATTTAACTTCATAAAGAGATGGATCAAAGTGGGCAGTAAAAATTGTTACACTGAAACTATCAGGAACTAGAAAACAGGAACACCTAGCTCCAGTTCTGGCTTCACTTCAACGGTTTGCTGTTTATTACAGAATTGCTACAAAAATTTACTGGTTTTTTTTAAGGGTCTTAAAGATTTCCCCCATTGCTATACATCCACAAACACAGAAAGGGGGAAAAATGAAAATAAAATTGCACTTGAACGTTCCAAGGTCCAAACAAAAATGTCCCTGCTTTGTGAAATAATGTACCATTCCAAAGTCTGGAGACTTTTAATGAGCTTTTAAAGACACACTTCTACTTTTTTGGTATTTGAGCAAAGAAAGAACTGGGTATCTGAATGTGGCTCTAGTTTAAAGTGCTTTCAGTCTTCAGTTTTCAAATACTCAAACACATTCAGAAATTGTTTTGTTGTCCTTTTTGATAGATGCTTGCTCCACAAATTTAGCAAACGTCCTACTTATATGTTATAAAGTGCATTTGTGACAATACATTTACAGCCATTTTACCACTTCTGAGTTGGTGTGCAAGCCGTCTGAGAATTTTGGGGAATTTTCAAGCGGAACAAACGGTCCACATAAATGTCTCCTTGATTAGATAACAATGCTGACAATCAGTTTAATTTATAAAAGCTGCGTGAGATTAGACGTGTCTGGCATTGATGATATTTGAATTTATTGCAGTCATTACATCCAACTGAATGATGAATTAAAAACAAACATGAATATCTTAATTGAATTGCATGTAATGAAACGGGCCTTTTGAAGAAACAAATGTCACAGTTTTGTTTGGCGAGCGTTTTATGCCCAGGAGATGGTGTTGAGATTGTGAGATGTGCTGACTGGCAGCGACTTTGATCTTAATTAAGATTACAAGCATCCATCATTTGCAGCTGTGTGAAGTCCATATCGTTATTATTTCCCAGAGGTATTTGTAGGTGAGACAGGATAAATTGCTTCCATCAAGCCTATAAAACTGGCCATATTACAAGCGGGTGAGATCTTTGCCCTCCTTCACCCGGTTTTTAATGTACTCCTGCTGGCTGTGCCTTTTGCATGGCCCCCCGACCACTCTGCTGGATTTTCTCAGCTGATCTCTTTTGTGTCATGATAATCCACAATATGATGACATCAAGTTGTGATGGATAAGGAAGGAGCCTCTTTGTGCGTTCTCTTTTGTGTTTGTATTGATGTTACAAGCCAGCATTTCTTGTTTTCATTTATTTTTTTGTTTGGCTGGCGAGGCTGTAGCCTTTTGCAAACAAAGTAACTATTTGTTCAGCCATGTAGGCTTTTGTTGAGAGGGGTCTATTTTTGTCCAAAATAATAGTCTAATGCACATCAGGGCCAGTCACCATGGCAACTCATACTCTTTGTGGACACACAGTGTGTGTATATTTTGATCCAGTGAAAGAGTTGAATCATTACACCACTAATCCATCAGCAGGAAGAAAGCACCCGGGAAAGTGAGCAAAAAAGAGGAGGTCGGAAAGTCATAGTTGTGATAGACTGAAATAGACCAAATTAGTGCAAAAGATTTTTTTAGAGCTGCCTCTCTGCCTCTTTCTAGGCTCACTCTCTGCACAGTCATGAGTCTGTGCACATCAGTAAGTAGAAGGTGATGCCTACACACTTTCTTCCAAGGTGCTGATTGGTTGCTTCATGTAGATTTCCTTTCATATCCTCACATTTGGATTACACTTTTGCCTGTTTTTGATCACTTACCTGTCTCTTTTGTCTTCCTTTTTTCCTTTAAAGAGCACAGAGCAGGTCGCCGCTTTCTGCCGCAGTCTCCATGACATGAATCCCTCAGAGTGTGTGTCCTCTTCGCCGAGCCCGGACTCACCCTTCCCGCCTACCGCGACTCCCCGACAGCTGTCTGATGCCGACAAGCTCCGCAAAGTGATCTGTGAACTCGTGGAGACCGAGCGCACCTATGTCAAAGTCAGTATCGATCATCAGACTCGTTCCAAGCAGATGGTGTTTGTGAGTGCATATGTTCTCCTGTGCAGCAGTCAGAGATTCTATCCATCTTGAGATATGATCCGCCTTCATATTGTCTATTCTATATAACCGATCCATATTTATCTCTGCGTCCCCGGAGATGTGATGGGGGACACAGCTGTGTCCTTGTCTGGATATTTTCTAATCTTTTCCAGCTTGGAATAAAAATGGCTTGGTGGAATAACTGGGTTAGAGATGGTATGTAATGGGAAAATGTCAAGACTGTCTTAATGATTCTCAGTCCAGGGGGCACAAATGGGCTTACTATAGAAATCACATTACAAATGATTGATTGTATATTGCACAAGGTTCAAGGGGAATTGGTGATTTGTTTTAATCTGGTGCACTTTATGTTTGTAGGTTTAATTGCTGCTGAAAAACACCACAGGGACTTAAAAGCCAGAGGAATAAAAGTCTTTAGTGATAATTAATGATCTGAAATGAATGCTGCTGTCAAATTAATTTTTAAGTTTGCTGGTATACAAGTTTATTATACGCATGCATTTCAATGACTTACAATATTGTCCAAATGGTCATTTATTTAATTAATTCTGTTAAAAAAGGGGAAACTCGTAATGATTTGCACAGAGCGATATTTTTGTTAATTTTTATTATAAAGGTTCATGGCTAATGAAAACCCAATACTCTGTCTCATAACAATCTGATTTTTTTGAGGAACAAATTTAAAAATAAAAGGCTTAATACGGGAATGTCTCCCTTCATAAAGATTTGTTCTTGTATTGTACAGTATGCATGTTCAATACTTAGATGTTTGTTGTTTTTTTGGCATTGCTACTATATTAATGTGACAGTAATACCAAAGGTCAGTCTTTGGTATTACTAGTTTGGTCAGGATTCAGTGTGACTGGAGTCGGTGCCTTAAGAACCACCATATAGCTGCTTGTCCATTGAACAACAGTCCAGTTCTCCTTAGCACAGGTTGTACCGTAGCACAGGTCATGTCTCTGGTTGAAGAGACGCTGAACAAAGTAAGTTACAGTTGTAGACTATGCCCTACATATGGTGGCTCTTGAAGCACCAACTCCAGTCACACTGAATCCTGACCAAAATAGTGAATCGCAAATTCAAACCACACTTTTCCTTTCAGTCAATTTATATGTAAAACGCCAGCCACATTTCATGATGAGAATTTGTTGGTTACCCCTGCCTTGCTATACATCTATCAAGTCCACACTTTTTCCCATGATTGTACGAGTCATAACACGTCTGTATTACATATTTTTTCTTCAAATTGTCGTTATGGAATATTGTCATTTTCTGAGAAACTGAACTTTGAGTGAATTGCTGCCTATAGGTTGCCTACTACAGTTTAAAAACACAGTTGTCTTAAGAATAGTGAGTGGGCAAATACTTAAAAATGTGCAACCTTTTGCCCCCAGTTGATTGCAGTGTGTAGAAACAGCACTATTTTATGAAAAATCCAGTCACTATGATCTTATGTAATCATTCATACTGAGAAACTGAAGTTTGGGTTTTCATTGCCTGTAAACCATAATCATCAAAATGTACTGAATATATATGAATATTTTAACCATATCAATCTGTGGGTAATAAATCTAGATATAATTAACTCAAAATTAATTTACTGAAATTAATCAGCATTTTGAATTATTTTGTTTCTATTATTGAGCTCCACTCATACTCCTGTTTGTCTTTTGGCTTTAGACTGGAGATCATATCGTTTGCTGTTCAGATGTCTCTTTAGTGCTGGTTTCTGAAAAACTGCTTGTTTTAGGATGATTTAGAATCAGCCATTTTACACACTGTTATTTGTAAAAAAAACTTTCCACATATCACATTTATGAATCTGTTGGTGCCTGCAGTGGTTTATAATAGTCTTTTGCTCATTCGTATTAAAACAAGTCCTCAAGACTGGCAACATTTCTCTCTGACTTTTATCACCCAGAGTCTATTTCCTATAGCGTCCCACATAGTGACAGAACACAATTAAACACACTTAACTCTTGCCTTGCAGGATCTCAATTGTCTCATTGGGAGATATTTAACCCCACTGCAGAAAGAGAATTTCCTCACACAGGATGAGGTATGTGAAATGTTTCCCATGCATGAGCTTTTAAGAGGTAGCTTGGCTTTTAGATGCCAGTGCTGCTGAAATATTCTATTAATGGTTTGTTGCATAATCATGTGAAGTGTTGCCTTGTAGAAGAAGACGGATGGATGGTAATTAGAGAGAGAGAGAGATTTTTACATGCATTTGCAATATTAAAATTCATGTTGTATGTTAGCTTGAGTTTTTGTAACTGTCACAAAGTACTAAAAATTTGACACTACTAGACATGGAAATTATAATTTTTTTCCCCAGCTGGATGTTCTATTTGGCAATTTGCCAGAAATGGTGGAATTCCAGGTTGAGTTCCTAAAAACGCTGGAAGACGGAACCAGATTGGTTCCAGATCTGGAGAAGTTGGAGAGTGTGGATCAGTTTAAGGTACAAATCTTTCTTTTTTTTTTTTTTAGACATAATCCTAGAATATAAACAGCATCAAGCATTCAGACAACCTATGAACTTTTTTCTGACTCTGTGAACTCTCTCACAGAAAATACTCTTTTCTCTGGGAGGCTCTTTCTTGTACTATGCGGACCGTTTTAAGATCTACAGTGCTTTTTGTGCCAGTCATACTAAAGTCCCAAAGGTTCTTGTGAAGGGTGAGTCCTTTTTTTTTTTTTCATTGGGCTGACATTCCACCTTGGCTCAAAGGACAGTGTGTATTTAACCATCTGCTGTATACTGCAATTCTCCATAAATCTGCTCTTCATCATTGCCAGCCGCAGTTGTCCATCTGACCCCCATATACTTTCCAGCTAGAAGTTCTTGAGGTTAAAAGCCTGGCTAGATTATATGATATGTAATTAGAAGTGTTGAACAGACTCTTCTGAAGCTACTACACCCACTCCCTTTCTAACTTCACTGGATGGCTTTGTTTGCCACATTCATATTCAGTGAGTCAACTGCTTTTCTGCTGTGCAGGTGTTGATGGCGGTATTAAAATAAAGCACTTTAAATATGCTTATTGATTCTTCCTCCTCGCTTTTCACACAAAAATACAAAATGGGTTGTATTTGGTAAGCCTGTGGTTTTGTTTTGCTTTTCTGAGAGACGAGCAGAAATGTGTGCCCTCTGGATCAATAACAAGGCCTTTATTACTACCACTATTTCTTGGTTATCTCTCAAGTCCATGACTTACTGCAGTCTACTGGGTTTAGCAGATTGAGACATTTTTGAACTTGTTAGGATAATTAACAGAGCTTAATGTACTGTTTGATGGCAATGTATGCGTGATTGAATTGACTTTATTTTATTTTTGCAAAGTGACTCAATATGGCATTTGTTGTGATTTGGTGCTATATAAATAAACTAAATTGAATTGAAGTACTTTTGGGCATGGTGACTATGGGATTCTCATAATATGACAACTCTGAGTTAAACTGTCACAGTTCTATGGTATTTTCATACAGTTATAACATTTTACTTTGTTTTCAATTTGTGTACAACCTTACAGGTCTAATGAAGAAGAAAAAAAAGACAAAAAATGCGTATTTTGCATTCATACAAAGTTTTAATCAAAATTTTGCTTTTAATTGGTTACTACTAATAAAAAAACTATTAAAGCCTACGACTTTCCAAGTGTAGTCATAAAGCAGAGTCAAATATCAAAATTCTTGTTGCCATGTGATGTCATTGTGGACAAACGATCCGGCTGCCAGCATATCTGTCTTTGACAATGAATTAGATTTTTTCAATGGAATTACATGTAATGTACCAGTTTGAACCTGTCATACAGAATGGAGTATCTGCTACTCCTCACCTTAGGTCTTGCTGGATGAATCTGTGATAATTGGGAACTTACTACTAACTTCAGCCTGTGTGTTATGCTGCTTTGATTCCACTCATTCCTGTGCGCACACCTGCATCAGGCTGCTTTTCTCCGGTTAGAGTAGGTGATGTTTAATGAGCCGTGTCACCTACTGCAGCCCCGTTCGAGGCGTTCAGTGTAGCCATTTGGGTAATGAACGAGGTAGGTCCTAGACTGAAGCTTATATTTAAAAATGACCATGTTACTTTCTATTATATTCCAAATAATTACTGCCCGCTTCACCTAAGCAGGCAATTTATATTTTGATATCCCTTGAATACAAGTATTTCACCTGACCTACGCGAAACCACATGTAAAAAAAAAAATATTTATTTACACTGCTAAGGATTGCATGATCTCTTCCAACCTTTTGCAAACACAATGTTATTTTTGTCATTGCAGCCAAAACCGACCCTAATTTCAAGGCCTTTCTTGATGAGCGGAACCCCAAGCAGCAGCACTCCTCCACCCTAGAATCCTATTTGATTAAACCCATACAGAGGGTGCTAAAATACCCCCTTCTGCTAAGGGAGCTCTACTCACTGACAGACCCAGACAGTGAGGAACACTACCACTTGGATGGTAAGACAATGTCAGAGTTTACTGAGGATACAAAATTCTTTTTATCACAGAACTGAAATGAATCCCTGAACGGACACAACAGTTTAGCTGAAAACATGTTTTCTGCTTGACATAGTTGCTATAAAAGCCATGAACAAGGTTGCCAGCCACATCAATGAAATGCAGAAGATCCACGAGGAGTTTGGAGCAGTGTTTGACCAGCTGATCACTGAGCAAAGCAGTGAAAAGAAAGACGTAGGTTTGGACAAGTGCAGCCTTTTTGTTGTCAAAAAAAAAAAAAGAAAAAAAAGTCCCTGTGGGATGACGATGTTGATATTTTCACACAACTGCCAGGTGGCTGATCTATCGATGGGCGATTTGCTGCTTCACAACACTGTGACATGGATCAACCCACCCATTTCTCTGGGAAAATGGAAGAAAGAACCACAGATGGCAACATTTGGTATGTCAGTGATGATATTCAGTTTAATCAATCTATTTTGTTTTCCTACACTGTTTCAGCAATAAATGCACTAGAATATGGTACTTTGTTAAAATAGGCTATAAAACCCAGAATTTAACATTTATCACTTGTACTTTGACATTTAGTATCCATTATGATAATAACCACAAGTAATCTTATGCTCAATTAAGGAAAGGTAACCCAGTGAGGATATTTGGGGTTTATTTAGTAACAAAATATATTTATATGCAAAAATATGTAGGATTGAAAATAATCAAACAAATCCAATTAATGAACAAACATAAAATGTGCTTTAAAAATTTCATTTCTTTTAATATTTGTCAGATACAGTAGAGAAACAAACATCTGCATTTCCATTTCCAATGGATTAAAAATGCAAAGCCCCCACAAAAGGGTACAAGAGTCTGCTACACAATAATTAGTGATTATTTGGAGGTAACTGATGTCTGCCATCTTCTTCTGCCTTTCAGTTTTCAAAACTGCTGTCGTGTTTGTATGCAAAGAAGAGTCCAAGCAGAAGAAGAAAATTGTACGTTTTCACACAAAAAGGCACATGCATTCTGTAACTGTACAAGCAACATTTAGAAGCAGCTTTAATATAAATATTATATTTATCTGATTTAAGGGCGGCTCACATCGAGTTTCTGTATCTTCGGAAGAAAAAGATCCTTTCCGATTCCGTCACATGATTCCTACAGATGCCCTTCAAATCCGATCCATGTCAAACACAGGTAGATGCTCCATTAAATGCGGCTCTGTGTTTTAATTTCACCATGTTTCTTTGCGAATGATGCAGATTGTTTGTATCCCACAGACGGTGAGAGTTCTGCTATGTGTGAAATAGTTCACACAAAATCAGAGTCGGAAGGAAGACCAGAGAGGACGTTTCACCTGTGCTGCAGGTGAGGATTTTCGTCTGAAGGAGGCGGAGTTTAGCTTCAGATTTAAGCCTGTCTACTGCTCCTTGCTGCTCTCAACACAATGACAAACTGATAACCCAACCCTTCCTTTTCCTTTCTCAGCTCTCCAGAGAGCCGAAAGGAATTTCTGAAGACAGTCCACTCCATCTTGAGAGAAAAGCACCGCCGACAGCTCCTAAAGACAGAAAGTTTACCCCTCAACCAGCAGTATGTGCCATTTGGAGGAAAGCGACTCTGTGCCCTGAAGGGAGCCCGTCCAGCCATAAATAGAGCCGGTAAATGCCAGTCGGTGGCTGCATTCACCCTACAGCTTAAAGTGTCCCAATTCCTTCCAAACTGACACAGATAGGATCTTTGGCGGAATCCAGGTTGTTCATTTATATGTTCAACTGTGCGACCAAACAATTTGCAACCAGCTAATATATTACTTTGCAAAGTTAGCAATACTGCTTTAATCTTCTCAATGTTTTGTCACATTTAAAAAGAAAAAGCTCCAGGGTATTTGTAATTTTTATAGACAAAATCCAGTGCAAGAAACTCCATCGGAGGGGTTAGAGAATGTCAGTGAACAAACGGCATCATGAAGACCAACAAACCCACCAGACAAGTCAGGGTTAAATTTAAGCAACTTTTAAAAGAGATAGGTTATAAAATAATACCCCAACTCTAATGTTAATTCAGTATTTGAAAGCGAGAGCAACATGGATTGAACAGCTTTGTTCACTTCCTCCATTGCCAAAATATAACCCTACACACACACAGGCAGACCACAACTCAAATACATCTCAGAAAATCAACATTGTTTCCGATGCCTTCTGTTCGCTGATCGGCTTAATTGAAATTCTACCAGAGAAATCAAACTCAATAGGAGAAATTCTAGGAGCACTGAATGAAGATGGGAATTGAGCAGATTAGAACTGCACAGCAACATAATGGCCAGGTGGATGTAGAACTAGTATACTTTACAAGACTTGTCTATAAAAATACAGAAGAATTTTATGTAAAGCAATGGCTCAATACAAATGCTCAGTGCCATAGACAAAAGTATTTATAATAATTCTTACTTCTACTGAAATTATTATTTTTTTTATTTATCCTAACAGCATCTGCCCCAACCAGGACTCTAGGCAGGAGAAAGCTGGTGCGCAATCGTTTCACCATAGACACCGACATTGTTTTTGATGGGGACTCGGAACAACAGGATATCACTTCACCACAGGAATCTGATTCAGCTCCGCTGCAGCAGAAGGATGAGCAGCAGTCTGAGTTAGCGGGAGATACAGACCGCTGGGTGGAGGAGCAGTTTGACCTAGAAGAGTATGAAGACCAGGAAGAAATGAAGGAGACAGACATCCTAAGCGATGATGACGACGAGTTTTGCCAAACACCCAGAGCTCTATCTGAAGAGGCTGATCTGGAGAGCCCCCTGATGGCTTTATCCCTGGAGGGTGCAGAAACCGACGGGAGTAAGAGCCTGCCGTCTCCAACTGTGAGCGACACACCAGATGAAGAGAAGATATCCGACACAGAGAGGAAGGGCTCCATAACCGACAACTCCGAGGACAAGAATCAAGCAGTGAAGGCTGAGGTTTGGGTTCGAAGGGAGCCGTCGGATTCATCTCCAGACTGCCCCACATAAGAGCTGAAGGGGACAGGAATCTCCCCATGTTTGCCGCACAACGATCACTCATCACAAACTGTGCATGAGCATTGATGTATATCACACAGCTAGTAAAGAAACAGTACACCCTCCTTTACCTTACTTTATGCTGAATGCTTTTTTGTATAGGTAAGACCATTTGTGGAGCAATAATTAACCCAGAATGAGGGGGCTGTATCCCAAATCAGATGCTGTTTCATAACGGTCAAGTGTTTGCTTAGAGAGGTGAAATAATGGTACAATCATGGGATCTAATCACTTGCTTTGATTGGCATGGTTTGCACATTTGGGCGGCATTCTGTAGTCCTGCCTGCTGTTGCCAAATTTGGGTATTGTGAGAACATTTATATTTGTTTCGTCTCTGTGACTCAAGATATTATCATAGCTAAGGGCTGTATATTATTTGTCCTTAAAGACATAGAATAATAAATTCCAGATGACAGTCTTGCATAGATTACTGTACATTTTCACATAAATATACACTGATGTGTCATGATTTTGATCTTTAGTTTTAGCTCTCTTGTAACATTTAATAACAGAATGATGTGAAAGCCGTAATGTCACTGAAGCAATGGGTTTTTAATTTTTTTTAACCTTATCCTGTTTTTACTTGAATTTGTATTTGCTGTGTCATTTTTTTACTACTGTGAAATCACGTTATATTTTACCAATGGTACTACCTAAAGTACTGCAGCTCAGACACACTGACACATCAAATGCACACAAATATTGTAGATACTTTACACTTCAGCTTCTTCAGAAGGTTTTCTGTATTCACTTATTTTTTTTAGTAATGGATTTCAAAGCAATTGTTTTATTTATTTGTGTGTAAAATAATTTGCTAGTAACAGAAATCTTTTTTTTTTTTTTTTCCCCACAAAGAAAGTCCAAAGTTGCTCATGCAATCAAGGTGAAAGACTGGCAAGATGTCTGACCAATGAAAGAAGTCATGATTTAAAAAAAGTTCATTATGCTTCTAGGACTGCATTTTTATTTTGTGTATATATAAAACGTATTGATATCATAATAAATACATTTGTTTCCTACTTCTAATTCAGAACTGTTGTGTTTTAATTTATTTGCTTTCATTTTTAAACGGCTTATTAAGTTTTCTCTGGAGTGCACCACCAAATATGCCCCAAATTTCTTCATTTTGGGTGACCGGCACCCAAATGGAGGTAGATCACATCTACCTCCATAAAGATCTGAAATTCAGAGTCTTCAGTCCTGTCCCGTCTACCCACCAGCTCACGTCTGAAGTTGAGCTAACAGTCACTCCGCTGTTGCCAATTTAGCAACTTCTCAGATAAATAATAATAAAAAAAAAGAAATTGGTATCTGCCTCAGTTGAAAATCAGCATGTCAAACTTTTGAAGATCAGCAATCAGCAGGGGGCATGCCCAGGGTACAATTCCTGCAAGAACCACCACTGTTTTCTGAAATGAATCCTTAACTGCATGCAACAAAGCATTTGTATACAACTGCACAACAGAAGAGGAAAAACTGTAATGCCAAAGTCATATCAGTACTACATAAAATTAAACATCTTTAATCAATCCCTACATTTTGATAACGATCATTTTACGAGAAAACCAGCATCAAGAAAAGGCTGTGCATTATCAGCAGAAGTAGACCTAAGAGTGAAAAGGATATGAAGGTGAGTTGCAAAAGGATTCTTGGTTTCTTAATCCAGTTTAATGAAAAAATTATACTCCCCCATAAAATATGAAATAATTGTGCAACATAACACATTTGCTTTGAAATCATTCTGAGTATCAATGTTAAAGTATTGTTTTTTATTTGCTATTATTACCATATTGTGTTGATATTCTAGCACTGTAAGTACAGTTAGACCATTTTACAGTGTTAAAATGTTTATGAAAATTAATACGAAAATAATTCATCTAGCTGGCAATAAATTTTATCAGAAAAAAAATGATCAATTCTTTTACAATGTTACTCCAACATTATAAATCTATTAAAGTAGATACTAAACTAGACCATAATACAGTACAGTATTTACTATAAACCAACTGTGATAAGCAAAAAAGAGGAGTCGTTCTAATACAAGTATGCTTTAAAGACAAACGACTCAAAAGAGGAGTGAAGTGGATGAATTTTCCTCCCAGTGTAAGCTCATGCGGACAAGAATAAACCAGGAACTAACACTATTGGGTGTTTCTCTTTTGTTACACATGACTACAAAGTCAGAACTAGGAACTAGAATCTGGGAATGAGATCAAACAGCCTTGTTCAAAGTGAAACTGTATGCACTGAATTTGAAAAAATAAAAAACATGTTTCTTAGCATTTTAAGTATAGAAGGAACATGTTTGTAGGTTGTATAGCATGTGTGTGAGAGATACAAACCATAAAACTCAGTTTTCTACAGGAGTTAGTAGCCATCATTCCTTTTTGGATTTTAGAATGGGGCTGGATTTTGTCATTTCAATCTGATTATCAAAAATATTTAAAAAAAAAATCAAAAATATGTTTTATATCATTTTCTAAAAAAAAAAACTTTTGCATATACATACCAAATAAATGTACTTAGTCTATTTGTGTGGAAAAACAGATGCAGATCAAAAACATTATGTAAGATTTGTTACTGGGTGGTCAATAAGCAACAGTGGTAATATAGAAGTTTAATAGTACTTCAGTACTAAAATATTAGCAAATTTTTGTTCAAAATAACTTTATGCCATTTCTTATTTTCTTGTTCCATTTTTATTATAATACGTTAATGTTTTTCTTTTTGTTTTTAGTCCTTTATACGGTAATGTAATAGCAAACGAACACTATTATTTTGTTATTTTAAGGAAAGGTTCAATAAGAAAATGTCAGGGAGAAATTTATGACAGATTTTTGAAGACAGCTTTGCGAGAAACCTCAAACCTTCACAATTAAATTCTCATCTTAAGACGGGTTTACAAAACATTTTCTTTTCTTTTTTTGTCATTATAAAATACACAACCAACTAAAAGGTTCAAGTCCTGTAAACTATTAATTCAAAATGTGTTTGTGCATATTTGTACTTGGAAAACTTGGCTTTTCATCAACGTAAACACTGACTGATCTGCAGTCATATTTGCATACAGCAGAGGGCGCATTGAGCCTGCTGTAATTTTGTTGTTTTCATCCTATGAACCTCGAACAAAGGGTAACAACATACTGCTCACTCATTCATATCAATTTATTTTTGGTTAAAATCTGTTATTTTCTTCCTATCAAATCAGGATTGAAATTAGAATTCACAGATTAAACTTTTAGCAATAACAGAGTTTCCATAACACAGCCTGCCTTTTCATATCCAACTTTTTCTCCATGGGTTTTTCATCATGATGCTATCTGTTTACATTCAAAGCAGCTGGCGACAGTATTGCCCTAAGAACCTGTTCAGCAGGTTTTCCAGTTTCTGTTCCTGTCTTATGACCTCTCATGCCACATTTTTTCCCCCCTCTGGTACTCTTTCGTGTCTCTTACTTTTCTCAGAAACACGATGATCGACTGGGTGTCACCTTTTATAGACCATAAAAGGTTTGGAGGAAGGAGTGGTTCATCTTCACCACCCTGAAATACCAAACTGTTTTAAAACAGTGTCTCTTAAAGTTAAAGCAAACTAAAACTCTTGTTTAAATATGCCGTTTGTGTTGTCATGGAATGAAATACAAATACAGAAGTCTGAATAGTCACAACACCTTAGAGTATTGTGCTAAATATATAATATGGGTATTGTAGATACAATTAGTGGTAGTCCAAGTTTTCCAGTTTGAGAAAAATCTTGAACAATTACTCCCCCGGGATTAGCAGAAGGAAAGTATATTCACACCTTAAGTCAAAGTCATTCAGAAAGTTGCCTCCGTGTGAGTTAACACTGAAAACTGACCTGCTGATCCAGTTGGACCTACAGATGCACTCATCAGTATGAATGCTCTATTCATTTTTGACTTTTAGTAATTTGGTTATTTTTATTTTTTTAAGATGGCCTGATAAAATCATACAACTCTGCTTTGTTCTGCGGTTTAAAAGCCTCACGATGGAACTGATCATGGACAGTAATAAATCTGCATAGAAGCAGGATGTGGATCCTCAAACAGAAACACTGTGAGCAGGACTATAATTCTTGCTGCAACTAAAGTTTCTGGCTGGTTATCTTTCACCCTTACAGTCAAATATCCTGCCAAAAAATATCCTAAAAGCTTGCTGATTTTTTTTTCAAATTGCTTGATAACATTTGTCCAAGTATTAGGTCTATGTTCAAACAGACAAATACGATGCAAGTCAGATTATTTGGTCCATATGCGACCGACAGACAACTTTTTCATGGCAGTCTGAACGACTTAATTCCGATCTTTACACCTCCAATTTATACCTGATCTGCGCCACTTCCATAGGTTATAGAAAATTGGATAAGTATCTGATTGTCTTAAAAGCGTTTGCAGTCAGAACGTTCATATCGCATTTTATCCGACTTTTCTATCATTGATGTAAAACATGCATTGTAATTCTGCACCAGCAGAAGCCAGACACTAAATATGGATGTAAACAATGGATGAAAGTTATAATTATGAACATATGAAAGAAGGATGTTACTGAAGTGAAACATCATAATCCCACAACTTCTGGCTCTGTGTACACAAACAAACAGACCTTCCTACAGACAGTTCAGTTAATGCTCAACAAAATGTTGTGGTTTATTGTGCTTTATTTTTATTAGCTTCCTTTGTGTTGTTACACTCTTACAATCTTGTGACAATACTGTCAGTTCCCTTTGCTGAATAACTTTAAATATGATCCATAAATGGCTCCATCTATTATTACTCCCGTAAACAGTGGACTGCTGTGTGACATCAACGTTCTTCTTCTGTGTATGCAGAAGAAGAAAGGTCGTAAATCATTCACACACACAAGTCTGGTTGTGATTAGCATTGATTCTAAGGTGAATATATGTATGTGTGTGTATGTTGTAGTAGCAGCTTTGTTTTTTTTTTTAATATACTTCTATATCTATCTTGTAAAAAAAAAGTCACAATTTTTATGTTTACAATGTATTTCTTACACTGCCTGAACTGTTTTTGGAGTTGGCTCTTTTTGCCCTGTCTGTTTTACAAGGCTCTAAATCTGATAGTGTCACAGTGCATGTGATGTCACCCTGCTGGTCATTGTCATTGTCACTATAACTATAGTGACAATGAAATTAGTTCATTCATCCTTTAATTTAGCAGTATGAATGACCACACCCACACACACACACACACACACGCACACACACGCACACACACACACACAAAAGATATTTCAGCAGACCAGTCAGAATTGAGCATCAAGTCTACCTTTGTGAATTTAGTCTTAGTAAGAGTGTATTTTTAAATCTAGGACTTTATGTGTTAACATAAAGGCCTAGATTTATGTGTTAAGGCCTTTATTTAACACTCCATAGATTGAGGAAATAAAAATAATTTTCAGTTTTAGTAATTTGAGTTACAGCAGTTTATTTAAAACAGGATTTATTTCCAAAGCACCTGATTTTTAACATTCAATGTTTTTTGAATGGTAAATTAGCTGGGGAAGGAACAGCTAGTTTAGTGACTAAATCTAAAGTTGTAGATTTAGTCACTACTGAACACCTGGGCAGCCATGTTGACCTGGCAGGTGATCCATTGTCTTGTATCACATGTACATTGTTCGTGTTATGCATGACAAGGAGTCTTGACTTTTTTTTTTTTTAAGAGACAGACAAACGTAGTCAAGTTTCCCTTTACTGAAACCACTTGTTATTTTAAAGTTGAGATCATTCCAACCAGCTGGGTGACATCGCATGCATTGTGACACTATCAGATTTAGAGCCTTGTAAAGCAGACAGGCTAGGTAGTACCTGCATTAGACAAGAAAGACAAGACGAGGACGTACATCTTACGCTAAACCATGAAACAGAAGCTGGAAATTTTAGCCCTGGTCCTGGGCTTCTTTGGCCTATTTGGGACAATAGCTGTTACAGCTCTGCCTACCTGGAAGGTCTCTGCCTTCATTGGGGCTAATCTTATAGTCATGGAGGAACTGTGGGAAGGCCTGTGGATGGCCTGCTACAGACAGATTAACGTCAAGATGCAGTGCAAGGTCTACGACTCACTATTGATTCTCCCAGCCGAGCTGCAGGCGGCCAGAGGATTCATGTGTGTCTCCATCGCCCTGGTTTTCAGTGCCTTGATTGTCACAGCTTTTGGAATCCAGAGGAGCAACTGTTGTGGTGACAACATGAGGAGCAAAAACATCGTTCTGGCTGCCGGGGGATGTTTGTATCTGATTTCCTTTCTGACCACACTCATTCCTGTCAGCTGGGTGAGTGACTCGATTATCAGGCAGTTCTACAATCCAACTGTGCTGGACGCTCAGAAACGAGAGATTGGACAAGCCATCTTCATTGGCTGGGGAACTTCTGGTGTGTTACTGGTCACTGGAATCATCCTGCTCGTCAGACACAGCAAACGAAGATCCAAAGAAGAAGACGTCTACCATGATGCATACAGTATGGAGGAAAAGAGTGCCATCAAAGAGGACAGTGTATATCTCCCCCAGACAGGATCCGGCTTGCATAAATTTCAAGAATATGTGTAAATAATTGATAATCTTTGCTTTCTGCTGAATGTATTTATTTGCATTTAAAATTTACAACATGTAATCTAAAAAAAGCTTCACAAGCCGATTTGCACGTGCCTGTCAAAATTAAGGGCTTTAGTGACTCATAGGTGTGGCTACGTTACTACAAGCAGTACTGGTATCAAATGTTCTTTACCATTCAACCAATTTTGTACATAAAAAGTATTCATTTATTAAGAGCATTTTTTTTTTACTTTTATTTTTAACAAATGTCCTGCATGTCCTTGACGTTTTTGTGCTCCAATAAAATAATTTTGGTTAACTGCTCTTGATGAATTTGCTTTTCCATCTCAACATGGGTCATTGTACATTAAAACAATGTTTGTGAGTCAGTCAGCAGTCATTTAACCAACTTAGTTGACTGCACTGGATTAGAGCTGTCAGTCTGAAGCATTATATTAATAATGTTTTTAAAATTTGCTATTAATCAAAGCAAACAATTTTCCCCAAAGACAGGTCATTTGTATTTTAAAAATAAATTATTTTAAATAATTTAACCATTAAATAGTAAGTAAATGCATAAACTTACTATTTATGCATTTACAAATAAAAAGCCAGAGTATTCAGAGGGAAAATTTTGTCTAAATTAAGAAATAAAACAAAATAGGCCTCAGTTTAATCCTAATTACACCAAAGGATATATTCTATTATCTGATATAGCTTACTAAAATTTGAATTTAACTGTGTACTAAATGGTATTTATAAGTGTTTCTTTTCTAAAAATGTGTAAGTTATATATTAATGTTAAGTAAACAAATACATGTGATTAAAAGAGGATGGAGTAAAGGTGATTGCATTTGAATAACATTGAAGCAGTCAAACATGTGTAATTGTTTCCATACATATGTAGGTAAAAACGCAGCAGACCGAACATGTCTAACCTCAGAGAGCAGTCACCATTTATTATTTACAATATTCTTTTTTTATTCTTTCTTTATATATCCTTTTTTTAAAATGAGGCATTAGATGCAACTTTCCTGGCATATCAGTAGCTGCTCATCAGGTAGGTTATTTTATGGATAAATGATAAATGTTAAAAGATATTTCTCATGCCATCACAAAAAAAAGAGAATCTTTTGAGACAAAATTTAAAGATTATTAGCTGAAACTGAAATTGAGGGTATCCTTAATTACTCATTTGTTAGGAGAAATTGCATTTTAAGATATCTACAGTTACAGCAGTACAAGTCAAATACTTTAGGTATTAATAAATCCCTAAAAAAAAAAAAACCTAATCTATTTATCCAGATTGGATTATTGACGTACAATGTAACTGGTAGACATGGAGTTGTATCACTGATTCACACTTCAAAGCTGAGTGTATAATGAACACACTTATTGTTTGCTCATATTTATCAGGGTCCTCTCTTGGGCTCCAAACTTACTAACCACCACTGCTTCATACAAAGTTGATTAGCCACAACCCGATTAGAGTTTTATAAAATTATGTGACAAGTTGAGTTCGGTTCTTGACAGTGGTTGCACCCATCAGGGCTCCAGTTCCAAAGCAAACATGGCATTGTTTAAACAGCTTCTTTAATGTCAAATAAGCTGAGGTTAAAAAGTTCTGAGAAGTCAAAGTGGTCTAATAAAAAAGAACCATTTCAAGGTCGGTAACAATAAAATTAATCTTTTTCCACCAGAAAATTATGAATTTGAAGCTATCACAATAAATATGTCAGTAACACGTCAATGTGTTAGCAAAGAGTTGAGAAATTCTGGCAAGTGAAACCAATCCTCCTCATGTTTCTGCATCCGACACCTTCTTACCAGCTCACTTTACATAGAAAATGTAGACGCTTTGGGATCTGTGACCAGTTTTAGTCATCCCTATAAAAAACATCCCTATAAGTGCATTTATACAAATAAGTTTGTTTTGTTTGCTTTGAAAATTGATACGTATCCAAAACTAAATATAATCATGATTCATGTATATTTGAACTCTTTCCCAATCCTGTGTAAATTACATATTTTTATGTTCTTTCTCCAGCTAATATTTCAAACAGAAATTGATTATCTTCAACTTATCAAATTATTGCACTTTTCATATAACAAAAAAATAAAGACAAGACAAAAACACTAAACAGTTCACTGAAAGTCAGAGCAGTTTCATTTGCAATTGAACAAGGAGTACTCCTTTGTTGTCACCTGCCTGATGGGTGCAGGGCAGATGAACCGGTCAGGCTGCATTGCATCATTTGCATGTTTTTGTGGGTGTATATGTTGTGTTCATCATTCTTTCCTTCAGACTTGCCTCCGGAGCTGTAAGAGTAAAGCCAGAGAGAGCATCTTTGGCTTTTGGTGCTTCCTGCGATGGCCTCTTACACAGCCTACAGTGGCTATACCAAGCCACCAATGTCCTATGCTGGGTCTTACTATGACCCAAATTTGCAGAAGCCACCCCAGGCCTACACAGATTACCAAAATAACCCAGATTACCAGGACTCTGTTTACGAGGAAAAGAAAAAAGCTGAGAAGAGGAAACGCCGTAACGAAGTCTGCTGTGAGATTGTGGCTCTCGTCATTGGTTTTCTTGGACTGATAGGAGTAGCAGCGGTGACTGGCTTGCCCATGTGGAAAGTAACAGCCTTCATTCAGGAAAACATCATTGTGATGGAAACTCGCTGGGAAGGTTTGTGGATGAACTGCTACAGACAAGCCAACATAAGGATGCAGTGCAAGGTGTACGATTCCCTGCTGTACCTACCACCAGATCTCCAAGCAGCCAGAGGCCTCATGTGCTGCGCTGTGGCTCTCACATGCTTCGCCCTGGTTGTTTCAGCGGTGGGAATGAAATGTACCAAGATGGTGGACCACCGTGCTCGAACAAAACACATTGTCCTTGTGACTGGAGGCTGTCTCTTCCTCATGGCCTGTGTCACTACCCTGATCCCAGTGTCCTGGACTGGCCACGTCATCATTCAGGACTTCTACAACCCACTGCTGATTGATGCCCAACGAAGAGAGCTTGGGGAGGCTCTGTACATCGGCTGGATGACGTCTGGGTTACTTTTCGCAGCTGGAGTGATCCTGCTGTGCCGCCATGCTCCACGCACCAATATAGAAGAGGAGAGGGTCATATACAACCCTGGAAGTATCTATCAACCTGCATACGGATACCAGCCATACTCATACCAACCAGAATACAACTACCAACCTGCATACTCTGCACCCCCACCAAGATCTGTGGGATATGCTCCGAGTCAGTACTAGGTGATTTTTGGACTTGATTTTTAAACCAGAAAAACATGATTCAAATGAAAAGGATGATGGAGTGACAAAGACAGGGGATAACTAGACAAGGCCCATTTATTACTTTAAAAAGTCTATTGCTAAGACTGAAATGTTTTATGAATGTGATTGAGTTTGATCATGAAGACCTTTGCCGAAATGATTCTTTGTTTTACTGCACCTATTGTGTGGGTGTTTTACATCCTTCATAATGTTAAAGCAGCAATGTGATAACGATGTCTATAGAATCTGTACACCATGCTCATTTGAGTTAAAATTATGCACTAGCTTTATTTCATACCTGTAGGTAACTTCTGTTTACTTGTGAGATTGTGTGTATATATATATACTCTTTTTCAAAACCGATACTGAAAAATTATATCAGCTGTTATACAAAATAAAAAAATGGTAATAAAAGTTGTTTGTTTTCATCAGTTTTATTTCTTTAATCTAACAATCATTTCTCCAAAAGCTTTTGTTTGTCTGGGAATCTAGATATTCCTGCCGAAACTCCGGTTGTTTCACTTACGGGTGTGTCATCTTAATCATTGCCAGGAGAAATGTACCCAAACCAGCCCAACAAGCACATCTAAAAAAAGCACAGGCACTGAAAGATTACGTCTCAACAACTTAAAAGGTGCAACTTCCAGATTTTAGCTACAGACTTACATGACAGACAAGAAGAAATTGTCAATACAATTCAGAAAGAACACATTGTGTCAACTTAAAAATACACAATTAAGCAATTATGCAAACATATTAAAATCTATTTAATTATGTCTACAAAAGCCTTTAAGTGTGAAATCTGAGATTTTTGTTGTCATATTACACAATATCATCATGATGTATAGACTTTTACGAAAACAGGTTCATGTATGAATGTAATAAATAAGAATAATAATCTCCCAAATAATAAAAAAAAAAAAAATAATAGGTGTAAAATTAAATTTTACACCTATTAAAATAGGTGTATATAACATTTAGCAAATATAACATTTAGCAAAAAATAGCTAAATATTATATAAAATACAATATTAATTGAAAAACACTTAAAAGTCTAGTAAGACATAGCTTAACATAACAAAAATGTTATAGGCTACACAATCATGGGGGACTGTTGTCTTGACAGATATTCAGACAGTCACCAACATCCCACGGTTTTTAATTTTATATATATATATTTTTAAGATTATTTAAAGAACTAGTGGATTTTATTAGATAGCAAGAGTTTGGGGTAGATTTATAGGTTGTCAAAGTGAGGGCGATTGACCCTTACTCCCATGGGAAACTAAAACAAAGAATGATTGAAATTGGACTTTTTGAATACAATATTTCATGTGATTCTCAGAAATGCCATTATGATTAACTAGGAATGACAGGGCTTGTAGAAGCAGCCCAGATGTATTGATGATTTTAAAGATAAATAATTCTGTGATCACTATAAATGCAATGATAATCATAAGTAAGTATGCAATCTGTTTGAGGTCAAGGGAAGTGAGGAACTGAGAGCAGACATGTGTTGGCCAATGTGGAACAAAGAGCGCAGAGACAGAGGCAAGAGAGAAACCGAGAATGAGTGCTGATCCGTAGAATCACCAGAGAAGCAGACGCAGGCCAAAAGAAAGAACTGAAACAGATGGGCGAGGGGAAAGACAAAGTGCTGGGAAAGTGGCTGGTGAACCACCCTGGATTAAAGCGTCTTGGCAGGAACAAGAGTTCCATCTAAAGCAGGCGTAGTGGCTAATATGGGCAGGTTGAAGATGAAGTTTGCATCTCTCCTTTTTCTGAGATCGGCGAGAGCATGTGCGACAGCAGCAAGAAGAACCCCATAAAGTCTACCACAGAGGAACATCGGAATTTCCTTCCAAGCCTTCATCATGCTCACATTAAGATGGACTAATGGCCCTGCAACACAGCACAAAGTGAATCTATGACCTGCAGTCAGCCAAATGCTGTTTTGCATATGAAGAATCAACCTCAATTTTGAAAGACTCTGACTTGGGCCTCTATTGTTGGCTAAGGCAATAGAGGCCCAAGGCAAATAACCAAGGCAAAAGCAAATACTCTTTTCTTCAGCAAGGACTTCTATCATTATCTAGTAAATAGGGGTCACAGACAATCATCTCTGAGGACTGCTGCTTGCTCTCTGTTGCCTGGTCCTCCTGCCTGAGCTCATTTCTCCAATAGACCGGCAATGGGGTTTGAAGTCCATGATGCATTTCTAGTTTGCTGCTGGGCTTCTCAGCCCGACTAATTCATGGGGAGGAAAGCAGGGTGGGACACTCAGAATTAGGTCATTAGAAACCAGGAGAGTCTTCCTTGACAGGTCAGTTTAAGTAGAGTTTTTCTCAGTCCTGAACAGTTTAATATTCAGCATGCTCAGGAAACTCATATTACCCGTCAGATGGAGAGCTGGTAGTGTGTTGCTCCTTCGTAGTAGGAGGAGTAGAGGGGAGGGGGCATTCATGTGCAGCAATAAGGTTTGGTCAGGATGCAGTGTGGGTAGGATCGGTGCTTTTAAAGGCACCACATATACTGTAAGCTAACTCAAAAGAGTTCAAAACTACGGAGCCCCCCAGGGGACATGGGGAATTTTTTTTCTTTTGCGTTCCCTCGCAAAACTTTTGCGTTCCCTCGCAATACTTTTGCGTTCCCTCGCAAAACTTTTGCGTTCCCTCGCAAAACCTTTTGCGTTCCCTCGCAAAACTTTTGCGTTCCCTCGCAATACTTTTGCGTTCCCTCGCAATAATCTACTGATCAGTTCATGCGGCATAATTGATACTATAAGCCTTTTTTACGGTGGAAGCCGTACTTTCTGCTTTAATACAAGCTTATAAGGTTTTTCCACGGACTATTGAGTTATTATCGCGGGGTAATAAGTCATCTGATTGTGTCTCTATTGTGTTCGTGTCTGAATGGTTTAAAGGGCTGCTTTCTGTGCCGTTCCATCTGAGCCTTAACAGACATAAACATGCAGTAAATAAATCGATTTTCAATCAGTTTTTTGCACCAAAGCGTTAATAATAATAAACACGTTTTATTATTATAATACACAGCAAACTAATGGTGGTAGACGGCCGCACTGGATTAACTCGGGGAATCTCATCTGTCCGTGTATCAATCAACTCCTAACCTCTTCTTTGTTCTGTCACAATTATCGATTTTTTAAATTTTTATTATGCTCCAAACTTTGCAAGGACTGACCCCCCAGCTCACCCGCTGCCTCACACACAGAGCCAGCAACGTCACCTTCCCATTCATACTTCATGACAGTCACTCCCACATCGACACGCCCACCACCAGGTGTCAAAGCCGCTGCTCCTGTCATATCAATAATTACTTATTTCATTCATATTGCTCTTATAGAGCCTCAGTGAAAACGTGTTTATTATTATTAACGCTTTGCGTTAATTATTACAGTATTAATATTGTTATGATTATTATTATTATTAATAAGTATTAATAATTATTATTATTAATACTTTTGCGAGGGAACGCAAAAGTATTGCGAGGGAACGCAAAAGTTTTGCGAGGGAACGCAAAAGAAAAAAAATTCCCCATGTCCCCTGGGGGGCTCCGTACAAAACTGCTCTGTTTCTCCAGAAATAAGGTCAGAAGCATTTTACTTGGCTAAATGAGAGAAAAAGAAAACAAGGGCCAAAGCATTTTACCTGAACCACTTGTCAGCAGTTCAAACTAAAGTTATTTTTTTGTTTTGATGATAGTTTTTTTTTTATTATTCATTTTGGAAGTCAAACTTACTGATAAAACCTGCTGAAATCAGCAGATAAAATGCTATTATAAAAAAATTATTGACTTGCATAAAAGTCTTAGTTTTTTTCCCTCAATACTTTCTTGTAAAAGAGATAACCTAGAATGTAAATGGATACCTCTAAATAATCAAAGTAGCAGCGTACTTGTGTTGGTGTACAGAGGTTCAAAACACACAAAGGACTCTGTCTCCTAGCTACAGGTACAAATTCCCACCCCTTCCCATTATAACACCCAGTGGGAAGAGGTTGTACAAGGGAACAACCACCTGCTCCTCCTCCATCTGACTGAACTGCCTCTCAACAGGAAAAAAAATACTGCTCTGAGCTGTATCCAAACAGTGTCCAACTGCCATTGTGCCTCTAAACTTGGATCAGTGACTAGAGACAGGATGGCCAACTCAACATTGGAAATAGTGGGACTTTTATTGTCCCTGATTGGTCTGATTGGAGCAGCTGCAAGCACCGGAATGCCAATGTGGCGGGTCACAGCCTTCATTGGAGAGAATATCATCGTGTTTGAGACTCGCTACGAGGGTTTGTGGATGAACTGCTATCGCCAAGCTAACATACGGATGCAGTGTAAAGTCTACGACTCTCTGCTGGCTCTTCCCCAAGACCTGCAGGCTGCAAGAGGGTTAATGTGTTGCTCTCTGGCTCTGGGTGCCATTGGTCTGCTGATCAGTTTGGTCGGGATGCAGTGCACAGCGTGCATCAGGAACAACGATCGAGCCAAGAGATTGGTCCTCATCATTGCAGGAACCATGATTTTAATGGCTTGCATTTGTGACCTTATTCCTGTGTCCTGGACAGGCCACGTCATCATTCAGGACTTCTACAACCCGTTGCTGATTGATGCCCAGCGCAGGGAGCTCGGAGAAGCTCTCTATATTGGTTGGGTGGCAGGTGCTTTCTTGTTTGCTGGAGGGTGCATTTTCATCTGCTGCAATATACAGTCTGAAGACGAAAAACCAGAGAAGTACACGTACTTAAAAACCTCAGGGTACAGGCCCTACACCCCACAGCCACCACTCCAGCCTCTGCCTCAGCAGCTGGTGTTTATCCCTCGATCCGAACCTCACTCAATGCTGTCAAGACATCCGTCAACCGTCTACAGTTCCGAATCTAGATACCCCTCTGTCCACAGTGGAGTTGCTTATCTGTGAACCCTTAAAATATCTATATTTTTTTTCCTGGCATGGTGGTACAAGGTAAAAACACTTAATTTAAATTCTTAATTAGAGGTGAAATCTCAATACATTTTATGTACTCATTTAACTGTACTTATATTTTTTTGTAAAAAAAAAACAACAAAAAAACAGTTTAGAATAGGTTAGAAGCTTGCAAGAGATAACCACTCATGTTTATGTAAAATTTATTGTTTGTCCAAGTGAAAAGTTATACTTGTATTGTCAAAATGGAACAAAATATTGAAAATCTGTATGTTGTGTATATCTATTATGCAATCTTCAACCATTTGGTAATGTAACAGAAGTGTATGTGTGTTCATTGGTGAAATGTATTTTATTGCTGGCATATGATCCATGCAGTTTAAGTGACAAAAACACATTTTAAATTGTGTTTTACGAGCCAAAACTTCACCAGAATTACAAACCTCAATAAGGCCTTTGTTTTCCCCAAACTTCTGGTACCAGTTTCACCCAGTGTTATTTACACATTCAAACAATGGCAGGTGTGCCATAATGACTTATAAAGTACAAGTTAAAACAGTGACTGATTATGTTACACTGAATCTAATAGCTATATAAAAAATCAATTCAAGTCTATTTAATCTGAATATTGACTAAAGATGGGCATTCTGTAATGCTTTCCTGGGAGCTACTGAATAGGAAGCACAAGCATGAGATTCTCAGATAACACTTCTCACTAAGGGCGTGGACGCAAGGGGAACTCAACCAAGCCAAGTAAACAGAGAAAGGGATCATGTGACCAGAATATGCAAGTCACTTTGAATTTAGACCAACACATCCCTGTTATTTTGTTTGTTGAGCTTCAAGTTTAGAATTTTTTCTGCAAAGTGTATAAATGATCAAGTTAAGCTAAAAGGTCACGGCATTTCAATTTCTAGAAGCACAACTTCTTTCTGAAACCTTAAATACAATGAAATGTTGATACATGCATATGTGTTCTTCCATTTCAAACAAATACAATTTCAAATGTAATAGTATATCACTGGTCTTAATATGTCAGAAAATACATGTTTTTTCATATAACGTGAACTTCTTATTTCTTCACCTCAAAGCTCGACTCTGCTCTCCGGTGGACAAAGCAGAAAGCTTTCACAGTTGTTCATTTTACAGTATACTGATTTTTGTTTGTTTTATATGACATTGATCACATTTAAATAAAAATCTGACATTGTTAACTGTTGGAGTTGTGTATTATTTTTACTCAGAAGTTATGTTTGAGAAAAATGATCAGTGTCCTGCCCACATGAACTGCTTACCTGTAAACACAAAATAAGAACACATCCTCTTTACCTGCATCTCTCCAAGCCAATCAGGTGATGGTAAAGCATCTTTCCCATAACAAACAGCCTCTTTCAGCAAACGGTTAGGACAAAGCCTCGATGCCTGGACATACCTTCACCTTAAACTAATTTTTTTCTTCAAAGATCCTGATAAAGATCGACAATACCCATTTTTCTCTTTTTCTGCCTACAAGATCATAAAACGTTTTGGACTTACACAGAGGAGTTTTGAATAAAAAAAACAATGATTCGAGGCATCTCTGAGATCGCAGCGATGTGTGTTGGAGCGATTGGGCTGATTGGCGCCTCTGCTACGACTGGCTTGCCTATGTGGAAGGTCACCGCTTTCATTGGAGCAAACATCATTGTGATGGAGACGCGCTGGGAGGGCTTGTGGATGAACTGCTACCGACAGGCAAACATCAGGATGCAGTGTAAGGTGTACGACTCCTTGTTGTATCTGCCCCCTGACCTACAAGCTGCCAGAGGTCTGATGTGCTGTTCTGTGGCCTTGTCAGGGGTAGGGCTCTTGGTAGCTCTAGGAGGGATGAAATGCATTTCCTGCTTTCAAGGTAGCAAATGGGCTAAAACAATTATTCTAATGGTTGCTGGAGCAATGCAGTTCATGGCCTGTCTTTGTGTTTTTATACCCGTGTCTTGGACTGGTCATGTCATTATAAGTGATTTTTACAATCCACTGTTGATTGATGCCGAGAGGAGGGAGCTGGGAGAAGCTCTTTACATTGGCTGGGTGACGGGAGCCTTACTTTTTGCCTCAGCTTTACTGTTTATCTGTAGACGGATACCCTCAGAAAAAGGGTCATTTGACGTATATCCCCCACTTAAACTGCTGAATTACAGGACAGAGGCGAACAGTCCTGCAATGACAAGATATCACCCCGTCTCCAGCATTCCAAGCGTCCAGTCAAATGGACATCAAAGTTCTCTTGAGACCAACAGCTTGGTTGGGCAACAAAACTTATTTCCTCCACAAAATGTCCCTCAAGTAATAACAAGCAATGGAGCCCTGATGAACCCAACTATTGTCTACACTCCTGGTCCTCCTGAAAATGCATCAATCCTCTATCAAAGAAGCATGGCTCATCAATCTTCAGTGCGGAGCTCTCACCACCCTGGAAACATATACACTCCAGGAAACCAAACCCCCACTCTGTATACAACTTACACCGGCAATACACCTTCATCTTTCCAGTCAAGCTTTCATCCTGTTGCACAAACTCCAGTTTTCATAGCCTATAAGGAATCCATGGTTCACCCAGAGTCTCGCAGCCTCAGCCACAATGGTGTGTACATATAAAGTAAAGTTTATATGTAAACTTATGTAAACTTGTATGTAAAAGTAAAGTTCATGAAAAAGAAATTTTCCTGAGCTATAAACCACTTAAGATCACATCACTCTGATATGGGTTTATTTCTTCAATGTATCAAATCTGCTCTTGGGAACATAAGTATTGTATTGTGCTTTTTTTGCTTTTTCACATTTTTGTTTTGGTTTATTTTATGTAGTGAATTTGTAGTAAGAGTAAAATGAATTTATACTTATTACTGTAATTCTTTTTGCCATAACTTTACGAATACAGCCTGATCAATACTTATTTTTGGAAATTATTTCACATTTTTATGAGATTTAGGATCAATGTAAAAATAATCATTTTGTGATTTTATATATATATATATATATATATATATATATATAATTTTGTACTGTTTATTAAAAGGATATCCCGATATATAAATGCTTCACTTCTTTTTTACAGATTGGCCGGAGGCCCAAAATATAAATACAAATCTAATGGTGACAAGTAAATATTGAAACACACAAATAATTATGTAAAACAAATGAAAAACATACATTATGTTAGTATTTTGTGTCTACAATATCACAAAATATTGGTGGTGTCTTTCATTTTGAATGTCAGAAAATGCCAGAAACTCCAATCCTATTTGACATACTATGAACCTCCTATTTCATCAACTCAAAGCTCTTCTCTGCTCCCCAGTGGACAAAACAGGAAAGTGAGTCATGTTTAAGGAAGTCTGTGTGCTGTGTACTAATCTTTCTTTGTTTTGTATCACACATAATTACAGAAAAAAACAGACCTTCTTAAGTCATTCCTATGGCTGTCTTTTTTTTTTACTTTGGTATTATTATTATTATTATTATTATTTATTTATTTATTTCTACTGCTGAAGAAACTAACATTCAAGTGCTATTTCCTCATGAACTGCAAAACTGTAAACACAACATAAGCACATATCGTCTTTGCCGGCATTGTCAGAACACCATTGGAAGTTGGTTTAATTGCTGTAATGCCATCAAATAGTTTTCCACTGATTTAAATTCTTTTCCCACTTGATTTTTTTTTAAATGATTTTTTTTTTCTTTCAAAATTGATACTAAATTGAACGACATATAAATGCATGCCACATTTTGGGCAGGGTCAGCTAAAATCCATCATAATTTCCACCATAGTAGACAGTGCCAAGTCACACTAAGGGGAACAGCTAAGTGTGGGGAGGAGTAGGGGATACACCTACCTAAATACAAATAATTATTGTTTATTACATTTAAAGTGAACTGCACAAGTTTAGAGGAGAAGATTTTCAACTTTTGTTACTGTTTCAATAGCAGGTGGAAATTGAATGGCACTCCATTGAACTGAAGAGGTCAATTCCCAATGTTCAAACTGTAATTTTCCTCCAATTAACTAGAGCAAACAGTCATACCTGAGGCTAATGTTTTGTCAACAGTAACATTTGTTCAAAAAGCATTACAAATTAATGTAAAATTAAAACTTATGGCTTACAGAGTGCTTTCTATAAAATATATAAATGCAAACAGAGCTCCTGAGGTTATGGATGGTTTTTGCTGGTGTTTCATAAACACAGAACATAAATTTTGTATTTACCCAAAAATCCCTGAACCAATCAGGGGGTTGCACAGCATCTACCCATAACAAGCAGGCTGTTACACCAAACAAGCTTGTGGAAAAGATTCACATTGCACTAGACATGTCTTCATCTCAACAAGGCACGTTCTTTAGCTCTCAAATGTTGTGCTAAGTAGTACGAAAATATTAGCTGTAAATGTGAGCACGGGACTCTTGGATACTAAACAATGACTCAAGGTTTTTCTGAGATCGCTGCAATCTGCATTGGCCTCATTGGACTGATTGGTGCGTCTGCTACGACTGGCTTGCCAATGTGGAAGGTCACAGTTACCAGTGGAGAAAACAAAACTGAGATGGCGAGACGCTGGGAGGGATTGTGGATGAACTGCTACAATCAGGCAAACATCAGGATGCAGTGTAAGGTGTATGACTCCTTGTTGCATTTGTCCCCTGATCTGCAAGCTGGAAGAGGCCTGATGTGCTCCTCAGTAACCTTGTCAGGGTTAGGGCTATTGTTCGCCCTAGCAGGAATGAAATGCATTCCTTGGTTTCAGGATATCAAATGGGTTAAATCTATGATCCTAATGGTTGCTGGAGGAACACAGTTCATGGCCTGCATCTGTATTCTTATACCCATATCATGGACTGGTCAAGTCATCTTAAGGGATTTGTATGATCCACCACTGACTGATACCCAAAAAAGAGAAATGGGAGGAGCCCTCTACATCGGTTGGGTTGCTGGAACTTTCCTCTTTGCCTCAGCCTTGCTTTTTACCTGCCGATGTTTCCCAACAGACAACAAACCAACTATGACAAGCTATCACCCCGTCTCAACCCTCAAGTCAACTAGGAATTCTCACAACAGCAAAACTTTAGATCTACAACATCCTGTACCACTCCACAATGTTGCTCGAGAAATGACAAACAGTGAAGCGCTGGTGATCCAGCCGACATCCTCTATCCAGGCTGGAAGCATTCATATTCCCGGGAACTCACTGTATGTTACTGCAAACATCAAACCATTCAATGGGTTGTGTGACCCAGTTGCATATAACTGCTATTATTAAGTGAAGCCAGTATGTTTCCGTTTTATGAATTTTGACAGGGAAAAATATGCACGTGATCTGAACATAGGTCAAGATGATTTAATGTGGGGTGATTTATCCATTTATCCAGTTATAGATAACATATGATTTTATGGCATCCCTGTGCTTTTAGCAGTTGTATTTATGATCTGATAGCCTTACAAAACTATTCTGTTGTTTATTTACAGTTTCTGAATCTTTATGAAACACTGCTGTATAGATTTCAGTTTCCTTCGTAAGCAAACATGATCTATGATGTAATTTAATGTGTTTAGAACTAATAAGTGCATACGCAAACTGTGAATTTATGGTTATAATATGAACAGACATTTGACCCAATCAAAGTTTATTGGAAAAAACAAATAATCTTTCAGGAGCATCATGCCTCAGACTCTGAATATAAAATAGACACCAGATATTTGCATCCATTGTATAAAAACATCATCACGGTTTTAATTAATTACGTTAAACTTTTTCTGTTTTATGCCAGGGTCACCAAAATAAATCAATGCCAGAATAAAGAAACAATACTTTAGATTTAGACAATTTCTTTTGTCTTTCTTTAGATTCAGAAGATTATGCACAATTCATTAGTAGTTGCTGGAATTGTCTTTAGTAATTGCTGGAATTGCAGTATCCTTCAAAAAGTTTCTCACAATAGTTTGCCTGAACTGATGTAACTCAGTCATCACACTTCTCTGGGTTGTGTGGTATTTTATTAAATACCAAATTTAGACGGCAGGTTATTCAGAGATAATATATTGTCCATAGTTATGAGTGTATTAATGGTTGTTTGTCTCATGTGCTTTTGTCTCTGGCAACTTGTTTAAGGTGCATCCTACCTGTTGACAACTAGAGATCAGTACCACCCTTCCTAATCAGTGATAGAACATGGATGGATGTTTATTAAAAGAAATTGAGTTAAGATTGATAGTAAATAGGTATATTTTGCATAATAAAGCAGATTAACTTGGTATATTTTGTTTTTTCTTGTTACCCTGAAGTGGGACAGTCTACAAAAGATGAGTTAGTCCAAGTCGAAGGTTCTTGGATTAACTTATCTTTTTCTCTATACTATGTGTGTATATATACACACATAGTATATGCTGCATTTTAAAATTATACGGTCTATACTATACTATAAAATCATACTGTCAAAAGTAACTTACTATAACTCTTCTAATAGAAATAAAAAACTATGTAAAAATACAATAATTATGCATCTAGAACCACCCCTGTACTTCCACACTTAAACCACTAGATGACAACAAAAGAAAGCGATGTGATCCTGGACACATGATTGTATATCTCTAAATGTTATGAAGCGGGTGTTAGAGGAATACTTCTCTCCATCCACTGTGTTCCATGATTATTTTTTGATAGAAACTACACATAAGAGGAATAATTTAGAAATACCAAACAAGTTTATGCGTTACACAAAGTATGTGATGAAATTGTGTTTTTTTTTTCTAAATTTGGATTTTTGCCTAAGTCAGAAAGTTATGATTTCATCTAAAATTTATTTAATTACCTACAGGTCAAATTAAATATATATACCTCATGTATTTATGTTTTCATCTAATTATATATGAGGCACAAGCATTTTAGCCCTAATGCTTCAAGGGCTAAAATATCTATCAGGACCGGTGGGCCTGACAAACTTCTTTCTCAAACCACTGTTTTAAGGAAGAAAGCAGATTGAAATAAAGTAACACTAACATATTGCATTTAACTTAAATATGGTGTCATATAAGCAGTCTGAGATAGTTAATCTTATCGGGAGCATCTCCATGCAGTTTGTGGATTAAATTTGCATTTCCATCAGGACTAGAGCAAAGATTTAATCATTCCTCGGTGTACCAAAGCAAAGATGTTGTTGAGGTCGAATGTTGCCAGATTTGAAGTTAATCTTCAGAACGTATCCATGTTTGGAGATCAACGGCTTGGCTGTGCCCTCAATCGAGCGACTGTGTGGGGTGGAGGTGGTGGTAGTGGTGGGGGTATTCGGCAGTGTCAAATCAGCCAAAGGCACATGCAGTTAGAGGAGAAACAAGACAGGCTTGATTTCAGAATAAAAGCATTAATATAAACGCTAAGATGAGCCAGGGTGAATGCAGAGATATTTCTAATAATTAGAGTCTTATTATTTAAAAAGTAGAGGTAGAAAAAAGTTCTAAAAAACAACCTTGAGCTGAAAATCAAAATAAATTCCAAATCTGTATATCCGAAAATAAACATCCAAATTTACCTCTTCAACTATAAATAGACTTTACAAAAAACAGAATAATGACCACAATAGACATAAGAATAAAGTTAGAGAGCATTCATATTTGGATGCATTCCAAAATTACATGATATAGACCAGCATTTAAGAAATGCAGACTTTGACTTTTCTTCTTTGAGAAATAAATGAAAATAATTAATAGAAGTTGTCTGAAATATTATCTCAAAGCATAGTTAGGATTTGACTCCTTTTGCATAGTAATATTTTATTCTCTAACTTTTATTTTGAAAATTTCTGACAGAAAGAGTTTTCTATTCTTTCATAATTGACAGAAGGAGCACAGTGCACGGTCCTCCTCCTCCTCCGTCGCAGCTTACAACTCAAGTGTTCACCGGGAAAACATAATAAGAAATTCGCTTTGAGAATGAATCTGGAAAGTAAAAGAATGGAGGCATATAACAGATCCTAGAATGGGATTTTTTTTTTTGATTAGTGGCAACTGCAGCTAAAAACTGTGACACATATGTTTTATCATTGGGTTTGTTTTGTTTTTCACAATGTGCGAGGGATGGATATGGGATGGATTCCAGTTTATTTTCGCCATGGATACAAGGACTGGCAAGTTATCAGCATGAATTACTGAGGACAAAAAAACAACTTGATCTCAATGTTAAATTCAAATTTGGAGGACTGACCATGGTGAAAAGAACGGGACTGTTATTTTCACTGGTGTATTTTATGGGGGAGCTTTGGCTCACTTCGCAGCAAGTCCTGAGAATTGGTAAGTTAAAAAGAGTCATTTTTAAAAGTAATCTCCGCCTTGCACTCATTAGCTCTTTTAGTGTGTGACTTTTCATTGTTTTTCAATGAGCCTGGGGGTTGTTCAATAATTTAAAATGTAATAAAGGACATTTTGTGGCATTAATATATTGCATGTTTTATATATGAGGAGAAATGAACAAAAATCAATCATAACACCTACATAAAGACAGATTCTAGCTACAGTCAAAAAATTTCTGCTGTCAATAAAATGTGATACTTTAACGCTCAGAAACACTAGAGAATATCTGTCAGTTAAATATGAATGTTTATGTAGAACACAATGACATTGTAGCATAACTAGCAGTTTTTTTTTGGTATGGATACAGCTGTTGGCTCTTCAATGACATTAATTTTCTTATTCAAAATCATGCTAATCCCCTTTGGTTTGCCAATGCCCTTCTCTCGCTCCTATGCTATCATGTTGACATTACAGCCTGCAGTGAAATGGATGAATTAGTTAATCATCAGTTGAAACTTACAGCATGTTCTAGAAAAAACAACAACAAAAAAATATATTTTGTAGTATAGCAGTGTGAAATACACAAAACAGAAAAATGAGCAGCCTTTATATTGAAAACCAGAGCCGGCTCAAGGTTGTAAGCATAACTTAATTTGGGGCCCATCGTCCACCACAGCATCACTTACGCACCATTACATTGTCCATGATTGTGCTTCTTTTTTCTATTACATTCACATTCAAACAGATAAAAATGTAATTACTCAGTTAAGGTGTGAATGAAATGTTTTTCCAGCTCAGAAAAAAAAAGGAAAAATTATTAATTCAGCTTAAAAGTAGGACTTTGTTGACACAATTCTCAAATTATGAAGGATTTCACATGCAAGTAAACTAATGGTGCTTACATATGGCAATAATTGTCACATGTAAGACATAATATATATTTGGCAATATGTCTTATTTTTGGGGGAAGGGGCTCCAAAGCAACCAAGGGACCCTCAGTTGTCAGAGTTTACTTGTACCTCGGGCCAGCCCTCCTTCAAGCTCATTTAGCCTCAAGTGAATCCCATTGCTCCCGTTTCATTATTCCCCTTTGATTTCTGATGCAAGTCTGCAACAATGAGCTGGTGTTTGCAAGCAAATTAAAGATCGCTACTTCTTTTCTTCCCTGCCATTAGTTTTGTGTTCCTCCGATGGGTTAGAAGATTGCATCATAAATATAGCTTTTTAAAATTTAGACCTCAGGACTCCCTGCTCTCCACTTTTATAGCCACGGGCACTGTGTTTTTCTCAATTTCTTTAACTTCTTAAGTCTTTAATATTGTATAATTGTGGAGTTGCATAACTACCACGGCTGTCAGGCCTTCGCTATCACCCTCTTTTTCCAGCTGAGCTCAGTATTGTTAATCTCTCTCAATCGTCTATCATTCTCCAAGGTCACCTAATCTTTGTCATTCTCTGCATGACCCCCACACTTCTTAATCTCCCCCATATGGTGTGTGGCTTGACTCAATTAACGTTTTCCTAACTTGGCAAGTGTTGAGAATATGACCGGCTTTCACTCTCTTTTCACTGGGGTTGGTAATAATGGTAAATCTTTTCCCCCAAGCCCTTAAACAACTAACACTAATCTTCTTTATGCAGAAAAGTCTCTTCCCCAAATATGGTACTTAGGCAGCACATAAATCTCATCGCTGGGGAGAAGCAGCAGCTTCGGGTTTCCACTATATTTCCCGATTTAAGATTTATTTTTCTGAAGTCTGTGTGTTTTATGTAGATGATACAAGATTTGCTTATTTATGGTGATCATATTTTTGCTCGTGGGCTTGTGAGCAACTATCTTGTACACAGAGAAACCTCAGTGCTCCACATCAAACGAGCAAACTAGACTGTTTAGGACCCTCCTCCTTCATTCACAGTCTGGCATGAACCCATGCTGGAGTGGTGGCGTTGAAGGGCTGGGAGGGGAAGGGGGAAAGAGCTCTCACTGGGTAGCAGCCCAGAATGGTGAGGAGAAGAAAAAGACAACACTATGTCATTGTGATTCTGCGCTTAAAAAGACTCCTCTTCAAGAGATATTTCTGAGTCACAAAATCAAGTTCTTCAGAGTAACCTATAAATTTACGACCAGAGGGATAAAAGTCATTGGCATTATAGTTATTTTCTAATAAAAGAAAGGAAAATAGGTCTATAACAAGCACTGCCTAAAGGTTATCAGAATCTGCCAGAAACCAGAGCAGAATCTGTTATCTTAGTGACCTGCTAGCATTCATTATTCGGTCCATTAGAAAACAAATGGAAGGGCAATGATCCTAAATGTTATCTATGAAATTATTGATGGCAGCAATAATAGATTTTTCCAGAGCTCATTAATCCTAATACTGTGTGTAACAATGTTTAACCTATACTTTGTTTTTTGACCATTATTTTTTTAATTCTTTAGTTTCTAAACAGATAAACAAAGGTAGCAAAATACAGCGATGAACAAGTATTGTAATTTATATTGTTATTGTGAAAAACAATGACAGGAATTTGTTGCTTAGTAAAACTATGATGGTGCCTCTTACAAAAAGAACTGACAGTGTGGTAAGGATTATTCTTCATACCATTTGAACTATTGTAAAGCTATTAGTTGATTCAGATCATCAATTTGTGCTGCATATGATTGAATTTAATATTATGTACTGTTAGCAGTAGACCAGCATAACTTAATGCAACACATTTCGTGAAGTATGCTTTTAGATAATGAATAATTCATTTTGTTTATTTGTTTTTGGGAGGCTCTGACTTCACACAGACATTTATTTCCAAAAGACTGCAACATTAAAAAAAAAAGAAAAACTTCAACTATCAAATATAGTGATAAAATTTCAAGTCCTTCTTACCCATTACTTCCCGAAAGATGCAAGTAGGCACAATTTAAAAGTCAGATAATAAACCAAAAATAGGTCAGAGATGTTCATCATCCCTGATGCTGTGACCTTCTTATCCCTTTGTTTGTTTTTCTTGGTAACTTGCGGAGAAAGGGAGCAGATTGCCCCATGTGTCAACACTAAACAGACAGGGTGAAATATTTACTCCTTGTGTTATTTTTCTCAGTACACATAATGAATTTCAATCTATTGTGACTTTTTTTTATTAAACTAAATAATGATAAAAAAAAATGTGACATAAAAATTGAAGGTATCATGAAGGTCTTTTTATGTTGCAGCTTTTAGGACAAAATGCTATGCATCAATCAAATGGTCATAAATTGGAATCTGACGACTTTTCCTTCATCAGCTCTGATGAGTGAAAAGGACAAATTCTGAAAAATTTGACTATTTTCATTCGTTAAATACGCGAACAAAAGGAAATAATTTCTGTTCTATAAATACATCAGGAAGCAGCATGTACTTTGATTTACATCAAATCTGCATCAGATAAAATATGAATTTTAATAATAAGCTTTTGTTGAAGTTATTAACAAAAGCTTTGATGAAAAAATTGAATTATTGGCCGACAAAAGCCACAATGTTGCACCAATATAAACAATTCTACTATATTGCATAATAAAAGTCATGCCATGTAGCTAAAACCTTAAATTGGGTCATGAAATTATGTTTCACTGCGTCTTTTTATCCTGCATGCAACCAAATTCCTATCATACATTCAAAGATTTGCATCTACTCCACACAAATCACGTTAAAATTAAAAGCTACACTGCACAAGTTGGAAGGATTAGTTATAGTGTCACTCGTTCTCCATATCTGTCACAATCTTTGAAAAACTAAACACTTATTTGGGCTTGTATTTGCTTATTGTAACTTCTGCAAGCTTGTTTGAGTCTGTTGGTAGTGTGAAGGATTTCTACTAAACATGAATAATTTCTACTGTCATTTGTACTGACGTATTTTAAAGCTAACCGATTCCCAGATATGGAAAACAATTTCAGAATCACTTTTGCACATTATAAATATTCTCTCCAGAAGTCAGGGGCAATCATGAAAAGCCACTGCGGACAACGTTTACCCATTCTCATTGGAGTGCATTTGTCAGAGCCTAAAGCATAGACAAACATAATTATTATTGGTTGATACAAGCAGAATAATTTGCATAGTCTAATAATTGAAAGCTCCGAGTTTTCACCACCATGCATGTATAAGCTCATTTGAAAATCATTTTTCACAATACAAGAGGAACTCTTGTGTTGCCATCTAATGTTCATGATGTGTGTCATCCTAGATATTAGGTTTTCTGCAGAGTGAGAACATTTTCTCCATATGTCCTGATGCGGAACAGGGTTGATTTCTTAGACCAACACTCCTCATGTTGAGGATAAATAACCATGGCTCTTAATCCTCTCTTTTGCACTGTTCAAATCAAGAAACTCATTACACTTAGCAGAAAATCTAAAGTTCTTGATTCAAGTGGAAATGAACGGGAAATAATTTACCTTCTCTCTCTGTGCCTTTCCACTGAGTTTCAGAGAGGAAATGAAAAACAGTAAAACAAATCAGATACATTTGTCCTTTGTTGACAACAACAGTAGATGAAAATGTTCAGGCATTTATAATTATTATTGTATCATCCGTGTTTGGCAATCAATGTTTTATTAATAAGACATTTTTGGCTAAAATGTAAGGGAAATTCTTTAAATGAGGATTGCAATAAAAAAAATGTGAATGAACATATTTGAATACCAGCATTTATTTTCACTCCTTGCTAATAATGGATGCTTTTTAAAGTGTTCAAATACGATGAAAAATCCCGCTGTGGGACTGCCACTTGGATTGTTTTGTTTCTGGAGCGATATTAAAGCTGCAGCCTTGGCACACCCGGCTAACAAAATGGACCAGATGGTCAAGAACAGGCCTATTTCCCATTTTGTCAGAGCATATAAAAAACCATCTCAGGTGGAGCATGTGCCCACATTTCACTTAGGATGGTAGGCATCGCATGCATGTCTGAGAATTGTATATTCCAGTGGACAGAGAATTAAGGACTTCAACAGATCCCAGCAGCTGCTCTCTGAGGCTTGGTAACCATAATTAGGATTGGCACTTTCAAGCATGCTTTTAGTGACCAGGGAGTCCGGACAAGGCTCTCTCAGTTTGGGGTTCCAGGCTATGCTACACCGAAGAAAAAGGTCATTCACAATCAGGGTCTCAAGGGGAGCTTTTTTAAAGGAGTCTCTCCTTCCAAAATCAATTACAATTTCACAGGCAATTCTTCAAAGAGCGTTCAGTGCAATGACCTATTACGTCTGTGTCCTCTGTGTTAAAGTCAGGCTAGTTTCAACATCAGAACTGAATCTGTATTAATAATCTAGGTTATTCTGAAAAATAATTACAAGCTGACAATTCTGAACTTTTCTAACTTTAAATTGCCATATTTTAGTCCCTGTTTTATTAATATAAATGTGTCACTTTGTGGGGAATTAATATAATAGTTTTAGGTGAGAGTCTTATGTCTTTAAGATTAAAATTATGAAAATCAAACATTCAGATTCTCAAAAAAATTGGAAAATGGTATGCCGCCAATATTCGTAGGGTTTAGGAACCACAGCCAGTTACAAACAGTTGAAATCTTCTGAAAACGTTTAATCAGCACAGGGGAAACAGTCTCCCACAGAGGCTAATATCAGTCTTCCATATCGCCACTCATGGGGGAACTGCCAAGGAAAATAAATAGCGCTCCAAGATTGGTTGCTTGACAAAACGTCAGCCAATAGCAAGTCAACTAGCATTGTCCCTAGCTATGCTAGCTTCCCAAGTTGTATTTTCTTTTGCATATTTCTGATATGCTCTGTGAAAAATTCCACAAATAATTTGGAGTTACATTCCACAGAAAAACCCACATCTTCAGAATCTACCTAAATTCTTTTTTAGGCTTGGCTTCACAACACTCACAAAACTGTGCTTATGCTAGTTAATTAAGTACCTTTATGTTACCACAACTTTTCCTTCCGCTTAATTTTCCATTTTTATATTGTCTTTTGGAAAACTGTCAAATGAGGAGTATTTCCCATGATTGTGTAAGCCATGACATAATATTTAAAAACCTTTTAACATTTGTAAAAAAAAATTATTATTTTTTTATGAGTCTTATGTAATATTTTGACTTTCTGGGAAACAAATCGTTTTTTATTAGCTGTAAGTCATCAAAATCAACTGAAATAAGCAAATAAACTATAATACTATTCATGTGATGAGTCTATATTGAATTACTGAAATAAATCTACTTTTCAGTGCAATTCTAGAGATGTATATCGAGTGTCTTTTCATAAACCTCACCTCAAAAGGTGAGGTTTAATTTTCACTAATTCACTAGCAAAAGTGGTGACAATCCAACATTTCCCTGGCCTTAATCTCAATGTTCTTCATGAGCTTTTTTATCTACATATTTTATGTAGAACTCATGCCTGGCTGGAGTTACGTATGTGTATACTGCCAGCTGTGCCAGGGCAGCCATGTTTCTGGGGCAGCAGGCTGGATTAAGATTTGGATAGTTTTCAGAATGAATTTTTTTTTTCCCCCCAAACACTGGAACAACCCCCCTCCTCCTTGAGGCAGAGGAGCGCGCAGTCACAGTAGATGAAAGATAACGCTGCAGAAAATAAAGAAGACAATATGGATGTCAATTAAGTTAAGAAATAATATTTAGTGTTTATGAATTGCGATGATGTAATTGGATTTAGAATGTTTTGATTGGGGGAAAAGTGCAATCTTTCAGTGGTTTTTACACAGAAAGATCTCGGAGTAGAGTGTTACTGTCTCTTTAAAGTGTTCATTATGGCTAGAGATCCACTGATCTGTTTCTTTACTGATTTGCCATCTCTGGTTTTGTAAACCTGATGTTATGAAATACAATTTTTTAAGGAAATTCAATCCAATCCAGCCTTTTTTTTTAGAAGCATTCCATTAATATATGAAACAGCAGTGTCTTTGTATATATTATAGGGGAATAAGCATCCTTAAAATGAGACTGAGATTCCTACAATGCTGCCAACATGTCTAAATTCAGTATGTACCATAACAGGAAGAAATGTTATACTTAAATGGACGAAAAAGAGTAACACTGCTGTTATATGTATAGCTTATATGTTATATGTATGCATATGCCAAGATTCCAAACTTTACAATCTCCAACGTTGTCATAGTGCTGGAGATGTTAACCTCCAACATTGTTTTCACTCTTCCACTGGACTGCAAGAAAATATATCTTTTGGTACATCGACCTTATCCAACCCTCTGATACTTTTTTGAAAGCTATTGTGTCAGTTTGTGAAAATCAGGTTATGTAAATAAGCTCACGTCAGGGAGGGTCAAGCTCTGAGCCGAATGAAACTAAATCCAGTCATCTCATGTAGGACTCTTAGCAGGTATTACATGGCAGAAATAAACATGACACTGAACCAATGCAATTGTGAGAATTCAGTTCAAACTGAGGGAAAAAACAGAGACACAATGGTACGAAATGTAAACACTGTGTTGGTAACAATGGTGAGACTATATACTGTACCTGATAAGGTTTTCGTAAGGTTCTCAACCTATATTTTCTCTCTTACAGGGGGCATCTTTGAGACCCTTGAAAATGAACCAATTAGCGTTGAAGAACTGGCCTTTAAATTTGCTGTAACCAACATAAACAGGAACCGGACCTTAATGCCAAACACCACGCTGACCTACGACATCCAGAGAATAAATCTATTTGACAGTTTTGAAGCCTCCAGAAGAGGTAAGGATCGTTCGCTCCCTAATCTTTTTATAGTTGAGGCAGAGCTATGAATTTGACCCTTTGTTTGGCTATTTGTTTGTTCCATGTGTTCCTCCAGCATGTGACCAGTTGGCTCTGGGAGTTGGGGCTGTGTTTGGTCCATCTCACAGCTCATCGGTCAGTGCGGTTCAGTCTATCTGTAACGCACTGGAAGTCCCTCACATCCAGACCCGATGGAAACACCCCTCAGTGGACAACAAGGACAGCTTCTACATTAACCTCCACCCTGAATACGCCTCCATCAGCAGAGCTGTGTTAGACATAGTTCAGTTCTACAAGTGGAAAGCAGTCACTGTGGTCTATGAGGATGCGACTGGTGAGTCGAAATGACATATGCACAAAATTAAGAGGTATGAAAATGTTTTTCACACCTCTTGTACCTTTTTCGTATTTTTGTATATTACAACCACAAACTTTGATGCATTTCATTGGGATTTTATGTAATAGACAAAGTAGCAAAGTTGTCAGTTTAAAGGAAAATGGTCAATGGTTTTAATTTTTTTGCCAATCTGAAAGGTGCATTTCTACTCCTCCGCTACACCTAAATAAAGTCAATTTCAACAAATTGTCTTTGGAAACTGCACAGGTGGTAAACCTCTGAGCTAAACTATTAGGACAATCCTGGCAGAGGCTGCAAAAGTCCTGATCTTAAGGCAAATGTATTCAGTTTCCACCAGGATGACAATGCTAAACATGTAACCATATTCACAAAGGAATGGTTCACAATAAAGCATTCAAGTGTTGGTGTGGTCCGGTGAAATCTAGCTGAGAACCAGTGAGCTGATATCAGTCAATATAGGTAATTTTAGTTAACACTTTTTTTTTAAATAATGGAAAAAATGTTTGTGAATTACTTCACAAACATTTATTCCAGTATTTTAAAAAAATTGTTAAATCTTTTTGTTCCTATAGTATTATTTTCTGTACGAAATAAATAAAATAGCAAAATAATAGCAAAATAATAACATGCATGTAAATGCAATGGATGGTTGTCAGATACTAATTAATTTCCTATTTATGTGTTTATGTTTTTTTTATTTACTGATTTGTACTACAAATAGGAGCGGGGAAAAAAGAGAAAAGAATTCCTAAACAGTTACTCTAGGTTTTTCTAATGGTCTTTTCAGGTTACTTCTGAAACAAAACAATATTACAAAAAATAAAACAAAAATCTATACTTTTGGTCGTTACTTAAAATCTGAATTGAACTAACCCACTTTAAACAGTTATTATGTACTCTAAAAATACAGGAAACAGCAAAAATAATTTAACTGAGCCCCACAGCTCTCATGAATAACCTACAGATTTACAACAAGATAGAATAATTGGCTACTGTCAAATGCAACTGGACATGAAAAATAATCAAACTTATCACAGCTTAAAAGAAAACACATCACTCTCCAGCTGTTACACTTGGGCAACATACCCTACTGATATTGAAACACCGGCTTCCATTGTGAGAGACTACACTCCACTGTTGCTATGTACAACATTTGTCACTCACCAGCAGACCACAACAGCACGACTATATGATAATAAAATCTATTGCACATAAATCAAACAGAAATAGAACATATCTTCATAGGGGATAAAAATAGGTACTAGAAATAAAGTTGAAATGTTTAAATTCCACCCAGCGAACAAAACAGCTTTCCTACCTTTAAAATAAACAGCTTCTTTTTCAAATGCGGTTTTCCCAGCTTTTCGTGGAACTGTCGGTGTCCAAATGTGCTTCTGAAAATAATCACAAACACAATTTTCATATATTTTTTTAGCAGTTCGTAAGTAATATTAATTATTTTTCTGCACAACATTTCTGCACTGTTTAGGATGAAACCCACTTTTACAAACGAAACCCACTTTCTCAGTTTTACCAGAAAATAGTAGGCTATTCATTTATTAAATCGAATGCAGAAAAGTGACTTTTGTAGTTTCCCCTCGTGTCCACCAGAGGGAGACGAAGTAACTATACCGAAATTAACATAACATTCTAAATAGGAGGATATAAAACGATATCGAAAGTCGCATAATTTATTTGAATGTTTTCATAAGGTGGAATTTACAGGCATATTTCAGTTGATACGAATAAGTTTTTATCTCAAAATCAACCAAGAACTTACCAACGTGGAAGTCAAACATTCTCGCTTCTTCGACAACTTTCTAATGCTACAAGGATAGCAATTAGCTGTATAACGGTCAACTATGGCAACAAACAGACGTCCTTTATGGCTTTACTTGTACAAAAAACGGATTGTATTGTTATCATTTTAATTTAATTTTACTCATTGTATTGCTAACCTAGCAAAACTAATCAGGATTGGCTTCCTTTACTGTGTGGTTCTAAACGTATTGGTTGAGATTTCCTATCACTGCCCCCTACAGGTCATCTCAAAAACCAATCTGTCAAAGTTACACTTGACAAATTGAGCAAAAAAATGTCACTGTTTCATTATAATTCTCTCACATTCATCTTACAGCAGTCTTTGTACACCCAAGAAATGTAGCCTTTATGGAAAACTAGAAAGTGGTGATGGGCAAATGAAGCCTCATGAAGCAATAAAGCTTTCTAACCCTTGTCACTCAGTTGAATCATACTTCCAGAAACTACTAAATGCAATATTGTCACAAAGTTTTCATCAAACTCATGTTTAGTAACAGGAGAATCAATGAAACCATATTTAATTGTCATATCAATCAATCAATCAATCAATCAATCAATCAATCAAATTTTATTTGTATAGCACATTTCAGCAGCAAGGCATTTCAAAGTGCTTTACATAGTTAAAAAACAGCATGTGACATTGAATAAACAGTAAAAACGAGAAAGAGATTTTGAAAAAAATAAAGATTAAAAAAGATAAAAAAATTAAAACCCACACCCCTTTTAGGACTTCAGTTTTAATTATTAAAATTATTTGTAGCCAATCTAATCCTGGTATATGTTGAACGTCAGTGGTTGTGCTGGGTTTTCTTCGACAGATTTGACAATAAAGACATTTGATGTTTTAGTGTCTTGGGAGTGCAGTGGCTGTTGGTGCATTCACTTTTTCTTGGATTTCTAGTTGGCTCTCATCCCTAATGTTTGGCTACATGTTGAATTTTAGTTCTGCAACAGGATTAAATCTGTTTCTGCTGTGCAAGACTGATTTATCTTTGCTAATCAGACTACAAATAATAGTGAAACTTTGCAGAAGGTGATTGTGAGGATAATCTCAAAGTATTCCCAGATGTCAGAGATTTTCCTCTTGCTGGCTCCATTTCAGACAATCAATCAAGATTATTTGTGTAGCACGTTTCAGCAACAATGCAGTTCAAAGAGATTTACATCATAAAATCACAAAAATATAGTTATAAAAAAAAACAACATAATCTACAATTGAGAAAATCAGTATCAAACATTACATTTTGATGAGTGCCATCATCAATACACATCAAATATGTTGGTCAATGTTCATTTTATTTTGGCCACTGAAGACAAATATTCTCCTCTGATGCGCGACCAAATGGACAACAACCCATGAAGCAGCATGGCTCATCGCGCTTTTATTTTGAAAACCGACACGCAAAATAAAGCAGTCGCGTGACCCATGCAATGTGAGGCCTTGTTTGTTGCCAGTCACGTGGTTTTCAGCAAGACAACACAAGGCTCGAAGCGGGGCTCCATCGGACACGCCCCCTTTTTACTCGGTACAATCCTCGAAGCCTGGATTCAGATAGCCCATCACTACTAGAAAGAACAAAGCCAATCTTTCATGTACTGTGAAACATGTTAGTGGTACTATTATGCTAACTTGATTCTATTCCTGAGACATGTAACTGAGGCTAAGGTTTATCTTTCATCAGGATAATAACTCTAAGCATTCACCTAGAGCTTGAAGCAGTGCTTAGTTGAGAGCATATTGATTTGTTACTCCAGACCGAAATCCAATGGAGAATATGTGGCAAGACTTATAAATTAATGTTCACAGGTGCTCTCCATTTACTCTGGCTGAGTTTGAGCCATTTTGCAAAGAGAAATGGGCAACACCAGTCTTTAGATGTACAAAGCTGGCAGAGACATAATTAAAGGCTTGCAGCTATCAATTCAAATGCCCACTTATGTTTTTCCGGACTCTATTTGTAGAAATAAAATGCAAAATATCTGTACTCTGTGTTTTTCCCTTCAACAAAATGTGACAAAATGTGTTGGACTGTAACTCCCGATAAGATACATAAAAGTGAATAGTAGGGCAACACGGGATAGAAAAATGTTATTTACTTCTTGGTTTAGTTCTACTGAAATGTGTATAGTCCAATAATTGTGGCCTGCTGTTTAATTTAAAGGTCTGATTCGTCTGCAAGAGTTGATCAAAGCTCCATCCAGATATACAATCAAAATCAAGATCCGGCAGCTGCCATCAGGAAGCAAAGATGCCCGTCCCCTACTGAAAGAGATGAAGAAGGGGAAGGAGTTCTTTGTTATCTTTGACTGCTCTTACCAAACATCAGCTGACGTCCTAAAGCAGGTACTCAAGTTTTATAGATACACGTACTACAGATAGAAGTTTTATTTAACATTCTCAAATATAGGTGACATGTGTTGCTGTGGTTTTGGGTTTAATGTTGACCCTGAGCAAGAGTAGTCCAATTCTACTCTGAAATCCTATTTTCTACTCCCAGTCCAGGAAGAGACATTGCACAGATTAACTGGAAAAATAACAAAATTATGACATTTACTCACTGGGATTCGTGTTAATACAAACTATCCAAATAGCACAAAATGGATCAAAGTAAATGAATGCATTGCCAAAATTGTGGTTTGGGTGTGATCTAAAATGTAAAAAAGACTATATTTTATTCTCACTTCATCCCTGTAAAAAGTGTAACTAAAAGGAAAACTGAACACCATGTTTATTTCTGTTTAGATCCTGTCTATGGGAATGATGACTGAGTATTATCACTACTTCTTCACCACATTGGTAAGAAAAAATAGTCCATCAATGAGCTGATTTATGGCACGTATAAGCGCTTTGTTTTATGATTATTCAATACATTTAATATTTTTAAAGTGAAACAAATGAGTTACACTGAAACGAACGTTTAAAAGCCTTTAGTTAAAGAAAACATGACATTTTTCTTTTCAACTTAATGCACATTGTATTGATTCTTCATCTTTGACCCAGTTGTTGAATTTTACAGGACTTGTTCGCCCTTGACCTGGAGCCTTACCGCTACAGTGGGGTCAACATGACGGGATTTAGGCTGCTCAACGTGGACAATCCTAGAGTGGCTTCGGTGCTGGAGAGGTGGGCCATGGAGCGCCTGCAGGCTCCCTCCAAAATCGAGACTGGAATGATGGAGGGAATGATGACCGTAAGTTTAATCTGACATACAAATCTGGATAGAAGCCTACAGACATTCAATATAGACACAGAAATGACTTTTGTTACTGGCCTGATTTATTAGAACAGTTTATTTTTCCTGATTAGGGTCAATAATTGCGTATTTAAATATATGCTTAGATCCCACACACATTCATTAAATGCTGCTCAGCAGGTTACAGGGAAAGTATCAAATACTGTGATACGGTATTTGATTATTTTTTATTATTTTTCATAGTCGGAAATATTTGTCTTATCTGACCTTTAACATTCTCTCCAGAAGACATTTGGCTTATCCATATGGGCAGTTTTGATGATACTGATTTTGGAGTAGAAGGCGTACAGATAACTTGCCTACCCTTTATAACCAAGTTTGTTTCTTCTTAGGGGAAATGATCTGATTAGATAGTTAAAACATGGACCTAACTGGCTGTTCCAACAGGACAATGATTCCAGACACATAAAAACAGAGTTTTAAATGGATAAAAAAGGCTAACATTCAGCTTCCAGATGGCCTGCCCAAATCCCCACCTTAACTGTAATGACAATTTGTAGATTTTACTTAAAAGTCAAACCTGTGCCAGAAAACCAATCAATTGAAAAGCACTCTACTACTATTGCCAAAAAATGTGATCCAATATCCAGCCAGAATTATGCCAAATGCTTGTTGATGCCAAAAAAAAAGTGTGGTTGAAAAGCAGTTTTCTAAAGGATATTTAACAACACATTTGTGGAGGGTTTGTACATATTTAAAACCCTTCTATAGATAGTTTTGAGGATGTGTAGATTATAGAACATGTCTAGTAAATGTAAACATGTGCCCCTCAGGTCTAGATGTACTTTAAAGAAAATCAACAACAGCCTAAATGTAATAGGCTATTCGTGCTCAGGAAGACTGTTTTGACCAGAAATATATTTAAAGTCTAATTTCAAGACCAGATTACAGAGAAAAACTTTAATATGAAGCACCCCTGGGGCTCTGAGCAATTAATTAGGATAAAGAAAAAGTAAGAAAAAACCCTGAGTTTTTTTCTTCGCTCATTTTGCACAATATCTTTTTTTTTTTTGCCAGAATGTTTAAAGTTATGTTAAATGAAACAATGTATTTTTTTTTTGTTATCATAAAGCAAGGAATTATCTGCAAATGAAATAATTTTAGAGGCAAAAAGGCTTTTATTGAGATTAATTTCATTTTATTTGATGCAGTGGATGCAACAGGTTGTGTGTACAGTCTGAAAATTGAACACCAAACTGTGCTCACCATGAGTGATTGTGGTCTTCTGTGTGATTGCATCTGATTCGAAGAACCACATGAGGCCGTGCACATGCATCAACAGTCCTGATGTGATAAGTGCGCGGCATGCGATTTGTGATCCCGCAGATGGATTATGATGATGGACGTGTTTCTCTTCCAGACTGAGGCGGCTCTGATGTATGATGCTGTTTACATGGTGGCTGCTGCCTCACAACGCACCTCACAGATCACCGTCAGCTCCCTGCAGTGCCACCGACACAAACCCTGGCGCTTCGGATCGCGCTTCATAAACCTGCTGAAGGACGTGAGTTAGCTCCATCCATCCATCCATCCATCCATCCATCCATCCATCCATCCATCCATCCATCCATCCATCCATCCATCCATCCATCCATCCATCCATCCATCCATCCATCCATCCATCCATCCATCCATCCATCCATCCATCCATCCATCCATCCATCAGATATGTCTGAGCAATGCTTCCTACTCAGGATGAAATTAGCTTATTTCAACATCACAATGTTCTAGATGGAAATATTTTATATTTCATCAGGTAAACCAGCATATGTAAAAAAAAATCCATTGAAATACACTTAATGTGGTTAATGTGGTTCTCTGCTTAATTATTAATTCTCTAAAAAATTCTCTTTTCTTTTTGCTTGATTTTTCAGTTATTCTTAAAACAAAAGAGTAACTGTGTTTTCTGTCCTCTTTTTTGCCTCAGACACAATGGGACGGTTTGACAGGACAAATCGCCATTAACAAGACAGACGGTCTGCGCAAAGAATTTGATTTAGATGTGATCAGCCTAAAGGAGGATGGCTTGGAGAAGGTGAACCCTCTGACACATGTACTGTTAGTGAACAACACTGGCGTTTTTCAAAGTTTTAATTCGCAAGACTTTTCTCCCTGTCTAAGTCATATCTTCATTTGAAAACCGTATCAAGTTATTTTTGTCTAACATTCAAGTCTTTTTGATGATCTAAGACAAAAAGGCAAAAACAAAAGAAATCTGTCGGGGCAAATACTTTGCCACGGCACACTTGTGAAATAAATGTATTTTATTTAAGTTAACGGACACTAAGACAACAACACATTTTTCTCTGATTACTGGTATTATTAATTTTTCAACAGGTTTTCAACCATTTTTTTGCTCAGTAATAATTACATGAAAACATAGACCCTGATATGTGATGTTCAAAATATAATTCACATGAAGAAATTTGTAAAATATTTTTATACCGTGATGCAAATAATTGGACCTGATTTTTTTTTTTTTTTTTCACCTTCCTTTAAGCTCACTGAAAATAGCAGACTACATTACAGCAGTGCAGTAAGAGGTTTATTATCTGGTAATGGAATAATAACACCTAAAAGCTTTTAGGCAAGTTCAAACAATTAAAAGTGAAAAATTACATTAGAACTAATTGAAAACTTACCAGGAAGTTAGAGTTAACATCCATTCTTGTATTTAGAGTTAAGCTCAGGGCTCTGTGATAAAATTTTTTTCTCTTTATTATTTTTGCAAGTCAATGACGGGCAGCCGCCTGAATAAAGTGTGGAAAAAGGTCTGTATTTTAGTTGCCTTTGCAGGCTAAGATATTAATAATACTTAGTGATTACCCCTGTGCTTTCTGTGATGTTTTCTCTTTTTCATAAAGAGATTTGGGAACTGATGGGAAGAAATGTTTAACATTTCTGCTCTGGCTATTTTGATTCTAGTTGTTGTGTTCTGTTTCCCTTCCCTGTATTTTTCAATTTGCAAAAAAATCCAAACCTTTCCTTCTGCTGCATTTTTATTTATTTTCTTGCTAACAGCACCTGTTCTGGTCAGAAGTTTTCAATCATTCATCATGGGGATTAATGTCACAATAATTCAATAACTGTCCTTTTCCCTCGGGGGGATAATTATATGACACAGCTGCGGTGATTAAAAAACAATAATATTGAGTGCAGACATTTGAACTTATTATAATGTTTTTCTAATATAAAAAGGGACAAAACTATATATTTAGGCACAAACACACACCTCAATTAATATTTGGCCAAACGTAGCTTTGTTAGTGAAACCTCTAACATTCACTTTTAGAGAGCTGCTGGTATAATTCTGGCTTTCATTTAAATTGCTTGGTTTTGCAGCTATGAACCCAACTTTTAAGCATAGTGCTTACATTTTCAACAAGGTAGAGGTCAGGATCCTCTCAAAAGGTTAATGTTGTTTGTTTCCAACAATTTTAATGCCCTCCCGCCTCTCTCCTGCCCCCCTAATATTTGGTTAACTATCACTTAGCATGCCCTAAAGGAACCACAAGCTTTTTTCCGGTCAGAAGTTTGCTAATGGCTACAATTTTGACCACATGTTTTAGAGAAAATCCACATCAACAGGAACTTAATAACATTACTGTTGTATGCTGTGTGATAATTGCACCCTAAAGAAAGAACAGGTCAAAATAAATAATTAAAAACTCAAAATTAAAAAAAAAGGATTCATGCTGAAAATACATGTTTAAAGTTCTGCCTGGAATTGTACCTGTATCTGTACGTGTTTCTGTTCCCTCCTGCGTTGCTTTCCCTGATTGTGTGTTAGTTGATTTAGTCATAGATCGCATCTCTCCTTCTGGTTTAGTTATTCTTGTTTTCTTCTTCCTTACAGATTGGTATCTGGAACTCCCAGACAGGCCTTAATTTAACAGAAACCAACAGGGACTCCTCCACAAATGTCACAGATTCGATGGCCAACAGGACCCTCGTTGTCACTACTATTCTGGTAGGAGCAGAAAAAAAGTTTGTCACCAGGAAACATTTGATTACCATAAGAATCTTTCAAACTAAGGTAGTTCATCCTTTGTGTCCATTACCAGGAAAATCCCTATGTCATGTATAAAAAATCGGATAAGCCACTATATGGGAATGACCGCTTTGAAGGTTACTGCCTTGACCTACTCAAAGAGCTCTCAAACATTTTGGGCTTCTCCTACGAGGTAAAACTGGTGTCAGATGGAAAATACGGAGCACAGAATGACAAGGGGGAGTGGAACGGCATGGTGCGTGAACTTATTGATCATGTGAGTATTACTCCATTGTATCTTTTTCCTATGGGAATGACAAAACGTCTGCAGCATCACCTGAATGTGCGGCTTTTCTTTGTTCCCAGGTGGCTGACCTCGCTGTGGCCCCTCTCACCATTACCTACGTCAGGGAAAAGGTGATAGACTTCTCCAAGCCCTTCATGACATTAGGAATCAGCATCCTCTACCACAAACCAAATGGCACAAATCCTGGGGTGTTTTCCTTTCTCAACCCACTCTCTCCTGATATCTGGATGTATGTGCTGCTGGCATGCCTTGGAGTCAGCTGTGTGCTGTTTGTCATCGCCAGGTATTCTTACACAAGACTGAAAAAACAAAATTGGTTAATTCACGAGTTCAGCTTTAACCTAATTATGCAAATTCAAAATGTTTTTTTCACACAGCAATGCACTAATAGACAAAGAAGCAGGATTTTTTTTTATGATTACGACATTTTTAGAGATGTAATTGTTAGGATGCGACCAATATCCAGCTGGCATATAACTTAGCAATGGAATGTTTCACTAAACAATAAAGGATCAGAGTAAATGTAAGTTTTGTGGTTGTTTTATGTTGTATTTCATTCAATTTCTATTCATGACCTTCAGGTTCACTCCATATGAATGGTATAACCCTCACCCCTGCAATCCAGACTCAGATGTGGTTGAAAACAACTTTACCCTAATCAACAGTGTCTGGTTTGGAGTTGGAGCACTTATGCAGCAAGGTATGCTTATTAATGGTTTTCTCTCCGAGTACTCCGGCTTCTTCCCACTGTCCAAAAAAATACGTATTAGGTTACTCAGTGTATTTGAATTCTCCTCAGGAGTGAGTATGTCAGTTTATGCATCAGTGTTTTCAGTTACCATCTGTGCTTATTTGTTGCCTTAAAATGGACTGATGGCACAGGATGTACCCTGCCCCTCGTCTGGATAGGTGGATGGACATTGCAGTACCTCAAACTGAAAAATGTAGATAATATAACAAAGATTTTTTTAAATTTTATTTTATAAAATTGCTGGTGCAGCAAGTATTGGCTTTCCAATAAGTCCTGTAAAAAAATTAAAACTGAGCATAGGGGCTCACCAACAAATTGGCCAGCAAAAAAATTACAAAGATAATTACAAAGATAATTTTATTAAATTAAAAAAATAAATTTTTGTAAAGCTTTTGTAAAACAGTTGATTTTCTTTGTGGAATCACATTTCTGAAATAAATAATTATTTTATAAAGCTTTTTAAAGTAAAGCTTTATAAAGCTTTATAATGTGTGCCAATGAGTTTGGAGGGCACTGCATATTTTTTATGTAGTTTTCACAGCATAACCACATGCATAATACTGCTAAAACTCCAGGTTTCATCATTATTTTAATTTTGGACGGATGATCTAATATGTCTTACTACCCCTCCAGGGTCTGAATTGATGCCTAAGGCTCTTTCAACAAGGATAGTAGGAGGAATATGGTGGTTCTTCACTCTGATCATAATCTCCTCATACACTGCCAATCTGGCTGCTTTCCTCACTGTGGAGAGAATGGACTCACCGATTGACTCTGCAGACGACTTGGCCAAGCAAACAAAGATCGAGTACGGTGCAGTGCGAGATGGGTCCACCATGACCTTTTTCAAGGTACATTTTTATTCATGCTAAAATGTATTGTGACAGATGTGTCTAGATACATAAAGTTAAGTGCAGCGGCTGGGTAGTTTATTGTTGAAATGAATGCGAAATGTTTGCTCACTTGTACACAATTTGTAATTTTGTTTTCAACAGAAATCTAAGATCTCAACCTATGAGAAAATGTGGGCATTTATGAGCAGCCGAAAAAACACAGCATTGGTGAAAAACAACCGCGAAGGGATTCAGAGGGTCCTCACCACAGACTACGCTCTTCTGATGGAGTCTACCAGCATCGAGTATATCAGCCAGCGCAACTGCAACCTCACGCAGATTGGAGGCTTGATAGATTCTAAGGGCTACGGTGTGGGAACTCCAATTGGTAAGACAGCAGACCAATAACACCTGTAAGAAAAAGGGACACTAACACATTGCTGTAGAAAAGGATTCATACCCCTTTAATTCTTGTTTTACATTTTGTCACATTACAACCACAATCTTCAGTGCACTATGTTAGGAATTCATGTGATAGACCAACACAATGTAGAACACGGTTCTGTTGTGAAAGGAATAATATTTAAAGTTGCTTCTGAATAAAGATCTGAAAAGTGTGGTGTGCTTCTATATTTAGACTCATAGTAACCCTATACATTACGGTTAGCCTTCAAAAGTCACCGAATGAGCAAATGGAGTCCACCTAGATGTAATTTCATCTCAGTATAAGTACCATTTGAAGCTCTGTGATGTTTTTCAGACATGTTGTAATACACCGTCACCATGTTGAAACATGGTATTGACAGCATCATGTGACATAGGATGCTAATTGAATAAAGGGTCGATTCTACAAAGTATTAAATTAGGTGAGCTGAATGTAAACGCAGATCAAGTATTTTTGATTTTATGATATACAGTTGGAAAACGTCACACATATTCCTTTGACTTCAAACTTACGTGCTGCTATGTGTTGGTTTATGAATTTTGTGTTTGTAACAGGACAAAATGAGACAAGTTTCCAAGGTTATGAAAAGTTCTATAGAATGTTTGTCCAATAAACAGCATTATGCAAAGTAAGGCATTATATCAGCATAATTCTGCTGTGTTCTGCTCCAGGCTCCCCTTACAGAGACAAGGTCACCATCGCCATCTTGCAGCTTCAGGAAGAAGGAAAGCTGCACATGATGAAGGAGAAATGGTGGAGAGGGAATGGGTGTCCAGAGGAGGACAGCAAAGAGGCCAGTGCTTTGGGTGTGGAGAACATAGGAGGGATCTTTATAGTGTTGGCAGCTGGACTAGTCCTCTCAGTTTTTGTTGCAATTGGAGAATTTATTTACAAATCCAGAAAAAACTTGGACATTGAGGAGGTGAGTGTTGGCCAGTGTGAGTGGCACAACAAATATTAACAAATAATGGGACTCAAAGACTTCAATGCACCTACTATAACTTTGTGTTATCATATTCTTTTACAGGACTATGGTTGTAAGAGAGCCAATAATAAAAAAATATAAGTCCGATTAAACCTAGACTTAAAAACTGCATTGCTACAATCAAAGAATATGTTTTTAACAAAAACGTTGTGTGTTTTAGTAGTTTTTAAAGTAGCAAACACAAAGATGTTAGTCTTGATTAAAGTTTTTATTAGAATCCCTTTCTCTGAAAACAAATTATATGAGTTGTGATACTTGACTATCTGGGCTGGCCATATTTTTTGGAATGCAGTGTAACATTGTTCTGCATGTCGGAAGCATTATTGTTAAGCCGTCACATTTCGTCTGAATGGAGAGGCTTGAGAACATTTTTTTTCTGCCATAGCAGCTTCAAAAATTGTGTTTTTTGGAGGATTTAAATCTTAGCACAGCATTGCACAGAAATGGACTTATTCGCTCACTGTTGTTTTCAAACTGTTTATGAATGACTGTTCAGTGAAATACTTGTTCATGAAGTTGGTTTACATTTTTTTGTCTTATATGAAGTTTATGAACATGCTTGTTCAAGATTTGTTGTGTTGAATTTGTTTTGGGATGACTAAAGTCGTATGAGAACGTTGCACCTTTTAATATTCGACTTTTTTTTGTTCCATTTTTTACTGATAAGAGGTATTAATACAAAACTCTAATAGGTATGTATGTGTGTTGGATAGTCATCTTATTGAATGCTCAAACGACAAGCTATTTTCATATTGCTGGCAAAATACACAGGATTTGCATTCAAAATGTCCTGGTATTTCACTGGGTCTTCGGAAGAGAAACAAACAAACCAACAACATCACAGATCTGTCACTGCACTTAACAGATCATTTCTCAAATACTCCACCTTTGCTTTACAACAGATTTTGTTTCAGGAAAGCTTAATATTATAGAGCAATTAAGAGTAAATGGCATCACTTCAGACATTATCCAGACATTAATGGGGAAGTAATGTGCATGTTTTTATGACAACAACAACAACAACAACAAAACACAGAGGATCTAAGCAGATTGCCTGAAAGTTGGTGGTGATTTTGGTGAAGGAAAAGAAAAGGGGCAAAATCAACTCTCTGTGGTGTTGGCTAGAACTAAAGCAGGTCAGAGAAATATGAATTAACCCAGTTTTCCAGCTAGAGATATCTGAAATGTTTGCAAATGTTTTGTGGTGCATTGTCAAAATTGTGGTTAAAAGAATGCTGCCATTTAGAAATACATTAGACATTTAACCTTATTTTCAACCTGTCACCTTTAATCTGACTAAAAATTTCCTGTGTTAAGTCAGTATGCTAGGAAGGTAACCTACAATTTTTTTCTGCTCAAAAAGTTTATAAAGCATGAAAATACAAGCATTTGTGTGAAAAAAAATGAATATTCTAATAATGACTAACTTAGGGTTTCCTCACTTTCCTATTTAATTTCCATCATAGCAATGTCCCTACTATTCTCTCTAAGAGTAGTATGGACTCAGGATCTTGGCAATCAAGATACATCAGGCATAAAGAGCAGTCAAATTCCATCCAACGGGCAATCAGAATATTAATTCATAACACCTAAAACATTATAGGCAACCAAATATTGTGTTCAAGCTTTTCTTTGCAATCATAACATTGGACAGATGAAAGTTTTGCTGATGATTCCAATCCAATATAATCTGTAGCTCTTAGTTCAATAAGCAGAATTGACAGCAAGCATCCTGACTCCCCCAAATGAATGGCTGAAGTGTCCTGATCAAGAATAAACCTGGTTTTAGAACTGCTGTTCTGTTTCTACCAGTTTTCGAAGATTTTTGTTTGCATTAACTGGCAATTAATCATCAGAAATTGGCAAATTACTACAGCTGAATACACAATATGTGTGTTGGTTAAGTCTGGGAAGGAAAAAAAACAATAAGGCGACATTTTCATCTGTGGCAACATAAAAACAACAATGACTTATTTCCAAATCAAGAAAAACAAACAAACAAACAAACAAACAAACAAAAAACCATTATCTGTATGGATTTTTGCTTTTCCCCAAAAGCTTTTGAAACTTTGTCATGTTAAATAATCTCAACTCCTGCAATCACCTCTATGAAATGCTTCACTTATGTTCTCTTTAACTTGTTCATCTAGTGTTTGCGGTGTAACCGGGATGGTTGTCAAGTCTAAACACCAACAAGTGTGTAATTTGTCACACTTCAAGCAGCTGTTAATCTGACTGTTGCATATCAGGCTTCTAGCTAACTAGGGTCAGCATGTCCCCGGCTTTCTCTCATTTCTCTTTGAGATTACAGTATTATGGACCTCGTTTATATAACCTTATGAATGGGGCACAGCCCCACCATCAAACTTAAGTTCAAAGTCACTTCGGTATGTAATCAGCGAGCACGCAGTAGTTCAGCGGCTTAAGACTTTGTGAGGTCATGGATCTTAAACTGGGATTGATTCAAGTATTGTGTCATTTTTTAGTATCTGTGAGGACCCATGCTGGAGAAATGTTCATGTTATAAATTTTCACAGTTCACTGTTTCTTTATTGTGAGGAATAGCAAGAACTCATGTACTTCAATTTGTTTAATATTTATTATTTAAATCAACATTAATTGCAGAATTCCTATGCATTTTTGCGAAGTCTGAAAAAGTCTAGATTTAGTAATGGCTTCTTTCTCTCTGAGTGGTTTTTCAGTTAATGTCTGTATAGGATTCTGTTCACTGCGTGGTCAATGATACTCTTACCAGCTTCAATCAGCATCTTCACAATTTCCTTTGCCTTTGTTGTGGTGATACTTGACAAGCTAACTGCTAGGGTGGAGGAAAAGGCAAGGGTGTTATTCTTACATTAAAATTTCGGTCACTTTGGTATCTTTGCTAGGTAGAAATGGTGCAATAAAAAAATAAGTATATAAAAAAACAAACAAACATAATTTTTGGTATATCTTGACAAAAAATAAGCTTAAACCTTATTTAACAGTATGTCACATTAAACAACATATAATCATTGTTATTATAACCTTTAATGTTTTTTCACAAACTAACTTTGAAATGCTTTATTTTCTGACTTCCATCTCTTCCAGTGCTAAATGTAAAGTCTGTTAGAGGTTAAGGATTAGATATACAGAAATTACTAAGAAATAAGTAGATTTATCTATTTAAACAATAAATATATGTAACAAAAAGATCCTCCAATAATAATTTGTGTCATGCATAATAATAATGTTACAATTTTGCAGCTTGAAATGGTGTGAAGGACGGAATAAAAAACAAACAAACAAAACAATGCCAACACAGAAACAGATCTTTTGGATTTTAGGGTAAAAGGAGAATTTTCGGCTTTGACACAGAAGATTCATCAAGACAGATACAGCAGGCTTTGCATTAATCTCACGATATGACTGTTTAAGGTTCTGGTATTCTGATGAATTCCAGGATTGGGCTTTAACTGCTTTCATTTTGTTTGCTGGTCTTTAATCTTCTAACCCTGCGTTCTTAATCAGAACTCAGAGCAGGTTTTTAATCTTGCATGAATGAGGCCGCGGATTATGGGCTTCTGACCTTGCCATGCTGCACAGCTGCTTCCGCCTCAAATCAAGTCTCTCGTCCCGTTTAGCTTGAAAAACAGGATAATCTTACTTTTGCACTACAATGCTCCAAGATCTAAACTGTGTTTAAAACACACACACACACTGAGCATTAGAACCCTATTCTTTCTGTGAAGAAGATTTTACAAATTAATTTATCCCATGCTGATTTGGAAGTTGCTATTGTCTATTTTTGAATGAGAAAATGGTTTGTTTTTGTTGCTCTAAATGTAATACTTAAACTTGGTAATATATCACGCAAAGGTTTTTTAAAGTTATTTTACCATCCATAAGTTATAGCCATTACATTTCAACTGATATAAAAAAAATTAGCAGTGGACAAAAGCATAAAGACAAATTTGCAACGACTTTGAATTCAATCTTCTAACAATTCATAATATTAAAAAGGTTGAAAAAAAATGCTGCCTTAAAGGGGGAGTATTAGCTTTATATCATGTTATGTTATTCCCTCATCAAAAACATACCTGGAGTGTTGTTTTGATTTCTTAATGTATGTTTTAGGAATCCTTGACTCTCCCGCGGAAACCATTTGCGGGTACCTAAATGCTTGCTCTCACAAAGTGCCGCCTATTTCCACAAGGCTCCTCCTCGGAGCTACAATCTCCAGCCAAACTTCCGCGTCACAGAGCACCCTTCCCTAACAACTTCCCCACTCAACTCCTTCAGACTAGCAGCAGCAGCAGTAAGCAAACATCTGTTGGAATTGCGAGTCTGCTGAGCTCATCATAGGAACTACTTCTGAGTCCAGCGCTTCTAATAACTGATGTAAACAACATGAGAAGGATTGTGTGATGACTTCCTGAGGGAAAGAGTAGGAGCTTCTTAAAGAGATAGATGCCCAATTTCATGGCGTCAAATTACAAAGTCAAATTTCTTTTGAGTCATGTTTTCTATATACATGGCATTTTTTATAACAATCATAGTTACTTGATTGTGCTACAAAATAAAACTATGCAGCGCCCAGAAAATATATAATACCATCCCTTTAAAACAGCTGTGTGCCAGTTAGTTTTTGTCATCAACTTTTAGATGGATCCGTGCTGCAGCAAACATAAATCTGTTAACAGGTAGTTCAGTCCTTTGCTTCAGGTGGAGCAGGAATGTGTCCAAAAGTTGCCAGACAATGGCGGTTCAGGAGAGGAGAAAACACTCATATGGTAATCTGTATCTCATTTAAAACATTCCTGCATGCTCAATTTAAAATTCCTTTCTCACTGACTAAAATGCGAAAACACTTTTCATCTTCAGAAGAGCTAGATTGATGTAATAAGCACAACAAAGGATTTGGCAATACTTTGTGAGCATCATGTTTTGAAGACTGTATCTTAGGGACAGGATTTTTTTATTAAAGGTTATGCATTTCTAAATTACACCACATTCTTGTTCTAAGTGTCTACTTAGAATATCAACCCTTGTAGATTAAAAAGCACATCAATTCATGGTTTGTACAATTTAAAATCAAATAGTTTCATTTGCTTTATCCATATGACAGAGGACTTTAGTGAGAAAGTGTGTGTGTCTCAGTTCAGTGATCTGATTTGAGTTTCAAAAGGAGCAAGAGGCCATATGATGCTCAATTGGTCAATTTGGTTACATAAGAATATGATGACTATAATGTAATACCTTGGGCTTTATGCGATCAAACTTATATGTTGTTTGAAATCTTTGTTAGTTTTTTTCATCAACTATTCAAAAATAATGGCCTGCAAAATAAGGTTACTGACGGCAATTTGTATGAAGAAATTGTAAATTTGAAGACTTTTGTACTTAATCAATAAAGTCAAGCTTTTGAGGCAGAGCTACACTTCCATCTGCTGGCCAAAGTTTGCAAATGTACAGAAAACAGAAAAAAAAAACACTGTGGTGTGTTAAAATGATTTAAAGAAAACTGATTATTAACAAAATGTTTATTTGAATTTGTAATTCATAAAACCATTTTATAAAAACAATGCTCAACATGCAAAAGAACTAACATTTAAAGATAATGCCATCAACATTAGTATTGGGTTAATGTGCAACAGTGCTTAAGACAAAAAAACATTTTTTCATTAAACAACATAATCTTGTTGAATTGATAGTATACTGAAGCATAAGGCACATTTTTATTCATATCAGATAAGTTCTAACGTTTTCACAAAACACTATCAAATTTAAAAGAACCATTTCTCAAAATGTAAGAGGATGAAAATTTGTCTGCATGTGCAATTGCATAATGCTGCTGAGAAGGTAGTTTAGCTCTAACATTTATTTGAAATCTACTGAACACTTATTTTTTTGTGCATGTTTAATTTTTTAAAAAGCGGATAATAATTTTGTCTTTAAAATAGCTATGAAGTGGGATTTAAATACAGTCAGGCTGTAATTTTCCCTGAGAAAAACTAACGTCAGTTCAGAAACATTCTGAAGACATCATTTGGGAACAGTGCATCACTGTTGAAACCATGAATACTTATTTCTGTGTTTATTGTGGAGAAATGCCCGTTAGGTTCACAGAAAATGAAATTATACATATTTGTGTTAGGATTCAGTTCCTCCATTAAAGCAGGAAATGAGTCAATGAAATAAAAAGGATGTATTTGCAAAAAGAAGACTGCAGTGTAAAACGATGGTTAACCGTTTGCTTTTTGGTCGTGTAAATTTCAGAACAACACTGAGACTCACACCCAATTACAAGCTGTTGGACATGTCCAACAGCGAAGGAGCAGAGACAGGACAGCCTGTGTCCTCTGTGCAGGGTTGTGGCTCTGCAGTTTGAACGGAAACTAAAGGTGGTTCAATCGGTCCACACTCCAAAGAGGAACTCACCATTTCAACGGCAAGCTGTGACTCTGTGTTATTTGCTACAAGGCTGGGTGATGAGACGGGAAAGTCAGATGAAGACAGGTTAGCGAGAAGCTGCAAGTGGTCCTGATTGGGCTCGATGTTGACGCTCTTACAGAGGCCACACACATTCTGCTTAATCTCTGCAAGATTTTTCTTTAGCTCTCTTTGCTCCTGAATCAGCTGCTCTTTTTGACTTTTCTGTGAGAGAGAAATAAACCACTGGTAGATTAAAAGAATTTAAACATGGTAACTCATTAGTTTGTACATTTTCATTTTTACTTTTTAAGATTCCCTTTAGACAAATACATATTTTTTTATTATACTTGAAACTCTGGACCAAAATAAATCTGCATTCTTGATTAAAATATTGGTGTGTGCGATACCACAATTACAACAGACTGCTTTCCTTCAATATTTGGTAAGATACTATAATTAGGAATATCACAGCCACCATACTAATGTATTAGGTCAGTTAGATAGGCTGTAATTGTACCATTTTTGTCCACAGTTGGTCTATATTTTCAGTCACTGAGATGCTGAAACAGCTACATAACGAACATCATGGTTTATTCAGGGGAATATAAGGTATTAGTTACTTAATAGGAGAGTAAAACAGAGTTAAAATTAATAAAGTAATGTACCCTTAAACTGAAGTGAAGTTTTAGGTCTTTTACAATTTACTTACATATAAGATCAGCTTTGTGTAAATAATCACTCAAAGCAATGTGACAATGGTTTAAAAGTTCATAAAGTAGCATTTGCATAAACCAAAAATGTTTTTGGAATAGGAGTTATGTTTAGATGCTATAAGTGTAGTTTGGTCTTAGATTGATGCCAAAAGAAGATGCCAAGTGGATTATCTACATGTAACTGCTTTTACCCTTTTATCAGACCTGCACTATTTATTTAATGTGAATGATGATCCTATCAAGTGTTATGACTAAAACCTTGATTTATAATAAGAAAGCTGAAGACATAAAAGTGAACTTACTAATTTTTTTATTTCACATTCCAGCTGGTGTATGCTGTCGAGCTTCCTCTTCCGACAGCGCTGTGCTGCCACACGGTTTTTACTTCGCCTGCGGACGTCGTGGACAAACTCAAGCTGTTCTTTTGTCAGGCGATGGTCTCTAAGGAGCTGTTGGAATGCACTTCTGCTCAGTTCAGAGATCTGCTCCACCGGGAATGGGAGCTGAATCTATAAAATAAAAGGCTGAGATGTTAGATTTACTTTTATCTATTTAAACTTCTAGAATAAAAATTGCCTGTCTATGACGATGACCTCTGCTGCTCTTTTGTGATTGGCCTCAGTGTCCCCGTCTGTTTCCAGCTCACTTTCATCCCCAGAATTGAGTGGGGAGGACATGCAGGGACTCTTCTCTGCTTGGGAAAAGTTGTCAGCATGTGTACCAGGCTCGTCATCCGTATCAAGGTCCCGTAGGAAGGGACAGTCGCCTACGCTGGAGTTCAGATCCAGGTGTCTGAGCCAGTGAAAGTCTGAGGCCTTGGTCAAATTGTTTTGGCTTGCCGAATCAAGGGATGGTGGTGGAGACTGACCTGGACACAGGTCAGACCAAAACCCTTTAGCTAAATGTTCGGCCACTTCCCTCTCTACGCGGCTGCGCTCTCCATTCGCTGCCTCTAAGCTTTGGGGGTTTAAAGCAGGTCCTGATAACTCGCCAGCACAAACCTCACCCTGCTGTAATACTGCAGTACAATCTTCTGCCGTTGACGTCTTCAGTGGACAGGAGGCTGGGGCACAGCTGGCTTCAGCACCAAGCGTCTCAACAGTCGGTTCATTATCTGCGCTTCCTGGCTCAGTGATTTCTGGTGGATTCTCATCCCCTGGTGTTGACAGCTCACATCGTGCGTCACACCCTGCCACACTCAACTCACTTCTATCACTTACATCTCCCAACTGTAAAATGTCTTTTTCGCAAAAATGAGAGGAATGATCGGCTTTATCGGGGCCTGGGCACGGCAGAGACAACAGGGGGCACACGCCATTTGCTAACTCTAAAGATAAGGGAGTCATTTGCGGCCCACTGTTCTCAAAACAAAAGTGTTCCTCCACACTGTTTGTCTGACCCTGTGTGCTCTGAGGGCACTGTGATGAGAAGTCGGTTTGCTCATCACCCCCCGAAGGCGCTGAGCTGTTTGACTCAAATGATTTTGCATGGCTACCTTCTACACAAGAGTCCGAACTGGTACCGGGCTCCGAGCTTCGACAGCAGCTCTTACTCCTGACCTCCTGGGAGGCTTTCTTACTCTCTAAAAACTTGGGGATGAGGAAATCAAAGCAACCTGACTCCAAGTTGCGAAATCCTAAAATCTCAGCACTGGTATGAATGGCATGGATGTTTTCTTTGGTGAAAAGCAGCTTTGACGTGTAGGCAAATTGAAGCAAGGGTTCAAACCCCTCCACGGTCACCTGTGGAAAACGGACATTTGTTAAACCAGAAGCATCACCGCCATAAGAAGCTGAAATAAAACTTGACTAACCTTGTAAAGAAGCACTGGTTATTAAAATAAAAATAACTGCATTTATTTATTTTTTTTAACTTAAACATAGCATGCTCTTAAATACTGTCAAGTCACAACCACAAACTTCCATGCATTTTATTGGGATTTTATGTGATGCACCAACACAAAGTAGTTCATAAGTGAACAATTCTGCAACCTCTGACCATTTTCTTCTCATATGTTAGCTTGAATTATCTTACGCTGACCAGTTTTGATGCTTCTGCTGAAAAAACTCGTCATTGTATGTTGCTTCTACCATTTTTCATTGTGGGGTTGGTTTGTTTAGGTGATGCACAGTGTTGGTTTCCTGACACATAGCATTGTGCAAGAAAATCACAAAGTTCACGTTTGGTCTCTGATCAGAAATAAACTGATAACAGTATCTTTGCTGTGGCTCCTACATGGTTAGCAGCAAACTGCAAATGAGTCAAGTGTATTTGTATTGCACATTTCAGCAACAAGGCAAAGTGTTTTACACCACAAAAACACAACACAGTTCCCAATTACGAAACAAGGAATAAACATTCCATTTTGTCAAATGCCACCATCAAAATCATCAAACATATATACATCAAATATATTGATCAATGTTCCAGGTGTTATTAACATCAACTCTAAAACAGTGGGTTTTTAGTCAGTGTTTCAGCAGTTTTGCAGTTTTCTGGAAGTTTTGTTTTCAGACTAGTGGAACATACAAACGGAAATATGAGTAAGACTTCTTTCTGCTTTGTTTTCATAATAGCTTCCTTCTTCCCTCTTTTACAGAAAAGGCAAACTCCAGGAGATGGGGATCTTTGCAGCTTCCCCAGAACTGAATGTTTTTCTCAGTAACTGTCTTGTCGTTCTCAGGAAGTCAGTTGGTGGACAGGTATATCTTGGAAGTTTGTAGTTATACTGTAACCCACCATGAGAAGCACAAAGCTTGGAATGAATAGCCATGCTTTGAGTTGGTCCACCACATAAAGTACAAATGTGGACGTTTGTGGTTGCAACATGATCAAATTCCTCAATTGAAAAACCTCAAACAGGTTATGCTTTAACATAATCTACAGAACTAGCAGTTTTATAAAATCATTTAGGTGAATGCTGGCGGACCAACCTCTTCAGGTAAGGTGATGATGGGATTCTGTCTGGTGACACTAATAACCCTACTGCGAAAGTATTCGCTGCATGAGGCCAGGACCGAGCAATGGGCCCGAAAACTCTGGTCCTCCACCAACAACGTCACGTCGCACAAGATGTCCTGCTGCCTCTGCTCATTCAGACACTGGAGAACGTGGGCACTGTGCAACGCAGACTGAAAGGTGAATGCTGATGTGCGAGGAGTTTGCAGAGTCATGGTTCTCAGAGGCTCAGCCTAGGAGGCAAAAATAGCTTCTTGTAATAGTTTTTAAAAACAAGACATGCATAATGTCTTAAATATTATTTCACACACAATGAAGTGAAGCCAAAATTCTATTAGGCGAGAATAAAGTAATATTACAAGTCGACAACAAGCGATGTGTGTAAAATGTGATTATTAAATCATTTGGGATTCTCTGTTGTTTTAGTTCAGTTTGAAAATGATCTTTTTAAGGTAAATTCCAGAATAACTACAGGATCTTTTTTTATATATAACTTTCTTCTTCATTTCATGTAACTTCTTTAACTGTCAGCTGCTTGAATCTTTTACACCTTTTCAACTTGACTAAACACTTTCTATGGGGGCTGAGATCAGAACTTTATGATGGTAACTTCAAAACATTCACTTTGTTGTCTGTAAGCCACTTTTTAACTTAATTTTGTCTATTTAGAAGAGCTATTTGTCTATTTGTGACCCAGAATGGTTTTATAAATTTGGCAAGCTTCCCTCTATTTCCTCCTACTGTAACAATAGTCATCATGACTCTGTGGGAACCGATCCATGTGTAAAAATGATCGCTAATGCTTCCTGAACTTCTGTTTCACAATTCAAGCCTCATAAATGCTGGCATTGTCATCTGGGAATTACTGCCATCAGAGAAGAAAACACATCCACTGATGGAATAACCTGATCATACAGCATGTTCAAGTATTCACCAGGTCCAATTCTTTGGGCTCATAATGTTGCAGTAGCTGCTAAATAGTGCCTATTTGCTTAGGCACTATTTGATGACTTTTCTTTGGTCATGCACTGTTATAATGTAATAGTGTTTTTTTTTTTTTATCATTGCTCTTAGTCAGTCAGGGTAATGTTTTTTCTTGTATGTAAGAAAGCAATGCTAAAAGTCAGTAACCTTTAATGACCTGCAAATATTGCAGTCTGATAATGGCAAGAGGTTTTAAACAATAAATGCTATTGGCTAAGAGGCATTATCTCCTAGCTGAGGTCGATTTCATAATTACAATCAGCATTTTTTTTTAGTCCCTCGCCTCTAAGTATAAGCGGGTGGATATAACATTGTTTTATTCACAAAATATGCTTTATCAATATGCTTCAAAAGTTTGTTAATATTTTAAACATTTTGATATCTATTCATTTTTCTATTTCGATTGTGTATTGCGACATACTATATTACGTCATAATCAAGATAATCGACAGCTTTCGGTTTCAAAGTCATAATCAAAATAAACTTATGGCAATACATTAAGAGTATGACAAAATACAACGCATTTATGTTCTACTGCTACTACTGGTACATGTATAGACACAAAGAGAACAAACAGCTGATATGTTTAGATTAGATTAAAAATACAAAAGAAAAAAAAAGTAAATGTTTTATACAAGAAATCTGCGATTGTTAATACTATGGTGAACATACCTATTTGAAATTAGTTGCAGGGTTATCAATGTGTACTTTCCTGCCCACAAAATGGATTAAAGTTTAACACTTCAGCTTTAAATAAGTTCAACAGCAAAAAAATGCTGACTCATGTTTTGCCAAGAAGCAAGAGTAGCAACGGAAAGCGCCGAATATCTGAAAATTCTTCAGACTCCTACGTATTTCCTTTCAAAACCAAAATCTTTATGACATTTACAGTCATGAATGTTTACAAAACGTTTTTTTTATTATTTTTTGCGATAGGCGGGCCACACCGTTAGCTTTAACTACATCTTCCTTTCTATTGTTGCCTTAAAAAAGGAGCATCCGTCAATAACTTTAAACGAACGATGTTTATTAGAAAAGAGTTAAACATTCACTGACCTGCCATGTTAGATGACTGACACTGACATAAGTAAATTTGGGAAAGAGATTGTGGTCGACCGAAGCTGGACTTTCCTCTTATTCTTATCATGTGACATTAGAAACAGGAAAACCAAACAGCGCTTACTGCGCATGCTCAGTGAACGTCAGAGAACGACTGCACACAAAAAGACTCCGGTTTTAAAGCTTTTAATTACATGAGAAATTATCATAAAAATAAACGCAGGCATTTATAGATTTCGTAGATTATCATTCGTCCCTCATTTCCCAGTTGGCTTAATGTGTATTATGCTGAATATAATGACATATTTAGCAGAACAACAAGTAACTCAAATATTTTTTTTGTCAAATATTCTTTATGCAAAACTTATACAAGTCCTAGATAGGATTTCTTGTGCATGGAGTTGAAGCAGCAAGTCGGTTGGTCTTTCCTGAGTATATATATGCACAGTTAAATTAGAGGATTCTTTCGTAGAACAGGAGGTAGGCTTGGCAGCTCTGAACTTTACTTTCGCTGACAGGTTGAACACTAGTATCACTGATATGGAACCAGGATCCTCTGGGAAGGTCTGTCTCTCCTGAAAGGGAAATTGTTCATTACTGAATGTAATATACCTTGCAAAAGTAGACATTAAAAATGAACTTTATGTGAAAACAAACACAAAAGTAGTGTTTTACTGTAGGAAAGTGATATGTGGTTTTTAAATTACTGTAGAAATAAAAATCTATGAAAAAAAATGTTTTACAAAATGTGGCATATATTTGTATTCACACCCTGGGAGTTATTGCTTTGTAGAATCATGTTTTGCTGCAAGTCTTTGAGTATGTTTTTCACTAGCTTTATATTTTAAGATTTCATGGAAGACTGTGGTTCAAATGCGGAAGAACTTCAAGGGCACCAATACTATTTTCAGAAACGATCTGTTCTACTGACTGACATACTCAACTGCACCTACCTTGTTTACCATTTGATGAGGATTTTAGAGAGTCGGGTCGAGTTTTTACATAGGCTGTGTAATGACCTGACCTCATAGTCCCACTGTGCTCTACGACGCCATACAGGCTGTACAAAATCTGAGTGTCTCCTTCAGAAATATTCTGTGTGGAACAAAATATTTGTCAGTAATTGCAAAACTGCTTGTTTTCAAAACATAAAGAAATATTTCCAGCACTAACCTTGCATTTGGCTGCACAATAGGGAGCAAGATCCAGAATCAGAGGAAACTGAACGTGTCTGTTCACTTTACAAATGCTGTAACCGTTCTACAGGAAAAAGACAAAAGTTATTATTTTTTTTTTTTTTTTTTAAAAGGCTTAAATACACTTTATCAAGCTGTCGTACCTGCTGAAATCTTTTCATATGAAGGGTAAGTACAGACGGTGGGGAGGAGATCAACATTTGCTTCAAGGCATCAGTGTAGATGTTCTTTTTAGATCCTAAATCCATAAAAACATAATATTTTTTATTACATTTAGTCACTTCTAAAAACACTAAATATTTGTGGGTCATGTTAGTCCGAACCAATAACCTTCATACCTCCAGTTTTTTCGCCCTTCTTATGTCGCTTAGTGCAAGCGACACACAGCAGACTATTGTTCTGTGTGAGCGTTTCCACTTCGGTGAACTGAAAAAGACACGACTGCACTGAACACTCTTGTTTCTCTGGGCTTGTCCTGGTGGACAGGGTGTTGAAGGCCAGCTCTGGGTCTTGGTTTATTATGGTGTACTCCACTTCGTCTTCACTCTCTTCGGCTGGATCCATGGAATCGAGATCCTCTATGAATGCATCATTCAGAGTCACTTGTTGCAGTTGATCTGCCAACTGTGTGTCCAGTTCTCCTTCCAGATCCGTGTTGGACGTTTCGTTACATGAAGTGCTGTCGTGCGAGTGCTGCTCCTCTGACAAGACAGTAAAACGGTTGCTGACTGACGAGTCAGCTAATGAGACATCGCCACTCGGTGAATCCTTGTCTTCCCCGTTCTCCTGCTCGACATTCTGATCCTGCTCAAATTCACAGACAGGTTTAGGATCTTGTTCGTTCAGTGAGACTTCCTCATGTGGCATTTGGTCAGCATTCTCTGTGTCCTTTGCATCTTCTGTAACATCAATTTGGTCACCGTCTGCGTTGCTTGGAGATGTCATATTTCCTAAAGTTATTCTGGTTTCAAGTTTGTGCTGACGTTTCTAAAAACCCCCCCAAAAAACACAATGTATATTTAAATTTATTTTTACACACTGGAAAGATTAATTTATACAAAAGCTCCAAAAAAAAAAAAGACGCATTTGCAATTAGTGAAATACCTTTGCTTGCTTCTTTGCCTGCTTTTTAGCCTTTTTCTGTTGGTACTTGCTGCTGCCCCCAGTTGTAGAATCGTCATTCTCGCGGATCAAATCAGAGCCGTTTCTCTCATCTTGGCTTGATTCACTGGTCCTAGGCAACACTTTTTGGGGTTTTTTCTTTCTGTACGCCTGCAAGAGGTTGTCAAAAAGACACACAAGCATGTTAATGGAAACATCTCTAGGACAAATATCAACACACGGTCAAAGGAAAACATTTGATTCACCTCATCGGAAACAGGAAGGGAAAGATCCAAAAACATCTCTGTGACAACAGACACCTGAAAAAAAATTAGAGTAAATTAATTATTATTATTATTATTATTATTATTCTGTACAGTGATATGGAATATTATATTTTGTCATTTTACAATCAAAAGCTTCAATGTATTTAATTTGGATCTTAATGTAATCATAATTACATTACAGTATGTAATTTTGAAGTGGACAAAGTGGCAGGGTTTTCCTGATGGTCAGAGTTTATGAGATGATAGCAGAAACTACAAACAGGCCAGATTTGAAAAATAGTGTTCAGATATGGCTGAGTTTGGTTTATATTCTTTTATGAAAACTTTCAAATACCATATACAATTTTCCTGCAAATTCCTAATGACCGTTTACTTTGTGTTAGCTAGCATAGCAGTTAAAATCCAAATAAAACACATGTAAGTTTGTGACAAACTATGGAAGAAATGTGAATGAGTTCTGTGCTACAAGTACTCACCGTTTTGCACTCCTGGCACATTATTGTGCTGGTCATTTCACCGCCAAAAACCTGATCCACAAAGTTTTTAGGAACTCCATTTTTCTCATACTCTTTAAAAAATAAAATGTAAGGAAACACAGTTAAGACTACTAAACCAAAATCAAACCATCGATTTTGATGCATGCAAGATAGACCACACCAGGTTTAATCAACTTACCTTTAACTGCAGCTTTTATCTTGTCTTCATCTGTAACTTTACTTGACTGTTTCAAACTCTCTGCTATTCCCATGCTTACTCTCTGCAGAACAAAGTTTAGACATAAATTATGAAAAAAATCATAAGTAGAACACAGTACAGATTACGAGTCTTACAGCCAGACTCAGTAACTGTTTTGTAATATACATATACATGATTATTTTGTGTACTAAATATGGGACATTATAATGTCCCATATTTATTGGACTTATAAGAATCACTATTTACAAATACTGTGTCTGCTGTAGCATAGTTCCAGAGGAAACTTTATTTCTGGTTTGACATGAAGGGAACTCCGTTAAAAACATGCATACTTTAAGTTCCTCAGCTCTCATCCCATCCAGCAGGTAGCGGAGAAGCTCCTGGCTGTCTTGCTGCTGAAATCCTTTAAACCTGGCAGCCCTGCAAAGATTAGAGGAAATGATGAACAACTTCTAATGCATCCAGGGACAGAACCAAAAGTAAAGCACAGCACTTCCAACTTAACTAATAATGACACTTACTTTTTACAAACTTGTGTGAACAACTCGCGCGGCGTTACCACACCCCTTTTAGACTCCTGGATCTCATTGAGTAGCTTACACATAGCCAATGTAAGAGACCCAGGCTGGTCTAACTGCACTAGGATGGGCTCCTGCACTCAGAGTGAATAAAAATGTTTTATTAATGACGATCTAAAAACTGGGTGAGGTCTACGTGGGTAATGAAGTGGCTGTGCACAGTGAAAACATACCAGATTCAAGGAGGCGTCGGGTTTAATGTCGAGGCTCATTTTCTCTTCTGTTACTTTGTTGAGAATTTGTCTCAAGAGCTGAGTTTGAGAAAGATTCTGCAAATGGACAGTGATGAGAATGATTAACTCCGACTTCTCTCGAGACGAAAATATGCTAAAGGCACGGCTTTACCTGCAAGACTGCGTTAAAGAAACACGTGTTTCCAAGATTGCTCAACCCTTTCACTGGAACACTGCAGCTTTCTTCGGGTGCGCTATGGTTTTGGGGTTTTACAGCATTCTCCTTTTTGATGTTTTTCTTCCGCCTGTTGCTGCCATCTTTGTTCTCATTGTCCTCACTTTCCTCTGTGTTTACAGCTTCTGTCTCCGGCTTAATTTCCATCAGATCCACATCCTCTTTCACTCCTAAATAGGGAAAACAATTTGGTAATACAAAGTGCATGTCATTTATTTCATTGGGCTGAAAAATTATGACTTTTCCTGTCCTCTCTGTGAACAAGTGCTTTGTCTCCACAAGAATTTTAAAGCCTCCCTATTATTAATAGAAAAGATGGATGAGCTTAAGAAAGAGCAATTAAGTGAAGATGTAGTCTTTGCAGACTACATCTTCACAATAACTTTATTCTCCGCATTCAGGTGGAGAATACTTATTTTTTTAGTAAGTCTTCTAAACATTAAATCTACTAAAGCAATAATAATAATAATAAAAACATTTAATCCCATATTTGCATAAAACATCCAGTTACTCACTACAACCTACTTTTCTGAGGTCTCTTCATGGGATCTGTAGAAAATTGTTTTTTCAGGATGGTCAGCAGCTGTGCCAGTTGCCCTGTACCCGAGTACTGGACCTCATCATCACACATGTAACACCTTGAAGAAAATAAAATATATAACAAATGGCCGGTGGTTTTTTATACATTATATTTGTCCCTGTTTATCACACACAAAAAACATGCTCACCACACACTCCAGTTGTCCAAACCGACCACCAGGCAATGTGGATCTGACCGAGGAGTTTCATAATGCTTGATGGCATGCTGGTTCTCAGAATTTCTCCCACATCCCTAGTAAGAAGCAAAAGAGTAGTCATCTAAAAAGATTTATACACTGAAAAAAAAAAAAAAAATCAGTGCAATAAAGACCTATTATAAACTCACCCTATGTCCACATTTTAAGCACATCCATAAAGGAACTGTTTCCTCTTCAGAGTCCTCTGACTTGGTCATACTAATATTTTCTTTATTGTCCTCAGGCTTGCATTCTTGACATCTCGTCCAATCAGAAACAGCAGACAGTTTCTTTATAAGAGTTTGGTCAGTGCCTTTCCTAATATGTCTGCAGGATGGACCTATGCAATAAAAAAAAACAAAAAAAAAAAAAAAAACATTTTTATATTTTTCGGGAGGTTATTAAATAACATCCAAGTCATCTGACTTCAAAATGTACCTGTGAACTCAACGTCTTCATCCTCTCTGCAGCTCCTGTCTTTCCCCCTCTTCTTTCCCATTCTTTACCTAAGTCAATTAATTTAGTGATGAATGTCAAAAGAGACAAGGTTTACCTAAGAACGTCTACAACGAGTCACACAACACTGTAACATTTCAAAAGAACAAATGTGACAGAAACTCTTAAAGTCAACTTACTGTCGCACACAGAGGCTAAAGCCTTTACCGTTTTCAGTTTCGTTTACTTTGTTCAGCTGGGCTCTTAAGTCCGGACATCATTAACTTATTTTCGATAATAGAAACAGGAACGATTAGACGAATTCAAAATACATATAACTTTGGATCAGAGCGATAAGGTGATTTGATTCAAAAACACCAGATGACACACATGCGACCAGGAGAGGAACAAAAATGTGATGTGTGTGAAAGAAGCCACATGAACTTCCGGGATCGAACGTGAATGACGCCCCCCATATTGTGAGTGGCATTTTTTTATTGAAGAACGCATACACGCACGCACACACAGTATATTTTAAAATATGACCATTATCTTGAAACTGAGTCAAATTAAGTGAATAGATTTTCACAGGTAGGCCAAGCACGCAAGTAGAACTATTTAAATGTTTGTCTCATCGATCAACATGCTACACAAAATGAGCATACCTTTTTGTTATATAAATTCTTAATCAAATAAGATTAACGTAAGCTAATGTGTTTGTTTCCTTTGGGAAAGAAGCAAATATATGCACACTTGCTTTCCAAAAGGAACCAATAAACCACTCACAATATGGCGGAAGTGTTGACGGACCGTTAGTAATGGTCGACTACTTCCTGTGTGCGCCGTTTGTAAATGTCCGAGTTGAAATCTCCGGGAGTTAACTAGAAAATTATTTAGGATTTCGAGGTCGGGTTAATATAAATGTAACTCGACGTCACAATTTGTTTTTAAAACATGTCTTACATGGAGTGGGCCGAGTCTCAACTCGCTGAAGTTGAGCTGCTAACCAGCATGTTTCCCGGTCAGGACGAGCTGGAGCTCACCGACCAGCTGGCTTTGGCTGAACTTAGGAGCTACGTGGAAAACTCGACTTCTGGGGAAAAGCCTCCTCCCTCCAGACCCCAGTTTTTCATCAAACAGAGACTGGACTCTTCAGTTATGAATGAGGTAATAAGTGTGCAATGATAAGCTAAAAGTTGTTAATTTATAAAGGTTTATTATTTAGTCTTTTCTATTTTAACTTGTTCTTAGACAGAGTTTATTCTGACCTGTGCCTATCCGTCTGAATATCCCAGTGTGTTACCTGATATAACAGTAAGGTAAGCATGTCTTTGGTTATTAAAATAAATGTTAAATAGAATAGGTTTTGGAAAAATGACCAAATGCTTACAACATACTTGATATACCTTCATACTGCTTTCATAGTTTCTCATTACAACCATAAGTCTCATTGAAACATGTCATTGGCTGCTCATGTGGTAGAGCAAATTAAAGTAGTGACTAAAAGTGAAGTGGAAATATAATTCTACATGGTTTACAATCAGTTTATTAATTAAGTATCCACCAGACACTGTGTCATTCAATATCACCATACAGCTGTTCTTTGAAGGTCTAAGAGGTTTGTTTGAGAATATTTCTAAACATACAGCCTCATGAGTACCAGGGAACACATCAAACAGGTCGCGGTAAAGACTGAGTGGAGACAGCAGGGTTAGATTCCAAAACAGTGTCCTAAAAGTTGGATACACAAACGCATAACACTGGTATTTAGTTCTATGTTTAGTATAATTATGTTCTACTTCTAACTACATAACTCATGAAACAAAAGTGGAAAATAGCAAATGCTACATTTCAAACCATACTGTCATTTTGGGGGATTGGCAAACATTTTCAGTTAGAGTTTAGCATTTTCACAATAAATCACAATAAAGATAAACTGTATGATAGACTTCAATTTCTACCATCCATTCACTCTGACTGTATTTTTGCAAGAAAAAAAAAATATTGAAAAAACGTTAGAATTTAAGTGTGTATAGCTAAACGCATACACCAACTAACTTTCAGCTGCATTTGCAACAAATGTTCTGTAAAATATTGACTCAGGGGAACTGAATACAATTTCAAACGACACTTTTCAGATTTGTTTTTGGATTTATATGATCCATTTATACATCTACTGGCTTTCTTCCTTCCATTCTGACTGGCTGAAAATATCTGAGAACTGGAGAAATATGAGTTTGGTAAACTATAGAATCTTGACGGAAAAATGTTTAGGACAAGGATCTTGCAATGAATCATCCCTTTACTTCACTCTAGCACTTTCTTTGGATCTGTTTTCCAAAATGTATGTATTAATTTATCAAATGTTTTATTGATGGTCTAGGTGTTCAGCTCTTAGCAGGGCCCAGCAGACAGAGATCCAGACAGATCTCAATAAGTACCTCATGAAAAACTGCCTGGGAGACTTATGTGTGCTTGCTGCAGTGGACTGGGTGAAAGAAAACCTGGTACATTTCATTAAGAAGAGCTTATCAACAGCACCGGCTCCTAAGCTGGAGTCTGCTTCTCAACCTACGCAAGAGGTTTTCAGTCGACTGTGGATCTACAGCCACCACATCTACAACAAGTCAAAGAGGAAGAACATTTTGGAGTGGTCAAAAGAGTTGGGCCTCTCAGGATTCAGCATGCCTGGAAAGCCTGGCATTGTGTGTGTTGAAGGTCCTCAATCTGCCTGTGAGGAATTTTGGTCCAGGTGCTTTTTTGATTACTTCTACTTTTTGAGAATTTTGTAACAGAAAAAAAAAAGATTGCCATTTGTTAAAAAACAACAACTTTTTTTATTTCAGAGTGAAGGTTCTGACATGGAAGAAGATCATGATTCGACACAGAGAGGATATTACCCTTAATCGCCAAGGCGACAACAGCAACACTGTTGAGAGTTTAGACTCCCTCCGCAAATTCACAGGCTTTGAAGAGGCGATGTTTGACCCTCATGGGAACAGAGGCAATCACATGGACCTTGGACAGCTCTACCAGTTCTTAAATGAGAAGGGCTGCTGTGATGTCTTTCAGATTTATTTTGGCATTGATGGCAGGTAGCAGTCAATGTCTGTGCACAGGTTGTGATAAAAGTAAAATAAATTAATTTATATATTTTTTTGTTTTATTAAAGCAGCTCCAATGATAAAAATACAGAAAGAATTACATTGACATTTTAGAGATTATTTCCTTATTTTGGCAAAACTAAAGAAAACGGATGGAAATAAAAATGATGGCTCACTGGCAGATCCCCAGTATGTTCCTAATATTAATTTCCATTGTTTTTAGTTTTATTTTGATGCATGATTTCCATTTTTAAACAAGCTGTTCTTACAGCAAAATCTCCTTGTACTGTATGAAATGTCTTTATAGATATTTGCTGAACAATTTGTGAAAATCAGTTTACAGTATTAATGTGTTTTAACTTGTAAAAAAAAAAAATCATTTTTAGCACAATTGTTTCAAAGTATAGACATCATTATCCAGATTTTTACCTGCTCACTGAAAATGTATTTTAGCACTTCGTTTTCAGATTGACTACTAAATGCCAGAAAGTCCTGTTGAATTAAATTTGAACAATTATTAACATTTTTACATGAATGCAAAGTTTTAATTTACAAACTAAAAGTGTCCAGCAGATGGCACTAATAGACAGTGGAAATGCAAACATTGCATTCTGAGAACTTGGGTTATATGAACTCAAACACTTGTAACAGTAACCATGTGGTTGTTAAACGTTCATTTTGTATAATAATATATTAATCCAAATCAATGTTGCATATTTCATTTATGGTTAACAATCCAGTTATTTAATCTGGTAAGCCCTTTTCAGACAGATATCCAAAGGAAGTCATATATACTTGCATACTTAATTTGGTGATTAACAATTGACTCAAGGTATCTTGTTGAAATAAACTATCTGGTCTTGTTGTCTTTGCATTCTTGGCATCGAGGAAAATTTTGTTCTGGTGTGATTTGGTCTCTGTTAGGGTTGCCCCATGTCGTCAAATCTGTTTGTGGTTTTTCATTGACTAGATCTCAAGGCATCGTCATGAACAAGATGTTTGTTTGGGAAACATCAGGGTCTCATCTTTGCGTTTTGCAGATGATGTCGTATTTTGACCTTCAGTTTGAGGTGAAAAAGTTCACAGCAAATGTAAAACAGGTGAAATGAAATCCAACTTCTCTAAATCTGAGCCCATGGTTCTAAACAGGAAGAAGGTGGAGTGATTCCTTGTGGTTTAAGTATGCTGGTGTAGTTTTCTTCAATTTGTTTTGGTCACACCTAAATAATTGAGATAATCCAACAAATTGTAAAGTCAGACAAAGATCGCACAAGCATATCTAAAATGCTGTTTTTAAATTATTTTCATTTAATTTTAAACATACTATCCAGCCAAACCTGGCCATATGAAATAAGTAATCACTTCTTTTGTTAAATCATAAATTAACTGAATTAACCAACATTTCTTAGGAAGTTGTACAGTATTCAGTTTTACTAACTTAATTCATTTATTATTGCCAAAGTTATAGGGAAGAAAAAACTATTTGAACCTGAATGACAAAGTGAAGTAGGATAAAATATTGATAAGAAAAAGAAACAACTCTAAATATTAATATGATATTAAACTTAATTTTTCACAGCAGGCTTTCTTGGTGATTGTGAAGACCAAACTACTAATTTGAATTCAGACTATCCCTGCGTTTATTTACCGAGATTCCTTCTACGAGATACCAAACCCATCGCTACTCATTGCATGTTCTTTGCTTTCCTCACTCAATTTCAGATAACAGTTTTCGCTAAATAAACACTACCCTCCAAACACTGGGCATCTGTGAGCATCTTTTTGTGGCTTATTAAGATTGGCCAGTCCTCTTCTTTATTTGGCCCAAAAAATACAGCAAAACCTGCACGTTTATAGCCTAAAGCTTCCATCCAAACTTTTCCTAAACAAAGACTCGGAAAATCAAGCTTGGTTTGTTAAGCAGAGGTCCAAATTGACATTTAGACCTCTATAGGTTCATTTAAGGAGATCTCACATTTCCTTCAAACAAAAAATTTAAAGCATGAAAGATATTTACTATCATGCATATTTAACAGTAATAGCTCTGGGGCAACTGCCTTCAGTTAAGTTAAAGCTGGCTTAGAGATAAACACATTTTTAGTGTTTAAATTAGTGAATATTTTCTGTGGCGTAGTTTAGAGGTCATCTGGATATATGTTCTTTGCTCACAGAAGCTTTTTTTTTTTTTTTTAGAGAAAGCTTTTAGATGTTCAGATAATTAGATTTTTTTCGAAATTCAGTAATTGCCATAGGAATGTAACTGTGCTATTCTACCGCGAGTCCAAAGTTTCAGTTACCTTTCTTTAACAAGCTGTATGATCATAATACTGCTCCACATATGGCAGGATATTGGAGTGGGATGATTATCCTTCTTACCTGGACAATGTGAATTTAAGCTCCATGTCAATGAGATGGTTCAGTAGATCAAGGCTCTGCGGTTGTGGGAATTTATGGGGCATTTCGGTTTTCATGGGCCTCTGTGACTTCAGCATCATTATCACAAAATGGCAGCGAGACGGTGGTGCAGGAGGTGAAGGTTAGGGCAACAGTGCGGTTTATTTCCCCCCCACCTATTCGCTTCACTGTATTTCATTGTTCAGTGACATGGTAATATTTTTATGTGAAGTAAGAGCTTGATTGTGACTAGCAAGCATAAACTGAATGGTAGGTATGTTTGAAGGTTCACTTAATAGAAATCAAGAATTTAAATGTAAGGTGTCAGTTAATATCGAATATTGAGATTGATACCATCCCACAATATTTGTGAAATGTTTATTGAATATTTCAGGATTTACAAAGCTATATGTTCAAATAAAAGGTTTTAGACAGGTTAAATGTTGGTTGCAGGAGGTACTTTTTGTGTCTTCACTTTGTGTAAAACCAGATTAGTTGGACATGGGGGCTTGTAGCATCCAAAAGAGTTGTGGCAGAAACACAAAACTGTGTTTCTGCCACCTTAAAACGACTCAAAAAGTCACAAGAAGGTATTTCTAAAATCTTTTAGCTGTCATATTTGTGTTGGGCAGTTGTATAAAAAAGATTTATGTTGAAGGTGGTGGAACACCATTACAACCTTTGTTTTCTACACCTCTTTACTTTTCTATGAGATGTTTACCCTCCATAAAAAAAAAAAGCTTCACGTTTTGTTCTCAGGATGCTTCACACAGGAAGATTGTTAGCAGTCCAACACCTCTTACATCCATTTCCAAGCACATAATCAACAACTTCTGCATCTGTATCCTCTCAATTTAAACGTAGAGGTTCATAAAATAGCAATCTTATAATATGCAATAACAATTTTGAGATTGGAGTTCCATATGGTTGAAGTAGCAGTTTGTGTTGGTCTTGGGCTCTCCCAGACTGGACATACATAGACATGCTAGACGTACATGGAAAAAACGGCACAACTTCAAACGGAAATAGACCATTAAACAGCAAAGCATCCAAAAGGTATGCACGAGCAAAATGTTATGCGTCATGGGAAATGAACACAGTGTATTACCCTCACAACACTATTCCATTTGTAGCAAATAGGGGAGGGAAATATCATGAAAACACTAAGGTTTGCAATCCTAGATTGTGAAAATCAGAAATGATTAAAGGGATATAAAAGCACTGCGCATTTAGACCACACCGCTAGATGTATTTCTACTTAAATAGTTTAGCAAAATGGGTCACATTTTCACTGTTTTCTGTCTTTGTGGAGCAAATTCTGTGCTGTGCCTTGACATAGTGAATTCATTACGATTATAAAATAGAACTTGGGAAAATGCATTCATACAAAATTACTCACTACGTTAAAAGAGCAATATCTCACCATGACATTGCTCTTATGGTGTACAGGCAGGAAGCCTGTACACCAGAAGTACATTTGATTTGACTGTAATGATGGAGTACACTGAAAGAATGAAGGAATGTATTCATTTGTATTCAGTGCTTGAAGTTTCTACATTGATTATAGTTGTAAATCCATTACTATGTCACGGGGGCTGTGCTCCAGAACTCCTAAAGGAAAAACAGTCTGTCAGTTCTCTATGTGTTGAACTACCATTTTCAATTCAGCCAAAATAAACTTGATAATCAAAGCAATTAACAATGCGATCAATTGTATTTCTAAGTGTTGTGTTAAAACTTTACCTGGTCTCTCTTTGGGATTCTGGACCTTCCCTCCTGATGACCCCTCAAGGTGAACCTTTGTATGGTTTGTCGCCCTCTGAATACCAAATATGGTTAAATTAAACATGTTCTCTTGTCTCACTTCTCTTTAATCAGTTTTCCTACCAAGCTCTCTGACTAGAGTAGTCCCAGAGCTCCACTGTTCCACTGACTGGCCTTATAAAGCACATAGCCATGGTTTCTCTTCTGGAAAAATGTAAACCTCACATCCCACTGACCATTTTGTGCTTTTTGATTGCCTTAAGCAGTTATTATCCACTACAGCGCTACAAATCAATTCTGTCAGCTGTCAGGTATTATAGATATTTGCTTGTCTGTAATGTGTCTTTGTTTCTCAATTTAAACATTTTTGATTTTAAGAGTTACAGGATTTTCTCTACCCAGTTTCTCTGGATTCTCTATCTCAGTGCACTGTAGTAAGTTCCCCTATTTCACATTGGAATGGGGGGAAAGGTGTGATTAATCATTCATGATTCTATCCAACTTAGTTCAGTTCTATGTATTTATACCGCACCAACTCACAACACATGTTGTCTCAAGGCAGAAAAATAAAGGTCAGTTTAGAATTTCTGGTCGAAGATGAAATTGGTATGTGTAGAAAACGCAGAGCACCCAGGAAAAATATGCAGACTGAACATCAAAAAGGAAATTTGAAAGAGTCCTTGCTGAGAGGCAGCAGTGCTGACTAATACACCACTCTGCACCCCATGTATCCATCCATCTTTTGTCTTCCGCATATCTGATATGAGGGTTTAGATTGTGGAACCCAGAAGTCCTTCTCCCTTCAGCCACACATCAGCTCATTTTGGAGGATCCTTTAGTGCCTTGATAGATCTAAAGTCCATTTAGTAACCTCTGGGTCCTTCCTGGATCAGTGAGACATCTTAACATTTTATGGACAAGCCCTGGTAACTATTTTTTTTAAACAGCACCATAAAATATTAATATTAAAAATAATAACATATTGCAGCTCGACTATTGAATTATTCTGGTATATTTTCCAAAATCCTACAAACTGCACCACAATCCTACAGCTGAAAATCCAAAAGAGTCAGCTGAGGTGAACACTGCTGAGGTGAACACTGCTGAGGTGAGCACTGCCAACATCTCATTACAATAAAAAAGTAACAGCTGTATACTCGCTCTCTGAATAAGTACGCATTTTTAATTAACATTTTTTGACTATTCTGTTTTAACTGCTTGTGCTTAACTTGTTATGATTATCTTTGAACAACATGATTAAGATTTTTTGTGTGTGTGTGTGTGTGTGTGAAGAACCAAATGTTGAATTACAAAGATTAAATTTCATGTCGTCCTATGATAATACTATGATAATGAAGCTAATGGCACCACCTGATTCCCACCCACATCTTGACAGCTGGCATCCTGCAGGCACAGCAGTTTGTCAGAACCTTTTCAACATGCTGTTTACATATTAATATTCTGTTGGCAGTAAGAGCTGCCAGTTTGTCTGGAAAACACCTACAGTGGAACATTGGAAAGAATATGTAGATAGATGTCCATTCGTCCGTTCAGGATCAGCTTCGCTTCCTACCTTCAGTTGTCCACAGAGGATAAACTAGGTATACTTTAGCATAGTCTTCAGTCTGTCATAGGTCCAACAAAGAGACACAGGACTGACATGCATGCAAAAACACTCTCTCACCTAAGGGCAACTTAGAGTGGGCAATTATTCTAATATGCATGTTCTAGGATGGGAAAGTACCAAGAGAAAACCCACTCATGCACCTGGAGAAGAAGCAAACACAACACTGAAATGCTTGGGTTGGATTTAAACCTAGAAGGCGACAATCCCGTGACTGAGGTGTTAAAGAAGCCCAGACGGATCTAATGGCGGCCTTCATCTCATCTGCATAGCTGGGTCTGGTGTCTTTGTTTGTCCTCTTGTCCTCCAAAGGTTTTCTATGGGGTTTAGGTCAGGCCAGTTTTATGGCCAATCAAGCAAAGTGGTACAATGGTCAATAAAACAGGTATCAGAACCTTTAGCAGTGTGGAAAGCTGCCAAATTCTATTGGAATATTTAATTTGTATCTCCATAAGGCTTATCAGTCGAGGGAAGCATGAAGAGCTATGGAATATTCTGATACACCACTTCACTGGTTTAGGACACCAGCAGATGACATGACTCTAAATGATCACTGACAGTAGAAATGTCAACTCCTAATTGCTGACAATCAGATATCATAATAAAAATAAATTAATCCCTGAATTATATCCCACCATTTATGCATAATTAATCTATTGTTCATATATCTTCAAGAATATTGCCTCAGGAAATGACAGCAACGTCTTGCTTAAAACAAATTCAGACAGTCTGTTCAAAGTCTTGAAGTGTTTTTGGTCTTTTTTAATTGATATTTATGTGTTTATGCACAAAGAGATGCAAAGATTTATCAGCAAAGTTGATTGTTACGAGAAAACGAAAATGACAAAATATGACAATTCAGTGTACACAGATAACGAGTTTGACTTTTAGAACTCAATTATGGAACTACATGAAAGTTTTTTATAATATGAGATGCATCTGTAAGTGTGATGGTATTGCTATAAATAGTGCCTTTTCTCTTACTTTGGATGGATTCACAGTCATGACAAATATTGACAAAGATTTCATGATTTTAACATAAATATAATCTGGTCTTTACCAGGCTATATAATTAGGTACATCTAACTTAAAAAAAAACAAACAAACAAACAAACATATAATTGTTTCTCAGATATTTCAAACCCAAGATGACATGTCTTGATATTTGATATTTAAAGCCAGTCATCTCCAAAAGGGCCTCAAATTATATTAGTCCATTTGTGCTTTACAGAGTTCACATAGCACTGCAAGCTCTATCAGCTCTTTATATTTCCAAAGAAAATGATTCGTCTTGAGACGATGATTGCTTTAAAAACGTTTTTCAAATTAATTAAAGTGGTACTGTAAATGAATGCGTATTTAGCATTTCTCTTAAATCATTTACACTGTACCATCTCTAGACATTTGCTTTACTTTTCTTCTTCCATCGTTCATCTAAAATTACAAGAGGTCTGTCTTAAAATAATCTTCGATTAAAACCTTTTTATTGGCTTTAAAAAGAAAACTTATGTATATTAAAAAACAGAGAAATCTTCTTGATGTCATTTTACTGAAGCAACAGTTATTCAATAACATTCCAGCTTTAATTAAGTCCCTAGCGAGTTATTTGAAGCAATCGTTATTGCTCAGATTCCAACAGATGGCAAGCTATTTATTGCATAGCTTTGTGCTACAGGTACTCCCCTCCATTCTTCCACCACTTCCACATATAGTAGCCCCTTTTGTGCTATTTTGTCCATGTCATTTTAAATTTACCCTAACAATTGCAGACAGTTTGTTTTAATTAGGTCTGAAGGTACGGTGCAGAATAAATCAAATGGCAGACATACCATCCCTGAGCAGGCTATTTAAAGATGAACCACTGAGAGTGAGAGTCAGTTTAGATGAATGGGTATAAAATACATGCTTAGCCCCGTTTCTGCCATCAATCCATGGGCCTGCGTGTGGCCTCATTCGAGCAGGGAAGCCACTATCACACAAAAAAGGAGCCCCTCATGCGGCAAATCAAGGAATCGTTTCTGACTGTACACATTCATCCAAGCTAACAGCATGGTGATGCATCCTCAGGGATTTATAAGTTTAGGTTCTTTGTTCCAGATCATTTGACACCATCCTTATGGAGCACATCACTAGAGCTTTGAGTGATCTGCAGAATCTCAGGAAATATGATCAATAGCAGAGAAATCTCTAGAAAATATTCTTTAATCCTGTGTTCAAATCATCTTGGGAAGGATTTTGTAAGGTAAGGAAAGGTCGATTTGATCCCAATGTATCCCAAAATATTGGGATAAATAAAAGCAGGCGACAGTGCTCCCAAGTCATCAAACCTCAAGCAACTTGGATTTTGAGCCGCTCCAGTCTTCTTCCAAACTATGGGACTTTGCAAGCATTGCCATCGCTGTGTAGAACATAACATGATCAAAATATAACCTCTCCGTATTGAATGAATTCTTACAGAATATTCTAATTTTCTGAAAAACCTAATTTTAGGTTTCTGCTTGCTGTAGGCCATAGTAATGTCTGCACTAATAAAATTGTCCAAAATTCCAGAGAAAAACATTTACACCTACTCGAATAGTTTGTGCTTTCCTCAAATATAGATGTCAAAATATTTGTGCAGTCTGTCATACCATGTTTATGTAACTGACAATAATTTCACAAAAATTATCAGGAGAATTGGAATTTTGCCTTTTTTAGTGATCTACAATATCTACAATAAAAAGCGATGTTGGGCTGCTGGCACTGTATTTAGTGCCAGATTTGCAGTTTGCAAAATTTCTATAATTTTTTTCTTGATGAGGAAAAATAGTTCCAAAATTGTTCTGATAAGTTACATATAAAACCATGTAACATATAATTTCTGTCAGGTGTGTAGATCTGAGGTTAGTGTGTTTAGGGTGACAGAAGGAAGAGTGATCTTAAGGCATTATTCATACAACTCTTGCCAATGCTTCTTATTACTTGTACCGACTAAAAAGCTCATTCATATTGAAAATTAATTAAAGCTTGGTCCAGGTGACAACATTTCTTCATCATACCTGTTTATTAAGCATGCAGCTTCCAATTCATCTTTAAAATCCCAGTTTGTGTCCCATATGGACTTTCTAGATTTTTACCAATCTCGAATAAAACTGAGGGATAAAGAAGAACCTACCAGGCTGTTGATGCTTGGACTAGACAGACTAAATACTTAAGAGGATTAAATTACACTGCACGCAAAAAAAAAAAAGGATTTAAAAACAGGAACTCGTGTTATTAATGTAATTTCAAAATCAAAAAAAGTATTTCATACATAATGTGTGCAAATGTTAATGTTTCTTTTTGAGATACAAATTTTTCCCCAAAGAGGTTTTTTTTTTTTGTTAGACTCTTCTGTTCTGCGATGATAAGAGCTTATTGTGAGCGGGATGACTTATGTGGACTGTGCCCACAGGGTACAGCGGGGATCAGTTTCTTCACTTTTGTCAGACTTACAAGGCCTCCTTAGAGGTCACGCTGTGATTCTCACATAGCCCAGGGTACGGTTCTCAAATTTCAAGGGTAAGGAGAAAATCCATTTGCCAGCTCACTATTTGTGATTGCACAGAAATGTTCCCCTGTCTCAATATCCAATTACTAAATTATGATGGATTTTAAGCATTATTTTCTGCAAGGCATTACTCAAGACAGTCTATCACAATTTACATAGCTTAACGAAGCACTGAGCTTTTAATAATGAGAAGGAGTGCAATAGAGGGAGCTGATGTTTATTTGAACTGGCTGGGCTTTTGCTGGTAATGATTATGAAGTGAGCACTGGGAGCGGTGTCTGTGAGAGGAGAGGGGGAGCTGTGCTGCGTGAAGCAGGCAGATGGTTGGCCGGACAGTCTGTTGATAATGGCGACATTAGTCTATTGGGAAGCAACATTATGCTCAAGGTCAATGGGAGCTGAAGAATGGAGGAACATTACGACTTGCGTCTTGTGTCCTGGAACGAGATCTTCCTGCAAGGATGTTGCGATATTTAATGTGACCCCTGTAATCTGCACAACGCTTCCAAATTAATTCCCAAATTTCAAAAGGGCAATTTGTGTCACTGAAGCAGTGACAATAGACGATAAAAGGTGTATTATTTTATTTTTGCTTCATTGGTATGTCTTTCAGCCAGTATGCAGGTGGCTTTCAGATCAGTTTTTAAGGTTCAGTAATCAGCTTTCGATTTACTTCTGATCACCCAGATTTTTTACACTGCTTACACAGATCATTACACTTTATTCACATACACATAAGCTAATGTGCTGTGCATAAAAAGAATACTTGTGCACTTATTTTTAGAATTTTAATTGTTAAAAAATAATTTTAAAAAAATTTATGTGTATTTAGTTTGTGAGAACATTTATCCTCACTAAAAGCCTTTGAGTGCCCTGAAAATATATTCATACTCTTGAGCTTTTTCATATCTTACAGCCACAAATTTAAAAGTAATTTTTTTTTGTGGGGATAGCGGTTTATGTGATAGACCAACACAACATTCTCAAATTAGGATTGTTGTTGGGGGACTCATGAACATATATATGTTCATATGTGTGTGTGTGTGTGTGTGTGTGTGTGTGTGTGTGTATATATAGTAATAGAAGTTCAGGAAAAATAATTATAAAAAAATAATACGGAGGAAAAAAAACTCAGATGAACCAGAAATAATGTAAATTAACATAGAATCAAGTAAGGAATGGGAAAAAAAAAAAAAAGAATAGTTGCTTAAATACCAGAGAGGAGTAATTGCTGGAATGTCAAACTGGGGAGTTAATTAACGCGGTGCGTGTCGGCATGGGTGGGGAACAGGAGTGAACTGTTGAAGGAGAGTGAATAATGAACACAGACTGAATACACAGTGGAACTAAACAGGACACAGAAGAGTCTTCTAAATAAAAATCTAAACACAAACACTAAAATAAGACCCTGAACCTATACACAAAAAACACAACAATGTTAAAATTCAAGTTACAAAATAAATAAAAAAAAGAGTGAAACACATAGAGTCATTTTCCCCTTGTAAACAATAAAGTCCAAAGAGTAATAATATGGAAAAAGAAAGTTCAAGGATCATGACAAAGGCAGGGCACAAAGGCATGTATCTATTTTCTAATGAAAATAGACACATGATTTATAAAGCCTTTTAAAAATAAATGTCTTAATGGTGTTTTGTAAGAGTCCCTCTGATGGCTGGATTAACTTTGTCCATTTTCCCATCAACTCTGACCAGCTTCCCTGTTCTGGCAGAGAAAAAAAAAACATTCCCACTGCTTGATGCCGCCGAGATCGAGACCTCTTTCACAAAGATGACCTGACTGAGAAAGGCAGCAGTATACGTCATAGTAGACAAGAGAATTAGGGGTGTCAGACTAAACAGGACTGAATACAAATGCATGCCACACTTTTCAGTTGTTTTCTAAACAGCTGAAGTGTAAATATATATAATTTTCCTTTCCCTTCATAACTATGAACTAAATTGTTTTGGTCTATCACATAATATACCCAAGAAACATATTGTGTTTTGCAGTTATACGTGAGAAATGCGGATTTTTTTTATAGTATTAAACTCCTAAATAACACTTCAGTTGTTTGTCTCATGAATACTTACCATGAGTTGATTATTATTTAATCAAATACTATATATCTTAAAGGAAAATTTTGTTAGGGTCGAAAGGTTCGGATCCCAAAAGTTCATGACTCAAAGCTTCAAGCGAGCACCTTATGTTCAGTTTTCACTTCCCACAGTACTTTCTCTACTTTGTCAAAGCTGTCAAAGCAAATAAAATCCAAAACTACTTAAAAGGCAGCCTGCTGACATCTCTGATAATATTGAACTCTGTTTCCCATGAAATGGGAAGAAAATCATGTAGATTTTTATTTTTATAATACTCGTTAAATGATTGGAAGCGGGAGAGTCCATCCATCTTTCTAAAATTAGGCACTTTGTATACATGTGTTATACTGCAGGCTGAGCAAGATTTAGTGTTCCATTGTGTAACAATTGCAGTGCAGCTTCAGCCTAAGCGCTGTCAATCAAAATATGCCACTTTCACTCACCAGAAAACGTAAAAACTCATATTATGACTGCAGGTATAAGAGCTCTGTAATTCCCACGTAAAAATCTTTGATCTTGAGTTTTCTTTTCACACCACAAATCTAGTCACAACAAAATTACAATTTTCAAGTTCTTCATGTTTTTAATTCGCACTTTGTCCCTCTTTTTTTTTTTTTACAGTGGCATAGTTGAAAAATGAATATTCAGTACTGAGAGATAAAGCAGACCTCAGACACCCTCCATAAAAAGCAAAGTAATTACAGCAATTCAATCTTTGTACAAAATGACTATTTATAGCATCATACGGAACCAATAAAATAACATGTATGGGCATTGGGAATGTGGTTCAATTTCTTTGATACAATGATTATATACAATTTGAGGATGTTTGATTCACCAGGTCCTCAACATGTCATGTCATGTACTGTTTGCAGCAAACTCAAAGGCCATAACGGTGATCCTTGTACTGTTCTTCATGATAAATTACAGAATTATAAAATGGAAAAGGTAATGTCAGACAACTACTTCAGTGTTAACAACAATAATACTAATTAATATAGTATCATATAATAAATCTGAATCAGTCATAATAATAAATACATATAGTCATTTTTTTTTCAATTGTAAGTAATTCATTAGAATCCCTGTTTGAAGAAACCTTCAAAAGTGTGAAAACACTCATCGTGACAGGAATGGAATGCATTCCTCTTCCCTCTACTGAAAACATCTGGTGTGCCGTGAAAAAGTATTTTCCCCTTTTCAGATCTTCTCTGTTTTTGCTTTGTTGACACACTGGAATGTTTCAGATCATCAAACAGCTTTTTTCAAGATAAGCTGAGTAAATACAAACCCAGCGTCGCTGCATTTGGATTTAAGTCCAGACTTTGACTAGGCGACAAAAGGTGGAGGATTTTCTGCCATGCTAGAGAGTTGGTTTTATGGTTCCATAGAGTAAGTCATGCTTCTCTGGAAGCAGCCAGAGTCCATCACAATGCGGTAGAGCTCCACTCTTTGTAGTCCACTAAAAAATTTCCCAAAGGATTTCATGATAACCAAGATAGCTTTTGGCAAATATGAAACTGGTATTTCACTTTGTATTTTTCTTTTTGTCAGAAAAGATTTCTATCTTTTGATCCCAATACTATCCCATAACCATTCCCTTCTTTTTTGATCCTATTATTGCTGAATCATGAAGACTGACATTAACTAAGGCAAGTGCCGCCTGCAGTACTTTAGATGTTGTTCTGTGACTTCCTGGATTAGTTCTATATGTGGTCTTAGAGTAATTTTGTTTGGCTGACCACTCCTGGATGGGTTCACCACTGTTCCATGTTTTCTCCATTTGTGGATAAAAGCTTTCACTGTGGTTCGTCAGAGTAACAAAGCCTCAAGAACTACTTCGCTACACTTTGCAGATTGATGGATGTAAATAATTTTGAATTTATGTGGACCGGGTCCTAATGTGTGGCTTTGTGGCATATTTTAGCCTACCTCATGTTGTCAGACAGGTTTTATTGAAGTTATTTATCGATTATACAGCTCTGAAAGTAATCAAACCAGGGTGTGGCAAGAAAAATTTGAATAAAAAAATGCATTGTGGTCTAATAAGATGGGGGACTTTTAAAAAATACATTAATGCCAGGTTGATTTGGTAAGCTTTTAAAAAACAATGTTTTGTCATTTTTGAAGTTATCTTTGTCAAAGTTTCAAATTTGTCTGATCTGAAACATTTGCCGTAATAAATGAAAAACACAAACAGACAAAATCTGTAAGGAAACACAAACTGTTTCACAGCTATATACATGGCTTGTGGCAAAACAAATTGGTTAGATAAATATAGAAAAAAAAGTCATGAGATGTGGAATACATTAAATGGTGTATATGCTAATATACAAAACATAATGTGCCAGGGATCCCAAGATTCAACAATATTGTTCACAAATATTCACGTCAGCAAAGTATTTTACAGCAATATCCACACATTAAGCATAGTTGTTGTTCAATAAAATTCAACATAAATAATAAAGCCCCACAAAGTCCACTCATTCAGTTTGGATTTTACATTAAATAGCCAACCAAAAAAACAAATATTCCTGATCCATTATGATGACCAAAATTTTTATTACACGTCAGACTCCATTTCTCCATCTAGACTCATTTTGAATCCTGAGACAAGATACAGTTCTCGTATTTTCCCTCTTTTTTTTTTTTTTTTTTTTTTAGTCCTCAGACTTTGTGCTTTAAAATTCCGACTTTCATAGTATAAAATAACAAGATAAAAGACAACTGAAAACGAATAGGTGTAAGAGTATACACCTTCATAAGAGGGAGGTGGTTTCTTTTTGGGACAATCGCATAGATTGTGCTTCTATGTTTTGTTATATCAAAGTGTCTGTCATGTTATGTCATACATTATGGCTATGGTAGGATAAAATCCAGGAGACATCCAAGACAATTGCTTAATTCAGAAAGAAAAGTCATATTATGTAAATGTTTCATAAACTGATGTGTTCCAGCTATTCTGTTCTCACAGTAAAACACTTTGAAAAGCTCAACCTTGACTGTCTTAAAATCGAGCACATCTTCTGTCCCTTCTGTGTTTAACAATTCTGCAGACAGTTATGTAAGGGAGTAGAGAAACCTGTAAATGCAGTCAATGAAAGAAATGCAGAAAAAACGTCTCGTTTAGGCACCAGAAAACTAAAATCTAATCCAACCATTAGTTTGTATTGATTACAAAAGGAGAACGCTATTTTAAAGTCAAGTTAAACCAAGCAGGAGTTTTCTGAAAAAAAAAAGATAAATGAGGAGTAAAACCCAGATCATGTTGTAACACTGAGGCAGCTTGAAATTGCATGTCTCTTGTTGAACATTGAAACGAAGGAGAAAGAAGCCAGAGGTCTAAATGAAGTACTCCTTCTTTTCCTCTGCATGCACATGGTTTCCCTCAGCGTTGATAATAGCCGTGTCGGCGTCGGGGGCATCCTCTGCTCCTTTGGCCTCATGTGTTAGATACGTTCCTGTAAATGTATATGCAGACAAATCAAAAACCCACCGGTGGAAAACCTCACAGCATCTTTTCATTCAATACAAAAAAAGAAAGCAAGTGACCTCTTTTACCTTTATGTCTAGCCAGATATCTTCCAAGAACTATTATCAAACACAAGGTGATGAAGACCACGACTGCAACAACCCCGCCGATTAAAGCGTGGTCAGGTCCACGTTGTCCTAAAGCATTAGGATCTGAAAGAAAACAATGAGAGACGGCATGGATGCGAGGGAGCAAAATCAATAGCAAGATGCCACTGTTTAAGAGTTTCTGACATTTAGAAAACTACTTGGCTGCAGCATGTATGCTGAAGATAATGTCAGATGTCGATTTTAAGGAGCTTATTTTATATTTTTCAGCCAGAAAACTTAAAAATCTTGAAAACAGCTAGCCGTTCTTTAGAGCATACTTTTCTGAAAGCAAAACAGATTTTTGTCACGTCCACTAAAACAGGAAGGCACTGCCAGATAAACATAATGGGATTGGACCCAATGACTCTTTATGAGACCTCAAAGAGTTTTCTTGATTTAAAAAAACTAAAATATTGTATTGGGAATTTGGCGACAGCATGTGTGGTTTCGTATCAAAAACAGTGAGCTGCATGGAAACAACTTTGCCTTAGGATTATGAAATAATAGGAATCTTAGATTTAATGGGGGAAAAAAATCTACAGATCCAGGCTTATTTAACTTTTCATGGACAAGTGGCAAGCTGTTTAAGGTAAGCTAACTGCAGACAGCCTTAAAGAAGAGTGGTAAGACACAGATAAACTGTCGTGGATCAAACAAACTTATTATATGTAGAGTAGTGAGACTTGCAAAAACAATGAGGTTATGTCAATCAGAATGCTGGCAATTTTTTTTTGGGCTTTGAAGTACAATTTTTGACAGAAATGGTTATTCTAAACAGCTAAACAGTGGTTAGCTACAGGCAGACTGGACTCACGACAGCACTTCTTAAAATCCTTCAGCTGTGTGCCAGATCGTGGGGTGAACAAGCTTCTGCTCCTAGACAACAGTTTTCCTGGCCTCCTCGTCCTCATTGAAGAAACTACTATACAAGTCTTCACTTTATGAATATTTTTGGCGTTACTACTTTTGTTTTGGGTGGACATTGGGCTCTGTACTGATGACTGAGTTTGAAGTGTCAAATTCAACTTTAAATTGCAGTCATAAACGAAATAACCAGAACTCAACTGAAGAAAAATGTTTGTAAAATTGCTGTGTGCCTATTAAACCAGTGACCAAAACAATGAACAAATCTTCCTGAACTGCACAAATAATTTCAGATGCAACCACAAACCTCTATAAAAAGCTACCATAAAGAAGAAATGCTTTAATATTGCCAGAGTTGAATGTGCTCATTTTATACTTCTTGTTTATTGATAATTTTTTTTTCAGAAAAGAATGCGCATTTAGGTTTCTGAGCAGAAAATGAGCACAGCATTTTCTTCAAGCTTCAGTATGATGCCCCCGTGTCCGTCCTATTATATACTGAGCGCCTGTGTCTTTATGGTGCACCTCTTGTGTTCTCATTATCTCAACCTGATAAATAGCCATGGCTCATGCTCAGTTTTGCAAAGTGACCCTGGGAAATGATGGTTATATTAACAAATCCTGTAAACACAAAAGATTTTTACCATCCCAAAATACAAAACTTGAAAGGATGAAGTTGTGTGTCATGCTTCTTCTTTTTTTTTTTTTTTTTTTATCCCATGCATTTTAAATACAATACAGGGACTCATGAGCTGCAACATCAGGTTTTGAGACAATGATCACGTTCCAAAGTAACCTGGGTTTGGTTAGATGTTGATGGGTATAATGATTCGTACCAATGAATCCGCTGTCAGCAGATGGCATAAGCAAATGTCATGTGACATGTTCACATTCACTCTCATCACTGTGGTAATTATTGTTTGGCAGTTCCTTACAAAATACAAACTGGAATAGGCAACCACATGTACCCAAACATGCTCTGTAAATGTAACCAATAAATCCTTTCTTATTTTTATCCTGAGCTAAAATGAAAAGCAAAATTAAGAAAAAGGCCACAAAAACAGCAGAATGACATGTAATGCATCACAGAAAGCCACAACGGAAAACTAAAGAGTGCCAATACCACGAAACAGCTGATGGGGAAACTTTTCTAGCTCAGATACCAGTTCTACAGAAGTGCACTTTAGATTTTTTTTTTTGTTGTAATTAATGCAATGTTTATTTACACCAACTATCTGCATGGATGATGCTATATTAATTTGTCATTTATGATGATTTTATTTAGTCTTGTACAATATTCAACCTCATTGTTTTTAAAAACACAAATCGGATGAATAAGTTTGAATTTGTGAACTTTTTGAAATCGGCACAGGTAAAAGCAGATTTCTTTGTACAGCGTGAATTTCTTTCAGCAGGTGTGCAATCTCATCTGAACTCTGGTGTGCAAACAAGTAAACATTGGTCCAAATGCAAACATGTATCTCAATTTGATTATAATTTACAATGTTGAGGCGTTGCAGAGTTTTTTATTATTATTTCTTTTATCACTGGTACATTTGTCTCGTGTGGAGAGCGGAGTGCTGAAGAATCTTCTGTGTTCCACATTATGGATCAGTAGGGCTGGCTTCAAAACAGACCATCACCATGGTACTAACACCACCACATTTGACAGTGTTATATTAGGCTGTAAGTCTTACTTTGACTCCTACATTTTTCTCATCATCTCATCAAATAGCTCATTTCTATCACTTACAAACAAAAAACTTTACTCTAAAAGACCTCTGACATGTCTATGTAGGCAATTGTAGGTTTCATTTGCGCATAATTAAAATTATGGTGCAGGAGCTTCTTCCTTGACTGACTTGACTTCCTTGACTCAGTCCAAAGCGACGTTAAGTTTGATTCATCGTTGACAGAAACACTCCGGCAGTTTTTAAGTTTAAGGTGGCTTGAGTCTGAGTAGCTCCTGGAGTGTCCTTGAACATCCTCACCTTTTATCTGAGGATGAGAGTTTGGATCAGGTGCTAAAAACCTTCATACAAGTGGGTGCACCAATAAGACAATGATCCCAAACACATGAAAACTGGTTTTGGAGTGGATCAGACTTCTAGTATTGCTTGATCTCAGCCTTTTTTTTTTTTTTTTTAACAATGTGTGGATTATAATTAAAAGCTGAAACTATGTTGGTCAAAGAGTTGTGCCTAGAAAAGTGGTCAAATATTCAACGAGAAGCATGCCTGAAGTGTGGCAGTTTCAAAAGAATCTGTGGTCAGATTGTAACTTGCTAAAGGACATATGACCAAATATGAATGGGAGTGCACTGCATGCACAATTTTGAGCCTTGCAAAAATGTATGCTGTGTCAGCATTCCTTTCTGGGTATATAATGTATCATGTCCAAAAGTAATATGGCATTCTCCAAGAATTGAATTTTTGTTCCTGAATTTAAATATTAAAATTATTTTTTTCTCTGCTAACATCAGATTGTCATGCAACTTTCTGACTGATACTTTAAGGATGTTCTAACAGTATGTGTTAATTTGGCATATTATTGAAAGGATTACAATGTAAAAGTGATATTAACACACTGCTTGATTTTTCAGTTAACTTGATTAGAGAGCTCACTCATTTTGTTATTTAAAAGACATTTGAAAAGCATTTCCTTAAAATACCGCCTTTCATAACGATGTCACTTAGCAACGGAAATTATGGTGCTATTACATTTCCTCAAGTACTTTTCATAGCACTCCATTGACAATAAAGCTTGGCTAATTGCTTTACAATGTATATTAAGCACCAAGCAAGCAGTACTAATGTGACAGTCTGAGGCATCGAAAATTTCTTGGCGTCGTTCTAACATGAGCAGCATTCCATCTGAGGACAGTGAGTCACTGCTGTTGATTTGGCATATGCCACTAAATCTCATTCTAGAGTCGCGGATGATCACAAAAGAGTCGACATATGCTACTACAGCAGGAGTGGCATGACACCAGCCACTTTTGGTTCTATGCATCTCTTGGAAAACTGCAGTCACTTTGGTTAAGCCGCTCACAAAGAGACCAGCAAATTACCTTGCAATATTTTGGCTGATCTGATATTAAGTGACATTGAGAAAATAACCCTTTTGTCGTACTAATTTTACTGCCCATTCAGTTTAAACCTGCAGCACTCATATCAGATATGATTAAGCGACAAACACCGTATCAAGCAGATTAATGCAAAAAGAACCTAACGCATAGTCAACAGAAATGTCTCGGCTAAATTCGTAACATGAACAGACTCCACAAATAATTTATGAATTTCCATTCCATTTTCGTATGCTCAATGAAACACTTACCAACACTATCACACAAAGGTCCACTTTTTCCCTCTCTGAGGTATAACTTAGTATGAAAAAGGCAAACCAAAATACCAACATGTTGTGTTATAACTTATGCAGTCCGTGGTATGAATAGAGAGAAAGCGTCTAGTGTCAGCAGAGCGAGCATCCATGCATGTTGATGATTTGGCTCATGCAGGGTGAGGCCATGATGTGTCCTGACCCAGAGCCAGTTCCAGCATCACACACACTAATTCTGGCTTGCAATGATCATCCATTGGGATATTTACCTGTTGTAGGCCCTGGAAAGTCTTTGGCTGTTGCCATGGTTGTAGACAGTGACAGCAGTAGGAAAAGATGAGGGGAACAACACCATGACATAAAAGGTGACCACAGGTTTCAAAGCAAAACGTAATAGCTTAGCATGATCTTGGGTTCTGGTTAATTGAGTGCGAAAGTGACAAAAAGGGAAGCTTGCTGTCGTGCCGAGCCAGAATGAAGAAAAATGATCCCCTAGGTGAGCAACAGAAGATTATGTTATATACATGTTCTTACATAACTCAAAGTACATGTTTAGTATTCTACCCAACATTAGCAATGAGGAATTAAATTCACGAGTTTCCCCTTCTCTTCATGGAACACGTGAAGCCTGTGTACACTCCACAAGAATCAAGAAATTTGTTTACCCATTCAAAGTTGGCAAGAACAATAGTGCTTCTTCTGTTGAAGGTATTTTAAACTTCACGAGGCACTCAGTTAAAGTACCCCAGGGAAGGCCAAGTCAACCATTTACTACACTCACAAATTTCTGACCAGCCGCCCAATGGTTGTCAAGGGCTACAACAATAAAACGAACTGCCGGGGGCAACAACAGTAAAAAGAACTGCCATGCTTATGTGTCGAGAACAAACTGTGAGAACTTCAGCTCTGTGAGAAAGGATACATTTCTCGGTTCTTGCAGAATGCACAGGCCTTTAATCTCTTAGGAAACATTTCTTTATTGAATCCAAATTCTGGGTTTGTGCTATTCAGACAGAAGTGTGATAGTTTTAAACCAACCAAGAGGGCAATTGTGACCTTGTCTGTTGGGTTGAAAGAAAAGTCTGAAAGGACCCTCACTGTTCAAAAGTCGCCATTTTTAACCTAGGGAATGACCTGACACATATTTACAGAACCTTTTTAAATAGGAAATATTAAAACATTTCTTTATAATAATGTGCAGGTCTTACTTGAATGAGTTTGTTTTCTTTTCACGTAACAATAGCATTTTACCAACTAAGTAGTGGGCACAAGCTAGTGCTAGTGGTAGCTACTGTTAGTAGTAGCTAGTGCTAGGCATGATTAACAGTCGAACTTTGGACAAAGAATTGGCTATAAAAGTTTATATAAACAGGTGATATTTTATAAAGTGTTTTATATTATAAATTACCTTCTTCTATGAATATTCCTAGGAAGGCTCTCCTTGAGTTTGGGTGTGGAATGGTGCTGCTCTTGACCTGAATTTCTATTCCTTTGTTACATTTTGTTTTACATTTGAATTGTCTCATTCTTCTCTTATCATTTCTTCTCAATAAAGTAGTTACTTGGGCCTGATTTTCTTCACTGGTGGTCTTATATCCAGTTTATCAAACTCAGACAACATACAGTTGGTTAGCCATCACTTCTTTTTCTGGACCTGGTGTGGCTCTTTCGATGTCCACTTCCTTCTAAGGTTTTTCTCTCAACATTCGTATGACTGATATATCCGCTGACTTTATGTTCTGGATAGTATCGAGTAAATCTATGGGATAATGTCAGGTGTTTTAGACCTTTGTCTGCAGTCTTCTTTTGTGTTTTTACTCTAGTGCTATTTAAATTGTTGGAGTAGACTGGGTTGTGACTGAATGTCTGGGATCTCCAAGGCTGATCAGAAAAGCAACAGGACAGAGCAAATCCTTCTTGCATGCGGCAATAATTTGTGCAGAAAGCAGCTTTCAGTGGGCCTTTAGTTCTCTTCTAAAGTCCAATTGAGAGCTGGATTAAAGCTCTCAGTGTATGATGATTTTTATTTTTTATTTTTTTTTGCATAGCAGCACACATATAGTCTTCCTTAGTCATAGGCAGAGAACAGATTCATCCCTCTATTTTTATGGTCTTGAGTGACTGTTCAGTCAATCTGTGCCTGGGGCTTGTTACCTGCATATTTCTTTGAATGCTCTGCATATGTTTTGGCAATATGCCTATTTATCATTGTCTCCATAACATATTTTTAAAGAAAAAGCTTTGATGTTGTGCTGAGGACATAGTAACTTGACATTTTTTTCCTAATAATTAAGTTCCAGCATTGTGAACTATGAACTATATTCTAAAGCTGGCATGCCTGGAATGGAAGACGATAAACGCACTGGATGACTGATTCACAAGGCTCTTATTGGCTCGGATACTACTTATTTATGCACATTTCTTCTGAGAAATAAAAGTGGTTATGTCGTTGTGACATTCTGTGTGTCTATGTTTCTCTTGTGCAGCAGCGCTGGCATTCAGTTTCTCTGCCCCCTCTTCTTGGAACAGCTTCCAATGTGAACTGAAAATGTCAGAACTTGTTTTACTTAATGCTTTCCACTTCATCTTAAGAAACCACAAATGGAAATCCTTCAAACAGTGCCTGTGTTTTAAATCTTAAACTGTTACTGTTTCAATTTTAAATAGTTGCACTTCCTCTGTCAAATTGACTGGACTTTATAAATTTTTTTAATGTTTGTTTTGTTTTGTTATTGTTGCTTATTTGTCCTGTCCACTCCTAATCTACCATGTATTGCAAAAACTATTCTTAGCACGAAAACTTTTTCACAATTTTGCATATTACAGCCAAAAATGTCAATGCATTTTAATACAATCTAGTGACAGAGCTATATATTGTATGAGAAAATTGTAAGGTAGAAAAAAAAAAGAATAGATTATCAGGAAAATCAGGAAAATGTGACATGTATTTATTTATTCAGCTCCCTGGTAGAATCAGTTTTTTTGCATTTGTAGCTGCAGTTGTTTTGAGATCTGATTTATACATCTAAAGTTGGAACTCTTATCCCCATTCTTCTCTACAAATCAATTTAAGCTCAAACAGGTTTAATAGTATTTGTGGAAACCAAATTTGTCTTGCCATAGAGTCTCTTTCTATTTTTACAAAATAGATTGAACAGAGCTCCTTAAGATGTCCAAAGGTTGAAATATTATTTGACAACTTAACCCTGTGTTAGATGATTTTTTTTCACATTATTTTCACTTTTCACCACAATAATCAAATTTTTATTTACAGAAAATATAGAAAAGGGATGCTTTTTTTAAAGTTCTTCATGCTGGCAAAGTGGGCGTAGATTAAAGTTGTGACAGCAAAGTTTCCTTGTAAACCCTGTGGTGGACATTATTGTTTTAGGTTTACTATAGGTTCCTCGTTCCAAACATGTAAGCCATTTTTCTGGAGTTGCTAAACAGCATTTCCAGCATCTTGACTTTCTTTGCTGCAGTCGATTCAATTTTGCAAATAATTTGAAATGGTTAAAGTAGTCTTGCAAATGTTCCTTCAACATTTTTGACAAATCCTAATGACAAACAGAATTCATTTCACTAAAAGCATCAGATAAAAACAAAACCTTTGGCTGTTTACAAGTAAATGTATCATTGCTCCAAAGAAAGCTTATGACTAGTTTATCAAAATGAACTGCATCTGAAATATTTCTCCATTATTTATGTTTTCCCATTATAAGACAAAAGCTGTTTTGACTGTCAAGGTAAGCATTTATATTTTGCCTGCAGAGTGCTCTTGTGGATCAGTATGAAACAGTCATGCATAATAAACACTACTGCACTAATAACATTCAGAGATATAAACCAAAGCTTGCACATGGATTATATGATTTTGGCAATCATTGTAGCACAAGTGCATGCTTATTGATTTGTTGAGCAGGTAGAAACCCTTCAGCATAAGAACACTCCAAACAGCTTGAGTTTTCTATTTTCCGCCTCTGCAAATATATTTTTATTTGTGCAGTCATTTGTGAATATTAAATAAATAATGTGGTAACTTGCTCCTGTAATATCTGAACTAATCTGGAACAGTGTAATAAAACAGTTCTGTGTACAAAAAAGGGAACGCGAAAAGGAGAGCACATTGAATTCATCATCTGAAACAAGTCTATTTTCTAGCTCATAGCTTGGTTGTTAGCTCATCAATCATCAAGTGTGTGCTCAGTATCATGTTTGTGAGTGCATGAAGAGTTGGGGGGCCTTGGTGAGGGTGTAAGTGTCCCTGTTAATGCCGCTCTGAGTAAACTGATGATGGAATCTCTGCATTACAAAAATTAAAAATTGACAAATGGAAGGTTGGTCATGTTTTGAAAATGTAAAGTTACTGGAGTCAATTTTATAGGTCAGCACAAAAAAAAATGTTTTATACATTTTTTGCTTGATTCCAGAAAATTAACATTATTAATTCTCATAATAACGTTAAAGCAGTAGTTTTCAAATGGCCATTTCATTTATTAGAAAAAAAACAATCTAGCATTATGTAAAACAGTGATTGCCCCCTCTTGAGTTTTCAAATCCAGCTCAATTATTAGCCGATCTGCAGAAAGAGGAAATCCTTTAAATAGTGCCTGAGAACATGAAGCAGTTTAAAATGAGACAACATCTTCTCAGAAAATGGATAATTTGCTGGATCTGTAAAACCATGAATTCTGCCCCTGCCCTGAAGAACAATGTCAGGCTATCAGTTCATGACCTTCAGCCCATTCCCAATGGGTTATACAGCAAGACTCAGGAGACATGACCTTTAACAAGCTATTCAAGCTTAAAAACCCTCCAGTGCTGCTGAATTAAATAATCTCCATACTTTGTCCACTTCAATTCAAAAGACTCATTGCCAGTTATCACCAGTGCGTAAGGGAAGTTGTTGCTGTGTTGAGGATGGCACAACCAGGTACTAGATTACTTTTCCACATGGGCTTAGTGTAGCTTGAAGACTGATTTTACCCTCTCAATCTCAAATTATTATTTGTAAATTGTGTTTCGGATTTACCCAGGTTCTCTTTGTCTGATATTAACATTTGTTTGATGATTTGAGACATTTAAATGTGGAAAAAACAAGTATGTTTGGAGCAAATACTTTCAGAAGCGGAAGAGTTCGGGGTTTCTTTAACACACATTCAAGTCTATTGAGATGGAATTGTATATTCAAAAAACAGAGTGATATGACGGTAAAACGTAAACGACTTCATAGGAATTTCATCTTTATTTAGGAAAACTAATTTTTGTGCAGCTTCAAAGTCTTGTATCCAGTGTCTCGTACTGTGCTTGGGATGGTTTATTAAAGGCAGTATTTTCAGACAGTGATAAATTGTGCTTGATGGATGACATTTATGGCTCCTCGGCTTCCCTGTCATTAGCAAATTAGGTTTAGAGGCTGAGATGATCCGAAAAGACCTGGCAAGAATTCAGCTCATCACAATGTAGCCCTGAAGAATGAGTGTCATCATCAGTGGAAATGAGTCTGTCAAACACATCTTTTACCTGCTTGACTCAATTTTTCATTTTTACAAGTAACTAGGACCTCGGTGTGCGAGGGTTACCGAGAGATGTACTTCACATTTCTTTAGTTGACTGTGAGACTTAAAAAGCTTCTGAACATATAAAAACCTTGCAGTACTAGTAAATGCAATAAGTAAAAAAAAAAAAAAGTCTGAAATACTACAAATTTTTAAGCAGCCGCTTAGCTACGAAATGTGACAAAAGACTCACCAAAGGGCAGCAGGTATGATAGGATAATATAGACCGTACTTTGTCCTCTCTCAGCATACTCTTTGAATAACAGAACAGAGCACAGAGATAACATGATTTGAAAGAAAAATAGTGCCACTTCTTTATCCTTATCCTAAAGCCCTCCCAAATCTCCCAAAGATCCTGCTATGCATCAAGTAATGACCTGTGAGGCGAGAAACTCCCCTCCGTCGAAAGAAGTTCTCCTCAAAAACACAGTGCTCTTGTTTCAAATTTGTATTCATTGATTAATTTAATAAAACCTATAAACACAATAGAAAGGCAGTGATGATTTATTTCCTGCAAACATAGCATCTGCTTTTTCAACCCAGTGATTGTCTTGGGATTGGAATGTCTTTTCCTGAACCGCAACTAAGCTAAATTTTACACCCTCATCCTCCGATATTGGACTTTATCAGAGCCGTTTGAGAGGAGATTCTTGCGTACAAGGTTTGGCAGTGAGCCAAGAGAATTGGGCTGGCCATCACAAAGAGGTGCACAATAATAACTGTTTAAAATTAACTTAGAATGTTCTTTCCCACAGCTATGTTAAAATAATGATGGTAATTACAAGGGAGCCTTTGCATTTTACCTCGACAACAGCACACCTCTGCTCTCCACTCAATTAATACAACATAATCAGACGATTCATGGCTTGAATGAGGTCTTCTCTAAACATGTGGGTAATGCCTTTGTAAAATTATATAAAAAAAAAAAAAAATGTAGGTATGTCTCGAGTAATGGATGGCCAAATTTTATTATTGAATGAGATTTTCTAGCAATTTTAGGTTCACTATTAAATAAAATATATAAAACAGTCTGTGTTTCAGATTCTGAAGTGTCTTTACTCAAGGTACTTTATGTTTTCCCAATACCTGACAGTTTTTCTAAATACATTCTGTACACAGCACAAAATCTTTTTATTAGGCAATACATATTGAGATACAGAGCTGAATAGAAATATGCTTGCCGTCTTGTAGGTTTTTGCTTTTTTTTTTTTGTCCAAAATGAAATGTTTTAAATCAACACACAAATTTTCGTACTGCATAACACCCACTTGCGAAATCATGAATTAATTCAGTTTCAGTCCACACACTCAGGTCTGATTATTGGCTGACCTGTAGAATCAAGAAACTGCTTAACTATAACCCATCTAACAATAGAAAGTAAGCTGGAAGATCTCAAAAAGCAGCAATGTCCGAATCGAAGGATATTCAAGCACAGATGATAACATGTATCGCTATGAAAAGGATTGAAAAGCCATCTCTGTGACTCAGGGACGCCAGTAAACTACATAGTGAGAGGGATTATTCACAGATGGAGAAAACTAAACAGTGGTATACTGTTTAGTTTTCTCCATCTGTGAATAATATAATATAACTCCACTAATATAACTGACAACTTATCCAGGAGGACACAAATGAATCTTGAACTACATCTAATGTTCTGCAGGCTTCATTTCCTTTCGTTAAAGTGATTGTTCTACTCAATAACCCAGACAATAGGAAACAGACTAGGTAAACCAACATGTCCAAGAGAGAGAAAAAGGTTTTATACCAACACTTAAACATGGTGGTAGCAGTGTGATGGGGTGATGCTGCTTTAGGACACGGCTGTAATTGATAAACCCATGAATTCTGCTCTTTATTAGATAACCCTAAGAGTGAATATTTGACAGTCAGTTCATGACATCAAGCCCAAATATACTTGGACTGTACAGTAAGACAATCACCAGTCTCATCCCCAGTTAAATGGCAAAGAATTTAAAAAAAATTAAAAATACTTGGGAGTTCTCTAGCAAGAGCCTCAACTTAACCCAACTGAGGTGTTGTGACATTTTTGTGACATTTCACAAAAACTTTTATCCTTGCAAACTCCCCAATATGTCTAGATTGAACAACTCTGTGAAAAGTATTGGGGTTAAGTCCTCAGCGATATAAAAGCCTGATTGTCAGTTATTAAAAAAACGTTTGACAGCAGTTCATGTCAAAGGTGACACAATCAGAAAATTAGGTTTAGGGGGCAATTGCTTTTTCCACAAAGGACCAGAATTGTTTATGCAGCTCCCCCCCCCTTATTTAACCATACACATTTGAAAATTGAATTTTATATTTATATATATATATATATATATATATATATATATATATATATATATATATATATATATATATATATTTACTCAGATTATCTGATGTTACAATTGACCTGAATTGAACTGGAACATTTAAGTGTGACAAATAAAAATCAAAAGCAGAACAAATCTGGCAGAGAATAAATACTTTTTCACAGTGATTTAGATGCTGGTGAAAAACTCTAAATGCTCACACATTTAAATGTGTTATTCACATATGACATGGTGGATGGAGGAAGCAGAACAATAATTAGGTCAGTTTGAAATACAGTGAGTGGGCGGTAGAAGAGAAATGACATCCTACAATATCACACTTATTAATAAACTACAAAATTAAACCTCAATATATTGCTGTCCAGTTTTAACCAGACCAAGAATACTTTATGGCTTAATTTCTTAAGATTGTACATTTTATGCCTAAAATAATCTGTGGCTTAGTTATATATAAAATATTTAGCTGAACAGTTTAAAAACCTTTCCATTTACAGGAAACATGAATTAATAGTAACTTACAACAAGGTTTACTTTTATTCAATTTACTACACTTCTTTATTACAGCATATTTTTAATTATGTACTTTTTGTTTTAAAACTTTCAGGAGCTGTCAAACAAATTCTAGGAGACTTTTCTCGGAGAATAAAAAAGCTTTTCTATCAATAAAATGGGAGTTAATGCTTACCAGTAATCTTTTTCTAACAGTTTTATTTCTGTTTTTCTTGTGCTAGGTAAAGACTTGCTATACTTCTGTTTTCTTTCCGTTAATCAATAAGTTATTGATATGAAGCAGTAACGTGTCATTAAGCAAAACTTTCGATCTTAAACAACAAAACAAAGCCTTCAGTTAAGTACCCACCATATACAAACAGAATATATTCAGCAAAGCTGGTCCCCACATGGTTGCTGGCCTCACAGCGATATGTGCCATTGTCTGTTTTGTTTAGTGTCGTGATGGTCAGCTCTCTGCCCTCCACAATCATGCGCTCAATGTCTGGCAGCTCTCCTCCATCTTTAGACCAGAGCACTGGTTCAGGTCTGAGGAAGAAAACACCAAAGAAAATCCTGTAGGTTGTGTTTTTTCCTAAAGGTTTTCTAATTAATAAGCTACATAAAGGAGAGACAAGGGCAGAAACGACACCTGAAATGCAGTTTTTGAAAGTGAGCAACTACAAATTGTAATTTTGAATGAAGTCAAACTTACATTGGGTTGCCTATGGAGACACACTCCAGTTTGAAGTATTGTCCTTCCTGTGGAATTATCAGTGAATGTGTGATTTCCAGCTGAGGAGCATCTACAAAAAAGAAAAAAAAAAAACAGAAAAAAAAGACAAAGATTCAATACTGTAACATGACTGAGTGCAAAACAAGCTTTAATGCTAACAAAGCATAAAGACAGTTAGCTCTTTACCCTGTGGGTAGCCTTAGCTTTAGTTTGTATCTTTGTTGTATGTTGGAAGTAATCCATCACCTGCAAGTTAATCCTACACTAATCCATAACAAATGCAGAGCCACACATGCAGACATAAATGTAAAATCCAGCGTTCTCCTCTCTGTATTCATTTTCAGTGCTTACACACCTAATCCGTCTTCACGGATTATGATACTCACAGTGAACCTCCAGGACCTCAGTCGTCAGGTAGGGTTTGTACAGAGACACGTGCTCCACACTGCAGGTGTAAGCAACGCCATCGTCCCGCTTGTCCACCTGGAACAGGAGGCTACTCCTTACTGTGAAGGATTTTCCTGTAGCGTTGACCTCTGTGGCGCCTACAGTGAGAGAGAAACACATGCAAATTAATGTAAAGAGCAATTGTTGAATTTGAGTTATTGGCGTCTGTTTACATTGAAATGCAGTGCTCAGAACATTTAACTTTTCTACATTTTGTCGCTTCACGACTAACATCAACAGATTTTACTTTGATTGTGTGTGATAGACAAACACTCTTTTACTGTAGGACTGACTTTATGTTCAGGGTCTTCGTCCAGCAGAAAGGTGGACCTCCAATACGGCATCCCATTCCTGCCAAAACCCATGAGTAGCATATTAAGTAATCAAAACAGTGCTTATTTTTAATTGAGAGAGCACATAGCTCTTTATTCACGGGCTAGGATAAAAAACAACCTGCCAAGAAATAAAACATGTTCCATCCACCCTTCTGTAAGAAGGTAAGGCGAGAAAAAGTTTGTTTTTCCTTCCTCTTCCTTATCTTCTTTGTCTTCTTCATCCACCTACGCCTCCTGTTCTTTTTCTTGTTGTATTAGACCAACTTTGATGTTAGCACCGCATTTGAGGTGAAAAATATGACCTATCAAATCAATCAGGAGAGTTACCGCCCCTAACTAACATATACGCCCTCTAAACGGAGAGCGAGTGCAATTTTCCGGCAATGGCGTGAAGATGAGTGAAAGCAGTGCGTTTTACTGCTCTCTGGGCCACTGAATAAATATAAATGTGATGACAGTTATTCACTCTCTAAATTAATAAATGTCCTGTCATGCTTGTGTAATTCACTCCTTTGGGTTTTTGGCAGGATTGTTACATCAGACTCAAACCCATTCTCAAGTCAGTAGCAAGTTTTAATCCAGAATTTCCCGGTATGTGGCCTTTCCCCACTGACGAAAGATACTCCCATGGCATGATGATGCCACCTCCATGTTTCATGGTGAGAGAGATCCATCAGGATGTTAGTTTTACACAAAATATTTTACAAGTTGTCAAAAAAAGCGCTTTGTTTCTTAAGTTTTCTGTGTCCACTAAATCCGCATGCTGTCTTCATAAAATAAATTACTTTTTGTGTTTGTAATGTTACAAAATAAAGAAATAACAGCGAAACAAAACTTTCCTTGTTAAATTGTTAAAAAGGGAAATATTAAATTATATTTCAAAACTGTCAGTTGTGGAGAAGAACGTTGCAGTGTTATTTTCCTCTGCATCTCCTTTGAGAGAGAGAATCTTTGGCCTCTGAAACTTGAGGCGAGGAAGAGAGAATGGAGAAAAGAGAGGAATGTGAGCGTTGACTCGGTTGGTTGAGTGTGTTTGCTCCTCCAGGACCATCTCTCAAACATCCCACTCAAACAAAAACACACACTTCACCAGAAGACTGGGGGGAATTTTTGCAGTTGTTGTCACACTTTCACATATTCTTTTATTTTGTTTTAGTTTCATTCGCAGCTGTTCACTCTTAAAACAGTTCTAGATGCTGGTTCTGGTTTTGGTTGACTTTTGAAGATTTGTTCCATTGTTGTTGCATCCCAGTTTGAAATTTGAAAAATTTCTGCGTAGCCTTCACCCAACACTTAATCTGGTACTGTCACAGATCTCACTGAACGAAGAAAAATAAAAATTACATTTAGTTAGTGGTATAAATAGCATGAAAATTTGCTCAGTTTTAATTTTTTGTGATATGCATCACAAAAAACTAAAATAGGTTTAAAAGACTAAGACCTATTTGCAATGAAACCCAGACCAACAACACCCTCATAACTTGGGTTGATCTGCCCCATCACGTACCACTGCAGCTGCAGTCTTTTCAGCACAACGATTTGGAATTTTAAAGACTTAATATCCTTTGCAATATCCTAATTTCTTAATGAAAACCAGTTGTATGGAGATTGTCCTTTGCCATATACTGAATTATTACTAGATAAATCACTATTTTAAAAGACCTAAGTGCTTAAATTCACAAAATTATTTATTTCAGTTAATAAGAACCCGAAAAAGCACACAAATGCTAAAGTAATAGCAAAAAGCCTCCACAATTAAAAAAGAGCAAAATGACAAGACTTGTATCTAAAGAATATTGAATGTTCTGAATTTTGCCTATCAGTACAGAGATGGTAAAGGAAGTGTCTCTGCGGCATAAAACAGAAATCTCTGCAGTGTTTACTTTCATTTTGTCAAGCCGCCTGCAGCATTGGAGCTGCAACAGAGAAGCTGTCAGCCTGTTTCAAGGCGGCTGCTGGCATCGCCAGAGAGCATGTCGTGCCAGCTTTCGTAAGAAACAGGAATGTGCCCAGGTACATCTGCTTTCAACCAACGCCCAAGAGGCCAGAGGACTGAAATTCTGGCAAGTTTAAGCACGCCTGTAATCAGAACATTAGTACCTCAGCGATTGACTTAAAAGATGTCCAAGACCTTATGACCAAAACTAATTGTGAAAGATCTTGTTATACGGTATTTCATTTGCTGTCCATTATAAGCAAGTTGGGGTACATTGTCTTCTTGCCCTACTACACTTTGTGAAGTGGCAGGAAAGAATCCAGAACTCCCAACTCCCTGATGAGTAGTTTTCCATTTGGCCTTATATAAAAGTCATATAACTAAAAAATGATAAATGGTGATCGGCAGCTACAAAAAACAACAACAACAAAAAAAAACAGTTCAGAGTTGTTGGGAAGATGAATAAAATCAAGTACAGGATTTACTTTAAACTGAGGTGAACATTTCAGGAGTCCAACCATCCTAATCTTATAGCTACAATAAAATGGTTAAAATAATTAACCATATATAATATCAAAGTATTGTGGTAAATTGGGTTGAGAATTTGTGATTAGACATTCAAATTATTCTTCAGATCATCTCTCCAACCAATCGGACCAATCTTAAAATATTTTGAAAGAAGGTTGCAAAAAGGTGGGTTTCTAGATATGCATGGCTGGTAGAAACATATCCTAAAAGACTTGAAGCTGGAAATGCAGCTAAACAGATCGACTCAGAAAAGGGGAAGTGGTGGGCTGTTTGGATGAAAGTCAGACTTTTATTTGTAAAACCCTTCTTTCTTTCTTACTTCACAATTATGAACTGCTTTAAGTTCATTTCTTTCATGAAGTCCAAATAAATAACCTGAAGTTATACTCCTTGGCCTTGTACACCACATAATATCACTCTTGCTCTCTTTTTCCTGCAGCTGAACTGATCAAAGTTGAATTTCATATAAAACTCGTGATAACATGGTTTCTCATTATCTGAATTCAAATGTCTTAAGAACTTTCCTCGCCTTGAATAGATAATTGGAATTCCATCTGTTTGTCACAAAGGAAAGGAAACTTCGTGTATGCAAACGGAGTGATGGTGGGTGGATTTTTAATCAGCAGATTACAATTTGAAGCAGAGCTGTCATTCAGTGGCACAAGAAATTTGTATTGCTCTGCACCCTGTAAACAAATTACTTGACTCTGGATGACAGTTGCACTTTGAGGTTTGTAAGGCTGTGCGCTTCTAATATACATTTTTGAAAAACAAATCATCAGAGCATGAAATAAATATGACATCTTTTAGCTATTACACCTGCAGTCGTCTTCGAGCAATAGAGGCTGGTCTCCCGCACCCCACAGGGAAACATTTGATTGACAGCAGACACTGGAGGCAATGATCTTCCACAGAAGAACCAGTGGCAAAACATGCTGCTCCTAGCATATATGCACACCAAAGAAAGCTTTAAAGCGAAGCCTACAAAAGATTTAGATCCTGGAGCACTGATTGACATTCCCCATCTTTGACACTTTGACATGGAAATTAGGTATTTAAGTCAAGACCTCCAGTCTCTGCAATGTTCTCTATCACTCTTTGTGAGGTGCACACAAGTCTGTTTGCCCCAGCGGCATCAAACCCAGTGCACCCAAGTAAAACTAATAAAACATCTGTACACAAGACACCAGTCTGATGCGGATCCGTGGCGCCTGATTATTTTTAGAGTTATGGGGATTACTTATCCCAGACGTACGTACCGTTTCAATCTTTAGATGTGCAGTAAATTCAGTAAAAGTACGTCCATATGCCAGTATAGATTTCTGGGGTTAAATGATTTATCCTAAAGTGCATTTTATAACTCTAAAGTACAAAAGAGATCATCTGAGTGCCTCTGGAGATGGACAGCGTGTCTGGTTGTGTTGCTGTGAGCCAGCTCTCCACTGGCCTTTCAGGAAGCTACGTGCATGTCATTCCAACAGAAAAACTTCATATCCCAGCCCTTTTCCCATCAATCATCGTGCCATGTTGGCCAGACACAGACAGAACCACCAAGAAAAAGCTCTCTGGTGCAAATCTTCAATAAAGAGCAACTGTCACACAGAATCTCCACAGAAAGCTCCATTGTATTAAACATCTCTGTACTGCAGCGCCTCTGTCATTAAGCTGGGGACCAACTGGTCTTGAATCTTTTAGTATTGAATTTGCTCGTGTGTTTTCTTTCTGCACTTTTTCCACTTTTTTTTTTATTTCATGTTTACAAACCTTTGCAGCTCAAGTAAATAATGCTCTAATATTGCATTTCTTCCCATCTGATACTATAGCATACATAATTCTGATTACAAGCTGAGCCAGACTTCCATGAAGTTATTTGCATACACATAAAAAAAAGCATCTTCTAGTCGCACACACTTTTGCATTACAGCAATAGAACATTTGCAGGTGCTACTCAAATGTCAACATTACTTCATCTCATGCTAGGCTATGCAGATGCTCATCTGCATTGATGAATTTTCACTCACCTTAGTAGATCAAGTCCTATAAGTGGTCCCAATTCAAGGTTGCATGACATATGATAACATATATTCTGACTAATTAAGAAAATAATTAATCAACTATACTATGTTGTATATAGAGCAGTAACCTTCATCATTAAAAATGTAAAAATAGGAATAAACATAAGAAACTGTTTCAAACAACTCCAGTTATTATTTATTATTGATACGGAGGTGATATGTAAACCTGGAAGCCGAGTTCTGACAATTAATCAGTTTGAAGTAATTTGAATGTGCAAAAGAAGCTTGCGCGGGTTGATCACCAAAAAACGGATTTTGCCCAGGGGTCAACATCCTCATAAATTGGCCCCAAGCCACTGCAATAGTAACTTTTTCCACCCAAAATCCATAACACAACATTGTACAGCTTTCATTCTAAAACACAGTCCACAAAACAGGGCCACATCATGCGCTTTAAAATCTCCCATATGTGGCCAGTTCTGTGACATCTGTCAGCTTACAAGGACAGCAGCAATGCCCAGACCAGTGTAACGGAGCATGAATATGAGCACAAAAGAATTGCAGCAGTTGAATGACTTGACAGTATGAATGTCTCCTAGAGAGTGCAGGTTGTAAGAGAGGATACAGTTCTCTGTTAAATCCATATCACAGGCTTACCTTGGACCTCCTTGTCATTTCGGAACCACCGAATGTTGGCAGCAGGTTTGCTGCCTGATGTGATGCATGTCAGGGTGATTTCGTCTCCCTCCATGGCTGGCTTGGTAAATCCTGTGATTTCTGGCCGACTTGGCACTCCTGTGGCGCACCGGAGCATAAACAAGATTAGCATTCTGAATACATGTGGAGCACTAATTTGCTAATTGCTACTCATTTAAGTTTAGTTATCCATATCGTCCTTTGATAACATCACATGCATCATTTCCAGGATTCTTTTTGCAACTGGCGCATGCTTTTGTTTTCATTTAGTTAAGACTATTGAATTGGTATAGAGCTCTTAATCGGCTGCAGTACATCCAAAATGCTGTGCCCAGAGACCTTAAAACGCCTTGCTTGTTCCCTGCATAAAGGATAGAATTTAAAATCTCATTGTTTGCCTTGTTGGTTTCTTGGATATACTCCTGTATATAATGCTTATTGATACCATAATTAAGTTGTAATTTAAAGTGTGCATTTGAAAAATCGAGTGCAGAAGGACGCATGCGGAAAAACTGGTCACGCTCACCTAAAACAGTGAGGAAGGCCTTGGTTGTCTTGACAGGCATGGTGAAGAGTGAGCATGTATACTGGCCCTCGTCTGACAGGCTGACGTCATTGATTCTGATGGTGAGCTCCTGTGACGTGGCTCGGACAAGCTCAATTCTGTGATCCCTCAGAGCTGACAGGAAGGAGAAACAGAATGAAAAAGAGCAGAGAGAAAAAAAAAAGACACATCTCACTGATTAGGAAACCTATATAGACCTGGCAACAACCGCAGCTGTGGAGATACTGTGCAAGATGTCTGTAACCTTTACCAGAACAATGCTGAACAAACTGTGTCCCAACCTATTTCAAAAATAGTTGTTTCGCTTTCTAGGCTGACAAGCTTATTTACAATCAAGGAGAGTAACACAAAGTGTCAGTGCAGCGCACTGAAGTGGAACAGCAGCAAAAACTTAGTGCCCAAGTTATAATGTTTATTTTAATTATCAATTACATTCTTGGTTTTTATTTATAACTATAGCAACTGGCTCTGCTTGTGTCATTTGCTATCCCAGTCAAAGACAAAAGTCTCCAAATAAAGTGGTAAAAAACAAATTTATTTCATAAACTCGAAATTGTAGAACAATAGCAACGCAATAATTCATTAGTGTCTATAAGCAGACACAAGCTACAGTGCTAGTCCACAGTTTCCATCCATTCATTATGGGCATAATTATGATACCAATTTTTGGTGTTTTGCAACTAATTTTTAATGTTCTTTTACAGGTGTGGAATCATGGAAGTCACCAGATCCATTTTATTGGGGAATGTGTGCCAAGATATAACTGCCAAGCCCCAGAAAAATATCCCTGTCAAAATCTGTGAAAATATTTAACACTGGATTTAAAAATTAAACCAGTTCTTCAAGGAGAAAAACGGCCCAAATCCCAGCAACTATCGTGAGATGCTTGGGGAAGGATATCTAAAATGTTTGATCCAAGTTAGACAGTTTAAAAGACAATTCCATGAAACACTAAGGAAGTGTATATAAACCTCTAAAGTTGGTGAGGGTTTCAAAAAAATCTTACTGAAATTGTTTTTGCCTTTGATAATAATAATTTTGATAGTCCTGATTGAACTAAAACAGAAAGAAAAACTGTCTGGTTTAATTTCAGACAATGAGGGAAAAAAAAGTTATTTTCTCTTTTTACAAAATGTTTGTCAGCATCTTGTTATACTACTAATTTGAACATTTTCTCTATAAAAAATATTGGTGCATCTACATACAAAAAAAAGAAATCAAAACTGATTTTTAAGTCTGAGCAAATCTACTTTTCATGTTCTACGTCCTTGATGGAATCCATCACTCATTGAACTACATCTAAAAACCAACAAAAGCTAGATGTCTTAACTGAGTAAGGTCAGCCTGTACCTTTTATCCCTTTTTACACTATTAAATTCAGAATAACCTTCTTCTTCTTCTGTATGAGTACAAGTGAGCAACCACAGAGGGCAGGAGGCAAAGTGGCTTCATTGAATAAATTACACATTCTTAATCCTCAGTCCCTTTAGGCCTGGCCAGCTCCCTCCTGGGATTTTTTTCTCCCCATTTAAGGTAATTTAAACTCTGTTGTGCTGCACTCCAAAGACAAAATCTGGCAAAATGAAGCAGGAAGGTTGCTGATTAGGATTTAAGACTGGTGGTGCGTCACAGCTGGCATTTGATTTCAATGATACAAAAACAGCAGTGATGTAAATTACAGCAAAATGTAACGGGCTGACATGCTTATTAGGTTTTACACAGAAAATAGATAATTATCGGAAAGGCTGCTCTTTATCCTTAATTACATGTAATGATTGCTATCATATAATGACATGCACTTAAAGGGGACCAAAAGACCAATGCCTGGAAGATGTTTCTTAATGGAGATTTAAATTTTTATTTTGAAGAATAAAGAGCAATGTAAATAAATTAAATCTTCAAGCAATAATTCAAATTTATAAAAAAAAAAGCCTCGCCACTGGGCAGCCAGCTCATTACTTGCTACGAGGTTTGAAACAAACATTTGATAGTCCTGCTGTAGCAAGCAGCATTCTGAAACAAAGCTGCTGTTTGTAGTTAAGCACCCTCACAATGCAGCCCAAAATTGCCCAAAGGCTTCGGCAGAAAGCAGCAAAGTCTTTGGTGGATCCACAAGCTGGAGAGGTGATGAGGTCTTAGCAAACGCTGCACAGCAACTCAAGATATGGAATTATGGCCTGGGAGGATCAAACCTGCGAATGAGATGATACGCTCGTCCCGGCCTATATCCCTCTATCTCTGCAACACACGGAGGAAAGACGGAAAGAAACAAGCCAAGCTTTCTCCTTCCCAACTCCCCGCTCCTGGAAGCACAAACACCTTTTTGAGATGCTGCTAAATGTTTTGTGTTCTCCAACGGATTTGTTGATGGAAAGGTGCTGTTTTTGTTTTGCGATGAACTGCCAGTAACTTGTAAGCTTTTGCATGAAACCTTTGCAGTTTCCTCCAGTAGGTGTGATCAGCATGAAATGATATCTGTTTCAACACATTTTGTAGCGCCGTCAAACGAGGATTAAAATGCCAGTGCAACTCCCCAATGCAGAGCACACTCCCCTTGGTCTGCTGTTCCAATAAAAACAGGTACCATTTTCGATAATTACAGACGCAGGTTCAGTCTTGTGCCATTTGTAATTTTGGTACTCCATAGTGGCACATGCAGTGCCTAGTAGAAGTATTCATGTTTTTAACACGTTGTGGTGTGCGTTCGCATTCAGTTCCCCTGAGTCATTACTCTGTAGAGCCACCTTTCACTGCAATTACATCTGCAAGTCTTCCGGGGGTTGTCTAGACTGAAATTGTGTTTGCAAATAGCTCACAGCGCAGAGCATCTGTTCACATCAGTTTTCAAGGTTTTATCTCAAGTGGCTATAGGCCTGGACTTTGAGTAGGCCATTCTAAAACACTAATATGCCCTGATCTAAACCATACCAGTCTAGTTGTGGATGGATTTCTGCAGCTCCCCTAGAGTTACCATGGTTTTCTTAGCTGTTCCTCTGCTTTTGCTCTCCTTCCTCAGCTTTTTGCCTTTGATGGACTTGTTATTTTGCAACTGTGCCAAATTCTTTTAACTTTCAGATGACAGATTAAACAGTGTCCAACTGAAATCTTTGGATATGTTTTTAACAAATATCTGAGGCTTTCACAGAACAGTAGAATTTAGGAGTATACATAGCCACACACTATTTCCATTTTTTTTTAACTTCTGAAAGCAGTTGGTGGCACATTTAATTGTAAAAAAAAAAAAAAAACATGTTTTTTTAAAAGTGAATTCACTTAAACCACCATTACACTGAATCATATTTGCTTAGCACTTAAAATCTGCATAAAATCCATTAAAGTTTTTGGTTCTGAAGAGAAAAATTTAGAAAAGCTCACAAGAAAATGAAGGCACTGTGAAAAACATGTCATTCGACAGAACTACATTGGTCTCAGAGTTTACAGAACACAATTTTCCCAGGATCTCACAGGTGTAGTAACATGTTATTCTCAGTTTCATTGCATGTGCTTGTCATTGGAAGAATAAAGCTAAAATCTCTCATATTCGTCTGTCACCAACTTTAAAAAGACCCATTATCAATGTCTGCTGTTCAATTGACGCTGTGTCTGTTTTTAAATACCAAAGAGTGACCCAATGCAATACAGACGGTTGATAATTTCAAGTGACATTTAAAGCTAAAAGGATTGAGCTCATTTTCTGTAATTCATGAACATCACATTACTATTCAGGACTGAAATATATCCAAATGTCAGTTGCTGAAATATTGAATCTCATAGACAAAATCCAAGAAAAGCCGACTAAAAAAAGGGTGGCGTTGACCGACGCTATTTTGCTGAAAAGCCAATGACATTAAAATCAAACGAGTAAAAGCTTATATTGATCGAATAAAATGTACAACTCAAAAACAAGTATTGCTTGTTACTCAAATATCATACGACCGGGACAACAAACTACTAGGAATCCAATCCTGACAAAGGGCCCAGGGTGTGGGTAGATCTGTCACAATCAGACCCAAATGCCACGGCTGACAAAGTTTTTTTTTTCCAGGTACTTTGGGAAATCAATGTGATGAAAAGGTTCATTTCCCCCAAACCCTAGATAGCTCTGCTTCTGTTCATTCTGCTTAGGCAGAAACATAAATCTGCACCCTGCCCTTGTGTTTGCTCCAGCCTTGTAGCATGGCAGCTAAATGACATGGCAGGAGTGCATCTTTGGTGATGGAGGCCTTCCCAAGGTTGTCTCAGATCAGTTGAACTTATTGCCCCGGTTTGCATGTAATGTTTTATTTATTTTTCCCCAACAGAACTTAGCCCTATCTACCACAGTACCTTTTAAACCATTAGTGCCCGTAGGATTGTTTTTCTTTTTTGCATTTTGTTACAGGATAAACTTTAATTTTTAAACAAAACAAGGAAGAATGAAATCATGCTTTCCAAATTAAGTTATTCCAGTGTGAAAAGTGTGGGGCTTATTTATATGAAGTCATTTTGACTCTTTTAGCCCCAAGTAAAGTTCTGCACAACAAACTGCAACCTATTTAGGTAAAAGTCCATCTATTTGTACTTTAACTTCATTGTTAAGACAGCTGTTCAATGAAGAACACAGGAGAGGACAAAGCAAACGTGAGCAAAAGTCTGTTCAGAGACTAAATGAAACGTTTTTTGCCTACATAAAATTACTGCGCGTCAGAAAACAAACACTATGACCACAACATTTCCATTATGAAAAGTATTTTAGCAGTGTTATGCATAATTTAATGTGAAGGTTTTATTTAACATCATGCATTATTCTGTTGGCTCACTGTTTTTATTTTATTTTATTTTTTTCAATTAAACCATTAAAGATATAACTTTTCCTATTTTAGTATGTCAAGAAAAAAAAAGTATTCTAGAATATCAAAAATAATTAAATACAGTAGGAATGGCATGTATTTTGAGATTTCTCAGTGGGGTCTGCTGGAGACAGAGAATCAAGAATATCAAAAATGAAACGACGTTCATTTTATTTTTATCACACAAATGTTAAAAAAAAAACATTTCTAGCATCTTAAATATGAGCGATTTTCTAAGAGCCTAGTCAGAAAAGGTACATTTTAAGTCCATCTATTAGTCTTGGAGCCAAACAAAGAGTTGTCAGGTTCAGTCAAAATATTTTACATCTGTGTTCCCATGTCACCATTTTTACATGGCCCATTACCACTTTGAGCTAGTCTCGAAATGTGAAAGCACTAGCTGTCCTTCAGCAAGAACACAGAATCCTGGCAAGCACCCCCTGCCTGCTTTCCATCCATGGGCTCCGCTCTTTGCAATTAGAGGGTGTTTGCTGCTGGCTGTGCTCGCTTGGTGGCTGTGTGGGTGATTTTGGACAAGTTCCAAGTATATAGTGGTGCAGGCAGGGGGCTCTTCTGCACCACACATGTGGCTACAATTAACAGAAGGAAAGAGCCTTGTTCCAGAGGGCCATTGTCACTGCCTGCTCGCTCAGAAATCCCACAGAGCAGATGCTACTCAAATTAGACTAATTTTCACTGCTTGAAGCGGTTACACCAAAGAAGGAGGAAATCTTTTCATGGCTATACATACACCTGATTCAGAGAGAAGGCAAGGAGACTGAAAATATTTTTGTGTTTTTCAGATCCTTCACATATAAGCTTAATTGTACAATTTGAGGCCAATTTTTAATATTTCAGCAATCCAGTTAAAATGGGGCACAATCATTACATAGACTGATATTTTCCAAGTGTTTGTTTTTCTGATAATTCTGATGATTACACCTTACTGCTAGTGAAAACCCAACATTTTCAGAAAATTCTCGTGTTGCATAAATTACAAAATAATAGTCTCTTAATACATAAATGTTATGTATGGATATGTTATGGATATGTAAAGGTCTGTATTATAGTTGCGAACATGGCTGCCTTTAGAGATGCCCAGCAGGAAGTAACATAAACCCTCAGTAAAGACGGTAAGCCACAAAACTTCATCGCAAAACAAGCTGGTGGTATCCTAGTATTACTGGACAGTTAATTGAAAGGAAAAAAGTGTGGAAGAAAATTATTTTCGAGCAAGACAGCCTTGGAAGAAAAGCCTATTTAAATTGTGGGGGAGTTTACAAGTCAAGGTCTGAGATACAGGCTTGTTACGCCACTTCTGAACCAGATAAGTCATAAGTATCTTGTCAAGCATAAGAAGAAGAAAAAGACTGGACTTTTGCTTGATGGTCATCTTTCAAATGAAAGCACATTTTTTATTTCTGAAATGACTCAAATCATTTAACTTTTGTATGTTATTTAACTTTATTGTGTTTACAACTGAGTCACAAGTAAAATGAGACACACAACAAGAAAAATCATTTAACTTTTGTATGTTATTTAACTTTATTGTGTTTACAACTGAGTCACAAGTAAAATGAGACACACAACAAGAAGTTGGCTTTTCCCCAAGGAACCCTGAAATTATTCAGAATCCTTAGTTATTTTTAAAAAGTTATTACACATAATATATGAAAATGAATTGTCAGAAAAGATCCGGTGTTTTGTTGTTCTTCACATTAGCAGTCAGCACAGAGTGCACGGTGCCATAATAGAAAATTCACATTTCAGTGAAGCTAGAAGTGAAATACTATACTTAAAAGCCCATTAGTTCTTTAAGGAAGACATTAGCCCTGGCCATGAGGCCCTTTTCAGCATCTTTGTTCCTTGTAAAAACATTAACTGAAAAGTAAACACCACTTTAAGGAACAAACTCATGGCTTCCTACCAGTGAAAAATCTTTCAAAGACTTAAAATCAACAAGGAATGTTGTGTATTCACCAGATTTGCGATTTAAATGTGCTTTTACTGGTGCTCATGCCTGTAATTGCATCCTTGGTAATTATCCTTCATTCTCTCAGGCTAATGAATGTTTTAATGCTCACATTAGAGCATTCATTTAGCACATAACAGCATTTTGATTACAACAAGCCAATTAAGATCAATTTTGCTTTGTGACCTTTATGATTCATTCTGAGTTCCCCAATTAAATGTCATGAATGATGAACCATGAACTAAGAAAAGATGGGACTGAAATAGAGAAATGGACAATGTAATAAAGAACGTTGATGTAACTTTGGGGCTGGACATAAATCTCCAATATGCATGTAATGTTTAAATAGTTAGACATCTCCACATTGCAACACACGGTGTTGATGAAATTAGCTATCTCCATTCCACTTGAATCCCACAGAATGTTTTTAATGATTGTATTATTCATATTCACCATATCTGATAAAAGATTCTGTATGCCTTCTGAATAGTCATTACCATTCTCTATAGCCTCACAAGAATTTGATCCTTTCCCCGCAGAAGCCAGAGTGAAATAAATCATAATGAAGACAGCAGAGGACAGTTCTGTTCTCATTTGTACTGCTCAGTAATAATAACTCACAACAGTGGTGACTTAAAGTAGGGATAATTCAACAAAATCATATGGTCTGAATTACGTTTTTTATTTATTTATTAGAGCAATCCCCCAAAGCAGTGGTTCCTAGCAGTGACCACTAATTGGCCTAATGTATGAGGGAAGCAATGGCCCAACTATTACGGTAATTTATCTCTGTTTTCTCAAGTCTGTACGGGAACCAGCTCTTTGCCATGGCGTGATCTGGAACCTCTGAGGTGGTCACATTCAACCTAGAATTGGAAATGCATAATGGATGAGACTGAGCAGCCCAAGGAGAAAGCTGGCATGATATAAGACGAGGAATATCTTGACCGTTAGATTAATATGCAGAGAAATTCTAAGCCACGATCTCATGTGACATCTCGGCTCAGTTAATATTCTTTCAAAAATAATAAAAATTACAGAAAGGTAAGCTGATTCTGGGATACCAAAATGATCCTTCTTTAGTGCAATCAGCTTTAATGGCCACTTGCTTAATTCTGGTAGTCCTTACATTTCTAAGAAGTTTGTTTTGATTGGAAATGATGCAGGTACCATTGCAAGACAGTGTACAAAGGGTAACATTTCATTTCTCTTTTACAAAACAGACTTCTTATTCAGTCTTTAGACATATTTTCTTTTTCTTTTTTAATCAACTGTGCATTGAACTGGGACCTCCAAGACAGTCACAATGATCAGCAGTGACCTCCACTGCACCTAATGCGTAATCCAAGGTCTGTTTTTAAATACTGCTTAAAGAGTGAGGTATACTGTAGTGAACGTAGCACCAATTTAAAAAAAAGAGTTCTCAATACATTTGTGCACTTTGAAGGGGTTGGATGAATGTAGCAGTGCATTTGTATTACATCTCTATGCCTGCTGTTCTGGCATGTCACATAATTGAGGAGCAGCCAAACAGAATTTACAATTGGCAGGCGTACGTTAGAATGGAAAACCTCAAAAAACATCAAAACAATCTAAACAGAAATTGATTGACAGTCATCCTTGTCACCACTAGTTTCAGCCTCTGGCACAACTGCTTGCAGCTGAAACTCCTTTTCCAGAGGAGTTGTATTCTTCAAGTAAAAATTTATCTGACCTGATAAAAATATCAATTCAAACTGAAATCTGTTGAAAGTCACTCATTCAGCATTGTAGGTTAAAGGGAACCTACCATCCTTCCGACCAAACAAGTTGGCATGAGTCTATAGTCAATATAAAATACACGCATTACGTTTTTTGCACAAAAATCATTCTCAGATAGTGAGATTTCACACAATCAGTTCTGATCATTTTGAACTCCTTTCAGAATAAGCTGTGTTAGGGTTCTGTCACTTTAACGCAAATAAGCTGTTGCTGGCCACACCCCCAAACTCAATGTTTACACTTGCACTTTATGCACGTGAAAATGATTGTAAAACCAATTGTACAACAATTGCAATTGGTTGTGCAATTGTACAACCATACATCTTTGATTTTGAGACAGACCCAGAAGCAGAAGAAGGGAATATGTGTATTGCAGTCAACAACAAAACACTTGTGATAGCCAGACAAAAAAAAAAAAAGCCTGTGTGGGTTTTGTTTTTTAGTGCTTGGACTGCTTCTAGAATCAGCTGAGACCCAAATGGAAGTACAAAAAATTTGCAAAAAGTAAAATTTGCATAATAGGTCCCCTTTAAAGTCAACAAATCAGCCTCACTTTTAAGCTACTTACCATCTACCCTAACATTCAATGGCATTTGGTGACCAAGAAGTTCACTAAGGTTGTTATTTTTAAGAAAAATTTATTATCTTTAAAAATATAAATTTCTTTAACAACAGATAATCTTTTTGCTTATTTGATGAAGAGGAGTTGTAATTCTGACCATTTATTCTATTGGTCAAGCTAGAAGCTGTTGTAAAAGCTACTTTTTGTGCTTGCAAAAATAGCCAACTAGTTCAAAATTGAACAAATTATAGACAAGTCAAAGATCAAATTTTATCTTATGTTATCATATGACTTTAGATATAACGAAAACTAGTCAGAAGGAAATTTGAAAGAGCATGTTAAAACTCCTCACTCTCACCTTTTCTTAACGTGAAAAACACATCACGGCCGTTGTCCTTATCTTTCATACTAAGCTAGAGGGAATAAGATCAAGTAGATAAAAAAAAAACAAAAAAAAAACAACAATCATTTCATTAGCATATAGAACCACACATTAAAAGTGTTAAAAAGCCTTTGGTGTTGAATCTTTCTCAAGTGACAGAAGGGGACTGTTATAGTCACTCAAAACAACTGTATAACATGGACAGATAAACTACCCACTGGAAGGACTGGAAGCAACAGGAAAAAGTGATATGTATCTAGCAGATACAGATAGTTTAAAATATTAAAACTGAGAGTAGGGTAATGCATCATCGCCGCCATAATCTAATCTATTCAGTGACAGCAATCCTTGACCAGGTTTTTATCACAGAAAGTGAACATGGCTGCCTTAAACTCAACAGTTTCATGTTGAAATGAAAGTCAGCATGAGGTTAAATGCAGCATTCTTCACTGGCTCGACAAGAGGCCAAAACAAGTAAGAGGATAGTTGCAGCTCTATGCCAAGCAATTAACTGGTGATTTGGCACAGCAGAAGTATCTTTCCAGGTGTCCCACTTTGTTCTACATATGAATCTTGTGTCGTTCAACGCCTCCCATTTCTCCTGATCGCCTCCCAGGCATCGCATTTGTTGTGCCAATAAAGCTTTTTATTTGGCTGTGGGAGACGGAGAGGAAATGTTCCCGCACTTAGCTCTGTCAACTTCTACTCTTATTAACAGCATTCATTTTGTCATCGTCATTGCTTAGCGAAAGGAGTTTGCCCTGTAATATAAATTGTTAAACAAGATGAGCAAAGTGGCATCATTCATTTTGTTCTTCAAGCTCAAACAAGGATTATGAGTTTTTTCTAAGAGGAATTATGAAACATCCCTCATCTAGTTTTGATTATATCATGGTGCCTGGTGGAAAAAGTGGGTAAAATTGTCTGGTAATGTGCTAAACTGGTTCAGCTCTTCCTCTCTACACTGGGGCAACTTTGTGTGTTTTGACAAGTGAACAAAGATCACACTCGAGGGTCTCTGAAGGTTGCATTCTTGGACGACTTTTATTCAATATATGCTTGTCTTATCTCAAATCAAATACTACTCGCACGTCTCTTACCCTTTGTGTGCTTAGGATGCATCAGTGAGTGGACGGAGCACAAACGCCTCCAGGAAAGACACATATTTTGCTCCTAAAAATGCATGGTTAGATTTCAGCTCTCAACCAAACTCAAAGAGGCTAAAAACCACACTGCATGAAAGAAAGCCATGTGTAGTTAAGGACTGAGGCTTGAATTTTAACAACCACAAAAAGTGTATAATAGAATAAGCCTCTTCTCATAAAATAGACGTTGCAAAAATAAAGGCTTCCCCTTAAAAATAGAGCACAAAGGGTGCCGCGTGTTGTAAAAGTAGAGCGAGCCCCCGTACAGAGGCTATAGTTCTCTACACACTCATCCTGGGTTCCATTCCTGACCCTGAGACCTTTGCTGCATGTCTTCCCTATTTTCTCTCGTCTCCTTTTTTTTTTTTATGTTCATACAGCTTTGTCTTCTCAAACCCCCAGTCAGTTGTGACCGCTTGTACTGAGCCAGGATCTGCTGGACGTCTCATCCCGTTAAAGGGGAGCCTCTCTTCTCCACAGTCCGCTACATGCATGCTTGGCCTGAAAGATTGCTGTAAAGTCAATGACACGACGCAAGCACATTTCCTGTAAAGCACTCTGAATTATCTCGTGGGTAAGATGAACTTGCCTCAATCTATAACATAGAATAATATGTTTAGGAGAGGAATAGGTTTTGTTCTTTGATTTCTACTTCAAGTCCACATCCTCAGGGCACACCCACACTATTCACACAAGAGGATCTGTTTAAGATTCAGTTAACTTTCATTTAATTGTATTTGGAAGCAATTTCATCTAATAAAACACCTTAGACCTCATTACTAAATCCAATCAGTTGTGAGGGAGGAAAGTATTTCTTCAAACCAGACGGACTCTCATTCTCCTGGTTTGCTGTGGCATCTTCCTTTGCCCATCAATTGTTATTCAAAGGGAAAGTTCATCTTCAATCACTGAACCAATGATATTGTATTAGCAGCAACAGCAGAAATGAAATGGGTAATATGCTGTGAGAAACACTGATAGATGAGCACCCCGACCCTTACAAGACCAGTCCTCTGTTACGCTCCCTTTCACCCCAATTCTAATTTATCAAATCCAGACTTTTGTCACCTTTAAATTGGATTTGGCTGGCGAGAGCGCGTTACGTTTCATCCAAGCTGAGGCCATGTTTCACGAGGTTGCACCACTCCACTTCCAGATCAGAGCGATATCAAAACAACAATACAAATTTAGGGCAGCATAGACACTAATTAAGACCAATCATCTCAACATCCACAGGCACTACAATGTTGTAAACAGCACAGTGAGTGCTGCATGATTACAAAAGTGCAATACAAAAACAGTCTATTCCTGCTTAGTCTGCCCCCTGGGACATCAACAAGATGAAAAAAAAAAAGCAAAAAAAAAAAAAAACATGAAAAGTTTCTCCGGCATTAGGAGTAATGAATGCATTTCCCTTTTATCGTGTCTGTTGTGTATTCAGTCAAACTGTGCTCGCAGACATATTCGAAGATTCAGAGTTTTAAAAAAGTAATTTGAAAAGATGCTGATGCAATTTAATCTGCTCCAGACGTATTTATCACAGCTTAACATTTCATCTTCCCTCACCCCCCCACTTCCTCATGTTTGGAAATATCACTCACCTTTCTTGTCCCCAAAGAACAGAGTTTGTTGTGCAGGGTTTGACCACTGGAGGGAAGTGTTATCATTGTAATCCACACGACAGGTCATGTTGGCTGTGCCCCCCTCCACCACCGTCACATTCTGAGTGATGGGGAACTGACCCTGGCTACCTGTGGGATTTGTAAAACACAGCGTGAGAAAATTGCTATAACAAGAGCCAGTTACATATTGCATGTTAACATATTTTTTTAATTATATCTTTTCACTCAAAACTAAAATCGAACTTTTCTTTACACCCCAACATAACAACTCCGAGTTACAATATTCTTCCTCAAAATATCCCACAAAGCTTTAAACAGCCATCGCGGCTAAAGGACTGATGTTAGTTTTTCTCGTGACAATAGTAAATGTTAGTCACCCAGACTGCCTTCTGTGTTGCCTTATTGCAAGTACCTAATTGGTAGCATGGCCTAATTAGAGGTAGTCATGTTCTGCTGCAGAGTGTGGATCTGTAGCTGGGTGGTAAATTGACACATAATCCCAGACACTGTGGGCCTTCGATCCAAGCGACTGCCGTGCCCCAGAACAGCCGCTTGTTGCAGTGTGCCCAATACATCCAAATGAGACCTAATCACCCAGCCTTGCTGGATTTTACCTTCTTATTCCACATTTGTACTTGTCGTCTCAGAAAAGTCCTCCTAATTACATTGCAGGAGTATTTTTATCCTGCGTGCATTTTATTAAACTCTTCCTAGCTACAGAATCACGTCTTAAACTAATACTCTCTAGAAGGAGGTGATTTTTTTTTTTTTTTGAAACCCAAATCCTCCCTTTTAAGCATGTCAGGAAGCAACAGTTGCATTAGAGCTCTTGAATTTGTGTCGAGGTTGTTTAGGACCGACACGCTAAGGAGATTTATATGTTCCTCTGGATTTTGTAGATCTGCTCTGCTCTCTGTGGGTACACCTACGTCCCTGGATTTGAAGGTGACATTGTCTGTGCTACAGTTCACCGCAGGGACTTTCAGCTTGGGGAGCAACTGTCTGCCTCATTAGTCCCACTCACACATGGGTGCAGAGGACGATGGGAGAGCCAAAGACCTGTAGACCTTCCTTGACCTAGATTGTACTGATGAAGCCAATCGTCTGCTGGAGGTGAGGGGAAGCTTGACCATGAACGGTGGATGAAAATAAATCCATCAGACCCATTAACTCTCTTTATGTGCTTATTTGTTTTGGCATCAAGTATTTAAGGGACTTAGATACTTAAATAAGATTTCTTAGGAATCTCTTTTTTTATTATTTATTCCTCCAACATAAATCAAGTTATTAAACATTATGAAGTGGAAGGAGGATCACACAAAGTTTGCCATTTTTAAAATAAAAATCTAAAAAGAGTGGCATGCATTTGTATTCAGCTCTCTTCACGTTGGTACTCTGAAGTGAAATCCATTTAGTGAATAGATTTTAATTGTGTGTATTTTATAACAAGTCTCAGCAAGAACATTTATGAACAAACACATTAGACGGATCAGGGATAACAGCGTGGGGAACTTCAAAAAAGAATTATGTAAAAAAAAAAAAAAAAAAAAAACCTCATACTTTCAAGATCTCCTAGAGTTCTGCCCAAGTCTTTATTCATAAATGAAAAACATGGGATAATTCGAAAAGGTTACAAGACATAAAATCTGTGGACCGGGGGGGGGGGATTACTGCCGACAACATATTCGCGTTTGTAGATAGATTTTTACGCAGAATGCAAATGGAAAAAAACCGTGAGCGAAACGGTGACTGGTACTGACTAGTATATATTCCATTGAGGGAAACTAAGTTTCATATCTGCTCAAGAGCCCCCCTGGTGGTTGAAGAAAAATCCACATATATATGAAAAATAACACTGAATGCTCTCTGGTATTGTTCAGGGGGCCAGACCAAATGAGGAGGCGGGCCAGATCCAGCCCGCAGGCCATAGCTTGGGAACCCCTGATCTACACCATGAAGTATTGTGTTAGCAGCATCAGTGTATGGGGAAGCTTCAGCAGAGACAGGGAAGATAGTTGGAGTTTGTGGGAGGAAGGGTAAATGAAATACAGGTTTATCCCAGAGGAAGTTCTGTGATTCACTGGGGCAGAACTTTACCTTCCACAGAGCAACAGACTTACATTTTCACCCAGTTACCACAGAATAGAATGGCTACATCAAAGTCTAAAAATATTCACCCTCTTGGATATTTTACTGTTTTTATTGCTTTCACAAATCAATCATGGTCAACAAAATTAGCCTTTTTCGACTAATTTTTTATTTTTATTTTTATTTTTACAAAGAATCCCGTTAATATCAATGTGAGAACTGATTTCTAAAAAATAACAATTAAATAAAATATTTAACATCATAAGGAATTGCATATTTACCCCGCTGCCCTCACAAGCCTATGTGAAAATATAGACATTTTCATACTATTGGCTTCCAAAGCCATTTTCCAAACTGCTCAAATCTCTTCAAAGACTCATCATCACCTCCACTGCCTACATACAGACCGGTGACAAATTAAAGAGGAAAGAAAGAGAATCACGCAGAGCTTCTTTGCTATAGCATGGTTTGGGTTCATTTGTGCTCCCAGGTAGGGTCAGGACAAATCAATACAGTTTTTTTCTTTGTGATCACCTTTACTCTGTGATGAAACATTTCTGTCCTGATGGGAGTGGTCTCTTCCAGGATGAGAATGCCCCTATCCATAGGGTCACTGAATGAATTGATGAGTGTGAAAAAGGTGAATCATATATTTTTGGTCTATGCTGCCTCAAGAACTCAACTAGGTTGTACACATGTGGCAGAATTCAGCTTGAAGTGTCAGAATTTGATTACAAGCGTCTCCTCCGAAATGACAAAAATGGCCCACGAGGGAGTATCGTCCTGCTTCGACTGCATAGGTCTAACTACTTGAAATGTGGAACTTACAGAGAAACTTTATGGAAATAATTTGTCTGTATATAAAAACTGTTAAATACACAAAAATGCAAAAAAAAACCTTAAGTAAGCATTATTGCATTCAAAACAATGCTATAAATTCATGAAAAAAATGGTAGCATATCATTCCGCCCCTCATATAATTTCCCCCTATCAGTACTGAAATGTGTTGATTGCTACATTATGTCTATGGTTGGAGTCTTTTTCATGGCTGTAAATATCTGAAAATAAAGTAAAAAAAAAGACATGAGATACAAGCATAACTTTGTAGCAAAAAAAGAAACCAAATTATGCCACAGCTCTATGCAAGAGTTGAATATTTAAGCTAACAGTTTACACTTCATTTTTATACTAATGTTTTCAGAAGAGAGAAAAATGTGTTCATCTTATGATTTTCATTTCTAAACTAAATAGCTCCACATGCCTAAACTTCTTGGAGACATTGAGAACCTGTTACAGCTGGATGATTGACAGGAAACATGGACCTAAAAAGAGAGCTGTCAGCCAAAATGGTAGAAAGGAAGAAAAAAAACAACCTCCTTTTAGATTGTTTGTACCTTTATAGAGGAAGTGCAACCAAAATGGACAGATTGTAAAAGGGAAGCATTTAAATAGATCAAACAGGATATCAAAGCATCAGGATGGAAAACTCAAAGCAAAACGCATCAAAAAGAAAAAGCACAACGACCGAAAAGAAAGATAAACTGAGTCAATAAGCGTATTAAGGAAAGCGAGACTATAGTGGTGGATGAGTGGATGAATGCGAGACTCAGGGAAAAAAAAAATCAGGAATCTGATTTGTTAAAGCAGATTATGCTTAAATATTTATTTGGTGCCGTCACAATGGAATACATATAGATGACTACCTAAAAAAAAGTTATATGGGAATCTCTATTAATTAAAAGAGAAATTCCCAGTCCGTCTCCTTTTAATTTCTACTACTTAAAAAGACGAGCCAATGGTAGTCAGCACCTCTACACTGGTTGCAATTAAAAGTAACTTTAGCTATTTAGTCATTTTTAAAAATGAGCATGGACCCAGCCACTACACGAGCATAAAAGACGTTTTCCAGGAAAGGAAGATCCAGAAAACATCCAGATCTTAGATTTAATAAAAACTTTTGCTGAAATTAATTTTAAAAATATCATGACAAGGCTAAAAATGATACAAACTGTGATGTATTGCTTCATCTAAAAAAAGTGCTGATATTTGCCATCCATTATCTTCCACTTAATCTGGGGTCGGATCGCAGAGCCAGCAGCCTGAGCACAGAGACCCAGACTTTCTCTCCCCAGTCAGTTGGGCCAGCTGCTCCCTGGGAATCCCAAGGCGTTCCCAGTCCAACTGAGAAACAAACTTCTGACCCCATCTCTAAAGGAAGAGGGCTAGTAACTGCAATAACATAATTCGTTTGTTTTTTTCCAAGCTGCAGTGTCGTATCTATAATGCTTTCTGTTGAACATCCAGTAATTGCATTTTTTAAAATGTAAATATTGCTACAGTTTTCTGTGATGCAATTTACAATGCATCACAAAAATGAAATGATTACAATATTTCCTGAACAAATGAAATTCATTTTTATTTCTTTTATTTTACTTTTATTATCTGCAATAAAAGCAAAGTAAAAAAAGCACAACAGAATTTTGAAAACAATAAGTCCCTAAATGAGTACATACTTCAAATATGCATAGGAATTGATCAGAAGTATAAAAATAACAATCCCGCTGTATTAAACATATGTTTCCCCAATGATCCAAAAAGATAAAATCATATATATATATATATATATATATATATATATATATATATATATATATATATATATATATATATATATATATATATATATATATCTACACACACCTGATTCGATTAAAGTAGAAAAAGGCTACTCCAGTAAAAGCTGAACCTGGCAATATCACCATGAGCTAAGAGATTATAGTCCACACTCAGGTGGGCCACCGGCACACTGATCATCAGTCACAATGTCAGCACACATGAGATTAGTCAAGCTGTTTGCTGTGCTTCACACATTTAGAATGCTGCTGACACATCTCTATGGTGACATTAACTTTCATACGGAATCAGGTGACGCTTTCCAATGAATCAAATATTTACTGCACTGCTAAAATACGTCAAAATGTAAATCAGGTGAGGAGATTGCATCTTGGCTGTAAACAAAATATTTAATGATTAGATTTTAAAGAGGAACCATAGGAACAGATGTCAGCTAGCACATGGCACAGACTAAATGTAGACGCCGCTTCTTTCTGCGAGGGATAAAGTCTGTGCAGCAGGTGCAGTGTGCAAAAAATGAATACAGATGTTTAAAATGGCTATCAGTTGAGTGTACATTAGCAATAAACTGTTTCATTTCATCTCAGATGAGCTCTGGCTCTTATCAGAATGCAGCTCAGCCCATAGCCTGATGAAATCTGAGCTGGGGCAATATTAGATACAAAGAATATGATACTTATGTTATTGATTCTGTTTGCTTTGTGGTCTGATTCTGTATGCAGAAAATGTGAGGCTACACCTCGAGGGAGGGGTAAGAAAAAACTGACGTATGGTTTTACATGGACGGCTTTATAGCTCCTCTCTTTGTGCCATTTTATTAGGCTTTTTTGGGGCATTTTTGGAAATGAAAGCCAGCTGTGTAAATAAATTTACCGAATCATCTAATGACCAGTGAGCCATTGCATAAGAGAAACAGTATGAAGAATATCTCTGTTTAGGAGAACAGAGAGTTAGTGGAGGAAGAATGAGGCTTACCACCCCAAAAACCTTTCTCAGTTTCAGCTGACTGCACCAAATAATGGAAAGCGGTGGCTTGATGAATGGCTGGAGTGCAGTCAAGCACACCACTGCAGAATAAACTGTAAACTGAGCGGGGGCGAAAGAAAACAAATAATTCAAAATATAGTTCCAGAAATGCCCTCATTCATTAGGGATTAATAACAATGATTCATTTTCCCGTGGAATGATTTCCAGGCAGTTATCAAGCAGCAAGTTCACCTCTCGTGCTTGATTTTGCAGAGGCTTCTTTGCAAATAGAGGTGTTGGATGTGTGGGGCTCCACTCAGCATACTGATGAGATGTAGTAACTACATCGCCTGCCAGTGATAAAATTCTATGAAAGATCCTGTTTACACAATTCATCTGTTTTGTAAAATTTCTAAAAAGGATCATTTAATACTCTAAATCCCTTTTAAGCCCTGATTGATCAAATGTAAGCATTAGAATGTGATTTTTTCTTCCTTTTCTTTTAAAAAAAAATCAAAACAGAGAAAACAAACGTGTTCAGTGTCGCGTTCATAAGTGGAACTCAATTTTTGATCACTAGCAACTTAATTATGTGGATTTTTACATGATGAACTTGAAGTGGGAGCAGCTCACACTCATGGGAGAAGATGACAAATTATTTGGCAGTAAACAAAAGATGTCCATTGTGGTGGAGCATTGTTTTGTTTCGTTTTGTGGCATTTTTGTTCCTGCTGTTTTACTTTGCTTTAGTGATGGATTCACATAACAGATTGCATTAAATACCCATCACATAATTTTAATCATGTGGGATATTTTCAATTTAACACCAAATCAGATGTTCATCTTGAGATGTTATTTAATCCCCCTGCCCTCTAAAATATTTTTTTAGGCCATCAATGACTCATAAAATACTGAACACTTCAATATGCACACACACAAATCTTGATGGCAGTGGAGGTTTTGGAATTGATTTCAATCAGCACAATGACAAGTGACCAAAGGTGGATTATTTTTAGTCAACCAAGAAGTTTAGGATACAAAATTAGACTCTTGAAAGCGGAAAAAGGTACAAAAATGTTTTAAATAATGCATCTGTTTTTTCTAATATACACACATATATATATATATAGATAGATAGATATTTATGCAACACTGAAGCTTAATCCCCGATACTACAGTTCTCAAACCCTAACTGAACAAAAAGCTAGCTAACTTTTTGCATTGACCAGTATTTTGACAAACTTTGCTTATTTAATCCAAGTCTTTAAGGTTAGAAGGTCTCCTGCCAATATTCCTTATTTTTACCTCCTTCTGCTTATTCAGCATCAAGATCAAGACGGGGCCCTTCAGGGTCCAGTCCAAATTGTTAACAGTTCCAATCAGAAGCACCATGTTTAAAGAAGCACCATGTTTTTTTGATCACTCCTTGTACAGTTACAGGGCCTGGCTAGTAAACACTAACCAATGACATTAACGAATCAAAAATGAAGGAAAAATATAAGTTAATGTCAGAAATAGTTGCTGGTATAGGGCTAAGAAGGTTCTGTGATTTTATATCCTAGTTCCACGTATACTTAAGCCAAAGTAATTTTATTGTGTTGCTGCATTTCAAAAGACACCCATTACGAAAGTAACTGAAGTAACAAAGCTAATGCTCACACGAAAAACGAATTGAAAAGTGAATACTGTTATTCAGGAGCTGTTGAATTAGACCTTGATGACAGCCGATGATTAAAACTGGAATCACTTTGGAGTTTTTTGTCAGTGTGCATTATCTATTGCACGACTTCACTTCAATGTTTCATAGTCATAAAATTAATCTTACAATTACTACTGTCAGCATGATAGTGCAGCATGTCACCAAGTTTAAACTATTTCAAAGTAGTTTATTGAGAAATGAATTCACTGGACTCCAGTGGCCTCAATAGTCAATAATTTTTAGTCCAGTCCATCTCATGTGTGGCACAGGAGTTTGCATAATGGATGTTCAGTCTGGAAATCTACAGGAGTTGATAATCATGACCAATAAGGACCAGAATGTTTCTGACACCATGTAGCATGTACGCCACAAGCAATAAAGGAAGCTCTCAAAAGAACTTCCCTTGGTGTGCATAATAAGTGAGCGTTTATCTTAATGTTCTGGTGCATTTCTAAGTTTAAAGCTAAAACAGTTATTTCCAAAGTCCAAAAAACTACTGCCATCAATGGATCCATGAATGAAGGTAGTCTGGTTGCCATGGTGACTGAATGCATGCCAGAAAAGAGATTATTAATGGACATTAACATCATCTTCTTTGTATTGTTGGTGGTATTTGCAAGGATAATACTTCACTAGTTTAATATCTCATTGTCAGAGATGAAAATGAAAATGTCCTTGTTACGTCTATAGGATGGGTGTTGTATAATACTTTGTAGTCTCACGACGCATGAAACTCATCTTAACCATTGCCTCTAAATGTTTGACATAAACCAGCATGAAAAATGTATCCGCCACAATTTTACATGCTACATAACTGTTTACATCTAGAAACCACTGATCAGACCCGGAGTCAGAATCTGTGTCTGATGATGAATTCAGAGCTGAACCTTCCGAGATGCAAACATCCAGAAGACTGCAGAACTTCTGAAACCATGAATTATTTTCAATCAAGGTTAAAGCCCTCGATTTAAAAGGGTTGTCTGCAATTAATAACAACTGGAGCATCATACATTTACTCTGTTGTACATGTTTTCTTTACTATTCTTTTATCATGCCACTGCGACACACTCCTTTTTTGTATTTTAAACATGTTCCTTTAAGTTGACTTGCTGGTGAAATGTGCTGTATAAATAATGTTACCTTGCCTTTAAAGGCTCTTGCTGGTGACAAAGATATAAGAATTTGAACTTTTTAATAAGCATAAGAGAAAAATATGTCAAAAAATTTCAGAAGCAGCCTCTCCCACACTCTAAGCGTGATGCTGAGACTATTTGACAACAGCAGGAAAGGTGGGTGTCTCCCGCCTTACAATTCTGAACCTAAATCTATGCAGCAAGGCTTTAGATAATGCTCCACTGCTGAGGAACACACCCAGATAAATCCTGTGAAAATCTGAGAACCTTCTTCATACTTATATAATCAAGAATTCAGATGAACTTTTTACCGTTTGGTTTCTTTGTCTTAAAAATCAAAGCAAGCCACTGTACACATTAGCGATGAAGACTATTGCCTTGAGAGTTAACATGGACCTAACTGAGGAACTAAGATAAACACATCTGTTGCTAGATGTTAATGGGTCTCATCAGCTATTGTCAATTGCTGTATTGTTGCAGGATCATTTACTGTTGATCGTCCATTGTGTTTAAAACCTCCTGGCATGTTGTTTGCACAATCCAAATATCATCAAATTGTCACACCCTTCTGCTGCAGCGCCTTTGCTTGAGCGTATCGGGATCATAGGCACTTTAACTTCCACCTCAGCGGTTCTCTCGTCGGATCGTAATGTGAAGTGAAGTGCATGGAAAGTGCTGCGTGTAGAAGACCTTAATTATGCTTCCGAACTCTACTGTAATGTACGAAGATTATTGTAGATGAATAAACTAGCCTTTGTACCACTCCTTTCTGACAACCAAACACCAATTCCCCTCTTTGTCACTGTTTTATGTATGGCACAATTCTAAAAATTCAAGAGATTCATTCATGACGACAGAATTCTGCAAAGCATTGAACGAATACAAATGCACCCATTCTTTAGATGTTTTAATTAGTGAACAAACTGAAAGTGATGTATACTTTTTCCTACGCCCAGCAACTTTTGTATGACTTTTTGTTGGTCTATCACATGATGTAATAGACCAACACAATATCTTGAAAAATGTGGTTGTAACATGACAAAATGTAAAAAAGTTTTGAGTATAACGAGTTTACAGAGCACCTTATTAAATTTAGTTCTAATTCAGTTTATTTACATGGTGCCAATTCACTCCAATCAGATAGATTGTTTCAAGATCAATCACACATATTCCAATTCAGTCTTAGTTATGAAGTAACGCAGTCATTTTAGCTTCATTATTCAAATTGGGAAAACGTTTTTGCTGTAAGGGAAACCCAGCTACTCAATTTGCAACAATTCCTCCTCTTGAATAAACATGTAGCTGTTGACAGCTGATTGCATCGAGTTTTTTCACTTTTCTGCAATCACTCATGCAGAACACTGTATCAATATCTTAAAGTGCAGTCCAAACTACATCAACGTTTTTCATAATAAAGATTTGGGTCAGCGAGCCAGAACTATTTTATAAATATAACCACCCTTGGCGTCCCCCCACTGATTCACATGTAGCCACAGAAGGATTTTAGATTAACACAATAACTGACTTGGGCAACATTTAAAAAACTGTTCTCCCAAGCGTGGGAAGAAGAATGGTGACTGAGACCAAGGAAATGTCCTAAGCGGAAAAAGGTAACAGAACGCTAACAGACCAGGGCTTTCAAAATGTTTGTTTTTTATCTTTTAAACATCTAAACTTAGTTTGGTCATGCTTTCTATTTTTGATAAGTATAACATAAACATCGTAAGCATAAAATTGTGGCCTCCTTCACATTTTTAGTGTGAAAACCAAGAGAATAAAAAGAAGTCAACATAAAAAACCATGGATATCCAGGGTTAAATGATTGGATTCTTTTCCATGTCAATGAAAAAGTCATCAACAACATCCATTAAAGTGCAAGCATCAGGTGGTTTTCTTATAATGAGAAATTCTCACAGAAAAGACTCATGTATAGAAAAACCTGAAGATTAGACTTGGCTCAAAAAGATTAATTAGAAGGGAGAAAGGATTTAATAAACAGCATCTCGGAAACAAATGAAACCAAACTCGACCTGGATGAAGCAAATACAACAGAAAATACACAAGAAAAGAGTGAAATAAAGTGAAATAAGTCATGACGCACAGCACCGAGCATCATCTGTAAAACACCTGGATGTGGAAGAGCGAAAAGGACTTCAGATGGCACTGGGTCACTGATGATTTGACACCAGACGAAGGCGGCTGAATGATTTCAACATGTACTGGCATGTACTGCTCTGCATTTTAAATGCAGCCAGATTTGACTGGATTGTGCTTCAAGGTGGGCGTATGACAAAAAAAAAAAAAAAACGGTAAAGATTCCCATGAGTATTTCAAGGTAATGTAGTGAAATACATTAAAATGGACAAATTAGTCATCCGAATTTGAAACAACCATCTGCAAAAGTAGTATGTAAGTTTTCAATATTGACTGAGAAGATTCCAGGCAAATAATGACCTGGACAGTAACTAAACTAAAACCACAGAGAGCAAATCAATAACAGGTATCAGGGGTTGAGTTTTGACAAGGACTCCAATATCGATTACTTATAGAATGGTTTGATCAGTAGATCAAGCCGGTTCTTGACATCAGAATGGGACATACTTATTCATAACGGTCATATGTTCTGACAAATATTTAAAAGAAAAAAAAAAGAAACAAAATCTCCCATAAACTGACTTTCTCACCACAAGATGATGATGTATGTCTAACAGGTATGCATTTGAGAAATGTCAGAATGAAATAAGGAGGGTAATGAAGTTTTATGCAACAATTCTTAAAAAAAAAAAAAAATCATGTCCTTCATATTGTATTTGTATCTGTAATTTCACTGATTTCTAATTCCCTGAAAACATATTTGAGAAATTTAGTTTTGTAAATTACACTTTAAAATAATCTGAGTGCTGATTACATTTAATTCCCCTGAATGAGCTGTCGGCGCAAAATAGAGAAGTGATCCAAAGCTAAATCCTAACATTTGATTTTGATATGACATTAAGTTTTTGGTATGAAAATCAACTAAAATTGTAAGCGAATAAAAGAAAGTGGGAGTGAATGACTTCAGAGATGATAAGACTGTTTCCATCTGCTGGCTCGTGACCAAGTCTCGTCATATCTGATTGTTTGTTTAGTGACCTTTCCTGAACAGGAACAACATGGGCTATAACATATTTCACTTAATTTATTACTGCTTAAAAGGTCACATCTGTCACCTAAAACAATCATTTACTCTGGCAGTGTAATTTATGCCCCACTGGTTTAACCTCAACAGAAAAGCATCCCTTGTTTAGCGCAAACCTGCTGTTCTGGGGGATCTCTGTAAATGATGCAATTTTAAAAGCAATCAGCCCAGTGAATTAGGGAGATTTAAACAACTGTTGTGGGGGCAGCAGCTAATTAACACTAAATCTAACTCTGATCCATTAACTCAGGATAATCTGTAAATTACCCGTCCAAGGTGAATTCTAACACAACCAGTTTGAGCACTGTCAGCTTTAGATAATGTCTCTATTTAAAGTCAACGGGGAACATTTCAAATTCTTGCAAAACAAGCCCTCCAGAACGAAACTCATTCAGTCATAGAAAATCCATATACAATTATGGTAAAACATTAAAGGCTGTAATTACTGGAGCCTAGACTTGTAATGTCACTCTCTGTCACACACCATCAAAATGTAAATACAACAAGGATTGGTGGGTTTATTTACTGTACGCAGGTCAGTTATAAGCAAACACTAAAGCCTGTGTAATGAAAAAGCAGCATTTGTCTTGCATGGTGTGTCACTTCTGTGCAAATGACTCCTAAGTTTTTACTTGTACTATAAAACATTTGGTATCGGTCTCACTGCAGAATCTTATCAGGACACATTAGTCTCTGCTCATCTTTTATCTCAACCGGCATTACAGTGATTTCCTACAATGCTTCCATGAGCTGCAGACAACACAGACGCAAGATAACCCAGCAGTGAGCACACAACTGAGTATCAGCCCAGTATTGTAATCATAGTCTGAGCTGATAGTGTTATTTTAAATGATGCAGTCACTTGATTGAGCTGATGAAGTCTTTCACAAAGGAAATAACCAGGACAGAGTGAGCTGTCTGTCACCCTTATCCGCCATCAACAAAAAGCACTTAGAGCCTGTTAGTGAATGCCATCGGTGCAAAAGTGAACCTTCCCCGGCAGAGAGGTGGTTCTGAGCCTCGTCCTCCCCTGTGATTTCCCACAGTGGGGGAGGCCGGGAGAAAGGGTCGGTGTGCTAAATCGACAGAACTGGTAATAAATATCCCTGCTGGGAAAAAGTCTTTGGAGTAGTTTTTTTTTTCTACAGGTAAAAAAAGAAGGGAAAGTTAGGAAAGGCAATATATCAGCTTTAGAATGTGGGTCAGAAATATGGTGCTGTCTCCAAGAGAAATTACAAGTTCAAATTGTATTAGTTACCATACTCTTGTTTGTTGTTGTTGCTCCACAAATTGGCTTTGGGATTATGTTGCTATATGGATGGTGTAGTGAGGTAGCTGTATGTTTCTTAACCGTCACCCCCAAAACGCTTACATGTTATCCAGAGGGCCCATGAGGAGACCAGTGTTCTCATGACAGCTAAGGGTTTTAAACAAAGAAAGAGAAGAAGCAACAAAAATCGAATTCTGTCAGAGACATCTTGGTGAATTTAAATAAAGCCTGCATAAATATGTTTTTTATAAGTTACAGTGTTCACTGGTTCAGCCTCGTGTTTTACAAAGTTTACTTATTTTTTCATGTTGCCATCTTAAAAAGGTGCAAAGACCAAACTTATGTCAACTTCAAAATACGTAGAGATAACAATGTAGACACACTGGTTAAATGAACCAATTTGACTTAGTTATAAAAACACTAAAGTTGAGTTTCTAGATGTGCACTCATTATATTGTTTTCATTCAGGCTTTAGATTTGTCAGGTTTTTAAAATCACAAATTATTTTCCTTCCACTTATATATAATCTATGACTTTGTGTTTTTCTATCAAATAACACTCCAATTAACTACATTAGCTGCTGTGGTTTCAATATGGCAACATGTGTAAATGTTAAGTAGTTTAAACAATACAACACTTCCAAGGCAGAGGAGGTATCCTCCATTTTTATCCCAGTGGTCTGATAAAAAAAAAAAAAAAAAGACGACAGCATTACCAGCTGCATTGCTAGTTTCAACTGCAAAGAGTAAATTTGTATCCAGAAAGAAGACTTTTCACACTATATTTTTGCTGAGTTTACTCATTTTTTTCATATTTTGATGAGTGGTTCACTTTTACTGTGCATTCATATTGGTCAAAGCACTTCTTCATTTGTTGAGCCGAGTCCTCCGAGGGGTATTCAGAGTCGTGTTTTCCATTATAATGACATCATGTGGGAAAACCCATCATACGTTCTTCCGGGAGTTTTCCTTTTCTATTTTTGAGTTTTCCTTTTCTATTTTTTGACTCTTTTTTCTATGTTATGAAAAAAAAAAACTACATCGCCATGAAGGCGGAAACCTGACAAAAGCCATTAATCACTATTAGAAGCTGCTACATGTTGTTATATATGTGGTATTATCTTCATAATTATTAATTCAAGTCATCAACCATAATTAGAGTGCTGAAAGTGCTGTTGGAAAAAGTGTTGCACTAGATTTCAGAAGAACAAATGCTGAATGTGTATCTTCTGTTAATTAAAAACGACCACCCTAATTGCTTCTGTATTTAAGAAGCCCTACACTTTGGAAAAGAATGTAAAATAAAATCTGTGTATTACATTCATGTAAATGAACATTAATCAGTAGTTTTGGTTGAAGTCACTTCCAAACTACAAAAAAAAGGAAAGAAAAAAACATAAAAAAGCACACAAACAAAAGCCCCACACTAACAAAAAAATAAATTCTGATATTTAGTTAGAATTAGAAGCACAGAATTTCAAAATACCAGATATTGATTCTAAAAAGTCTGTGTTGTCAGTAATAGTTGTCTTCTTCTGAGGTTACAGAGATTTTACACTTTATGTTTGTGTATTGTGGGTTGTTTACATGCCTGTTTCCTAGTTTGTTTCAATTAGATTTTTCTTACAGATTTGTCTTCGCCTTTGGTTCTACTTTGCTAATTACACACATCACCTACTCAGCAGTTAGCCTTTTGCTTTTCTGTCTTACATCCTTTTTTTTTTCTTATTCCAGTTATGCCTGTGGTTACTTTCTTTTGCTTTCTTTAAACTTGTCCATTGTTTTATCTCTGTGCATTTTGCTGCAAACAGAAAGTTAAATGATTTTTTTTAAACAAAAAAAAAAAAAAATCAAAAGGACAGAGTACACCATGGATAGATCCAGGCAACACAGATGCACACAGAACAAATAACCACGTCTGCAGCCACAACTAAAGCCAATTTAGAGTGGACAACTGAGCTAGCACACATGTTTTGATGGAGGAAGCCGGAGTGCCCCTGTATATAGGGGAGAATAAATTTCACACTGCAAATCCTCAGCCAGGATTCATTGCAACAATTTGACAGTGTTGACCAAAGAGCTCGTCTGTACTAACCGCTAAGCAGATTCAACCTATACCAGGATGAAATAACACAATTCAGATGATCTAAAGCCAGTCTCCAGGGACAAACACAGATTATTCCAGATTTGGTTTGGGTTATGCACGTAAGCCATCATACTGGATGAGGTTTTAACCTAAAATATGGGTGAATGTGATTAATGTCTACCAAAGAATAAGCTAAAAAGAATTTGGTTTTTTTTAAACAAGTAGCTTTCTTTAATATTTTGTATATTTAATTAAATTTAATTGTACATTAGATTATCAGATAAAAAAGTAAATGTGTCCGTCTATGTTGGCTTTTTGACTAACTCTTTGGTCAAGGGGTAAATATTGAAGTTAGCTAGCCCAATTGTTCGCTTCAATTGTTCTGGGTCTCCTCCAACCTGTATCCAACCTGTATCAGAAGCAGGATTCAATTTGTATTCTCCATTAAACTGGAATAAACTTCCAGAAAACTGCAAAAATGATGGAACAGCGAGTTCCCTTTAAATCAAGGTCGAAAATCCCTAATTTAAAAGGAACTCGGCTTTTGTTTTTTTTGCAAAACTGAACGTGATTTTTAGTATTTAGTCCAAAATTTTGCTATGTTGCTTTTTGGAGATTTTGATGTTGATATTTGAAAAAATTTTACATTTCTTACTTGTTTGTCGTTTTACGCAAGACACTTTAAATTCATGCTGCTGAAATATGCTGTACATATAAACGTGCCTTGTCTAGTCAGTATCACACATTATCATGTCATGATTTTCAATGAAACCAAATGATGGTCTTTAAGAAATAATGAGGCTATTTTTTGTCTAATATCTGACCAACAGCTTGACTAAACAACTTCTGTCTCAAAATTATTTGTTTTAAGCAAACAAAGCAACAATTACTATGGTGACGGACCACAATCATTTCCTGTCAAGCAAGTCATCGAGGTAAAATTCAAAAGCATGAAAAGCAATGCTCTAACCAGAAAGACTTTAATATAACTTGGAACTAAGTAGGGAGATGAAGACAGAGAAACTTTCCTCTCACTCCTCTCCTCTGAGCTGTCCTTGAATCAGGAACACGCCCCAGCTGCTTCACTGGAGCTGCACGGCAGCTCCATACAGGGAGGAATGACTGGGAGACGTGGGCAGCTCCCTAGTGTGAATCTATACATATGTGAAGCAGCCCGTATCTGGGAATGAGGGAGTAGGCTTAGTATACCTCTTCAGAAGAAATCAATGTTTGAAAGAAAATAAGAAAGAAAAAAAAAAACATACATAGAGAAAGCTTCATTCAAAGCAACATATGTTAATGCTTGCTGGGCTCTTGGGGAGATAAAAGGTTGATCCAGACCTTTTTTATTGGAAACTGTGTGCGACATAAATCATGTACCAAGAAAATAGAAACAATAACTCACCTTTCGCTTTGCTTTTTGTCCCAGCCACTGATAGCATGAGGGGATAAAACAAGGAAACAATAAGTTAGATAGGTGGGATCAAGACTTTCTATTGATAGCGTTGTGTGTTTTTTTTTTTGTTGCTGTTCTTCTTTCCATAGTCAGAAAAACAACATGATTGAATAGTAGAAATGGAAACAGAAAATAGGGCTTAGTTGATGCTAAATGAAACAATGAAATTATAGTTTATAAAAAGGCAAGAAACATAAATATTATACCATTTATATTCCAAAAAACTCATAAATGGCCAGTTGCATTTTTCATTGTATGTTTGATAAAAAAAAAAAAAAACTAAATGAAGAGCAAAAAGTTATAATCTACAAAGATAAATACATTTAATCTACATGTGAATGGTGAATTAGGTTGTAGATTTTCTTACTCAAAGGGAGGAGAACTATTCACACAATATTGCAGTCAATTTGTGAAAGGGCTTATAAATGGAAAAATCTGTTTTTGTGACAGCTTATACAATGCATGGGTTGCTGTATTATTGACCTCAGTGGATGGGGTACAAGAGAAAAAAATTGCTTTTTCTACAGTCCAAACTGCAAAATTAGATTTTGCTCGAGAACATGACGGAAGCCTAATGAATATTGGGAGCACGTCCTTTGCTATAATGAGAACAAGATAAATATGCTCAGCTCAGATTATTTGGCATGAACTTGACCTGGAATTCCTGGTCTAGGAAGTGAGGAACTCTTACCATAATTTAATAATAAGAGGGTTGCAAAGTGCAAAAGCTTTTGGGACATGAAATTTAAAGACATCACCAAGAGCTCCTGTGAATGTACTGAAATATGAGCTGACAAGATGACTTCCATTCTCCTGCAGCTCAAGAAAGGAAGAAAGTTCCAGCACGATAACAATTCAAAGCATACCACTGAAATCAGACAGGAGTTTCTAAAAAAGAAAGTAAGAGCTTTGACACATTTTGGGTATTATGAGGTGGAAGTCAGAGCAACCTTCTTCCCTGCAGCAAAGAGAAGCTGAAAAGTTCCGTGAATAATGGTGGAACATATCTGCAGAATTTTGTGTATAACTAGTATCTTCTTTGGTCATATGGACTGAAAAAAAACAAAAAACTAAGCTGTCACAAAGAGTCAAAGTTAGATTTGCCAGCTTTCTGTTTGTTTTGCAGAACTGAACAATTAAAAAAAAATTTTTTGACAATCTTTTATTTTAGGCTCATTTTATTTTATTGTGAAACAGAACGTTTAAGAGATTATTGAGTATCTGCTCACTACTGAATAAACAATAGCTATTATGTTGTTAGTTAATCAATCATTGATTTGAATGCTCACTTTTATATTTTAAACGTGTTGGTCTCTTAAGTGAGCATTGGAGCAAATTCTTTACCAGTCTGCAGTCTGCTAAGTGGCATGTGTCTTAGTGCTTTTAGTGTAAAACTGCATAGTCTGGGGTAAAATATAATTTACCAAGCAAACAAATTCAAATATTTTCCTCTTGCAAACAGTGCCTTTTACCAGCCACGTTTTTACAGGAGCAATATGCCTTTTTGTCCAGAGCAGCCAGTTGTGTCTCGGAAGCGCTTTCTTGCTTGTTTTGTAGGAATGGGCAACCCCTGGTGGTACGCACGATTCAAGAAAAATGTAAACTGATGATGTACAAGTTGATGTCTGATTTGTTGCTAATCCAAAAGGCTGCTTTGGTGAGTTTGGATTGGATTTAACAATCACTAGTATGCAGTGTTGCACATGTAGACTGATCAGACTTCCAGTGAATATTTCTAATTTTAATCAAGATTCTTTATAACACAGTTTGACACTTGCAAAACCTTTGTTCTGTGAGTTATTTTACTGTCATTACAATGAAACTTATCGTTTAAAAAACACTTTGTGACAAAAAAAACCCCATAATTTGTTAAAGGAAATGTTGAGATCATTATCAGATCAGTATTGTTTCATAATGTGTACAAATTTTACACAAAGGGCTTTTGCAGGGGGATTAGGAATATAAGGGTTACACCACTTCCTGATTGTGAAAGCAAACTGGACTATTGATTTGCTTTCACAAATCAATAGTGAAAGCAAATCACTATTCCTTACAGTGATTTGAAATAGTCACTGTCAACCATCAACCAAATAGAGCACCTGTGGAAAAAGAATGGCAAATTAATTTGCTGCTCCACTAAATATATCACTGAGATGGAAGATTCATACTGCTTCCTTAAATATGATGAAGATGAACATTGCCCTTTCAATGGATATACAATTTTTAAACTGCTTTTTCAAAAATCCCCCCAAAAATAAACGTTCTTAGAAAGGTGTTGGATGGGGCATTAAGTTTAGCACTTCAACTATTCAGTGCATGTTTGAAACTAAGAGCTCTTTCATTCCAAACCAATGGGAAGAGTGAGCAGCCCCCCCTGCTGTGCTCCCTCACATTGGATATATCTGGGGGAATAAAACGGCACTTGAACGTGTTACAAAGATGGCTTTTAACTCTCAGTTCAAATGTGCAAGCTGCACCTGTGCAAAATGACTTTACTTTTGCATTACAGAAATGATTTATTGGCAGAGTTTGTCTGTCGATAAATTAAGTAGTAAATAAACACTGAGTTAGATTACTGGTGGTTCAACTTTAATTGACCAACAAAGTTGTAGCTCAGTTATGTGTTTTTTTTTTTTTTTTTTTTTTTAAGTCATCATTCTGTTTGTTTTCGAACAAGCAAGTTATATTCTTAAAAACTTTTATGGTAATGGCATTGAGTTTTTATTTACTGCCTCACAGAAAAGTTCTTATTACACAGTTGCAGCTAAACAGTCTCTGAAGGAAGCAATAACAATGGTTGATGGAGTAACTGTGCATTCTGCACTAAAAAACAAAATTATCTTACTCAAATTTACAAAGGACACATTGCAGACTCTTTTTGCTTTCTAAAACGTAAAGCATTGAAATGAGAGAATTTTGTCTGGATTTTATTTCTAAAACACTTCCTTTCATTAAAAATACTTAAATGAATTTGAACTGCTTTATGTTGGGATTGTGAATTTCTTTCACAATATTTAGGTGGGCAGAATAAATTAAATTCAAATTCAAAAATACTTTATTAATCCCAAAGGGAAATTAAATGTTGTAGCTCATATTAATTCAAAATTATTCAAAGAGTTGCCGTAGACGTTGATGGCTCTGGGCAGGAATGAAATGAATTAATTCAATTCTAACCTCTATGGACTAAACTCATAGCTAGTTCTTGTTAGGAATGATCTTATATACTGCTACTATACAACTGTAGCTTTATTGGAATACTAGGTAAACACAAGCAGGAGATTGCAAATTATTATGAAATGATGAAAATAGTTGATGCACTTCAAAAAAAAAAGAATGACTAAGTAATCAAACGTGAATTAAAAATTGATAACTTGTTTCATGCACATTCATGTAAGCATGTTATGCATTATTTCAGAATATGTTACTCAGGCTTAAACAGGGGTCCTTTGCTACAAACGAAAATATTAGATACCAACATTCTAGTGTCTTGTTCATGGCTCTGACAATTATTTATTTCACATTCAAAAAATATGACTGTGAGGTTAATTGGTCTCTAAATTGTATATGGTTGTGACGGCATGTGTGAGTGTGTGTGTGCATGACTTTTATCCAATGTGTTGTCCTAAGATAGTCTGTGCAACCTTCTGTGGAGGAGCAGATGTATACAATGGATGAATGTATAAGTGATTGCCTCTTTTGTAAAGTAAAAAAGAGAAAACAATGTTGTATGTTAATCTAGCTGTGAGATCAAGTCTGTTAAGGGGTAGAAGATATATTAATGTTCTCTATATATGTGATTTTCTGCTAAATTTAAATATTAAACAATCCCAATGTCCAGTTTTGTTTTTAGGTCTGGCCTGCTGGCTTTGATGCATCTTTATTCTTTATTTACTTTAAGCTGGATAACTGGACAATGTGATTTTAATTTAATTGAATTGTTGGTTAAATATTCAAGAATAAGCTGAGCAAAATGCATTACTACAGCTGTTATGGCACCAAGCATATGTAAATATCTTTTTTTTTTTATGAAATGAAAAAAGGCTTTTCTAGAGAGGAACACAATACTGGACAAAACAGCAAAAGCTGTGAAGGGAAAGCTGGTCCCTCAAAACAGTGGGTCAGGTCGCTTGCTTCCCCATTTAACATCAAACTATCACTGGGAAGTAAACTAAAAAATTTACAAAAATCACAAGAACACAGGGAGCCAGAGCCAAACAAAAACAAGAATCCAGAATAAAAAGCCAGCAGGATAATCCAGGTTTAACAGGAAGAACCAGCAAAGAGTGAGAGCATTAGAAGTGTTAAAATACTGAAGAGTGAATGTGGAACAATGGACCAGCATGATTGGCTATATGATTGCAGGTGTGAGGCGAGAGAGAGAGAAAGTAGCACACGGGGCGAGAGAGGGTACACAGGGGACAGAAAATAAATCTAATACTAAAAGATAATTAGATCTAAGAAACATAATTAAACTAGAGTAACAAAGAATAAATAGGGACAAGAAAATAACTAGAATCACTAATAAAGACTGAACTAAGATAAAACACAAACAAGACCGATCAAAGAAAGAAACTAAGGAACACAAAATAATGAACACACCTCAAAATAACTCAGGATTCTAACACGGATATGTTCATACTTTGACCAAAATAATCTGCTATAAACTCAATATTACAAAAAAATATATATATTATAATGTCAGCTATAAAGAAATTAATGTGCAGTGCAAATTCAAACTTTGGTCAGTGAATCTTCTAAGACCTGTTGTTTTAAACTTCTTTTCTCTGATAATATTTAAAATAGAATTAAACCAAAATATTTTTTTTATTAATTTCAACCCAAATGTGACTTATTTAGTTATGTTATTCTTTTCCAACATACTCTTTGGTAGTCTTGGATAATATGTTAAAAATGAACAACTTCAGTTAATCTATTCTATAGCCTTCAAGCCAATTTGCCCGTTTAAACGTCAGACCAATCTATGTCAGTCAAAAAGAAATCAGAAATTTAACATGAGTAGTTTTTATTCGACTGCTTTTACTCAAAGCTGACTGCTATCGTTTTTCTTAATCTGTCTACCAATGTTGGCTCATGCTACATGGAAAGATCGATACAGAATGTAGAGTTTCTGATAGCATGCATTTTATGTCATCAATACCAGCAGCAAACGTTTAGTAAAGAATTGTTTGGAATGCAACTTTTGTTCACTCCCTTTTCCAGTTGTCAGGAAGGCCCACTTTGCAAGCCTATAAGATATTCAGCTTGTCAGTTGGAGACTCACTAAAGTAAATCACATGGATGATAGTTGGCTATGATGATGGTTGGCCATGATGCTAAAGGGCACAAGAGAGATTGAAACAATGTGATCTCAATTAAGTTTTCAAATCCAGCTCGACTCTTAAGTACATATGAGTTACAGGCCGGGGTGAAGTGGCCATGTGTGTGGAGAACTGGAGAGAGCTGTTTTTAGGAATTACAGCTAGAATTAAAACTGTCGGACTAAGCATAAACTGAAATACAGGAGCTTCCGCAGCGTTTTCCTTTTATGACAAGGGTTCTTCTAAAGGATAATCATTCACTGGGTCATAAAATAAATTCAGCAGTCACTATGGCATGTCACCTTTTTGCAATAAAAGTTTATCATCAAATAAAAATGTGAAATAATTGAGTTCACTGAGCCTCAACAACAGATAGTTACTCACAAGGTCCTTTGAAACTGCTTTAACTTATTTATTGGATTAAAAACCTAACACAGTATGATGTGTTGAACCCTGCAGTGCTGTTTCTAAATCAACAAAGGCCTGAATCAGTTCTTAGCTAGCAAAGGACTGGGTCAGCAAAATAACTCTTATTGGGTGTTTTGTTTTGTTTTTTACCCAGCAGTTTTTAGTGTGACATTACTCAGTTTAACAGATAACAATTTTCATGATCATTCTTATCATATTTCTAAAGCCATGAACATTGCATGAGCATTTGTATTAAACAGGCTCATCAAAGTCATGCTCGTGTGTTTATCCGCTGTACATTCTTGATATATGTTGGGAATATTCCCTTAGAGTTTATAAATACCCCATCTGTGGTGAAGTACTGCATGCCCACGAGTCTCTGAAATGTTTTATTTATTGCCAGTTAAATGAAAAAGATTTCTCATGCCCTCTGTGTTTAAAATTTAGAGCAAATGCAAACCAAAGTAAAAATAGTGGTAATTTTGCTCATTATAGTACTTATAGCTGGGGGTTATACTGAAGCCTTGTGGAGAAAAAAAATTACTATTTTTGACTTTAAAATAGGTCATTGGCAACCTGAAGTGTGGGAAAAGGACAAAATGCTTATCTGTAAAATAGGTCATCTCCTGGTAATTTGTGACAAAACTCTTATCAGATGAGGAAACCAGGAACATCAAAGTTGATGCATGCCAATCTAATGGAGAATTTGTTGTTTTTATCACTCGTTCATTTTTCCCACAATTCTTTGGTGTTACCCGTTTTTGTTTGGGTAGGAAGTTATTAATCTACAACTCTCCTGCAATAGTGTTGACAAACTCAGACACAGTGATAAGAATCTCATTCCTGTGGACGGAAAGTGTTTGCAAGCACAGAGGAGGTATATCCATAAATTTCACTTAGAAAGAAAAACATTTTGAGATTCCTAAGAGAACTTTTACTGAGAAAAAATAAAATAATCCAAACACCTCTATGTAAGATTATATGCATTTTATATACTATAAATAAAATCTCATGGTTTAATGTGTCAGACATTTAATATTGATACATCAACGGGTTTAATCATAAGAACTGCTGTTGTATCTATTATATCTCATCAACCAACCAAAGAAACTAAGAGAACAAATTGAGTAGAGTTATCCAGTGCCCTCTGTTGGGAGTCATTCCTAAACGAGTTCAGACAAAGAAAAAATCATTTGAAAATGAGAGACACCAGAACCAACAATGTATACAAGCTGAAGGCTGCTGTTAAAACAACCTGGGTCTCTTTGAATTGCCTTGTTGCTGAAAATGTGCTATATAAATAAAATTACCTTACCTTTAAAAACCTTATTGGGGCCACAAACTGAATAGAGATGGTTTTTGGAAGCTGACATTCTGCTTTAAAAGCCCATTGCTTAATTATTCTTATGAACTGTTCTAATGTTCTGAGAAATTGAATTTTGGGTTTTTATTAGCTGTAGGGGACTTTTTTACCCAAAAATACAGAAATAAATACCTGGAATACACAGCTGTGTCATGAATCTACATGAAATGAGTTTCACCTTTTTTTTTTTTTTTTTTTTTTAGTTAAATTGCTACAAATTTTTATAATGACGTATGCCCACTTTTATACTTCAAAACATACAAACCTTCAAAGTCCCATTTGTAATTAACTTAGCAAAGGGATGTCACAGAGTAAACAAACAATCAGTTTGACACTTTCAATATGTTAGTGCTTTTTTAGGGTTTAATTTGAATCTGACAAATTGACTCGCACATAGCAATAACAACATTACCTTTAATAACTCTGAATAAGCCTGACTAATGGTTTTGATATATTGCTTTGGACTAAGCGGTTCTTTGCTGATTTGATTAAGAAAAGAAAAATGCTATTTCCTAATGAACCTGAAGACATCCAAGTATTAAATAAATAATTTCCAAGCAGCACATGAAGAGCACTTGCCACTGAAAAACATACATCAATTAAAAACGCAACAGACGGACACACACATTTTGAAGGAGGATAATTGCCTCATCTTTGCTTATCACAAACATACAATAAAAAAAATATCCACTTATTTGCAAAAAATAAATTATGCCAAAAGTGAAGAAAAAATATAATGATTTAATACTTTTATTTTTATTTTAAAGAATGAATTAAACCTTGACAATGATGAAAGGAGAATAAGCACAGGGCAGATTAATGTAATTTGTTGAAGACCACAATAACAAAACAGATAGTAGGACATCACCGACTAAAGATAAGAAAGAAAATTGGAAAAGGAGAAACATAGCAAGGCAGAAAGGTCGGGTACTGGCAAACACAACCGCCAGAGGTGTAAATCATGAGCACTCAGCTTACATCTTACTTGTATTTGAACTGATAAAAAAAAAAGTGACAACATCCCATCATCATCTGTCAAACACATTTCTGTTGTGTGCTGCTTGTCCCTGTAGTGATGAGTTTAACCAACCACTGAGAGGTTTGTCTTCTCATAGTGAGAGCTGACCTCAGTCCCTCGGCTGGCCGTGACTGAGGTCACTGCTCTTCCTTTGCCAACGTCCCACAGCAAACTCTCCAAGGACAATCTGCCCATAAGTAAACATTTGATGGGAAAGCACTTCATCTTTATGTCAGCTAACATCCAAATGCCCTTAAGGGGAAATCACAAGATAATTTCAGTGAACAGTGAACCTAGGCAGTTATATATGGTGGTGGCTCTGAAAACAACAAGATTCTGAACAAGTTGTACCTGCTTTGTCCAATACTAGTCATTTTATGTATGTAAAATAGAAATTAATTCTTTTGCAAAAATGGTTTTGTAAAAAAAACAAAACAAAAAAAACAAGCGGCCCAAGCCTTTCAGCACTGTACTGCATAGTAACAGCAGTAATAAAAATTGCTGCTGAAAACATAGTTTTAACAGGTCATGCTACTTTTATAATTTAACTGTTAAACTGCTGGAAGGCTGAAAGTCTATTTTAGATTCATTTGTTTAACAGAGTTAAGGTATAATGTTTTAATTACTCTTTATCAAACGGCAACCCATATATATTTTTATTAGATCTAATCAATATGTTCAGCCTAAAACAAAGTAAATGCTAAAAGGTTAAACAAGAACATGGCCAAATGAGGATAGAAATGTCGACTGCTTTTTGAAAATTTCCAAATTATGCTAAGGGTCCATTTACTAGAAATGCACACATAGAGTGATGTTTACATATTATAATGATAACTATGTGAACAATACTAATCACTGATAAAAGAAACTAAAGACTATGGAAGACCTATCTGTTGTAAATTTATATTTTTGTTACAAGCTGGTGAACCACTTCTCCATACGCCTAAATACATAATTTTTATACCCATGTACATACCTTTGAAAATGTGTTCAGTATTTTGTGGAATTATGGAGACCAATAATTCTAACATTGTTCAAATGTCATTTCTAATTTGAAGTAATTGTACATTAAGTCCGAGAAAGGTTTATACAACGCCCCATTTCCATTGATTGTGATTCAGATCCCCGTTTAGGGGCAACTAACTCTCCAATATGATTAACTGTGGCTACTGATCAAAGGGAAAAAACTAAGTGGCCTCCTGCTGGTATTATTCATTTGAATCACCTAAACCACAATTATTTTAAATCAGTAGTTGCCCAAACAAGTGTGAAACATCTCCTATGTTAATCCAAATTAAACTGACACATGGTTAATGTGAAATGTACGCCTTTTTTTTTTTCTTCTCGCAGCTCTGCTACAATGGTTCTCAAAACAGTTGAGCAGCAAAGCAGAAATGTAACAAACTAAAACATTGGTTTTTAACTCTACAGGTTTGTGATATAGTAACTCAAGCACTTTTTTCAGCTGTGTTAAGTGAAACACAAGGTCAGCCAAAGTGTAGTCTCTGTCCCTAAGCATTACCTGTTAGACGTAGTGTAGTGTGCCTGCCATGCTGTGCATGCCAGGAGGTTATGCTTCAGTCCAGCTAAGCTGTATTTGATGTAAACTCAGATGTTTCGAAGTAATTTTAGAGAGCCCATCTACTCAGCCACTCTGCACCAAATCAGGTTTCCTTCACTTACAGAAAATTGCTTGACATTATGTGGCTGCCCAGATGCCTTGCTGAAGCCCCACGCATGCTGATTAGAGTCTCCGCTTAAGGCGATCCAGAATTCCTGAGTCCTTCCAAGTCTTTGTGCCACCGCCAAAGATAACGGCAGGAATTCACACCACAGCTGTACACTAGTTTATGCCAGGCATCTGGCGGATGCTGTCCAACTACATATCTATATGTAAAACATGAAGGAAATGTAGACTTAAAAAAAAAATAAAAATAATAAACTTGTCTGCAACGCAAATAATGATCAGAAGACAAGTCGTCAGTTTAAGATGCGTGTGTTGCTTCAAATCAATTGGATAGAAAAAAACAATCTCATCTGAAAATGTGTTGTTTCCTTCACTGAACAGGCCCTGTGGGAATATTTATTGTTTGGAAAACAACAACAAACACATAACCTTGATAATTAGTTTCCTTTAGGAAAAATAGGAAAGAAATGTGAATTTGATCATGAGAACAGACCTTCAAATAGATTAATTGATTTTCAAGGGATTACAAGACATGAGAAAATTGCATTAAGCTGACCAACAAGTGAGAAAAAACAGATTTTTTTTTAAAACTAGGTTTTAAAAAATAACATTGAAAGTATTTTGATACAAGAAGCTGATTTTTTTTCTTTTTCTGTATTATGACCTACGTTCAAACATTACCACACGTTTAATTGTGTCTTAATGGTGAAACATATGCTGAGCTCTGCAAGTGATTTTATTCTATGGTTTTTAGAGCAAATGCTTGTTGAATAAAATGTTTTGAGGCAAGTTTCTTTTACCTTGACAAGTGTGAAATGTTCACTTTCCCTGCCCTAGAGAATGACAGACTGATAGAATGCTGAATAGGATGAGATGATTAAAAACTTTAAAAAGCCTGAAAAACAAAGAGAATAGGTTATGTCTAAGAAGTGCTTCATCACCTTCCTGGGATATCAGTTACTTATCATTCAAAACAGCTGTTTTCCATGTCAAAGAAATACAGTTCCAAAGATGGTCAATCTCTGGAGAGCGCTACAGGCTGGAAAATAATCCACTCTGATGAATCTGTTTGATTTTACACAAGTCATCCTTAAAGTCATCCACCTCCTTGCACGGGCCTGCCTCGCAAATCATTTGGGCCTGCAGCGGCTTGTGCCAACGTCACAAGAGCCTGAATTGAAAACTTGCTGAGAATTACAAGATGCCATTCTGAAGAAGTTGCAGGAGGAGGCATAAAACATGCAATTCCTCAGTAGCAAGCTTTTTACATCAAAGCCAAGCAGCCATGTATTATATCTGCCATCAAAATTGTCATCATTAGCCCTCTATCATAAAAAAATACTGTATCTAAATGCAATACATGGCATACAAAACAAATGTCATATGCAGCTATTTGCTTTTTAGGAATTTTTTATGCAATGTGGGCTACACGGTGGTGGTTCCATGTTCCCTCCATGCATGTGTGGATTCTTTTCGGGTTCCCCAGCTTCCTCCCATGACTGTTATAGTCAATAGCCACCCTGCAATCCTGACACGACAAGAGGGTACAGAGAACAGATGGAGGGATCTGTCGGACATGTCTGCTCACATTTGCTCCAATCTTTTCTTCCATTATCTGTCACACTTAAAACGATTGTTAGAGTAAAAAAAAAAAAAAAAAAAGGCAAACATTGGCACGAGGGAATGACAAATGCTCCGTAATGACTTCCCTTTACAGTTTGGGAAGTGTATATTAAAAATCTAATTTATTCCCAATGTCAATTTGTTCAATTTATTTGTATAGCAAATTTACACCTGTTGTCTTATGTCAGACAGATTCCATTCCAGTTACAGAGTTAGCAAACAAAGGAGTCCAATTCATTCATCATTCAAGTTGGTTAAAAAGTTTTTTTTCTTCTTTATCTCATTGGAAGTTCTTAATCATTTATTCTTATACTGAATATGCATGACTAAATTTTTTTTTCTTTGGCTCACACAAAGCCAGCCAGTGGCAAATGATCAGAAGTTTTCCCTTACAAAGAATAAATGTAAACAACTTGGACATCCAGCAATCTGCTCTGTGAAATCAGAGGAGAGCAAAAAACTTTTTCTAATAGGAGTAAAATTCTATCTGTTCTATTCTATCTTAACATGCTTATCATTTCCATTCTTACCTTCTTTCCCCATTTAAAAAAATAACACATTTTAAAGGATAAAACTTATATTTTAAGGTTAGTCTTAAAACCGTGACAGATTAATAAATCATAATCAGCCTCTCAATTGTTTTCCAAGTTCATAAACTGTAAAACTCGCATTTTTGGGGGGCATGTTTGTTTGTTTTTCGAAATAAAATGAGCCTTTTGAGTGACACCCCTCAACAACCATTCCCATTACCATACGTGGATGCTGATGTAACATTAGGTAACATCAGAGAACAACTGCCAGTTTTTCTATTCAGAAAAAAACTGGCAGATCTTTCTGTGGAGAGGAAAGACCTTTCAAATGGAAATATGATAATCCATATACTAAATGTTTGGAAGTATAATGGCAATATGGGAAAAGATGGAGTAAACATTACTTTCCCTCAAATCCTGCAAGTCAGAAGAAGGTAAGATTTATTAAAGTGAATATTTCAAAAGGTGATATTTCTCATCTGCAAAAAAAAAAAAGTCACTGAGTTTAAAGCAAATTTTTTTCCCAAGGTTTATGATACTCTTTTGACATTCAGAAAAGGAAACACTCTAGCCTGAGTAATGAGTACACAGCACAGTTCCTGGTACTGCAATGACAAATGGATCAAGCTGAGTTTGCAGCCAGACCAACAATGTGGCTGTGAGCATAACTAAAGAAAGAAAATGCATTGTTTTACCTTGGTGTTTACTTTTATGTGTCCTCTGTCAGAATGGAACATCCATTGACATCCACAGATCGCATTCATAAATTTAATACATCATCGCTTCCTCCATAGCTTCCTCCAAAATGTTTAAAACTCAACTACACCAGCAACTCCTTTTCTCAATGTTTAGTGTTTTAACTTTCCTTGTAAACTCTACATGTGTAGCATCAGCTTGGACTGATGTTCAAGGCCAGAATGTTAGAAAAGTAACTTTAGACAACTTGCTATAGTGCAAGTGGTGTGATGGTGTTCTCAGAAAATCATTTTGGCAGCTTAATTACAGTAGTATAGTTTGGTAAAACTCACGAGTAAAACAGAACATGACTGCTTCCATTTACTACCACTATGTTTTACACAGTATTGTAGCAGTAGAGCCTAGATTCAATCACCAGTTGCTTGGTCAAATGGAAGTGCCAGTACATGCCTGTTTGCAGCAGGGTATTTTGTACACATGCATGTGAATGACTAAAAGAAACTTAAATGCTGCCAGAATTTCATTTTTTCCATTTACAGTTTGTTTCACAATTAATCTCTGACTACATCGACCACATCAGACTTTGAAATACTTGAGTCGGGTTCTGGTTTGTAGGGCCTCAAAAATAACATTTTCCGCTCACAATTGGACAAAACATCATTACTGTGACCGTGATAGTCACTGAATATGTATTATAGCCTAGGTGCAATGAAACCGCTGTCATTTTTAAGGCAAACAGAAAAGAAGTCAGCAACACATTGGCCTGCAGACTAGAGAGAATCTAGTGAAAGAGAAGTCACTCTGTGAACATCGAAGGAAAAAAAAAAAAAAAAAAAAGGCAACAGTCGCCTGACCAGAGACACGCCCTGCTGTGGCTAAGACGAGCAGTCTGCTGGAAACGAGCCAGTTGCCACACTGAATGCAGTTCCTTGACAGGTTTGGAAGTTGGCTACACGGGGAATCACTTGTCGTTTGATAACAGACACACCATGATCCAGCAACACGGGAGCCACTTGGCTGACAGTAGAAAATCTCCTCACAAAACATCAATGGCATCAGGGGACCTTCAGAGTACCCCGGTTCCCAGAGCCGTCATTCATTCTTAATTTTTTAGAAGACTGCCGTTCCCCCCCCCCCACAAAAATGAAATAAACAAAGCAACAAGAACAAGAGAACCCGAGTCTTATGTACAGTAAGACTCAAAAAAGGGAACAACGCACAAAAACAAAGCCAGTTTGAAAATGAATAAAATTCAGAGTTACAGACAAAGCACATCTTTAGTGTTGCAGAAGTAAGAAGAAGTAAGGGCATGCATGCTCTGAAAGATTTATTACTTTATGACACCTTCCACACCATTATCTACACAACAATGTTTAATTTAAAACAGTCTACATATTGTGAGTGAATGCATTGACTGTCATGTGTGTCTTCATGTTGCAATCGGTCAAATGAAAGCTGAAGACACCAACCCCCTGTGATCCTGCAAGGATGGATGGCTGGTTGGTCTATATTATAACTTACTGGAGTTTTTTATGTTTGCACGATTAAAGAGGTACAAGTTTTTTTGCAGAATAAAGGACAAAAATAACTTCCATGCATACACCTAAGTTAGAAACCAAGCTGACGAAGCTACAGGTTCAATTTACAAAACAAAAAGGTAAGGAAAGGCATGCGCAAATGTTTAAAATGTATTTTAACAAAATGCATCAGAGTAAAAAAACCCTCACATTTGGAGGTCACATTTTCTCATCCGAGATAAAACTTTATTGTGTCAAACTTTATTGGATCAGATTTCTGTGCATCGCAGCAGATGGGGGGGTCTTGCTCCTACACCTCTCATTATTGAGCCTCTGAGCCATCCTCTCTCACACACCTGTTACACACCAGCAGGTCTAATGTTCTCACACCTGGGCACGCCATCAAAAGACATCTCTAAAATGTGTTCTCGGGGCATCCTGTCTCTGAGACAAAATAAACATGCATTCTCCTTGACGCCACACCATCTTTATGTTCCAATTATTAAGAGGCCTGACGGCCTTGCAAAATAAAACCACAAACTTTAATTTATTTTATTAAACTAGTGCATAGCTGTGAATTTAAAATAGAATGTTAGATGGTTTCAACTAAAAAAAGAAAGTGTCACATGAATTTGAAATCACTTTTAATATGTATTTTTCACCATTACTCTGATGCCCCCAAATAAAATACAGTGCAGCCATCGTCGTCAATTCAAAACTGACTGCTAGAGGGAGCAACAGACCTGAAACTGGGAAGGAAGTTCACCTTCCTGAAGAATAATGACCTGACTACAAGTTATTAAATAAGAAATGTATGAAGATGACCACTGTGCTCAAAGGAAATGTTCTCCTGTTTATTTCAGAACAATAAACGTAATAAAAACATACCAATTTATGTCTTTCTCCCTTTTAATTAATGTGACCTCTCCTATAAAAGGTAGTTGTGAAACTGGCTCCATGTTTAAGTTTGTATTTTTATTTGAAACACGTGTAGCTACAGAACCATAAAGCCCTTTAGCTTAAACCTTCTTTGAATCTTTATTATATGAATTCTGTGGATTTACCGTCATAAAAACACGTAAAGTGTGTTTCATATTCAAGTTCAACTGACCCCAGGATGTTGGTATTAGATACTTTTAAAGCCTCCTCACTAATTGGCATCCACTCTCCTTTATTCAGCGTTTGCTCTTATTAAATTGCATCAGATATTTTCAGCAAAATAGCCCATCTTTTTACCAGTTTACTATTTGAATCTGTCTTCTTATGTTGCCTGGACTGAGTTTAAGCGGAGAAATACAAAGGTATCTGCGTAGCTGAATTAAAAGCAGCTATTGCCTTTGAACACAGTTGTGCGTCTTTCCTTTTCATTAATTAACACGGCTTTTAAGATACTCTTCAGGACGTCGTCCAGAACTTGATTAAAGGGACGTTTGCTTGGAGGCAGGAAGAACAAGGTTGACTGAGTTGTAAAGGGGGGAACAGTATCTGCTCTGCTGCCATTAAAAACTGTAATATCGGTTTAGCCTCCCAGACCTGGGCCATCAATAAGAAGGTCTTCGTGACTGACAAAGGTAAACAGGCAAATAGCAAACAGCTCAGAGGCACATTCCAACCTGATAAGGCCCGTAACCTCATTCGCTCCTGACTAAAGGAGCTAATCGAGTCAGGCTGACATCATGAACTGAGATAAAGCCAGTAAATACCATTTTCTCACACCATGTTCGATAATTATAGCTCTCTAATCCACCAATTGCTAAAGTATAAGGGTGAAGACACTGCTTCCAGATAACACTCAGAATGTTCATTTTAGCAATCATATGGAAACTTTTCCTTTTTGTGCAAAATAGCTTCATCCTTTGTACACTGAGGAGTAACTTTCAACTATTTTCATTTCATGTTGCCACAAGTTCATATTCCCTGCGCAGCTATACTGAGGGAAATTGGAATTAGTTTCATGTTCAGTTCAAGCTGCTCATACTAATAGGTCTTGTAGGGGTTGTTGCTTATATTAGACTGCTTTGGTTTTGTTCTATTATGTATTCAGCCCTTTAGTCTTCACTCCAGAGGAACTAGGAAATACATAACTATTGACTGTTGCTGCCTAAAATAACTTCTCAGATTCCTTATAGTTCCACCTCAGTGTCATCTGATTTCAGCAACTGTCCAAACACGTGTGTCTTTCTGTCACATTTCTGCTGCTTGTGTTGTGTGTAGTTCTGCACTGTCATAACCAATATCTATCACAGTCTTGCTGATCGTGGCTTTCATAGACTAACAATCATCAGATTTGCACATGTCACCTTGTTGACAGAAAACAAGAACCTCAATTTTATCACCATTGTCAGTTCAACCATCATCCCAAGGAAGCTGTGCTCCGAATGCCCTTGACTACAAAGGGCTTTTTAAATTTAGGTTCCTCTAGTGCATGCAACAAAGCAACCACAATGAATAAATATTAATTAAAAAACAGCACATTTACAATTGAAATACAATCACCTCGGGCTAGTATGTAGCCTCTCTCTACATACTAGCCTGCAATTCCAGTGATGGAGGAATTGCGTGGGATACAGGCTGTTCACACACATTGGTGAAGCATCATTTAAGCCACTAGAGAGAGGGCAGAGCTGGGTGAGGTGTTCGCTAAGTGATGTCCCCAGCAAAGCCCTCTATCCCACTTCTCACAAGATGGACAGAGAAAACACTCTGCGGGGACTGATTACCTGCAGTTGGGTCTCGGGAAAGATTAACCTTGAAAACCCTGGAAATCTTGAGTTCTATCAATACCTCAGCCAATTTTGATCAATTAAAAAATATCAAATATAATTTGAGAAAAGCTCTTCTTGGAACAATAAATTTGAAGCATTATCATGAAAATCTCTGATTTCTTAAAAAAAAAAAATCGTATTTGCAAATTAACTATAGACGTCTATACACAAGTTTTAGTCACGGATTCCTATATGGATTTAGATGTGTACTTGGGCCATTTTAGCTGTTCAGATTTATTGACCAGTTGGAAGGTGAACCTGACTTACTCTCACATGTTCTGCAGCTTTAAACAGCTTTTTTTTTTTTTTTTTTTGCAGAATTTTGCTCAGTCCAGCTTACCATAAACTCTTCTTTCCCCTCCTGGAGGAAAGCCTTCCTACAGCACAGTACTACTTGTACTTTTCACCACAGTGAAATGCAGTGGCATGGTGGGTTATGAATGATGTGTGATGTTAATTCTCCATCACATAGGCTGCACAGTTACATTTTGGTCTCACTTGACTGGTGTACTTTCTTTTACATGTGTACGGTATCTCTGGACCAATGCTACCAACTTTTTAGTCGGTGGCATTCCTAAAAGACTTGGATCAAGGTTTTAACTAATGGGGATCAGATACAAATACACATCTCAATTTTTGGTTTATCTGTAAAAAGTTATTTGAAGTAACCATGCTCCATTTTGCATTCATTTCAAAATTATTAGCTACTTTCTGCTGGTCTATCACATAAACTCCCAATAAAATGCACCAAAGCTTACTTTCGCCAGACACTGTAAATGACTATTGTTTTCTATCATCATTTTTCCAACAACCAGTTTTCAGTAGTAGTGAATATAAATACCTTTACTGGGAAATTGGCTCGTAAAGGAACATCTCTAGGAATAATCCGAAAAGCTCGTGTGCCTTTTAAGAAGCCTTTTAAAATAAGAAAAACTGTATGATACACAAGATTTCACATCCATATGTCAGACGCATATGGCAATGACACTGGGGAGTCAAGATGAGTGAATCTTGATATTCTGAATGCAATAACTGTGTATTAAAGTTTGGTTGGTCACAGATGATATGCCAGATGAAATCAAGCGTGACTTTAGTTTACATGGTACCAGGCAATAATAACATCTCTGGCCCCGTAACTGACATTTCTGTTGTGGGATGAAGGCAGTTTAACAGAGCTGCAGAGACAGATTACTCTGGTTTTACAGGACAGCTGATATTGGACAGCAGATTGCAGCCCCAGCACCATTTTACACATGAACTGCAATAAAAGTGAAGGTTAGAACAGCAGCAGAATGATCAAAAGTGCACCACAGATTTATAATGATTTGTTGACATGGTTGACAGAGCATCGGCTCATCTATCCACGAGTGGCGAAAAACCAGAATGTTACAATCAGCTTGCAGAGCCCAAGAGAAAGTGCAAAGCTTGGGCTCCTGGTGTCTCAGTTAATTCATGGTTGTGTGTGGTTTATCTGACAGTTTGGAAATATAACACGAACCAGTGACAGCAAGCATAAAGTATTTCATGCTCCACTGTAAGGCCTGAACATTTCTTTTTAATGCCTTTTGAGAATAACATTTAACTTTTCTTTAGCTACTAGTTCTTTAGGTACATTTGCACCTGTCACCAATGTTATGTGAAAAATGTCCAATTAGGTCAGGTAAAAGTAGCAAAGTAAATATATCTGGTTCCTCTTACTATTGGGGAAAATGCACATCACATACTGTCAGAGGATAGAGACACAAATTACATCTCCTATGGGGAACACAGACCATGAACTTCATAATTCCTCTTTTGGAAGAACAAAAATTGCAGTCACTACACTTTTCTTGGCCGTTATCCTGCAGTGCTATTATTTTTGACAACAGCAGCTTGAACAGATAAAAATATTATTAAATCATCATCTAGGGCAATATTCCAAGGAAAAGGAGGACTAATAAGAATCTAATGAGTGCTGTGCACTTACACGGTGTCCCAGTCGGCTGATTCGCCACATCTACTATACCTGTATTCCCAATGCTCAACTGTATGACACTATGGAGTCAGCATGCTGAGCGACAACTAAAATTGCTAAGTTTACTGCCAGTCATTTTTCATTGTGTGAAATAAGTGCAATAAAATCTTGGTTTCAGTCCGTCACACTGTCATATGTTTAAATGAAGTACTGAGGCAGACATGCTGAAAATTGTCTCTTGTGATAAGTTCTAACTAGAAATGCCTGGATCAATGTTTTGTGACTGATTTCCAGTTTCTGGAAAAGTGTTGACCTGCCAAAAGTCATTTTAGCTGGTTTCAGTTTTTCCATGAACCAAAAGCAACAGCATTTATAATATTTTTCCAGCCTTCCCACTGTGAGCCACGGTTAATTGTATCAGGAGCAGATCGTATCTTGTAATATAAGAGGTCATTCACTGTAAAACAGTCTTTTCTTAATAGAAAATGATTATGGAGTTGATATTTGAAACTGACTTGAGCTTCATAAATTAGCTTTAACTGCAGCTAGGAATGCACCTATATTCTAGAGAATACAAATCTTCATCTCAACTCTGAGACTTCTAAAAGGCTACCAGCATCTCCAAGCCTTTCTGTTATCTGCTGAAAATGTTGCCCTCTCTCACACTCTTACAACCAAAATGAATAGCTTCTTAAACCTCTGATCTTCCTCAGACATAATTTAGAATCACTTTTACTATTGCAAAACTCAGCTTTGATCTTCTAGCATCAAGTGTGTTACACATAGAGAATGAAAACTGTTGGAGTCATAAATTAGAATTTTTCTACATATCCAGAAAACATGTGGGAGACAGGCTATGTTGATGATCAACTTGTGGGTGATGCTCTGTTAAAAGGTCTTTTTATTTACATAGTTGAAATGAAGAGTAGATGCACAATAATGTGACGGGGTAAAAGAGCTGGAGAGAAACATTTACATTTTTATAATGGAGTAATGCTGTAAGAGCATGTGCCACATACACCCCTGAGTTTTTTTTTGTCAATAACATAATGGTTTCAATATTAGAATACGTAGTAGTGATAAAACAAGACTTCTTATTGACATGTTTATATTCCATCGTATATAGCATCTTTTCTTGACTGTATTCTATTCATTTAGTTCCAGTGGCACACAGGAAAACACCGGAGTGAAGAGGTTTTACCAACTCTGCGAAGAACCAACGATTCATGACAGGAGGGAAGCAGACAATTTGGGGGAGGAAGTGCAGGAAGAAGGGAAACGCACAATAAAATGCTAGAGTTCCAGTAGTCTGTAACATCGGCTCAGCATGAATGTTGTCTTTCACTGGAACTATCAAGCTTTGACTTTCCAGAACTCACAGTAGTGATTCACTGCAACCACTCCTCCTCCCCACCAGGCAAACACACCGCTCATAAAACCTGCATGGTGGAACTAGCAGACCAACACCGTTAGGCCAATTTCTTGATCTAACAAGTATTTTTTCTGCACAATAGGATAATTGGCCCCAATTGTAATTCTCTACACCTCTTTCTTCAAATGACTTTTTTAATAGGATGGCAACAACAAATTATGTAATGCAAGTTGTCCTAAATCAGTGGTTCTCATACTTTAAGGTACAGGTTGAGCCAATATAGTTTGGCAGAACTGTTCTTCTTTGGATAATCTTTCTTGATTGTCTTGAGTCCTGGTTCCTCTTTTATCCTCTTCTCTTTTTAGTTTACCCCAAAAATTTGTTAAGTGTGAAGACTAAAATGCTCACAGGAGAATGGTTGATTTCATGTCTTATGAGTCATCCTTATGTTCCTGTCCTGATGACAATTTTAAGAGTGCTTAATGAAAACTAAAAGGTTCACCGGGGCTCCAACACTGAAATTGAGAGATTTTTTACCCCCATGACATGGTTCCTCATTTAGTCACATTAGTAAAAACCCCAGTTGTTCTTTACAATTTTGCATCCTGTCATTGTCCATGGATGTTTTCAAGTTTAGGCTACTAGCTGTATTGCTAAGCAAATGCACATATCTGCCTTACTTGATTTTCCCCTTGCGGAGTGTCTAAGTGTCAGGCCATATTTGTACTCCAGGGAAACAGGAAATAATAGATTACTAATAAAATGTTCCTGGATACTACAATTGGGTTTAAAAAAAAAAGTACAAGAGGTAAAAGCGAGAAATTTCCTAACTTCACATTTTTCCTTAAGTAATACTAAATTTAAAGGTTGAAGATTTGGAAAAAAAAACAAAAAAAAAAACATCTGTGTAAGTTCATGCTCCTGCACTGAAAAATTGATTTATTTTAAAGCTTTTCACACATCTTCACTCAGTGTGGAAGGTCGTGTATGTATGCAAAAATCCCCTAAGCATTATGACCATTTTTAAACTACCATGAATCAATGTGTCCTTTATGACCAGATCAAAACGTATCTTAAAGTCTACAGCGCGTGACCCCACTTTAACATAGCCCTATACTCGTATCCTCAGAGTCCATCAAAAACATCCATATGGTCACAGACACACATCCTCCACTCTATTGTATAAGGATAGAAAGCCACTCTCTTAAATTAACTGGTCCATTGAAGCAGTCAGGGATAAGATGACACTCTAAAGAATTATCATCATTATACAGCTCTGACAGAAACAGCTACCAGCTTATCCCTGATGAGAGTGAATACTAACAAATCTACCAGCAGCCTACTGGCTTTAAGAAGGCAGGGTGGTAGCTGATACCCTTTAAATCTGATTATTTTTCAGCTCCTAGTAGGCTTCAAGAAAGAAGAAGAAGAAAAAAAAAAACAATTCACTGGTCACATATCCTGTTTCTTTTCTGCATGATCTAATTTATAATTTATTCTGCAAACAAACTGCCTTTAATATCTGATCATGGAAACAATTAGGAATTTGTTAATGTCAGGACAATGGGGAAAACAACCCTTGCACTGGTTATTAAGTAAAGTTCATTTATATGTCTGGTCTTTTAAAGATGAAAAATCGCAATTTGCTTAAAGACGGCACATAAAAATTAAAATTGCATTAAAAAGATTTTTTTTTTTAAATCTAGGTGGATAGGCAAAAATGGCTGACGGCATTTAAAATGATCTTAAAAGCATGTCTGAGCAGGAGTGCTCATCACTAAATCTATAATCTCATTGAAGATATTTTTGCCCTTTTACTCCGCTTATACAAAATATGAGCACATTTTGATTATGTGATCTGGAACCCCTCTTTCAAAACGTACTTTCATAGAACCTTTTATTTTATCCCAACAGTCTGACTGTGTTTACAAAGAAAGTTTTACAAAAAATTACACTCACAGACACCGACAGAATCTCTTCTCATACTGCCAGTGTGTGTTGCTGCTTCAACTTAATGGATATGGAAAGAATTTGATTTTTTCCTTTTTTAATTTGATCTTTATTAGATCATTAAAATCTGTATGACACACAATATTAGGAGATTGTTGCTGTTAATCATCAGAACTAAATCTCTGTAATCAATATTGATATTAATCTCTACAAATGGCTTTGAAGAGTGTTTATTTTTCAGGCTTCACATATGCTTAAATTAGAGAGCCACAGACTCTCTGGATCCTGCAATGAAATAAGGTAAAAGAAGGGGCCCACCCTGGTTTCACCAAAAAATGCCTGCTATATGTATATATACACTGCTCAAAAAAATAAAGGGAACACTCAAATAACACGTCCTAGATCTGAATGAATGAAATATTCTCATTGAATACTTTGTTCTGTACAAAGTTGAATGTGCTGACAACAAAATCACACAAAAATCATCAATGGAAATCAAATTTATTAACCAATGGAGGCCTGGATTTGGAGCCACACACAAAATTAAAATGAAATGTTCCCTTTATTTTTTTGAGCAGTATATATATATATATATATATATATATATATAAAATGTATCCTATGGCAGGAGGTTTTGGCCTGGCCAGACATTACTATAAATGGACAAACGGCTAAACAAGTTGAAAATGGTAAACATTGTTCTTATTCCACAAAGTTTAGATTGAATCCTTGTCCCCAGGTCCCTGAAAGTGAACCAGCAGTCCAGCAGCAGAACACTCTGGGTGCAGTGTGGCGTAGCGCAGAGTGGGTGTCGACTCCGTATCCGAGGGCCTTTGCTGCATGTCTTCCCGCTTCTCTTTCTGATCCCTTTCCGGTCTGAATAGTTAAATAAAGGCTACTAGTGCCACTAAATATCACAAAGAGGAACCTCTTATTGTGAGTGGTCCTATTTTACTTAATAAGCCCAGTTTCAGATCCCAGAGAGGACATGCACACCACTGAAAGGCAGAGCAAAAATTCAGGAAAGATTCAAGAAAATTAAGCACTGGGAGAGAAAAAGAAAGTAAAATATTGCTTTTCAGAGTTTTAGGTTTTATTACTGTTTTTCAAATGTTTAATCTGATTTCAAAGAAACCAACAAGGGCTACACTCGTAAATATGCAAAAATGATTTCATGAGAGATGCTAAAATACTCAGAATAGACCACACATTGAATTATGTGGAATAACACATTAATAGAGCAATAAAAAAAGAAATATAGCATTTCTGCTACAGCAGCATATCTCAAGGGAGAATGTAATATCGCATAGGAGCCATTGGTCATTTAGTAATGTCCACTGCCCAGTGGTGGTCTGCAGAGCCTTGGGGTCTGCAGGCTGTGATCTGTGGCCTTTAAGACAAAGTGCTTAAAGCTAAGGGCATTATTCATCCTCTACCAGAAGCCCACTGCCTAAAGTATTTCCTGGAATGTATCTGCCCTAAGGGATATTGTTAGGCTTAATAAGATGCATGCCACACCCATTACATATAACGTTGTTGCTAAATAAGTAGTCTCTGCCACACCCAAAACGTTCAAGAAAGCTACAAATTTATCATAAAACATACGGGTCGGGGAGTCAGGGATAAAGCTAGGTAACATCTTTGAGGCAATCAGGAGGTATAATTTATAAAGTGGAGCATGCCCCCAGCTGTTCTCATTAAAAGAGCATTTCACAAAGAACACATCAGAGCTTTTTTTTTTTTTATAGCGGCCATTATTATAAGTATGATATTCCTAAGTCCAATAGTTTAGTTTGGAAAGTAGGATATGGATCTCAAAGCGGCTCTTAAACAAGAGCCGTGACAAATTTTGCACACTGCCCTCCTCTCCTGACAGTGGCCTCGGGCAACACTCATGCCTTCTCTTGAAGAGCTGCGGGCAATATGGCCATTATCTTCAGCTCTGTGGAGCTTCACTCCCCAGGACAGCCACACGCTCAGAGATGCTGATGCTCCTTATGAAGGCACCTCCTCATGGCGAGAATATTAAAAATGTGCCTGATGGTGTTCACATGGGAAGATGTCTGTCTTTTATTGTGTGGGGAAATGAGCAGCACTTGGCCTTAATGTGCAGGTACTGCTCTCGCCCTGAGCTGACAGGATTAGTCTCACTCTGCAGAGAATACTTAATGTTATTGTAAAATGCTGAATTAGACTGTTTTGACTCTCTAATATTCTCATGTCTCAGTCTCCATTTATTTATCTACAGTATTCCTTAGCTGATTTTTTTTTTAGCATACATTTTTATTTTCAAGATTCCAGTTGCTTTAGGTAACAAAATGCAATGCGGACTGATTGTAGCGGTTCTAGCAACAGAAACAGTTTCTCCTGAAATTCGCTGCTAACAACTGCATGTTATCCAGCCTTTTATAAATCCTATGTATTTGTGCCAATGTAACCAGCCAATTTGAGGTGCTAAAAGGACAGAAAAGTTCACAGATGGACTCCACTTTATTGATTTGCATTGCGATGGTTCAAAAAAAAAAAAAAAAGAAAAAAAAAAAAGAAAAGATGGTCCATTGCACCGGATTTGTAAAGCAGTAAAGGAGGGGACAAAGCTTTGTCCAAGAAGAGTTAAACTGCTGACATGTTCCCAATTACCTCTATGATTTCCAAAAGGGTGATGAAGACTGTCAGGAGCAAAAATGCAAAGTAACTGTAACATCAAGACCAACACATGTTCTCCACTGCTGGAGCCAGGGACTCTTGGCTCAGAGTAAAAGCTTCGCAGCCAGCTCATCTTGGCACTGCTGGCTCTGTCCTGGGCATACTGATTCTCATATCAGGGCTCATTTACATAATCCTGCCTGTGACTGGTCTCAGTTTGATGAGGGGTGGTAATGCATTTCTATAACAATGTTTCACCTCTCAACATGCCAACATAAACATGGCGGTGTGATGAAATCTGGTGAAGCACTCAGTGACTTCACAATTAAAGAAAAGCCTGTTCGTGTTCGTCTGTGACAGTGTTAGTTGTTTTAGAAATGCAGAGCTTGTCATGTTTATGCTTTGATGCCTATTTGCCCAGACTTTGAAGTTATTGCATCCAAAATGCAACTGCAGTTAGGGACAAAAGTCCCTTTCACTTGCAGTGTAACCATTAATCAAATCTCTGAGCTATACAATGTTTGAAGTTTTTTTTGTGTGTGTATTTTTTGTTGTTCTTTTTTTAATTAGAAGTATCTTAGAAGAATAGAAAAAATATATATTTTATCATCAATCTTAAACTGCCATAATCATAATGAGAGAAATGTTTTGTTGTTTTTTTTTTTTCAGTGTAATTTATGGACTTCTTTAAACTGTCCAGTGATACGGAAAGGAAGAAAATGAAGCCATTTGAAATCAAAAACAACAAATAAGGACAATTTAAATACAGGGAAAAACAAAGCAGGCATAGAAACAGACAAGGCAGCACATAAAAAACTATTTGAAGATGGCACCTGCTTGCTGTAAAGTGCAAGTGGCAACCTTACACCATTTTCTTCCCTTATTTCCATAAGCTGAACAAAATAGTTTATGCATGACAAAATGTCTGTTTTTTTGTAGGTTGCTGTTTACGTCCATGAGGCAATCCTTCAGGGTAAGAATGAAAACAACCTAAACTTTTGAATTTGACACATGGACAAGCTGCACATTTCACCCGTAGATGGTCCAGATGCACCTACTGATTGGGTATTGTGAAAATTACACCAGCTAGCTACAGTCTGTGTGGCATGCATGCTTCTCAGCACAAGAGGGTGCCCAGTTGCCTCTGACAACCTAATAAAATATGTATAAAGCGTCTCCTCCTGCAGAATAGAGACATTTTTGAATTGGGGAAACTTGAAATTAAATAAAAGGTACATGCAGTATAATTATTTGGAAAATAATGTGCTATGTTTCATGCTGTGATTGTTCAATTTAAAAATCTGTGCAGCATAAAAACTAACAAGTTTGATATTTACTAAATATAAATTAATTAATAAAAGGAGTAGAGCCCTTGATTAATGACCTGTGGTTCTAACATAAGACCGAATGGTGTGAAACGTGTCAACAGATGGCACCTCGTGTGAACCGGTGTGTTCAGATGGGGAGCTGTGCTCTGACCTCCAACTTTTCAACATAGAATTTTTTTTTTCTCAAACAGCGCAGCCATGGTTGGGAGATTAAGTAGTCTGCCACAGGAGCGTACGATGCTTCATTAGGTTAAGCAAGAATGGATGTCAGCGCCTGAAGCAATCTGGGACTCAGTGAGGTGTCGAAGGACCTCCAATGCATTTCCAACAGCCACTCATTACCTCCCACTGTATTGACTAAATTTAAGAAGGGCTAGAATGATTATTCAAAAGAACAAATCAATTGTTCGCATAATGCATTCATTCAAGATCTAATCATGCCAGGCTTAATGTATTTAATGACGCTAGGGTCAGCAGTGCATAAAACAACAAGTGTGAGAGTGGTGATTTTAATGACATAAGTGACTTGTGTCTTCTGCAAAAACCGTCTAGCCACTGCTGCTGGAGAGAAACAGCAGAAAGCCATTTTAAAAACTCTTTAAAGAGTTAATTATACCAAACAGTGCGTTCTGCCAATATACTCTGTTGGAATTTATTGTTAAGTCAATATTTGTATCAGATTCTCAGCATTTCTTTTACTGGATCTACAGACCCATTCAATAAAGTGGAATATTACTGAAAAGCCCGTTTATTTTAGGAACTGGATCATAGGTGAAACACACTGCATAAATTAACTACACAGAGATATTTCTATTAATTATGATGACTGTCCAGTTATGGTCAATGAAAACGTGATATTTAAAATTAGAATACTGCATCAGACAAATAAACTGTGTAATATGCTATGAACTATTTTTTGAAAAATAGAAATAAAAAGAATGTTTAATTACTGTTTAAAGGCTGGTATTTTAAAAAGACACTTTTAATCTGTAAACAAGACTCAGAAAAATCTGAAAATTCAGATATTGGCATAATAGTTAACTATAAGAATAGAACAATTGAAAAGTGGCTAAAAAATCTTGATTTATCATTTAATGACTATTTTACTATCAGTTATTGGTCTGTGGGCAAGTTTTCTAACACTAATGCAGCAACTTTGAACCCAGGCATATCTCACATATACTACCATAATAAAGTAAGCTGTCCAGCAGCGACATTGCAAAATATTACTTTAGCGATGAAAAAACAAAAAAAAAATACTCTGTGCTGATGAAAATTCACTCTTGGAGACATGCTTGAGGTGCTTGACCTGGCGGGAGACTTATCCCCGTCTTCTGCCTCTTCACTACGTCTGACATGGGTTACGGTTCTGTCTCTGAGTCAGATGGTAGCTTGCATACTGCTACTGGTGGGACATCCTTGCCTTTGCTCCAGCCCTTTCTGGATCTTTTTTTAAATGGCATGTGATGCAATGCAACTGGTTTGCTTGTTTCGATGTTATTTCTGCAATGAACCATATCCACATTCAACATCACAGATCAAAAAATTCCAACATAACTGCTGAGAATGAGATGCACATAGCTGCATTTCTTAAGTGAAAGAACTAGAAACTTCACAACATGCATTTGAATTCTTCACAGTTAGATCCGTGTAAGAAAATGTCCAGGGACCCCGAGAGTTGTGGGTTGAAATCAGTAACACCCGATATTAATTTTAAGATTAATTTCTTAAAGATAGACGAGTTTGATTAAAAAAATAAAAAAAAAACTGTGAAAATAATGAAAGAAATAGATAACAGTAGAACTCAATAAAACATTATCCAATTCACCGCTGTGTTGCAAGAAATTAACAGTTGTTCCAAATATTAAAAAAAAACAAATGAGCTTTAAACCATTTGGATGGTCTCACTGTCTTTTGGGTTCAAAGCCATTTTCTGATAAAGGAAACTAGAAATTTTCCATTTAGAAGTCTATTGTTATTGTCCCATTGGTATTCATTAACCTGCCAAAACAAGGACAAATGTAGAGACCCTGATATTTTTCTTGTTTCCTTTTGCATAACATTTTACAAGAAAGTGTGTCTTATATAACAAATTTCATGTTAGAATCTCCACATTACCAACCACAATAGTATTTGAATATGATGAAAGTGCTGATCATCTCATCTCTCTGTGATTGTGTACGTTTGAAGCTTTGGTTGTTCCACACCCACCCACTATTTTAGTCATTTGAATCATTCATAAAAATTCCTGACTACCAAAAGATAGAAATTGTTTTGTACATGGGTATTAAATATGTGTTTGCAGTAGAGAGGGACAAAACAACTATTCATACGTACAAAAGCAGGGGAGCAGTTGGCAAAGAAGTGAACTGACTGAAATCACTGTTCCTAATGCTTGTGTTTGGAAACAACTTCCGATTGCTATTTTGGGTGCTGGTCAATTTGGCATTTCACCATTTTGTGTCTTTGCGGTTTTGGTCTTTTCAACATTTCCTGTCAACAGTGCATATTTGGTGGTTTTACCACCAAATATCTCCTATTGCCTGCTGTTGGTCTACTGGGGTACATTTTATCAGAATCACCAAGCACCTGTAACTGCCCGTTTTGATAGATCAAACATCAAATGTACTTAAAAAGGCATTAATGTGGACAGGGGAATATAGCTTGGCTCACTGTTCTCTTTATCTCTTCTCTTGTGAGCATAACCAGGGAGTGTCAAGGAAAATGAATTATGCTCCTGGATTGGGTGTTTTGCAAATGCATGTCTAGTAGCACTGCTTCCCAAACTTCATTTTCTTTTGAATATTTTAGATATGCTCAGAAAAATATCTGCCTAGAGGGAGATATTCCACAAACAATTTGAAGTTCTACAGAAAAGAAATAACATGGATACGTGGATAAAGGAATATTGAACCTGGAAAAGGGACAGGTCCACTTTATAGCTAAACGGAGACAGAGACTGTGCTTTATTTGACTATTTATATAATTCATAAAACTATTTAACTGTGAGGAGTTAAAGCTGCAGAAGGACGGTATGAGAAACCTGTGGACTTTACATTGAACAAGGACAACTTACAGATCCCCTGTTGCTGATTGGTTGTTCCTGACTGGGAGTGATGCATTTCTGACCATGGCAGTAGGACCACTGGGAGGAGTCAGAGGAGCATGACTTTTTTTTTTTTTTTTTTTTTTTAAACAGATTATCTTATTCTACTCAGTTTTTTATGTTTCCAAAAGTTACCAATTGCAGCTTTAATGTTTCTTGTTTTTTTATGAGTATAAAGTGCAAGCTGGAAGGGACAAAATGGAAACCATTCTAAATGTATTTTTGGTGGTACAAACTGGGACAGGGATGACGATGCCCTGAGGCGACTACTTTCCATTAACTACAATTAAAGCCTTTATAAATCCCAAACATTTTTATGCACACAGAAAAATCAGCAGTCACTGCATGAGTTTATGTACATGCTGTTTAGCCTGTGTTGGCTTACTAATTATTAAGATTAATCTGTTTTTGTTGTTAAAAATTAAAGCAAAAATGACTTGGGGCCAAAAAAATAGAAGAAAAAAAAAAAAAGAGATTACCATGGCTCCCTGTGCTTCCATCCCACTAAAATGAAATCCGAGGGGAGCTATCTTTTGGGATCTTTCAATGAAACAGTGGCCTGAGCTTTGAATTCGTTTTGGCTTTATCAGCACTCTGTCAGTAATTTTCAAACAGCAGCGAGCAAAGCAGATTAGTCTGGCTCTAAACTGCAGACACTGTTGACTCATTTGACTCACAGATGAATACAAAATTATCTCTAATTCGCTCGGTGCGGACAAACAGATGAAACATCGTCTGGCATTAAACCTGATAGGTAGTGTCGTTCCAGGCTCTGTCTGCTTCCCACCTTTGCTTGTAGGACACGAAGGTCACAGCGCGCGGGGCTCGGCGCGGGAACCAGCCCTCTGCGCCGAGGCAGGACGGAGAGGCTGGGCTTCATCTCCAGGAGGACGACAGAGTGCCACTGTCACAGGGAGTATATACCCTCTCTCTGCCACCGAGAGCGGTCAAGTGGAAGGGGCCAGCCCTTGAGCAGGCACGGTTGTGTGAATGTGCTGATGTGTGAGCGTATGTATGCAGAGGGAGCAATCTGGAGTGTGCTGGAGGCTATGGCCTCTTTGACATGATAGATTCCCCCCTTTGCAGACTGCAAAGCCTGGTGGAAGCCAGTCAACACTCTGCCACATAACCTGCAGTGCATCTTCCAAAGTCTAAGGATTGGATTCATTACCTGCGCCTACCTCAGCCTCTCTATCCTCTAATTAAAATTGCAATGACTTATATAAATACCTGTACATTTGCTAACATCGTTACTACGGCACTAAAACTGATTTTACCGCTGTGGTTTTCCCCACAAAAACGGCTGTGTCTGGGACATATGCAAATATTTGCTGTATTTTAAAATAGTCAGTATAAATTAGGTTTCATTGTACAAAATAAAAAAATAAAAAAGTTATAGAGCTGAAAGCTTTCAGATCGTAGCCTCTTACTGGAGAAAAAGAGAGCTGCGAGGGGGAAAAAAATTCAATTCCAAATCTCCAGCTTCAAAAGTGGATGGAAGCTGAATGCAAATAAAGTTCTGTTTCTCTGTGTTGTGATTTATCACTGTGCCGAGCAATACTGCCGAGGCAGGCGGCGTATTGAACGGAAAGACTCTCCTCACATATTGGAAAAGCAACTCGACAACAAAGTGCAGGAAAAATAGAGCCAGACAGATGGATGACCTTCAATCCTCCTTGATAGGAACAGGTAGAGGGATTTGTTTAAAGAGCTAATCATTCACTCGTATAAAAAAAAAAAGACTGGAGGGACAGCTTGTCTTTGCATAAAACAGAAAAAAATAAATCAAAGGGCACAACCTATTTTTTATGAAGTCTTTGAAACAGTAAGAGGATGAAAATGGTGCATGATGTATGACAAAAATGAAACATAAAAAAGTCAAGTCTAAGTCATCTTGTAACTCGAACAAAATGACAACTTTTTTCCTCTTCTGCGAAAAAAAAAAAATGTTAAAAAGAATCACATAGCTTTCCTTTCCAATACTATATAATGGATGCCATAAACAGAAATTACTTCAGCATTTGAAATTTCTTTTTGACGACTCAGTTCCACAGTGTGATAAACTTGCCTGACGTCAAAGAAAACTGCACGTTATTTCATTTTAATGGACACATTTCTGCTAAAACTCTGGTTATCTTTCAACTTGGAATTACTGCAGTCCAATATTGGACGCACAAAGAATGTCCCCTCCTCCCCCATTAGTTCATTGAACTACTGGAATGTGGTGCATTCTCAAACATGAAACAAATCTGCCATTTAACAAAAGGCTGTATTTAAAAAGCATGGGCTCCAATTTATTCTCGTTTGATGCTCATCACAAAACTCCAGTAAACAGGATCAATTGAAGATGAGCCTTATGTTTTCCATTTATCTCTTCCCTGTATAATTTCCTGGTGATGAGTCATGTCACCATTATGCTGCCATGGGTGATCCTCAGTCTCTGTGCCAAATGACTGCACCAGAGAGCAATCCCTCAGTGCAACACTGACATCAATCTTTTCTGGAAGCAGTTGGCGATGAACCTGGACAGCCTGAAAAAAGTTCTCTGGCTGACAGCTTCCATGATCAGCCATCACAGATGGTTGTGTGATTTATACCAGAACGCCATGCCGACGGACAAATGTGGAGAGGTCGTTCTTCTGTTCTTGATTGTTCACAGAATCAACAGAAAAGACAAAAAAAAAAAGGACAAAACTCAGTGACTACTTTGAGCAATCAAAGTGCTTTACGGGAGAGATTTTGGGTGTTGATTGTCCATCCCTCCTCCCCCCTTGCTGTCTTATACTGTAGGAGCTGGTTGTTGCCACCTACATGCCAAAAAAAACCTATAATGTAGTTTAACTTTTAAACTTGTAAACTGTGCCTGCATCTCTGAAATCTGCATATATTGTGACATATTATCTTGTTTATCGTGATAATTGGAAAAAGAACTGATCTTCAGACATAAATCAGGCCACAAAACATAGTGATGTAACTAAACCTGTCCATATCTTAGAAATAAATTCCAAAACAACTAGGAATGAAAAACAAGGATTATCTTCTCTCCTTGATTGGGAATATTATAAGGAAGGTAAATCTCAACAGTTAGCAAAATAAAGCAATAAGTAAACATCTTTACCAAACATACCAATCAATGTAGAGTAGAGCTCCTTTTAGTTTATATAGGGATTATTTTTGTGCTCCTTTAGAGTCGCTTATATAAAGAGGACATATATCATGATTTTCCTCGCAGCTCATCAGCATCGTGTTCAAGTGACACGTCCAGGAACAAACTCTGACCTTTTATTAAGCCAAGAAACCAAAGTTAATCACAGTAGAGGAAGAAAGTAAACAGGGAAACCTGACTGTGACTAACAGACTCCTAGAGCTATATACTCAGAAGAATGATGACTGAAGTAAGAACAAGTGAAACTAATTGATCTGAAACACTGACGGAAAATGCTGAGATGAAGAGAGAATCATAAACGATTCAAACAAACTTTAAATACTAAATCAATAGAAGATGGCAAAAATATGGTATCAAGGAAATAGAAATAAAAACAAATAGTCAAAGGATGGTCAAAATAGATGACAATCAGGATTTTTCCTTATATAAATGAAGATTATGAATTCGAATCTCAACCTACAAAAGGACAAAATAAAACTGTGTCTGGTTAAATCTGCAACATCAGGGATATGAAACGATGGTACAAATTGGGGAAGAAGTCCTTCTTAGAAGATAATTAATAAATACAGTGTATGTTGGGTCTAATATATTAAACTGAAGGAAGGTCAACATATTTACATAATTTACCATTTTCACAGCAGCATAGTTTTAAAAACTTGCCTTTAATAATTTTATATTTACCTCCACTGCCTGTTGGCATTTTTAATATTCTAAAAACAGTTAAGGAAGCAGAGCTAGTGTCCTTGACAGAAACGTATTCCTCATTAAGAGCACCTTGATTCATTATAATTATCATAATTTTATCATAATCATAAAGAAACAAGAAAATAAATAAATATCAGAAATGTGCCCTGAAATCTTTTTTCTCACTGCAAGATTCAGATACAAGATCTGCATTGCCAAAAGGCTATAGCTGAACAATATATTAAATCAAAATCTCCTTGCTATTTCAATATTTGGTTGGTTATAACATTTCAAGTATCATTAATATTCAGGCTCAATAGATAGACTTTACTAAACTTTTATGTTCACACCTGAAATAGATCTTAGGGTCACTGAATCCAAAGCTTAAGAGAATTGCTGGAGACATGTTAAAAAAATAAAGAAATAAAATAAAAACTGGGTTATAAGTGTGTCACATTGATATTTTTGAATATCGTCATCAAAATAGTCAATAATATCAACCCAATTTCAAGTTTTCCAATTATTGAGCAGCCCTAGAAAGTACAGTTATCACCCTTACTTGAGCAGCATACAGCCGGTAATTTCCCATGTGTCAAATTTACACCTCTGTCGATTTAAAGGCGTCTCTCACAGGAGTTTTTTGTACCTACAATTCATCACTTCATGCTCATCAGGGGGGACATTTCATACCGACTTTGACAAGTGATATTTAAAAGTATTTTTGTGTATTTTTCTCATACCCTGCTGCATCGAAATATGGTTTTACCAGAAGGGGTATTAAAAAACACAATCATGTACTTGTGCTGGGATCAAGTCCCATACAAATGGAGTCATGGTGTGAGACAATGTCTTCAAAAAACATAATAGTGTAAAATAAATTTGATTTAAGATTTGAGCAATTCTATCAAGCTGTAGACATCTTGCTTTGTCTCCACAGTTCATAATACAAAGACCTGTAAACTATTATGCAATGCCTTAAAATGTATACAGGTATGACAGAGTTTGCTGGTACAAAATGTAGCAAGAGATGAAAAGGCAGTATGCGTGTGTGTGCAGTGGGGGTATGAATTGGTGAAAGTGTGAATTGACCATAGAAAAGGTCCTTGCTTGTAGGAAACACAAAGACACTCGTTTCTCAGTTGACAGTCAAAAACCCGACTCTCATCACAAAAACAATCTAACCTACCTGACCACATTCAACACAAAAACAGATTATCGTTTCACCTATAATTCTCTTTTTGTTTAAAGCAAATAAGTTTATTGCTTATATTCCTCTGTGCGATGTTTTAGGAGACAACACTTGACTCAGATCTGCTGGGATCAATCATTAGGTTCCCTGTGTCGTTATCCACAAGAAAAAAAGACAAATAAATACTCTGGCAAAGTAACAATCCCATTTTGATGCAATCACAGGAGAGTCTGAAAAACATAACTTTTCGTAACAAACACTTTGAGCTCCCAGGGTTTGCTTGTACACGGCACTGCATCAAAATTTTATGGTAAAATAAGTATTAAATTTCTGCCAGAATACTTCTCCACCCCGAATAAATTTATTTAGTTTCAACACCCGCCTTCATGATGCGGAGACAAAATTACTTTCTGTAAGACAATTGTTTCACTTGTAAATGAAAGCACTGATTTGCTGCAGACAAACTAGAATGAAGACTTAGAGTAAAGAAATCAGAACCATGACAAGCTTATAAAGCAGCTTTCTTGTGTCTTCAAGCTATTATGCATTCTTTTGCCAGCACTGCAGAGGGGAGTTGCGCTCTAATTAAACTCACCTCCAAATATCCTTGCCGACACCTCCAGAATACTCAAAAGCTTTGAAAATGTGGCTGAGACGGGAGTTTGTTATGCATGTACGCAGCAGTGCTAATAAATTCCCTGTTTAGACTCCAGCCAAGATTAGCGTTGCAACCTGCAGAACACATCTCCGGCGTAATCGTGAGTCGCAAAGGTCACTATTCAAATTCTTTGACACATGAAAACCTTGTGTGATTGAAGCAGTCCTCAGAGGTAATGCCAGCTGCCTGAGCAGGGCTGTGTGAACTGTTAACTACTGATTGCTGCTGCAAACACCTGTGTGGATAAAACGTTTTGCTACCATTCAACACTATCAAAGCTTGAAACAATGAGGCGCTGCTGGATCTAAACGGGACTGCAGGGGAATTTCTTTAGGTTCTCTGAAGGACTGGAAAATTTAATTTTCACTTTGCGTCGTAAGGGCGGCAAAGGGCCTGGTAAAAGTACTAATACGCATTTTAAAGTCTCCACATTTTGTCACGTTTCAAGCCAAAGCTTGAATCCGTTTTCCTAGGATTGCATGTGATCGATCAAAAAGGACTGGGTAATTGTGACGTGCAAGGAAAAATAAATGGTTTTCAAAAAGTTTTGTAACTAAAATTATTGAACTTTAGTTTTCATACAAGTTTCTGCTTGGATCCTTTCTTGTTTTATTTACTTAGGTTCAGCCATTGTCGTTTTTTTCTTGTAGTAGTTAATTTATGCTGATCGTTTGTGCTTGATACTTGATCAGTATTTCTTTCTGCTCAGTGTTCAAGTTAGTTTAATTTTTTATTAATACTTCTTTACCTCCATTGCCTCTGTTCTATCAGTCACCTTCCCCCAGCTTCCTTCCCTGCACAGCTGTTATTCATCTCCTCATTTCCTCTGCCTGCGTTCTCCCTCAGCTGTGCACTGTTCCCTCCTGATTAGTCCCTCTGGTTCCCACGTCACTCTTTCCTCAATATAAATAGCTCTCCTTCATTGTTCTCTGCTGCTTTCATTGTATTTGTCATTGATTTTCCTACTAAAGTTTTCTGCTCAGCAAATCTCCATGCACTTGGTTCCTTTGTCACAAAAAATTATGACACTTTTCTGATTTCCAGATAAGTGTTCTTCAGATATTTATTCATGAAGATAGAAAACTCTCTTTCCTTCTACTTTACAATTCTAAGTTGCTTTGTTTTTATCTATTCTAGAAGTTCATAGTTGTAGCGTGACTATGTAAAAATTAAAATGCATGACAACTTTTTCTGTAAAAGCATAATGCTGGCTGCACTAAAACAATTTTTTCACAGTTTATTTTTGTCAAGAAAAATTGATTGTCCCGCCCAACATTATTTGTGCCTCAGTGGCCCATAAAGAGCTTTCAGAGCAGTCAGGACCTCGTGAATTGATGCTTAACAGTTGAACAAACACAGCCCAGTTGGCATTAAGAATAAGCAGTTTGATAATGACTCCCTCTCTCACAAAGAAAAGAACACACCTCCTCTGTGATAAAAGCTTATTAGCTACCTGAAAGGATTAAATCGGATCACTCGGGGCTGTTACAGCAACTGTAAATAAATAAGCTCCTACTTTTTACTCTTTCACCTTGTACAAAGGATTTCTGGATTTATTTTAAGCTGATGAGAAATCTCTGCCAAGCATCCATTTCAAACTCTCTAACCCCCTCCCTCCAAGAAATGACACTGGTGTTACCTTTTAGAGATATACATTTAGACATGACTGCTAATCCGCTGCATTTATTAAATGCTGGAGGGAAAAGGGTGAGTTATTAAGATTGAAATTAAAGACACCCTAAACGATTAAACACATAATTAACAGCTATTGCATGAAGGGTAAGACTTGTCAAATCTCTTAGGATTTCTGATTGGGTTGCCTAAATCTCCCACAAGTAATGCTTCTAGTGAAAACATGTCATCTGGAACACAAACTCAAATACTGAGCCTGGAGCAACAGAATACCTCCCTTAAAAAAAAATTAAATAAATGTTGTTTTAGCATATTTTTCAATTTCAAGACATTTTTAAACAGCAATAGAGCTACAGCTTAACGTTACAGCCAGGCCAAAAAGCTGTACCAGGCAAACGCGTATATCCAAACCAAATAAGCTAAACAATCGCAACCCCTTGAGGAGAGAGATTATTTATTAGTGTGCCAAATGAACAAATTTATTCGACAACAAAGCAGAAAAACTACAAGTCTTTGCGTGACAGTCCGGAAAAAAATCAAGCTGAGCTTTGGCCACAGCCCTAGAACACGCATCTGTCAAAACAAATGGATTTTGTTTCATGGATTTACATTAATAAATAATAAACTAAAGATGCAAGGATCAAATGGAAAAAAGGAACATTGACAAAGAACTGTGAAATCGCTTTACAGACGTGATAGTCATAGAAATTTTATAACTGCCCTGGAAAATGATATAAATTGCTTTTGGAAGAACAAATTATGCTCTAAACTGTGAGATAGCATTTTGAAAAACAAAAAGCAAAGACCTACCAAACTCTCTGTTTACTCATTTAAACATAATGAATATTTCAACAACAGACCTATAAGAGAAAAAAAACCACAACTTTAAAAAAGTCAGAAAGGTAAGTAAACTAACCTTCAAAATAAAATATGGAGTACTGATGTCCCTTGAGGTCTTTCACGTTTTGCAGTGCTACAAGAACAAACCTGATTGTGCAGTATTTTATTTCGATTTTGCAAAATAAACCAACACTATGTAGAATTTAACTTTGAAGTGAAATGAAAAGCATGCACAGCGTAAAAAATTTGAAAAGTGTACCATCTGTATTTGTCTTCCTTTGCTTTGAGACCGCTAAATAAAATCCTCTGCCACAATTTGCCTCCACAATTCCCTAATTAGTAAATAGTCCACCAGTACATATATTAATCTCAATTTGCTAACAGCTGTTTATTGAAGGCACTCAGAGGTTTGCTAGAGGACTTTGGTGAACAAACAGCATTTGGCAGACCACAGACAGGTCAGAAATAAAGTTATAGAGACATTTGAAGCAGGGTTAGCTTACAAATCAATATCCCAAGCTTTGAACATCTCACTGAGCACCGTTTAATCCATTACCCAGAAATGGAAACGATGTGACGCAGCTACAAATCCACTATGACATGCCCCTTCTCCTGAACTAACAAGCAGAGAAAGAATTAATCAGAAACCATGGTAACTCTGTAGGAACTGTGGCGATCAACAGCTCAGGTAGGAGAATTTGTCAATAGGAAAGCTATTAACCATGCACCCCACCAAATCTGTCCTTTATGGTTGAACGAAACCCACAAAAACTCGTGTCCACCATTTAACAGAAGCAGTGTAAGGGACACAGTGAGCATCTGAAAGAAGGTGTTCTGGTCAAATGAGGACATGGTGAAATGTTTGGCTTACATAAACAATCCCATGTGTTGCAAAAACTAGCACTGCATCTTATGCATCTTCACAGAGAAACATGGTGGTGTTCAGAGATGACAGGAAGCTGGATGGAGCTTAAATGCAGCATCATAATAACCATAAACATTCAACCAGTTTCCCAATGGAGTGATTTGACTGATGGCATGTTTATTTGACAGAATGGCGCAGTCAGAATTTAGAGATAAATAAAATTGAAGTTGAAAATTTATAGTCGTAGATGCCCTTAATTTCCATCACTCAAATGGTTTTTAGCTAAATACTAATGCATTGCATCCTGTTTGCATTTTCATATAAAATGTTTTGAAGTGTTTATCATTTTTGTTCCACTTTGCAAATTACACCAAACTTTGTGTTACTATCATGTATCGTCTTAAAAAAAATACAGAAAAAAAATGGTTTTGTAACTTGTAAAACATGAAAAAGAATCTGCTGTAACAGTACTTCTGGAGTCACTGCAGAGCTTAAGCACTTTAGAGTAAATACAGAAAGGATCTTTGACTTCATGCCTATTGTAGATGTACCACACAGTCCCCACTCCTTAAACATGAAAACGGTCACCTCAAAAGGTTTAAAGTCAACTGAAGACTACTCAGAAAACTACTTTGGCTAATGAGATCGTGAAGGCAGCCCCATCTTTCACTGCAAGAATGATAAACCACATCCTAATGTGATCTAGTCCATAGCACGTCGCTGGTTCAATCAGAGTGGGAAATGAACAATATAAAATAAATAATTCATTCGCCCCCTTATTGTTATTCAGGGTCACACAGACAATCCCAGCACACATCGAGAAAAAGGCGGAGAAACACAACACAAGACTCAACAGTTAATCATAGGGCTACAAGAGACAATCATTCACCTACATTTATGCCTTGGGGCAATGAATGTGACTTGCATGTTCTTTCAGTATATAAGAGACTAGGTGACACGATGTCACCTTGTCTGTAACCGACATGTAATTTAAAAGAGAAATGAAAATGCAATACGCTATTAAAATGTGCTCCTTCACAATAGCCGTCTTTATTTTGATTTTTTTAGCCAATAATTACAAGAGAACCTTCTGTCACTACTAAGCTGCTCTTTAGCTTGAGGACAAATCACTCAGCCTTAATGCATTCTAGCAAAAAAAAAAAAAAAAATTTTATTTTTTTTATTTATTTATTTTTTTAATGAGACATACATTGAGGAGATTCCGGCAGCATAAATGTTATGTTATAGTTGCATATCTTAGCTCATACAAAGTGACCAAACAAAAGTGCTGAGGCATTGCAACTATGTGCTTCTAAAGATGCTCATGTTGCAGAATCAGAGACGTGACATCAGTGCTGTCCCATCTTTTCCTTCAACTCAAATGTTAATTAGGCATCTTGACTACATCTGGTCCCGACTCAAACATTCTTTGCTTTGTCCTGGTTTCCTTTTTTTTTTTTTTCTTTTTTTTTGCAAGTGGGCACTTCACAAATATGGCCTTTAAGGAAAAGTTGTTGAAAGGCATAAGAAGTCCAGTTTGAGATAGAAGAAAGGTACACCAGTCTAGAACTAAATTCAAAAGCCACAACAAATGTTCCAATGTTTGGCCTCATATTCAGTAACTAGATATTGATGGTTGTATTTACAAGTGGCATCATCAGCTTAGCTCTTTATGCTGGCTTTTTATTTTAACACAAATTAAAGATGTTCTCTCCTATATGCATTTTAGTAAAACAAGGTCCTAAATTGAGGGATGTTTTGATTCACACCACGTTGTTCAAACGTATTGAAAATCTCTTAAATATTGTATTTTAGTAGGTGTTATTCATATTTCTTTTAATTTTTCCTTTTTATTTTTTTTATTTTATACAGTTTGATAAAAATCACAAGCAGTTATCTGATTTCTATCTGTGAAAGGTACCACATAACCAGTCTTTATTTACTTACTATGACATTTTTTTAAAGCCCGGTTTTTGAGTTTAAATTTTATTTTAACGTGCACAACTTGCAAAATTTTACTACATCTAGGAAATCACTGGTGAGTGAATTGGGTAGTAAAAGAGTCATAATACTCGGGTAGAACATACAGCATTAGAAAAATGTGGTGTTTCTTTTTTTACTGAAATGGATGGAATTGTATGCAATTAAAAATCATGCTAACATCCAGTAGCTGAAAATGCTTAATCTTATTTTAATTTATATAAATCTTTATTGGGAGAAGAAAAAATGTGGTTAGGACATTCTTATTTAAAACCTAGCTGTTTAACATGCCCTAAAATGCAAATAGGGAAACAATACCTTGCTGCTGGTTTGTAATAATGTAATTCCGGGATGAAAATAGCCATCTCTCTAAAGATTTCCAGCCTGCTTCTATCGTGTACTGTGAATTTGCTGAGTTTGTGTCTTTCTCTGATTCGGGGGTGGGAGGATTTAACTTATTCTAATGCTAAAGTGAGAATTTGCCTATAAGACAAAAAAACTTGTTGGTGTGAAACAATTTACTACAAAAAATCATGTAGTTTCTTCTTTGTCCAAGACAATCATAGCTGTTCTAAAAAGCACAACTGCAAACCCACTTTAGAGCTGCTGATTGCTAAGGTCATCACATGGGGGTGGTATGCTCCGTCTCCTGCCGCCCACCATGTGTCAAGTATACTGTACTTCAGGTATTAACAGAACAGACTGTCATAACAGACTCGATTTCAATAAAAAAGGGAAGAAAAAAAAAAAGGGGCCTAGCAGTTACATCTCAAAACAAATGATCCATGTAAAACTCGCCAGATGAACAAATTTTATGATGGCACTCACTGGAGTTTGGCATGCTTCATGGAGTAAATACCCTTCTTTTTGTAATACAATTTTCACAAAATAAAAGTGAAGGTCAACCGAGAAGGCCATCACCTCTTAATTTGTTTTTCTGTCAACCTTTATTATAATATTAGATTTATTTTGGAGCCTTTTATCACTAGTTGCCTGGGTATCTCTAAATGTGGCAGAAGTAATGCTAAGTATTCATCAGAATATTCCTAATTTCAAAGCTATTTTATTATGCTTCCTGAATATTTGATTTGACAAGATGTGATACCGTTTTCAACACCTTTTCTATTTCAAGTGCAATTATAACTAACAGTGAAATGTCCTGTATTATAAAGCTAATTAGGCCATTTGCTTCACTGAAGACATTGTTTGGAGATTAAGTTGCTCTGACCCATCTGGCTGACAGTCTTGTAGGGTCTCAACTCCCATTAAAATGTCTGCCGTAGAGGGCAGAGAAATTTATTGAATCCTATTATTGTCCTGATCTAATTTTTGAACATCAGCGGACTGTAATTTCCCCACAGCCTCTGACAATGTAACCATAATTGAAGAAGGGCCGTTAAAAGATTTAAGAATGCATAAGCTTAAAGCTGATAAACTTGATAGAATTTTAGATGTGTTGTTTTATTAAATAATTAAATTTAATTCAGTGCATCCTTTAGGAAACAGCCATCAAGGGCCATAAAAAGATTTACTGTGAACCATGATGGTTTTTTTCTTATTGCTTATTGAATTGCATGACCACAGATATTGGATCTTATAAGTCAGGTGTCTTTAAATATCTTCAGATCAAAAACAACAGCCCTATGAAATGAATAAGCAATTAAAATCTAAAGATTTACAGCACAAACCAAGTGGGATACATAAAGAGAGCTCATCCAAAGCCATTTTAAAACCTTTTCTTATGTGCATCTGTTCAGCTTATAAAAGGCCACTTTAATTCTAACGTAGATAAAGATAAAAAAAAAAAAAAAGCTCTTTTGCACATGTGAACACTAGCAAGCAGGGCTCTAGGAGAATACTGATACTTCGGTAAACATCAACTTCAATGTTTCCATGTTTGTTAGCTTTTTTAGGATTGAGCTAATTTTGGATGCCAGCATCAATAAACAAAAATAAGTAAAATGACCCAAAACATTATAACATTACAGACATGCAACAAAAACTAAGGCGTGGAGCTTCTGTTAAAAGTTTTCCGTCATTGTCTGATATGTCCTCCGCGACTAAAGTTAGAATTTTGGATAAGAAATAATGTTGCGCTGGCTGGAAATCCAACAAATTATAACATCTGAGTGATATGGCGTAAGATTCATCATGAAATACAATGTTTGCAAAACAGTTATGAGAATAAATATTAACTTTATGGAGCACAGCATTACATGCTGATTTCACTCCAGTGGTGGTATGTTCTCACTGCTTCAAAGGGGACGGTTTAGTACAAAACCTTGACAGTGGAAGAGAAACAGTTTGGGCCGCTGCAGACCCTGGTCCGTCTGTGTCATGTGAGCTGCAGATGAAACATGGTACATTAATAATAAGATGCTAAAAGCCATACTAAATTTAGGAAGGAAGACCACATTTAGGAGCGTGAACAACTTTTTCCCTAAATTACTTTATTAGGACATGATTATATAGAATTGCGCAAAAAAAATAAATAAAAAAAATACTTGAGCCATGAATGATCACAGATGAAACAAGAGGTATTAGCAATACCCTTCAGAAAACATTTGCAAATAAAAACAATCAACAAAAGCATGTCAGATTTATGAAAGACCTTGTGTAATGTGTGCTCAGTCAGAAACAATAACGCTAAGCATAACACAAGTAGCAGCCTTCATGAAAACCAATTAAAGCCCCCGGTAGAGTATAAAAGCTTTGAAAGTTTAATGGATCAGGCGCATTCTTTGCTGATGTGCATCAACAATCGTTCAACTTTATTCTATGTTCCTTTTAAAAAGTCAGAATTTTATTCATCCGCTAACTAATTAAAAAGTTTTAAGTAAAAAATAAATAAAAACTCCACTGTGTAAAACAAAATCTAGTTTAGAAAAATTAAAGGGATTATTTTCTACTTTTTTGCTGTAATTAGTTGTGCAAAGTATGAGCACTGTTGCAACTGATGAAAAAGGTAGCTTTTTGATCATGAATTTGAGATCTTTTGGCATTAAATGTGTGCGATAAGCTAGAGACAAAAATATCAGTGGGAAGTCAGTCTAATTCCATAAGAGTTCATTAAGCATAAAAGTCAAGTCAGTTTATTAATGAAGTGCACTTAACTTCAATATCTGTGCAACATGTATATCAACTAAAAACAAAAGAGTAACACCACAGATAAAAGAAATGCATGAATTCAGATGAGTTACACAAATATCTAATGTAGGAGAGGTCCTAATGCGCCATGGCAGACTTCCCCACTATCTCTGAGCAGAGCTGCAGAGGCCCAATCTCCTCAATGTTTCAACCATCCCAGGTGGGACAAAATAAAAGCATGGATGACATTTTCAAGGTTACCAAAACACACAAATGGCTTTACCTTTGCAATCATTTTTATCTAATAAAATCCCCCTACCATATGAAACTTTGCATTTATAGTCAAAGGTCCTCCACTATTCAATATTTCAGTCAATTCAACTTGATATATCTCAGAGATGACCCAGCCTTTTACCAACAATCAGTTCAGGCAGTTTCAACTCCCAGTGTTACCAAACAAAGTAAAGTGAGAGCAGAAAATAGAAGTTATGAATTAAATCAAACTGCACTAAAAATGTCAGAACTGCTTACCATACCATTTAGAATATAAATGACATGTGTATATTTCACATAATGTCTGTCTCTCAAATCTGTCTTTGTCACATGCTCTTTCAATTTCATGTTCTTATTTTCAAATGAGGGGGCGATGATTTCTCTGTGGGGTTGCTCCGGTCAAACAGAGACCTGGGAAATGACAAACTTCAGCATCTGTGCGTGCCAACGCAGAGGCAGCAAATTCTGTCAGGGATAACTACCTTGGCACAACTCTTTCATGGTGTGCCAAGGTGGATAACCCTAAAAGAATTTGTTCCCCCTGTGTCGTCCCTACAGGCCTTGCGTTCCCTTGGAAGCAGGGGAGGTAAGCTATGTTCATGTGCTCTTATTCTGAAACACGTGGCACTTCCTGAGTATCCATTGCCTTGAATGGTTAGATTGCGCATTATACCGTCATACAGATACCTTCTGCTGTTACTGAGGTCACAACAATATAACCACACCTTTCCCATAGAGAAAATTCTCTTTGGGGACAGGTGTGTAAATGATCTTTAATTAAAATTATAGAGCATTTACTTGTCTGACTTGACTTATGAATTCTTCTTATTAATATCCGCTGCGTCTCAAGATCAAACAAAAATCGTTTTCGGCTGAAAGACCAACATTCACAGTTGCTTTAGTCTCTATTCATGTAAAAACTTGTGACGGATCCTTCACAATCAAGTAAGATTCATAGAATTTATTTTTTCTCACCACAAACACAAAGATATCCTTTAGTCAAAAACAAATCCAATAAAGCTGCAGCCACTCTAAAACTGAAAAAGTGTAAGGGCTATGAATACGTCGTAAGGCACCGCGTCTCTCCAATTACACTTCCTGAAAATATGTTATATACTTTTTGTCTCTATGAAAGCTGCAAATAACTATCCATTATCTGCCAATGTTGGTGTTTTTGTTGATCTAATCACATTACTCTGAAATTAATATTTTTATTCTCTTATTGATATGGATTTTTTTTAATACATCTTTTTATTATGCAACATAGCTATTGAAAGCTATGCTTACTCCTCCTAAATTGCAGTTACAAAATAGCCATTTAAAAATAAAATCAAGGCCTGGATGCCAATTCTAATACCTCAGTTGTGGAGGCTGGTATCTTTTCAGGAAAGACAAACGTGGCCACAAGCAGTGCTTTATTCAAGCAACAGGAGGCCTCGCCAAGGGCAATGTGGCTGTTGATAAACCCACAAATCAACAGCAGATTTAATCTGTGTGTCCCACTTGGCACATAATGGGAGAGCTCAAGCAGTCCAAGCTTAGTAAGTCATTCTTTGAACCTGCTTTTATCGCGCTTTTGTTTCTAATCAACATAATTTGACATCGAAGAAAGTATCACAACTTTCATTTCTAGTAGGTAATCACCACAGGAGAGCCCTAGATTCCACTACAGTGAACAAACTTAATTAGAAAGAAGTCAGCACTGCAGTTTGCCTTCTGTTATACCTGAGGAAACAATGCTTATGCGTATTGTGATGAGCAGAGTTGAGATTAATCTGGAAGTCACCTGTGCAGCCTGCATCATCTTGCACTGTAATTCCCACATTAATTAGGAGCTCACAATTGATACAACTGAGAAAAACATAAGAATGAATACTTGGCAAGGCTGCCTAGTTTTTTGGGGTTTTTTTATAAAAAAAATCCTATTAGGAAATAACCATTTATATTGTTTCTAATTGCCCATTTCATGGGGTTTTTGATAAACTGAGTCTGTCCTATATTTAATAAACTAAAGCATCTGCTGGGGGTGGGAGGTATTAATGGAAGGACTCTCAGTTGAAGGTTTGGTAATCCTACTTCTTTCCCTTCAAAAACAATTCCCAGATAGGCTAGGCAACCCTGTTTTACTTGTGACGAATGCTATTAGAAGCTCTGTGGTGCACTTGTTTTATGTTGCCATCTATGGAGACAAAACCAGCTTGCGACCAGGATGAGTTGACCTGCTCCATCAATTACAGCTCCTTGTTTCCAAGCCAACCAAATACCTAGAAATCAAATGTTGTAAAGTGTGTTGTGCGGTAAAAAGCCACATTGTCTAAATGTTCTTCCTTTTAAACTTGATTTAAAAAAAAAACAAAAAACATTTTAATTGTCAATAAAAAGCAGACATTTTAGGCAGCTATCATAATAAATAACTACTCCATTCCTAGTAGATGTGGTAAAAGTATAAGGTAAAATTGACAACTGTGACTTAAGAGTCTTGTATGCAGAAATAAACATTTAAATTAATTTCAAGCCATCGACATAAAGTCATAAGTTTATTAAAAAACTGCCAGCAAGCACTCCAGATCCATCATTGTCTACTTGTACTTCTTAGGTTAATGCTGAGCAGGCTGAGGAAACGAGCTGATCATATCAAATCCTCTATGTGAAGGACATACTTGTCTTTCCTTCCAGTATCCAACATATTAAATCAGCCCGCAGTAGGATGATGAAATTTGACTGCACCCTTTAACAGGATACTACAGAGGATGCAACCCTTCACCGCTTTTTAAAACATTTATTGCACGATGTTTAAGCCAATAGCATGCATTCCTAAAAAATACTAATAGCGAATGTAATTTTAGTTATTTTTAAGTAAATTATGTTGGCTCAGTTTACAACTAATGTTATTGTGGAACAATTTTTTAGGTTCATGCTTGCTTATATTTAATGAGCAACTTGGCAATAAAGATTTTTTGCTCTAGATTTGGACTACCCTACATTCTCACTGATCCCTAGATCCTTGGAAAAAAAAAAAAAAACTAAAAGTCTCAATTCAGAGAAAAGGCCCTACTGCCTCCAAGATCTTCAGGGCTCTAAGGCGCATGTGTCAAGGTAAAGGCCCACGGGCCAATGCTGACACACCGTGACAATTTCTGTTTTATTGGAACAAAAAAATATGGTCTGTCAATTTTGGTTTCAAAAAAACCATCCAAGTTCATATTGGGAGCGCCAATTGGTAGGACCTTTAACTTTGAGACAATATTTTTCTTTGCGCTGGTATTTTCTTTCATTTTCACCAACTGCTAGGCAGGCTTCTGACATTAAGGCAGCTTGACAAATATTTTAAAAATACCCAAAGTTAAATAGACATTTTTCATTACATTTTACAGTCTACCTGTCAGGCTAAGGTTAGTAAAAGATCAAGATTTGAATCTAGGCCATATTTACAGATAAAACAAAGATAAACCCAACGAAAATATAACAGCTCAAATGACTTGATGTTTATGTATTTGTATGTATTTGTGCTTTAATGAGTTTCAGTTCAAATTTAAGCAGAGGTAGGCAAAAAAAAAAAAATATCTCACTGCAGAGCAGTGTTCAGTCTGTCCTCTGGAAACCAAAAGGTGTAGGCCAGGCAAGACCGTTCATCAGGCAAACAGCCAACAGGCCAATGGTAACTCTAGAGGAGCTACAGAGATGTAAATTGAGCAGTTTTGGCAAGACTTGAAAAATGATTTTCACAGGCAATTCTTGTCAAATCTGATGGAGCTTGAGCTCATTTGCAACGAAGAATGAACACAATTTTTTGTCTCTGTAGGTACAAATCTGATATAGACATATGACTAAATACTTGTAATGAGGTGGTTTCAATGAATATTAAGTTGTGAGCAGGAGTGGATACACGAAGCAGTCAAACCAGTCAGGTATAGTCAGGAACAGGATGCAGGAGCCAGCTGTAGTAACAGAGTTCACTATTCATTTTCACATTCACACCCCCCGTTCACCTGCCACCTTGTGTTGTTTTTTAGTCCTGCCATTTTGTCGCATTAGGTGTGGCTTTTTTTCATTAAAAATGAGCAGCTGCCTGATTTTATTTCTTTATTTCTTTTTAATCACAAATGTACTAACCGAAGATTTTTATTGAAATATTCCATGAAAAGGTTCTCACTGACTAAATGAGCCGAGTGCACAAGGAGGTCCAGCCTCACATGGACGCCTGGCAGCTTCGGTAAGAGACTGATGTATGGGTTTGACTGGAACCTCTGGGGACAGCTTTAATCCTAAAAACCGAGGACACCTCCACCTTTCACAGTACTGCAGTATTTGACATGTACAGGAGCTGGCATACAACATGAGGAAAATTGTTTTGTCCAATCTCATTCATTTTCCTTCTGATGTGCTACATATACTGTAATTGCATTTGCTGATGTAAAGTCATTATAACAACCCTCTTCCTGTGCTGTGCATTTTATACTCGGCAGGGATTTTATGTTGTTTTGCTGCTGCTTCAACTTTATATCTTTTAGAATGACAGCTTTAATAAAGTTTGTTCTTAAACTAGGCACTGGATGCTAGAAAGAAAATGTAAACATTTGTTTGGCATCTGTGCTCTTCACGATACTGACCACTGTTTGTTTCTGAAATGATGACTCACTTTTTCTTTGCATGTTTTCTAGTTTGCGAGGCTCTAGAAATGGCCTTAAAAGGGTAAGCATACGGCATGCTTTGTCATACTAACTGTGCCAAACAGGGTAGAAACTCGGCACTTTGAAAATTGGTACCATTTTGTACTTTATTATTTGTACATTTAAAAGAACAGTTTGGTTCCCATAATTTGAGAAACTGACTTCCTTGAAAACAAGCTTGCACGCTTCCACAAAAGAACAACCTTACATGTATGTTTTGAGACTGCGGGTGAAAAAGCCACAGCAAAACAACCACACAGACACAAGGAGTACAGCCTCTTCACAGAAATGGACCAGCTGTAGTTCAAACCAGGCAACAGTTTACAGCAGAGGTTAGCAACGTTTTCAATTCAAAGAGCCACTTTTGTCCCCCTGCAGCTACAGAGCAAAATATAGAGCCGCAAAATAAAAAAAGACAGATTTGAGGAACGTCTACTAAATGAAACATTTTAATTTAAAAAGTAAGAAAATTAAACTAAAATGTATTTATATTTTTTTGATTTTTACAACACAATTAACCATAACTTTTAGAGAGGTAAAATGATTCCAGATGATTAAGATCTCTTCCATAAATATGGAAAATGAAGGAACATTCTGGACTGAAAAATATTAAACACATAGTAAAAAACAACAACAAAAAAAAAAAAAAACTAAGCGTATAAGTAAATATATTAAATATAAATAATTTAAAGTATTGCCAAACCATTTTAGTGACTTGGCAGGCAAAAAACATGAGCAATAGTATGTAGCCAAACCCACAAGTTTGGATTTAGTTGATGACTTTATGCTGAAGTGTTAGGTTATCTAGGCTTATTATAGCTAAATATCACAAAAACAACAACAACAAAAAAAACTAAGAAATCATTCATTGTTGTATGATGTCCTTTTAATCTAAACCAACAAGTTACTGGAAAAATGAATTGAATACTTTGCTTTTTTTTGTTTGTTTGTTTAAATCCTGACTTTATATGCTTATACAAACACTGTATTGCCACTGTAAAACACCATCATTTCCCAATGGTTCTACTTGTGGTTGTTTAAAACATCGCAAACAAATTTCAGATCAGTAAGAATTAAAAATGTCTCACTTCTAGGCTCATGGATATGAAGACAAACTGGTTTCACTGAGATTAAACTATTTTAAGGCAATAACCAACCTCAGAGTTATGGCGAGGCACCCAAGTAACACCGACAGAACAGATTCTAAATGAGCTGCAAAACACAAGGCTCTCAAGCATAATGTGAGCGATTTACAGCATCTGTTCCAGGTGGGTTGGGAAAATATCGACAAGCAAGCACCACTGGAGTGTGTTCAAGCAAACAATAATATAACGACAATTATTGCTGCTGCGCAGGCTTTTTGCAGCAGGAGAAGAAAAATGTGTTTGGATGACTCCCAATTGTCACTTGACGCTTGAATACTTCACCTGCACACACCGCAGAGTTTAAGGGTTAATGTTTGAGATCCGGCAACAGAGAAGCATCTTTGCAAGGATGAATCATGCAGTGAATAATGTGTCTAAATGTCATCAAGTTGAAAGCTGGGAAAAACACACACATATCAAATAATTTCAGGTTAATTATCAAATAAAAATCACAGCTGTTCAATGGCTGAGAACTCAAAATTATCAAAATAAGAATAATTTGCAGAGATGTCAAGATATTTTTCACAGTACTTTGAATGGATGTCATTCTCTTTGCAAGTACTGTATTTTTCATAGCACAGATGCACTTTAATGATGTGCTACATGCACAAGTAAAGCTAACAAAGTCAATCTAATGTACATGGTTGACACCTTAGTAGTTCTACGAAATTTAAAGTGTCTGAGCAAATCAGCGTACTGCTCTCAGTGGGAACCATTTCTGTCAGGCTGCACTTTTAGAGTCTCTTGTGCAGAACTGACTGCAACGTGCATGAAGCAGCACATGGTTTGGTTTATGTAATCTATTGTTTTTTGTATTTCTTACATTAATGCAAGAAATGATGACACATTTTGTCAATTTACCACCTTTTGCAGCATCTCCTTATTTACTAGCTAATAGGTTCTGCGGTTTGAAGCAGACAAAATGATTGGCCATCTAGTTCACAGTGCATCTCCGTTGTGTCATGAAGTTAAGCAGGAACATCGTGCAAATCTCTGATCAGTATAGTCAAGCCAATCCCAGTCCCCTCAGGTAAAATGACTAGCTGAATGGTGACGGGGTTTTTTTTCCAGCTCAGGTTTTGTTGTGTCAGCTCTCAGAAATGAAGGTCACACTGTATTGTCATCAGCTGAAAAAGAAACCCATATTCTCCACCACAATGGGGAGTTGGTCATCCAGAGCGACAAATTCAGTCAGACTTTGAGTAATTTTTTTTCTTTGCTGCTTTCTAGTGGAAACTCGTGTCCTTTCTGTACAAGTTAGTCTAAAAGTGTGTTGCTTCACTGTGCCTGCTTTCAGAGCTACAAGGGAGAACTTCTATTCAGCCAAGTGTTTAATTTTTAAGTGTAAAATTAAGCTGGAGAACTTGAAAGTAGTTTTTTTTCACTGTTCCATTTTCAGCTTGCGAAGTGCAACTGCACTACCTTCATTTTCTGTTTTGCAACGATTCAAAATTGTCGACGATCAGTAGTAACTCCAGTAGGGCAACAACACAGACAGAGAGGAGTGCAATTCACTAGATTCTGAAAAATGCCTCAACTGGACCTTAAGGCCAATCAATACCAATCAAATCAGGACATCCCTAAAAATTACCAGAGGAGGGCAGCAGGAATCTGAAGCTGGTTCATTTGTTGCACCATGATGAGGCATTAAGGCAACGTTTTAAGCAATAGGCTCCCTACTGGACAAATGAGCTTTATAAAGAAATATCCTAAATTATATCTGGAGGATCATATAATTTAAAGAAGAAAACGCTAACGCATGAATGTCATGGTAGTAAATGCTACAAAAACTCAGTCCATGTAACTGTGGAGGTCTGTAATAATCTGAAAAAAAAAAAAAAAAAGAATTGGATTGGTTGTCATCAAATGGTGGGGGCAGAGGGGCAAAAAGCTGGGCCGTGTATAGTAATATAATTTGCAAATCTAATTTTAATACTTTATTATACACAACACGTTTTTAAACAAATTGCTTCATATAAAAAAAAAAAAAAACACTTCAAGACAGTCAAAGCTAGTTTTTCTGTCCTACATGTAGTGAAGCATCGAGTACCAGCACTCAGACAAGTACAATCCCTGATTTAAGGCAAGACCTCCTCACGTCAGGAAACACCTTGTTATCCATTTGTCCTGTTACTATGGAAACGCCAAATTGTTAATTACATAATGCTGAAACATATCAGAAAGGTCTCTCCAAGTCAGCATCCCCTCAAAGGGCTTTGAGAATCACTCCAGTAAACAATATTATACTTTTTCTTTCAGTATTTTAAGGAAAAATGCAAATTGGTGGCCGCTTTGTTTAGTTATATTTTTACGACAGTAAATGTGAAAATCTACAGAAGTCACATGAAATGTAAAAACCATTTTGAAAAAAAATTAAATGTTATAGTAATTCAGCTGTAGTAACAAATTCGCTAAACTAGGGTCAAAAACCCTAAATTGAAAGAAGAAGCAGTTTAACAGTCGCACTGATTTCCAAAGGTGTTTTGTTTCAGGGTTTTTTTGTTTGTTTTTTTTTGGGTCCTGCGAGCTTTACAAAAGCTGTACCTGTCTCGTGTTAGATTTCACTTAATGCATCATTAACTTCCGCCTCTTGTGCAGCAAATATAGATTTAACAAAAGATTAGTCACTGCACCCTGTTAGACTATCAATATCAGAGAGGTATTGCATGTTGTTTATACAACGTAGTACACACTACTTGAAACAATGTTCCTCATAACCCTAGAGCTCAATGTATCAGATGCTGTACAGCTTCACCTTAAACAAATTGGGGTGATGTTTCTTAAAAGGCAAGTATTGCACTTTTGTTGTTTTTTTTTTATTTCTGTACCTGCAATTCAGCAGAGTCTTTGTGAGAAGTGGTGCTCCCATGCTCTTTCCAGGCCATGGGCTGTACAGTAATCAATGTTGATGAATGAGTAGGAAGGCTTTCTTTATTCCAGCCCTCGCTGAATAGAAAGTTTCCATTATCTCTCACAATGTATTCACTCTATCAAAGTGACAGGGTTGAGGCAAGGCACACTCCATTGCCCTCACTGTGCCCATACCTACCTTCATCCGTCTGCTCAAAAAAAAAAAAAAAAAAAAAAAAAAGGGAAAGCCGGAAGAGATTGTTAAAATAACACTGCTGAACCCTACAAAATCTATAAGACTATAACTGGTGAATCTCATCCATCAAAGCGGTACAAATCCAATGACATACGTGCATTGTGTAAAAATATTCTGTAACATTCAATTAATGAAGAGCTTGTTTTGTTTGTTTTTTTGTCTTAGAATATATCATTACAATTATTTTTGTGAAAAAACAGTGGAGGGACATTGATGGGAATTTGATGCAATTAATTAATCAAAAATAAACATAATAAAATCCTAGCCCTAAAGAAAAAAATTAAAAGTGAACCATATCTTTTCTGAAAGTAAATAAATAATGTAATAAATTATGGAAATAAAAATATACATACATATATATATATATATATATATATATATATATATATATATATATATATATATATATATATATATATATATATATATATATATATATATATATATATATATATATATATATATATATTTACCACAAGAATACTAAGAACTTCCACACTTTTCCAAGACTGTTGGAGAATACTGGAAAAAATAAAAAATAAAAAAAACTAGTCAATACAGGAAAATTTGGAATAACTTGAGTAACTTTTAACAAGTGTGCTGATATTTCAGTCATAAGTGGCTGTCAGCAATGTAGAGGATCTGAATCATATGAAATCTCTGCATATTCTGCTTTTTAACATGCTGTACATTAAGTCTGATGATTTCATCATTATTCCTTTCCAATTCACTGTTTTTAAAGAATTGAATTGTTTCCCATGTTATCTAAATATGGACGTATTTTTGGAAGCAAGCTTAAATCATCTTTAATGTTCATATAACTATACATTGCGTTTTTTTATTTGTTTTTTTTTTTACCAATTGATGCTTCTCTCATTTATTCTTTGACCTACTTTTTGGGAGAAAACATCCCAATGATGTCTGTAATTCTAGATTATTCTAAACCATTTGTCTGCGAGCAGATCTAGCAGCTGAATTTTCGACTTTGTGTTTGCAGTACAGTGCTTAAGGTATGAGCTTGAACTCCAATGTAGATTTTCTTCACTAATCCCAGGATATTAAAGAGGCAGAACTTTTAGTGCTGTGTTGTGCATTAGTACATACAAACACTGCTTATGGAAAATTGTATGAGCACAAGCAAAGAGTTGAATAAGGTCCACAAATATACTGCTCCAGATTGTTCAGGCTGAACAAGTATAAAAATACTATATAGCATTTTTATTGACCTCAATTTCAACCACGAAAAGGAGACTATTAATAATGCATATAACCCTTATGTAATCGCCTAAGCTGCATTCTTTTTTCCATAAACTAAAGAATATCTTAAATTTCTAGAGTAGTCCATACATCAGCTAACCATTAAAAAGGGTCACAGAACAATTATAGAGAAGAGACACTGAATGCAGACTGCTCCCATCTTCTTGTATCAATAACTGCTGCCGTTTTCTGTTTCAGGAGGTGAATGTATAATTTTATGGTGTTGATCTTGGTCACATAAAGCCCTCTGAGAATATAGTAAACCTCGTCTTCGTTAGTTCAGACAAATGGTACATGTACCATTGTTGCAATAAAACAACATCAAACCAAAATGAGGTTCTAAGCAGTTTTTTTCTTTAGAAAATACACTTACAGTGACGATCAACTGGGTCTGCAGATCCCAACTAATCAGTCAATCATCCCTAAAATACAAATAATAATGACCAAGAAGGTGTTTTCAGGCAAAAACACCATACGCCTTCCTGACAACCATCAACAGTGAAATCCACACTTCTGTGGATTTGACATTCCACAAAATTCACTTCATTTAACATTTAGACCTACTGTATGTAAAATGTGTTTAATAGCCTAACTTTATCTTGTAATGTGTGTTTAATTAATCCCGAAATGTATGACTACAGCTCGTCACCAAACTTCAACAATGAGAGGTATGTTAAAGCCTCGGGTCTGTAAGTTTGTCTGGTTTTTACTAGGGACGCACCAATTTATTGGCCAGCTGATTTATCGGTGCAGATTTCCTTAATTCTGGGAGATCGGTGATCGGCCAATTTTTATATGTGAAGCCAATCTTATCCACTGATCTTATCTAGCTTGGCAAAGGTCTAAGAATCAACCACTGTCCTCTTTTGCTCTCTGAGAGAGGTTTGACTGACAGACTGGCCCACCAAGTCATGTCTGCATGTTTACAATTAACAATAGTTACACCAATGTTGCCAACTCAGCAACTTTCTTGCTATATTGAGCAACGTTTCAGACAACAAAATTGGTATGGGCCAAACTCGGAATCGGCAGGTTAAGCTTTTTATAAGATTGGTAATCGGCGATTGGCCAGAAAACTGCAATCGGTGCACCCCTGGTTATTACCTTTGGTTAAAGATGCAGGCGATATGGCAATTTTGCAGAAGCCATTGTTGGACATTTTACCTTAATGGAATGTCTTAACATTTTTCTGTAATTGGTTTAAAGCTTTTTCATTTTCACCAAGTAATCTCCATAATGATCTGTTGCCATGATCCTCGTTCCAAGTGTTTTATTGATGCCATGTTTTTCTAAAATATATACCAACTTTTTATCTTGGACTTGCATTCAGCTGAAAGAAAGAAAAGCACCATTTGTATAGAGATTATGGAATCTTCATTTTTAAGATAGGTGCCCGACAGTATTACATCTGATTGTCTGTCATCCGTCATTCGGTTTTTCGCTCTTTTTAGCTCCTGCGTTTTATAGGTTTATTAGTCTGAAGTATGTTTTTATAGAACATTTGTGTGACATTTGATATAATTTAACTGAACATCTCCACATCCCACTGACTGATGACTAATATCAGTTGACAGGCACTCAAAAAAATCATAACAGAACAAACACGAAAATAAGGGAATCGACTGCTGAAAAAGATGTTTTTTTTAGTATGGAATCGAATCCAATTATATCTGATGTCCAACTACTTGTGTTTTACTTGGTATGATCCCTCTGCTACACATCAAAGGAGATTTCTCTTTAAGCCACTAAATGCTATCATCCACTGCAGCAATTTAACTGCTGGTAACTCAACTGTGAAGTCAGCAGTAAAAGTTTAGAGGTCCATATGCCGCAAATATTGAATATCAGGCTATAGCAACATCAGTTAGGTTTTTGGCCTAATGAGACACAAAAATAGAAAGTAAGCTGTCTTTGGCTCTTTAAAGATGCAGTCACTTTTTTCTTAGAGTCTTCCTGTTAGTCTGAAATCTAAACCAGTTAATGTTTCCACGTTGCGACACACAACCAGATGGTCTCATTCGCAGTTGCTACAGTACACTGAAAACCATGGAGAGTAAACAAGATGCAGATGCCTGGTTTGAAAACAGACAAGTCTATCAAAGTGGTCCAACAGCTTGATGATAAAATTTGTGTCTGCAATGCCAAAAAGCTGTAATAAATCTTTGGGGAAGAATAGTCCTTTTAATCAGGCTAACAAACTGAAAACCTGACAGAAAAAAAAAAAAAACACTAAACACTTTTCGCTCAGCAGCTCATTTAGAAGATGAGTTTTTGATGCGAGTCAATAAAAATTTATAAAACAATTGGCAAATATTCCTTAGGTGGCTCTTATCAAATAAAATGTTTTTCTAATCCTTAGACAGCTCCAAAATGAAAATGTTTAGCAGCAAATAATCAGCTTGATATGAAACTGGTTTGAAAAGTTTCTAAATAATGTTTAAGTGTGGCTGCACAAAGAATTAAAACCAATGTTCACTGGCAGCAATGAGTCCTTAACTTTTATTTATATCAGTAAGAAAAATACAGCATGCAAGCTACATAGCTGGATGCTTTTTTCAAATCTTCCAAGTAAATTACAATCAAGTTCAATTTTCTATCACACTTTTTTCCCCTCCACTGGATTTTTCAATAATAATACTATACTGCACTACATTACAGCCAGCTTCTTTATCAATAAACGTTGCGGCTTTCTCTTGTAGATGGTGTCCATTATTGTCTACATTCTAAATGTCAAGTTATCAGACTTGTCCATGATTGTATAGAACAGGAGCATCCAAACCATTTCCTATGTAAACCAAAATTGCCGAGTTGAAAGTCATCACAGACCAGATGTTTTTTCTTCCACTTAAAATTGCAGAAATTTTTCCATTTGGACACTGCCCACCAATGAAATTATATTTTAATGAAACTAAGTGGACAACATTTTTAAAGGAATCTGTAAATCATTATTGATCTTCAACATAAAAAGGTTTGACTTATTAAAAAAAGCAAATTCCCCACTTATCGATCGTACCTCTCTTTTGAGATGCACCTAACATTTTCCATTTAGGGATATTAAATTAGTGAGTAATCTCACCGTAGAAAGCTACACAAACTGTCCACCTCCTTTAACTACCTGGGCTGATGGGTCAAATATGTACCATTTCTGAACTGCAGTTAAGAATCACATAAAATAATTCCAAGTGCCACAAATGGCACCTGGATCACACTTAGGAACCTATTGGGGCCGGTCATAACATGTCCAGAGCATAACATTTCTGTAATAAAAATCATTTTTTTATTGGACCTATGGAATATTCTATTTCTTTAAGAAACAGATTTTTTCTTTCATTGGCTGTGGACACTCGATATACGTCACTCAGTCTGCAGTGAATCTTTAATTGAGCCAAAAATAATTCATCATATGGGAGATTTAGGTTTAAAATAATCTTAATATTACAGACAAGTTCCTGCTGACTGGAAGTTATATATTATATTAGAGAGTTGATCAAGAATCTGTGCTTTATACCTCATTCACAGAACCCCCACTTTTCCCATTTATTCAACCTGAAATCAGTTTTTCATATTTTTAGCTAATCTTAAGGAAGTATGACGGGCATGAAAAGAAATATAAAATATAAGCCTGCTGACAAACAAATTCCTTCACAGCAGTTCTTCATCATTACAAAGGCTTTCATCAGTGATCCTCGGGAGGCATACTTCCATCTGTTTAGAATATTTATGTTACCTAAAACAAGCCTGATTGTTTATGCGTGTCCTCATCAAACAAGGGTATGCCCATCGGTGCGGGAAGCTTACGGAGACGTAGGCAGTTCTCACCGGGGTCATGGTTTGTGCCCAGGAGAGGCTGAGCCAAATGACAAACTGTTGTTCTGATGCGACGGCTTTAAGCATATGAGGGTACAGGGGGATCGTCACTGTGTGTGTGTTCGTGATGGGAAGAAGCAGAGGACCTGCAAGGTTGACTGAAAAGCCTGCCGAGATGTTAAATTAAAATCAAATCTGTAGCCATAAACCGACTCAACGATTAATTAATAAATTTGAATAATTATTATCCCTCAATTAATGTGCTTTCATTTCAGTGATAGCCTTTGCTGATTCGCTGCTTTATATGCTTCAGTCTGCTGCTTGCGGAACAAGAAATGAGTAACACAGGTAAGGCCTTTTGAAAATAACCTTAAAGCACCTATTAAACACACTTGTCATCAAGCCCACGTTTCTGTATGAAAAATGTTTTTTGTAATTGGTCTTGTGCATTATTCCAGTCCTAAATGTCATGTTTTCATTAGCTCTAAGCTTGTTATTAATCTGTATAATGTTTTTCAATTAGTGAATTGAGTTACTGAAATAGATTAACTTTTCAATATTATTTTAACTCAATGAATACGAGTATGTTCTTTAATGGATTCTTTTTTTTTTTTTTTTGACATTTTATGGGCTAATCACCATATTTCTAAGGCCGAGTCCAACCACTCTAGAGAACGCTCATTTCATCCGCTTGTATATAAAATCTATATCTTGAATGTCTTGAGAGGGCCAGTTGTGTCAGAACGTATTGACAATATTACTTATTAACAAATTGTTAGACTGTTTTAGCTTTACTTCTAAAAAAAAATTAATATAAACATATTTTCTCACTATAATTTAGAAACACTGCATTAAGAAGTATTGTGATTTGACTGATAAAGTAATATTTAAATTCACAAACACGATCTTTTAGTTCTGTTTATGCAAGTGTAGAGGGCCATATAAATGTTAGAGAGCCAGATTTGGCCCACGGGCATCGAGTTTGACACATTTGCTGTTCAGCTTCAATGTTTGAAACTCTTATTTTCAAGCTAAAGCAACCCTTTTAAAGTCTAAACCGCTTGGATAATTTCTATATTCCAAATATCTAATACTTTAACTGATCAAACCTAATTATACGTTTATACTTTTCAGCAGAACATTGATTTTTTTTTTATAAACAGCTTGGGAGTTGTTAAACCTAACAATCAAATTGTGAAAACAAAATAGAATAGGATGCGTTTTACTTCAAAATATTGCCAACATCTTCACTACTCTAATATTATGAATTGTCTCATGTTGAGGTTGAGAGAATCCCACTTATTGTAATTTTAGTCTCATTTGATTTAGCTGATCTTTATTAAATATGGAACATTTTGACTTCTGAACAAATGAAAATAAATTTGAGCAACCTTCTGGTATTTACTGAAATTACAGAAACACGTTTTCTTACTGTGGATTATAGAAAATCACTTTTGTCAAAGCCAGTTAAGAAAGGTCTCCAATGAATGTATTGGTGCTTGCATTGTAAAACAACTTCTTTATAAACTCAAAGGCATCAAGCCACAACCAAAAATACAAAAAGGTACAAACAAAATGACCAGAACCTTAAAAACTTTAGCAAAGACAATAAGACCTTTAAAATGAAAAGACGGTTACTCTTTTACCGTTTCCACACTCACCTCATATATTTACTTCCACTTTTGTGCCGTGATCAGTTGATCTACTCTGCATCAACTTCTCTACTGGGACTTCTAGGGAAAACTAATTGAGATAAAAACTGACTGGGCAACAAATCTGACGGCATGGTGGCCATTCTGATTATGTTTATTTGCTACCATAAGCGATAAACAATGAAACAAGCCAACATTGTTTGGTTTGAAAATAAATTTCAGGAAAATTTAAAATCACTTAAAAGAAAATAAATACTGGAGAGAAAAACAGACACCTACAAATCTCCTGCCTAATCACCTCTCGCCAACAACACACTAAAGAGAAAACACACACACACACACACACTCAAATATAATGAAGCAGGCAGAGCACAAAACCCAAAATAATTAGCCAATTAAAGGTGTGAAGCAACAAAGAGTAGGCAGCATGTGCAACGTTTCAAGGTCAAACACATTTAAATGCAAATTTAAATAACTGATCAGCAAGGAGAACGTGTGCTTTAACGACCACAGACGCACAAAACCATCTGCCTTCATAGAATACACTTCCGTGTATATCGTTTGCAGGACTGTGCAGTAAATTAGCAAATTAGCTTGGTGATCTTTCAATGCAGTTACTACGCATCAACATAGCTATTTATATAAAAGAGAAAAACGAAACTCTGTTGAATTACAACAAAAACATTTTGTATGGAAAAAGAAATACCCTTAGATCTATTCCTTTTATAGTTTGCTGGTTGATTGATTACATGTGCCACCAGAGAGAAGTTATTGATAAGTGATTTTTCAGACCAGGCACCATGCAGGAGCAGGCAGGATAAGACAAAGTGGAAGCAAAGCACATTTTAAATGCCAGGGGTGTAGAAACATGGCTTCCAGAATCAATGCAACTAAAAGCGACCTACAATATTTCTATGTCAAACCAGAGTTTTTGAGAACAAACCATTGAGCAGTTTCGACCATACACTTTGTAAAACTTCCTGCAAGTCGCACTAAAATGCAAAACACACACACACACGCACACACATAAAAAAAAAAACATGTTGATGAAAATGTTTAAATATATATTTTTCTTTATTTTTACTCTTTCCACCAAGAGCTATTAGCTTTTACTTAAAGCAAACTGAATCCTGGATGACTCATTTTTGCTTCAGTCCATCACCCATTTTTCTTTTACTCTACTTTGAACAACAACAAAATGAAGTTTGGTTGATGGAGCCACACTGTACACACAAATACACAAAAGTGTGTACATTGAAGCACAAAGACAAACACACACGCTTGTCTGCACTCAAGTGTGAATTCCTCGGATTTAATTAGAAGCTAATTTTGAGTCATTATACAACTGCAAACAATATGGAAATGAGCTCATAGGTTCCTGACAGTTCAGTTGACTTTGACCGGAAAGAAGCATGACAAATTGAAGAAAAAAAAAGTAGCTCGTTCATTAGCGTGCTGTTTACTAAGCAATTATCTGACAGCTGAACGGGTGCATAAAAAAAAAAATTTGAGTGAGGAAGCTTGACTGAAGAAACTCGGATCCAAGGTGGCATCTTCAAAGTCTTTTCAGCACAACATTTTCATCCACACCAGTTGTCCTAAAATAATCAGGTTGCTCTATTATTATTGCAGTTATTGCCAAGTGAGATACATCCTTAAAAGTGTAGGGAGAACAATTACGTAACTGTAGTCAACAAATGTGCAGCTTTATCAGCCCACCCAGTTGGTAGTAATACTCCTAGGTGTAGAAAGTATTGTCGAAGGAAAAAGGTGTAACGTTAGTTACTTTCAGTATCAGAGAGGTCTTTAAAAGTTAAGTGAGAAAAGAATGTGTGTAACAAACTATTCAGAAAAAAAAAAAAAAAAACTGTCTTTTCTAAGAAGGCATGTTGGCCGTTCATTGGTGCTGTTGTTTAACAGGTAACAGATACCAGGAAAGCAGCAAAAGTGTTTTTAGGTTCTGAGTTATCAACCTCTTGATAATAACAGGGGCAAGCTGGCTTTGGAAATGTTAACATTCACATTAACCACAGAATGCAAAAACAAATACACTTCCTTATGCTAATCATATCACCTGAACTAATGACAACTTTAAGATGCTAAAAACAGGATTCCAACTCAATTATTGTCTTGTGTTTGCATTAAAGTTTTTGATGATGGTATTTAATGGTAAACCACGATCAGATTGGAAAATCTGTTATGCGTTGGTAATCTCACTTCTTGTGCTCACTGTGTTTTATTTGCACCTTATGTTACTTTGACTGCGTTTGGTTTCACAGCTGTTCTACCTTCAGTAAAATCACAACTGTGTCAGTCACTGAGTTTCTTGTCTAGTATAAAACATTTAGACCCGTTGGGTCTGAATGTTGGGTCTTACGTCATGTTTGGTCGGTGTTCTCAAGAACAGAACTAAACTGGTGAAGGCGGCATTTAGTTCAGTAACTAGCTCCCCAAAAACTAGCTCGCTAGATATCCAGAAACCCACAAGTTATTTAAATTGGGACTGTTTACTGAAGCTTTCCCATAAAGGTCAAATATTTTTCCTCAAGATTTTTTATTTAAAGCACTTTGAATTATTTTATGTATGAATGATGTTTACTTGAATGATGCTGTTCAGATAAACATTTTACGTCGCATCATATTAGAAGCTGATAACGACATCAAGTCAAAGTCATCCAATACTGTTAATTACTTATATTGTTGAAAACAAAGGCAGCTGCTGCCTGGATAAAACTCTTCAGTTAGACATCAGCTCTCATCATATGTCTGGAGGTCACTTTTGCTTAAATATGAAACTGCCTATAGATACTGCCATGTCTCATTTGTTTGAAACCTGCCCGGCTTATTAAGATGTCGAGTGTTTGTTCTAACAAACTTAGTTGTTTTCTTGCACAAACTCCTGAACTCACATCTAGAGCAGTGCAATGAACAGAAAGAACCCACCGCAAGCAAAAATAAAAACAAGTCTGAATCCATTAAGCTTTCAAGGTTCGGTATGTTGAGGTAAGTGCTGTACTTGCAAAAGAAGAATTGTGTTTAGTTTCTCAAGTTCTCCAGATTGTTTATACATTTTCACATTCAACTATTCAGGCCTGCTGGTTGGACGTAGCGGCTGCAATTTTCCTCGTTGTTGAAAATGTCACATTTTACAGCGTAATTGTCTGTTATAAGGCTTCTTACATCCAAACTGGCAAAGAGTGATTGAATTTAAGTGATTCTAACATGAACTGTGCAAGAGGACGCAGACACTCAACATACTGATGCGTAATGACTGAAAGAGGGAGATTAGACTGGACTGATAATTCTCTCATCCTTTCTGACAGCTCCTTTTATCGGAGTAAGTGTGTTTCTTTGCCCCGTTCTTGTGTCACCGAGTGATTATTTAGAAATGTTGATTATCTTATGCAACACATTTACCAAGCTGACAATGCAAAGCATGCAAAGGCGGCACATCCCAAGTGCCGGCACAATCTATACTGAGAAATGCTTAGAAAAGTTATTTAAACCTACTGACTTCACTTTTTTTTTCATCTACTTCTTTGTAATGCATGTAATATTTATTGGGATCGTATGGGACAGACCAAGATACACGGTGTTCTAAATTTCTTACAAAGGCCTGTCATCCATTTTATTTTAGCTACAATTACGGAGATACCGCGAATAAAATCCACAACCAGTTGTGGTTACCAACAGAGTGCAGAAGAAACCTAATCTGTAAATACAGTCCATCTGTGTGACGATTCCTTTTGAATGTACTGTTCTTTTAAGATGTTTGTTACAGAACATCCCACAGAGCACTGTTTAATAGACCACAAATAGATTATGGAAGAACTGCAAAGCTGCCAGGATATGATCATCCATCTAAGCAAACAGACTGACCAGGAAGAGCATTAGGAAAACAGCCGAAAGGCTCATGGCTCCTCTGGAGGAGCTGCATAGATCAAAGAGGGTTTGTATCTCCTATAAAATATTTCTTTGTTTTGCCACAATTTTATTTTATTTTTTTTTACATTTTTATACTTCTTCACAACAAAATAAATCTGATAACTGAAGAAACAGAAAGCTTTTGTTTACTGGTGCTTGTTGAGGGATACGTGAAACAAAATGGCTAAAGCTTCCCAGCTTTTCTTGAAGTTGTCTGTGCACATAATTCAGTAAGCCAACAAAGATTTATGAACAGAAGGTAAGCCATTTAAATCCAATCTGGGAATCTTCTTTTCCATCTGGGAAAGTCTGCTTCATGATTACCTTAAGGCTGCCTCTAAGCAAACCACGTAACCTTCATCCACTCCAGAGCAACTGCTCAGTGATCATCGCTATGGGAAGTTCGCATGAGTTGTTTTACTTTGAATCTGCCGTATGAAGAGAGTGAGGTTTGAGCGTGTGGGACTAGCACATCCCTGCAGGAATAAATTTGTATGAAAAAAAGATGACTTGCTTGCAGCTACAACATCAGCACTAACCTGCGAGAGCAGGTTTAAAGAAAATAGATGCTAATGTCAGGACACAGGAACGGAGGCTGGTTAGATAACAAAACTCCTTGGGGGTACACAACCCGACAGCAAAGATTTAAGACTCAACAGTGATGGCCACTCAAAAGAAAAATCTGAAATATTATACAGTTGCAACCTAAAATTCAATTTTAGAAGCTACTGCAACAGACAGCGCTGTCATTCTTGCAATTAACTTTGCATGTTTTAGGTTTAGACATGAGTATTTATTTTATTTTTTTCCAGAAATTGTCTAAGGTTAGTTTGTTTAGGTAGTTTTCCTTCTCTTGCATCATACGGAGAGCTCATTTTAATTTATGATGCGTGTCCTGTTTCTGCCAAATAAATTTAACACATGCAAGTTACAGTTTAATATTAATTTAATTCCTTCCTTTGTATGAGGTTCAAAATTATTTTTAAATTTAAGAATACTTTTTAATGTGGCAACTCTTTAAGCTTTAGATCTACTCCTGGAACATCTGATAAAGTACTGTGCAAAACAATTCATACCCCTTGAATGTATTCACATTTTGTCATATTATGTCAGTAAACTTCTATTTACTTTATTAACACAATGTAGTGTATAACTGTGAAGCAGAGGTAAAATAATATATGGTTTCAAAAATCTTTTGTAAGAAAATAAAAGCATAGCATGCATTTGAATTCAGTTAATGCTTTAGGGACACATTGGGGTTTGTCTCGAAGAGCTTTACACATTTAGAGACTAAAACATTTTTCCATTCTTCTTTGCAAAACATCTCAAGCTCAGATTAATAGTAATAAATATTAATGATTCATTTTTGTCACCATTTTTCCCCATATATACTGGCCTTCATTGAGCAGTAAATGGATAAGAAAGAGGGAGACGAGAGAGAGAGGAATGACGTACAACAAATTGCTCAAGACCAGGAATTGAACCCAGGTGCATGGTGACATGCTCTACCAACTGAGCTTAAGTGACCCTAAATTTTGTCAGATTTCAGTTTGGATTTAGGCTTATACTTTAAAAGAGTAATTATATATTTTTTAAAATGTGCCTTGATCTGGACCCCCTGATTAAAACTGAGTTTACATTGAGTGGGCTATAGTCTTTCTAAAAAATGTGATTCAGCTCTGCAGCTCCCCCAGAGCTACCTCAGCCACCATTAGCCTCTAATCTGCTTGTCTGATTAATTCTTTAAATGTCCACTATTACCCTTGGATAGAATCAAGCTATAATACATACATGAGCTATACAAAACATGTTAATTACATTTAATACATAAAATTATTGAGACTTTACCTGATCAGTTCTGAGCTACTTAAGGTACCCACCTAACCTGTGTTTACATTAGCACCTCAGACACGTGAAAATGGAAACAAGCAGATGCACAAAGTACATCTTTGACCCAGAAGCAGAAGAAGTTGAGCTGCCTGAACAACCATCAAGCCACAACCACTGAAGGATTAAACGCTGCGGATCTGACACACGTTTATATTATTAATTCAAACTGATTTGCTTCAGGGCAGTGTGCTGTGCGTGAAGTCCACCAGCTGACATCAGCACAATGATTTAGCACAACGACCGTTTTTTTTTCTTTTTTTTCGCAAATGTGACCTTTTTTAAGATACATATTTGCAAGGTTAGAGGAAAAAGATTTCTCCCAACATAAAAAAGGGGGGGGAGGGGAACTTAGACAATGTCAAGAGTTCGACATATTTCCACAAAAATTGCACCTTCTCAATGTAAACTATCACTTGAAGCTTACCGTCGCGTTTACTGCGAGTAACTTAATCTCAGACGCAGGACTAGCAGGGCTATCTTTCAGCGTTAGCTAAATGCTAAATGACAATTCATTTTCACGTCGAACAATACAAAACACATCATTATGTACTTACATCGCCATCAACTGCAGATTTGTGACGAACAGAACCTTGCTTCAGTCCAAGTCTTCAGGTGAATCCTGCCATATACTGTTGGTAGTTTTCAAAGGACTCCTTCGTAAGCTGATTGGCGTATTCCAGCCGATATAAAACGCAGAAGGTAACTTAACGTGTTAAATGAAGTGGGCGGAGTTTCACTTGGGTTGCCAGGTGAGGAGCGGGACCTGACTTGGGTTGGTATACCAAAATTTAGAGGTGTTTGAAGCAGGCTGTTTTTCAGGCACTAGGAGAACATGTTCCCAAAAAAAACCCGACTGGGTGTTGTTTGGTTGTTGGGTTTTTTATTGTTTGTTTGATTTTTTTTTTTTTTTTTTTTTTGCTCTTGGACTGCTTCTAGAAGCGGGATATACACTGCTCAAAAAAATAAAGGGAGCACTCAAATAACACATCCTAGATCTGAATGAATGAAATATTCTCATTGAATACTTTGTTCTGTACAAAGCTGAATGTGCTGACAACAAAATCACACAAAAATCATCAATGGAAATCAAATTTATTAACCAATGGAGGCCTGGATTTGGAGCCACACACAAAATTAAAGTGAAATGTTCCCTTTATTTTTTTGAGCAGTGTATGTATATATATATATATTATAAACATGCAAAAAGTGAGTTTTCATAACAGCGGGACTTTAAATGGGCTGCCATGTCTTAAATTTACTAAAAGTTCTCCAAAATGGCAACTTTGGTGTATAGACACATTGGGCTCACCAGACAATACATAATATTTAGTTCTTGTGATTGAGACGGTGCTGCACAACAAACCGTGTTTTACTTATAATATGTGTAGAATATTTCAATCTATGTTTGACCAGTCAGTATATTATATATAGTTTGTATTTGTCTTTGGGTATTTGTCTTTAGATAAATAACTTTCTATGAATCAGCATCACATCTGACTGTACTGCTTTGTTCCACCAAACTGCATTATATGCAATTGTATCTTAATCTATATGATTTTCTATATTTTTACAATTAGACATGGAATGGGCCTGTTTGTCTCTATATGACAGACAGTTGTTTTAAATTTTAAACATTCATGCTTTGTCTATCACCTTTTGTTTTCTTTGGAAAACAAAAGGTGGTTGCTATTTACAGAAATGATTTAAAAGTCATGGCGAATGCAACTGCCTTCACTTCTACAAAAAAATAATATGATGTCTCAATATCTAAATAATCTGATTATTGACGCAACAGAAATAATAACAAATGACACAAATAACATGCCTATGTAACACCGCTCCACACTCAACTCTTTAGAAAATAATTTCTTTAAACGTAACTATATGAGGAGCTGAGTATCAGGTGTAAGGCGCAACACCATGGGAAGGCAACAAAGTGTTATTTCCTTGCACTTTTTATACCTCACCTTCCTTTATCGCATTCACAGTTATAACTGACATGAAACTGCACCAGGTTGAATATTTCAACTAAAGTCTTCTGCAAAAATCCTTTTCCCCCCCAAGGCAATCATTAACCTTTGATCACTTTACCAGTAAAATACAACCTCACCTTAGCCACAGCTGGAGGCAGGAAGTATCTGTAAATTTAAATATCTTATTTTGTCCGCTGACAGAATGTAAGTAAATGTTAAATTCCTTAAACTTTGCAATTTTTCTTTACACCTGACAGTGGAACAGCATAGGATATGAGTGATATATTTTAGTTAATGCTTGTTTTCCAAAGTCAAGTTATATCTCACACAGACAGTGCTTCCAGTGAGTTTTAATTGAGCATACATTATTTTTTCAAGTCTATTTGATACTCTAACACCTCTCTCTTTAGTTGCGTGACCAACGAAAGCAGTCTTGACCTTTTTTCTTATAAAAGAAAAAAGAAAAAGCAGAAAAATGGATTGACGGTTAGAGGAATGATGGTTATCTGGAGTGCCCTCAACAACAATACAGCTGTCATGCATGGGTTCAGCTTAATTTCCTGACTAATACTGAGATGGAATGTGAGCAGCAAGGTTCACTGGGAGCTTGTATTAGCTTAGCTACAAGCTGCGTAACGCTGCCAGGCACTTGTAATTGCGCTGGGTGTCGGAGGGGATGGGGTGTGCCCTCACAGTAGATGTCTATAGACAGATGGACTGGGGATCTGCATTGACATTCTGATGGTGACAGACCACAGTACCTCACACTATGTTGGCCCGACAACAAAGGAGGCCTCCACTGTGCAATAATCTGATGCTCAGCCCAACAAGCTGTTACTGCATCATTCAGATATCAACAGGCTTAGCATGCAGTTTACAGTACAGGCTAAAAATATATATTCATAAAGCTCTATTTGATAAAAATGGCAAACAATGTAGAGGCATGGGAGAAGTTGCTCCTGTTACAAAAAAAAAATCCAAATAAAACCCTGGTCATTTTTGATTTGTCTCTCACCTTGTGTGTTTGGCCATATTAACATGCAAGGTGTGCCAAGGTCTTGGATCCACAACCTTAAAGGTATGGCAGTTAGTCGATGCAAAATACTGAATAATTTATAGGAGGACAAATAAATTCCAGGCAACAACACAACGGCAGACTCTGGGGCTGATTGGTTATTACCGCGAAGTTTGTCGGGAAACTTTGGGCTGTTAAAAAGGGCAATGACTGAATATCTTTCTCAGCGAATTAGAATGGGGATCGCCAGGGCACACAGAGGGCAAATCAATGTGAGTCAGGTAATGAATTTAAACAGCACGGGGGAGAAAAAAATAGGAATGTCAAGATCAAATTTGACATTTATTTTATCTTATTTTATTTGCCTAACATCTATCACGCATAAGTATTGCCACTGCACTGGCATATATAAAATCTGACATTTCTTCAAAATGACACAATGAACTTACGAGTCAGAATCATTCACCATGTTTGATCTGTGCGTTTTATGTTTATTGGCAAAGTGTTGACTGCTCACTGCATACATGATTATTGTCGCAGTTTATTTGGAATGTAAGAAGAAGTGGAATGAGGCTAAAAGCAAAGAGACATAATAATGAAGAACCTGAAATATAAAAAACCTGTAAGGTCTTAGAAATCAAACGTTTTACTTTCTGTAATAGCGTTATTCTAACTTTTGCATGTACATTGCCTAAAATTAATATTTTTGACTTTTTTCAAATGGTTTTGCCTTACAACAATAAACCTTAGAGGATTTTTGTGGGATTACCTGAGGCAGTAGTTCATAATTATGAAGTGGAACAAAAAGAACAATTGTTAAATGAAGCAAAACACGTATTGACTCAAGGGGGGACGAATACATATGCCACCCAGAGCATATGTGCATTCAACACGTTAAATCTTTACTTGTAAAATAATTTGAAACTAGATATAGTCTTCTTTCTACTTCAGAATTATGCACTACTTTTGAGGTGGTCTGTCACACAATACAATGTCCCAGTACAATACAATGTTTGTTGTCGTAAAGGGACAAAATTTTAAAAAATGTTTCAGGTTTTGCAATATCTTTTGCTTGGCACTATGTGACTATTTTCAACATTTTTGTTGGATAAATGTAAGACAATACAATCAAGAACACTATGACAAATTAACTTTTATTATTATTATTATTATTATTATTATTATTATTATTATTATTATTATTATTATTATTATTATTTTTATTTTTATTTTTTATTTTTTAACATTCATACAGACACTAATAATTTCCAGTTAATTTATTTTTCATGTTATTTTTTTACGGTTGCTAGGCTATGGTCAAGGTAATTTCATACAGCCTATTGGAGATAACTGAAATAAAAAGTCTTTCAACATCTCAAAAGAAACAATTTAGTTATTTCTAGTTAGAACATAATCTACTCTTCAATGGTTTATGGCTTTTAAAGAAGAGAACAAAAATGAGAGAAATTGTAAGAGTTATTCATTTCTGGTAAAACCTTGTTCCGCAGCATAAATATTAGAAGACTAATCCATGATTTTTTCGATAAACAACTGTTTTTACAAACATAGCAATCTGCAGTCCATATCTGCTTTAAAGGACAGCGTGTATTAATAATATTGATCAGAATGGGAACATTTATGTCTCACAACTGCGTCTGCATAATGCATCAACTTTTATTCATCTTCAAAAACAATTAGCAGATGCCTTTAAAGGACTTTTACTCGAGGCATCATTTTGCCATCTGCTTCATCGTGTGTATGACATTAATGCCTACTGTGAGAACGCTGAACCAACACGTAGAAAACAGTTCATCCGTAGCTGTGGCACAGTTCCACTGAGGATAAAGGAATGAAGATTTATTTAGTTCAGTAATTAGAGAAATAAATGGTTTCAAAAGTTTTAACATGTTAAATGCACAAAATGGTGTAGTTGAAATAATGTATGAATCAATTTCCCTTCGCAACAACCAGTGGAGGATTAATATGAAAAACATTGGTATTCATATATTAAACCAGTTTTTATCTAACATTTAAAATCTTAAAGCAGTAGAATATTTTGCAAAAGTATCCATACAGCTTGAGCTCTCTCAATTTTGTCATTTAAAAACAATAGACTTTATGTTATAAACCAATACAGAGTAATATGTACTGTAATGCATACAGTTTGCTTATGAAGAATTGCCCCTCTTATGTTTTTTCCCTTCTTGTCACACATAAAAGTTTCAGATGATCAATTATCTAATTATCTAATTCAGACAGAGTTGATCAAACGAATACAGTAGTTACCAAATAATATTTTACACATATCTCAACCAACTTGACCCTATGTGAAAACATGATATCCACTGTTGTTAAATCATGAATAACTGTGATTAACACACATTTTTTGGGTGCATTTCCTTAGCTAGACTAGGCCTGATTACTGCCTAACCTGTAAAAAAAAAAAAAAAAAAAGCATTCACTAAAATAAGACCTTTTTGAACTTACAATTCAAACGTTCAAAAATCTCAAAAAGCAACACATCATCAAAAGACCTTTAATAAAACAGAAGATGAGGAACACGGAGATTAATATTTGCGCATGAAAGGGGTCAATTCTGTGCTCCTAAATACAACTGTGAGGCTGAAAATATTATATAATATATTAAATATATTCATATATTAAATACCAAATATCGGTATTCATATATTAAAGGCTGAAAGTAGTGTACATCATCGGTTTCCTTTACCTACATACTAATGAGGTACTTTGTGTTAGTCTTTCACATAACTTGTGATCATACACGCTGACGTTTGTGCCTACAACATGGCAAAAAAGTTCAAACATTCAGTGACTCAGAACGCTTTAGCAAGACACTGTAGGGTTACACCTTTAGACCACCAGTGTCATCCCTTAGAAATCTGTATTACACAGACACGCTGCACAGAAAGAATCCAAATTCATATAACTGCTGAGGCATAAAGTGTTCCCTCTGTGATAAGCTCTTTGGAGTAGTGGAGTGACAGATATCCTCAGCATGAGCCTTCCCTGCATGCTCCGTCACAAACACACACACACACACAACTGGAACAGAGGGCAGAAAATACCCAGTACTGCAGACACGTTACTCCACAATTACTATAAGATACAATGAATACAGGGGAAAACAGAAAATAGGTCACACAACAAGACTTGCCCAGTCAGACAAGAAAGTCGGACATGAAATGTTAATTTTTTCTTGACTGTCATCAGTCTTTGTCATTAATAGGTTTTATCTAAAATAAATTGCATTGTGGACATGTAAAAATAAAATCCCTGTTGGTTATTTTTAAAGGAAATGATCTGCTTTTGCACTGTTATTTGTTTCAAATTGAGGTCTCAGAGGAGACAAATAGTAGGTTGTATTTTCTTCACCAGACTTGAATTGTCAAAAAGTTCTACTTGCAAATATCTTTTTCGACAACTGATTACTCTTTAGAAAATATACAAACATGCTTAAAACTGGTCTGAAGTGTCACTCATGAATCTTTCGGGGCTTCCTGCCAGATAAGCTTTAAATTCCACTGAGGAAATAAAGAAATGTATTCAGGAAAACATATTTCTTTTCATTGGTCAGTATTGTCATGGTTGGTCCTTTAAAGCTCTGACAACAAAGGATACTTTGTGTGTTTCTCAGAGACATCACAGGCTCAACAGTGGGTTTTGACACCTTAGAAAACAAGAATACAGAGCTCTTTTCAAGTGTTGTGCTTTGTGTATGATATCTTTGACCTTAACTCCCAGCGGGCTGCACATAAAGTTCAGCATGGTCTGCTCAGCTTGGAGGAAATCTTGGCCTAATACATATGACAGTTGATCCTGGAAACGTCCTATTCTGTTTGTCCAATCATGGGTCGTTAACCTTGAACATAGCTGCATCAAAGATGTTGAGTACATTAAATTAGTACTCTGATTTGAGGCATTCCTCTTCCTAACAAAAGTTTGTCACGCTGTAGCACGATGTATTGTTTATACTGTATTGCATTATGTTGTTTTGTACTGCACTGTATCATGTTTTAACACGTTAATCAATCAATTATTCGGATAACAAAAATTACACATTCTGCAGAAATTCCATTTGACAACCTTTTTTTTTCTTAAACGCAAAATAATTCTATTTTTTGTTTAATTTTGGCTTAATTGCTTCTCTGAATATGTTGTGCTTTCAGCAAAATGTTCTGAGTCATCAGTTAATCGATTGCTAAATTAGTTGACAATAATTTTAAGAATCAATTCATAATTAATATGATTAATCATTTCAGCAATAATTGTTTGGCGAAGCATTGTATCATATTGCCCTGTCTTTTTTAATATCATATCTCAAGGAAAACTTCAACCTCCTGACTCTTACATTATTCACTCGTCTCTCTTTTTCACTCTCTGATATGGTCAAGTGATTTTGCAAGCAACAGTCACATCCTTTTCAGGTGTGTACCGAGGATAGAGTAACACACACAGCTGCCCCACCTCTTGCACAGTTCTCCGTCATAACGGCAGACTTTCTGCTTGCTCCAACAAAGAGTCTGGAAACCTGTCTGAGAGCTCACTCAGATATCACTTCCACACTTTGGTAGCTCTTTTGTTGGGGTCTCCACTGACACTGTATGTCATTTTCATTTAAGAATCTCAAGCCTGACTAGAAAAGGTTGGGTTCACGCATTCTGGACGTGTCAAACAGGCAAAAGCTGTCAAGCATCGCCTTTGATTAGAGGATCATAATCCTTTCAAAATCATAATCCATTGTGTGCTATGATATGGACTGAATGACGCAGTTTTGCGTAACAGTGACTGAGATGGTTATACACACTAGGAGTGTTGTAAGGTCTGTCACAACAGAAGGAAAAGAGTTGAAATTATAACATGTGATTATTTGTTAGGTGTATAAATAGCTCCTTATTAAACTATGATATACCATCTTTAATGTTTCCATTATGATAATTTGGGTAATTTGTTTAATTTGCTTTGTAAAAAGCCACAATTAATAAATTATCTTCCGTGTGGATTTGTTTAAGTTTTAAAAAGCATATAGAAGATCAGTCACTGTTAAGACAGCAGCAGTTTGGAAGGCAACCCAGATTGTTGAAGCTGGAAATCAGTGGATCTAAATAAAACTATAAAAAGACAAGAAGGAAAGCATAAGAGTGGTGGCATCTCGGCTTTTGAATCTTGGTAATGTGTCACTTTGGAGCCATATCACAAAATAGGGTCAATTGCAGAAAGATAATCCATAACTAATTTACTTGATTGATGGTCTAATTATGGCTGTTTATGTCATGCTTGATAATTCACTCTTTGATAAAAAGGAGAGGCAAATTCCTGTAGTGCAGAACAGTGGCAGTAATGAGCACGCACACAAAACGGACAATGCTTCAAGCCTTTCTGTGCCCTTTAACGCAGATTTCAATTGTTACTTAAAACCCGCATTGTTTAATGCAAGATTTGGAAAGGAAGTATTTGTAATAACAAATAACTGATTATTAATCACCATAAAAATGTTACATTTTGTTGACTACTAAAATTTAAATCCTGCAAAGGAAAAAAAAAAAAGGTTTTTAACAATCACTTTAACTGCGCCACAGTTATTTAGCAAAAAGGCATTTATTTATGCTGTATGTCCATTGCTGTAACACACAGCAATGGAACAAACAACTATTTATTGTGATATGAAATAAAAAAGTGTGTATAATTTGCAAAATGATTAAGAGAGCCTGTCAATTAAAACTTCATTTATTTATTTTGGTTTTTTTTTTAGAGCTTTAATCGCAACAGTTCTTACAGTATTATCTTATTTGCTAAATTGCTTATGAATGCAGGTCAGTCACATAAGTGCTGAGCAAAACAAGCATGTGAGGCTGCTGCTGATCAACTTTTCAGATTAATGTTCTTAGATTTACGGAAAAATTGGGACTTTTATTTGAAAGCTAAACTTTTAACATGTAGTACGTTTTTTTTTTCTTTTTCAATTTCAGATTTTGTTTATCATAAGTTCTAATGAGTAAATCTGATCAAGTGAGAAAAGGTCGATCAATATTACAATAACTGATAAAAAGAGATATCAGTTATATTTTAATGGCTTAACAGTATGTGACATAAATCTCCTTTGTCAGAATTTCCTTTATTATATTCACCCCAGAATATAATAAAAGAAATTCATGCTTAATTTAATATTAAGCGACCATGCATGAAGGAAAATTTGAGAACACTACAATGAATATTTTTACTGTGATTAATTAGTTGCACTGAAAGAGCAGAAGGAAAATTACCTATATTTTTGATCCTATATGAAAATGTTATTTTTGCCTTGTCATTATGTAGATTTCACAACCCATATGGATTATCATTATGATACCAAGAAAAGTGGTTTATGAATACCTTGGAAAAATAAATGTTGCTGTTTATGAGGCTAGGACGTGTTTCATCATGTGCTCCAAAAGAATGCTTTCCCTGCAGAAAACTTCAGAAAGCTTCATGCAGGTATACTGTCAAAAAAAAGAAGCAAATAAAAACAAAACAAAAGAAACCCTTTACATAGCTTACAAGAAGCGTCTGCTGATGGATTGCACAGTAAAAAGCACAACATTTACCTGCAACAATGGACAATCTGCTCTGAAATCTTGGCTTTTCTGTTCTCCTAACAATTTATGTTCCACATAAATCCTTTCTCTTCTCCTTCTACGAAGTAGAAATTGTGTCCGTTCTAAAATTAGATTCAAAACCCTTTGCCAGATTCTGTGGTTATTATACAATTTTTTGTAATTTACTAACGTTTCTGTTTATTGACCTCTGTGTGTGCAACATATGCTGGATGTTCCACATTAGTTTGCATTTAGACACTTTAAAAAGTTTATTTAAATGAAAATATACATGGATTTGCAAAAACAACAGACAGCATCACAGGTTGCATTTCAGTCCATTTCTTTTCTTCCAGCATATTTGCCCTCAACTTTCAGCAAACAGTATTTCTTCCATGGAAATGTTTACTGGCATTTGAGAATGTGAAACTTTTTTCTGAATTACATTTTCTGAATTATATTACTGGAATATAATTCCACTCTCTGATTTGCAGTGAACAATTTTTACAAAGTAAAATTAACTTTCATACACTTTATAAGTAAGTGTGATTAGAAAGATATCAAATGTTGCATTATAGAAAGGATTTGCATCTAACCATGCAGACAGTGCCTCTCTGTCATGTAGCCTAAAATGTATGGAAAAAAATTGGTTCGCATCTCGTCTTTTGTACGTTTTTGAATCTGCTCCAGTGTAAGAGGAAACGCTGCTTATGACATAGTGATATGAATCAGGCGGTGTGAATTCAGGCAATGTCAGCGATTTGATCAACACATAAGGAGGGAGGAGGTATGGGTCGTTTTCTAAGCTAACTATTTCAAACTTTTGTAAATACCACCGTTAATGAAACCAAATCAAGTGTTACCTTCACTCGCAAATCAGTTTGACTCGAACAAGTAGCTGATAATTATTCGTTCAGTCTGAGCCCCGATAGCGTGAAGTTATTTGTATGAATTATTTTCACAAAAGAAAACGACAGAATCAGGGTTTCTTAAAACATAAGAGATTATTCCAATAAACTCTTTCTTGGGAATCCATTTCTGAAAAATCCAAGTCAAGTCAAGTCTTTGTAATGTAGAAACAATACCAAAGGAAATTAGCAGCGATGTAAACAAAATTGAGTAGAAATTTCCTAAAGATGACGTGCAAAGCAGGTCAACAACTACAAGCAAAGGTCTAACTGTAATATCTGTACATATCTCAGCAGCTTCAAACAAAAGTTCACATTTACCACAAAACAATTATCGTCTGAGATAATTCTTACCCGTATTACTGAAATATAATTGTTGCAATCTAACAATGGAAAGTGAGCTTTTGAAATATACATAAGAAAGCATCACTATGAATAGATGAATATGTTGTATAAACAAAACAATTAAAATAATCAGTATCATTTGCTCCAACAAAGGTTTGGGAACAGCAAATAGTTTAATATTAATAGATAACATACATGTAAAAATAAAATGCAAGACATTAAAAGAGCAAGAATTATTGTGCTATATTACAATAATTAATTAGGTTTTGTGCTTTATCAATGCTTTCATAAAAAATGTTTTTTAAATAAATGGGAAGCCTCTTTATTCACAGTTTTAAAACAAAATGAAACAATTTAAATAAAAACACATTTCACAGATTATGTGTGATTGAGTAAACATTAAATGGGATGCTGGATTGTTTTAACACAAAGGTCTTGTTCAAGCAAATTAAAACTAACATCAGAATGGGATATATACAAGGCACTTATCACACAAAGTGTGATAATAATTAGTTCACTCAATTATGTGTTGATCAGGAGCCGTTCATACAAAATAAGAAAAACTCCATCACTGCAAAATGTTGCACACTAAAACATGATGGAATCGCTCCTAAATTAGAATGTAAATTATAGATAGTACCAGGAAGTTAAAATTAATTGAAAAATAAAGTAAATTGACTTGATGGTAAATGAAAAAATGTTCCTCTCCCCTCTGAACTTTTGTGATTAATCTAGTAAGATATCATGATGTACAAATGAGCGCCTTACCGACCCACTGCTGCTACACTTAACTCAGCATGGTGTATGAATTTAGAGAGCCAACTGTACTAGCAAGAAATGAATTTGCATTAATTACACTCACTTCAGATGCTCATCAGTTTGGTTAGAAAATCAGTAAATTGGAAAAACAAAAATGTTAAAATCTTCTTTGTTATAATTTGGTGTCACTAATGAAGTTAACAGGTAGCCATATTTGTTACTTTTCAAGTAAAGTCAGTAATTAAAATGCATCTCCCTGTCTACAGTATAACTTTAATCAGTTTCATAAAGCGAAACATGTTCTGTTGATGTGTAGGAGTGAGTTTATGAGTTTGCATGAATTTCTAAGAGAGAGACTTCTGAGGATTTGTTGCATTTCTCTCCATCTTCAGCTGAACATCATTTATGAAAACAATTCACATTTTTACCTTCTGCAGATTTACACACTTCAATCACTGCTTATTTACCAAAAAGGTGTGTGAGCTGTGCCAAAAAAAAAATCTCTATGTAAATTTTAACATATTTCTTAAAAACAATGAACCAAAATGAACTGATACATAAAAGTAAAAGAAAAAAAACATCAATAAATTAAAATGGTGGAATATTCCAAGAGAAGATGAATTCATATGATCTTGTGGTTGTTCTTTGTTTAGATGTGGTGCAATCTGAAGCTTAGAGCCAATACCTGAAAAACTTTTCTCAGAAAAGGGATTTTAAAGAAAGCTTATTGCAAGTGCCGTTTCCATGGTTTCCATTAATTCACAGTAATAATGCACCCACTTACTCCCCTGTTAAAGAAAGGAACTTTAAACCCTTTACCAATTTCTAAAGGCTAAGCAACAAGGAGCACACAGAACTGCTCCTTCTTGACGTTACACATAAAAATGTGTTAGGTTTTATGATGTAAATGAAATGATCTTCCCATAAATGTCACACCTTTGTAAGGCATACCAAACAGCTGGGTGTCTGTTACTGGAAGGATCTGTCAACAACCTTAATGTTCCACTTACATGGAGCCACTTTGCTCTGAGAAACACTTCTCTGCCCAGTAATGCAATTTAGAATAAAAACTCAAACCACTTAAATGAAATGCAGTCTGAAGATCGGAGAACTAAAAATCCATTTATGACCTAGCGGAGCCTGTTTTAAATGAAGAATAACAACTGTTTACAAGTTTGAAAAAAAGGCAATTAACTAATTAATTACACCATTTTAGGACTAACATTAACAATGCTTAACCAGTGAAGTTGTTACTAATTAAAACAACAACAACAAGATAAGAAATGCTCATATCCAGATATGTAGTTATATTCAATAAATTGTTGTATGTGTTCCTGTGAGGCTTGTTTGTCAGACAAAAAGTACTTTTGGAAAATAATCTTTAAGCAGGTATTAAAGTTAATCTTCATTAACACAGAGGCATTTCATAGTACAATCAAGTAACTATGTAACTGCCACCAAGTGTTTTGAAAATTATGTATATATCGAAAACAATTTGATTTCACCTCAGAGCTGTACCTGATTGCCTTACAACAGATCTCCATCTCTTTAAGAACCTCCTGCCCTTTCCAACACTCCCCCTCACAACAACAATTCTCCATGCTGTCCATTAATGCCATATAAAACTGTTGGGGGGGAGGGGCTCTGTGACATGGCAGCTCCAAGGCAGAGCTTTGGGGAAATAGGCGGAGCTTTGTATGAGAAGGTGTTATGGCACTGGCTGCCACTGGAGAACCAAGGATTCCTTAAACATGCATGAATGAGTCAAAATAACTCTGATTTACATGTTTGATGAGGGAATAGCATTGAACCCTAAAATAAAGCCTACCAAACTAAATGTTGCATAACACATGTTACCTCAACCACCTCACTTAAGATCACTTTTATGATATATAAAAGGTTTTTTATGAGTCTGATTCAAATCCTAATTTTT